>NC_091069.1:217940623-218595623 GCF_032405125.1 Capricornis sumatraensis
GCGTGTGAGATGAGTGCAATTGTGCGGTAGTTTGAGCATTCTTTTGCATTGCCTTTCTTTGGGATTGGAATGAAAACTGACCTTTTCCAGTGCTGTGGCCAGTGCTGAGTTTTCCAAATTTGCTGGAATATTGAGTGCAGCACTTTCACAGCATCATCTTTCAGGATTTGAAATAGCTCAACTCGAATTCCATCACCTCCACTAGCTTTGTTTGTAGTGATGCTTTCTAAGGCCCACTTGACTTGACATTCCAGGATGTCTGGCTCTAGATGAGTGATCACACCATCGTGATTATCTGGGTCGTGAAGATCTTTTCTGTACAGTTCTTCTGTGTTTTCTTGCCATCTCTTCTTAACATCTTCTGCTTCTGTTAGGTCCATACCATTTCTGTCCTTTATCGAGCCCATCTTTGCATGAAATTTTCCCTTGGTATCTCTAATTTTCTTGAAAAGATCTCTAGTCTTCCCCATTCTGTTGTTTTCCTCTCTTTCTTTGCATTGGTCGCTGAAGAAGCCTTTCTTATCTCTTCTTGCTATTCTTTGGAATTCTGCATTCAGATGATTATATCTTTCCTTTTCTCCTTGGCTTTTCACTTCTCTTGTTTTCACAGCTATTTGTAAGGCCTCCCCAGACAGCCATTTTGCTTTTTCACATTTCTTTTCCATGGGGATGGTCTTGATCCTTGTCTCCTGTACAGTGTCATGAACCTCATTCCATAGTTCATCAGGCACTCTATCTATCAGATCTAGGCCCTTAAATCTATTTCTCACTTCCACTGTATAATGATAAGGGATTTGATTTAGGTCATACCTGAATGGTCTAGCAGTTTTCCCTACTTTCTTCAATTTAAGTCTGAATTTGGTAATAAGGAGTTCATGATCTGAGCCACAGTCAATTCCTGGTCTTGTTTTTGTTGACTGTATAGAGCTTCTCCATCTTTGGCTGCAAAGAATATAATCAGTCTGATTTCAGTGTTGACCATCTGGTGATGTCCATGTGTAGAGTCTTCTCTTGTGTTGTTGGAAGAGGGTGTTTGCTATGACCAATGCATTTTCTTGGCAAAACTCTATTAGTCTTTGCCCTGCTTCATTCCGCATTCCAAGGCGAAATTTGCCTGTTACTCCAGGTGTTTCTTGACTTCCTACTTTTGCATTCCAGTCCCCTATAATGAAAAGGGCATCTTTCTGCCATAAGGGTGGTGTCATCTGCATATCTGAGGTTATTTCTCCCAGCAATCTTGATTCCAGCTTGTGCTTCATCCAGTCCAGCATTTCGCATGATGTACTCTGCATACAAGTTAAATAAGCTGGGTGACAATACACAGCCTTGACATACTCCTTTCCCAGTTTGGAACCAGTCTGTTGTTTCATGTCCAGTTCTAATTATTGCTTCTTGACCTGCATACAGATTTCTCATGAGGCAGATAAAGTGTTCTGGTATTCCCACTCTTGAAGAATTTTCCACAGATTGTTGTGATCCACACACTCAAATGTTTTGGAATAGTCAATAAAGCAGAAGTAGATATTTTTCTGGAACTCTTGCTTTTTTCATGATCTAACAGATGGAAATTTGATCTCTGGTTCCTCTGCCTTTTCTATATCCAGCTTGAACATCTGGAAGTTCATGGTTCATATACTGTTGAAGCCTAGCTTGGAGAATTTTGACCTTTACTTTAGCTTTCTTAAAATGTTTTTTACTTTAGTATTACAGAAAGAAAGTAAACTTGAAAAATAGTTCATAATATAGGATTAATGTATTTAACAGCCATTTTATTTACAGAAGGGAAGATGTTATACTACATGGTAACTACTTTTTTTTTTAATCAATGTCTTTGGTAGATAGTAAAGTATAATGATTTGATTTTCTCTTAGAAGATTTGAAGTATGTATGGTAGATACTTTTCCACTTTAGTTTAACCTTTGCCAACTTTGGAAAACTCAGCAGTGGCCATAGGACTGGAAAAGGTCAGTTTTCATTCCCATCCCAAAGAAAGGCAATGCCAAAGAATGCTCAAACTACTGCACAGTTGCACTCATCTCACACGCTAGTAAAGTAATGCTCAAAATTCTCCAAGCTAGGCTTCTGCAGTACGTGAACTGTGAACTTCCCGATGTTGAAGCTGGTTTTAGAAAAGGCAGAGGAACCAGTGATCAAATTGCCAACGTCTGCTGGATCATGGAAGAAGCAAGAGAGTTCCAGAAAAACATCTATTTCTGCTTTATTGACTATGCCAAAGCCTTTGCCTGTGTGGATCACAAGAAACTGTGGAAAATTCTTCAAGAGATTGGAATACCAGACCATCTTACCTGCCTCTTGAGAAATCTGTATGCAGGTCAGGAAGCAACAGTTAGAACTGGACATGGAACAACAGACTGGTTCCAAATAGGAAAAGGAGTACGTCAAGGTTGTATATTGTCACCCTGCTTATTTAACTTATTTGCAGAGTACATCATGAGAAACTAAACGCTTGGCTGGAAGAAGCACAAGCTGGAATCAGGATTGCCAGGAGAAATAACCTCAGAAATGCAGATGACAGCATCCTTATGGCAGAAAGTGGCAAAGAACTAAAGAGCCTCTTGATGAAAGTGAATGAGGAGAGTGAAAAAGTTGGCTTAAAGCTCAACATTCAGAAAATGAAGATCATGGCATCCGGTCCCATCACTTCATGGCAAATAGATGGGGAAACAGTGGCTGACTCTATTTTGGGGGGCTCCAAAATCACTGCAGAATGTGATTGCAGCCAAGAAATTAAAAGATGCTTACTCCTTGGAAGGAAAGTTATGACCCACCTAGACAGCATCTTCAAAAGCAGAGACATTCCTTTGCCAACAAAAGTCTGTCTAGTCAAGGCTATGGTTTTTCCAATGGTCATGTATGGATGTGGGAGTTGGACTATAAAGAAAGCTGAGCACCGAAGAATTGATGCTTTTGAACTGTGGTGTTGGAGAAGACTCTTGAGAGTCCCTCGGAGAGCAAGGATATCCAACCAGTCCATCCTAAAGGAGATCAGTCCTGGGTGTTCATTGGAAGGACTGATGCTGGAGCTGAAGCTCCAATACTTTGGCCACCTGATGTGAAGAGGTGACTCATTTGAAAAGACCCTGATGCTGGGAAAGATTGAGGGCTTGAGGAGAAGGGGACGACAGAGGATGAGATAGTTGGATGGCATCACCGACTCAATGGACATGGGTTTGGGTGGACTCCGGGAGTTGTTGATAGACAGGGAGGCATGGCATGCTGCAGTTCATGGGGTCGCAAAGAGTCGGACATGACTGAGTGACTGAACTGAACTGAATTTGACAGTGCTAATTTTATAATGTAATTACTATTTAGTCTGAGATGGAGAGCCATTCCAATTTTCACCTGTTAAAACTACTATTAGAGTCTATTAGAGTCTTCATTTTAGTCCTCTAAGTTGTTAGCAAGGTAGAATGGGCATGGAGATTAGCTCTCCATGCTAATAGTCCTTACTGGAATTCTGTTTTGGTAGAAAACTGAAGTCGCTCAGTCGTGTCCAACTCTTTGCGACCCCGCAGACACCAGGCTCCTCCATCCATGGGATTTTCTAGGCAAGATTATTGGAGTGGGTTGCCATTTCCTTCTCCAGAGAACTTCCCGACCTAGGGATCAAACCCAGGTCTTCCACATTGTAAACAGACGCTTTCCATCTGAGACACCGCTTGATCTTAGCCAAGAGGCCAAGAAGCGAAGCAAGCCTGATATCAGCGCAGGATAGTTAATTGTACAGGGTCATGTCCTCTCCCTTAAGCTAAGTGAAACTTTGTTGGATATTGTTTTTAAGGAGGTCTGTTTGTTGTTTCGTTTTTTACCTTCGGGAGGAGGGCAGACATTTATTTTGGAGAAAATAGTTTTATGTAGCAGAATGAAAATTTTATTTATTTAAATTAATTGATTTTATTTATTTATTATTTATTTTATTTTTTGGCCACACTGTGTAGCGTGTGGTATCTTAGTTCCCTGACCAGGGATCAAACAAATTCCCACTGCAGTGCAAGCATGGAGTTTTCATCACTGGACCATCAGAGAAGTCCCAGAATGAAAATTTTATGATTAATTATAGTTCCTCTTTTTAAAAAATGTTTAAAAGATCATCTTAATATATCAGCAGTATTAATTTGCATAATTTATAAGAAGTCTTAAAGCGTGGAGGAAAAGATTGCTACATTTTAATAGTTTTCTATTATCAATATAGGTATAACTTTTTATAATTTGTGTGAAGAATAATGATTAAATAGCATGTTTGAAATGAACAAGATTTTGGTATAATTCTTACAGAGTTATCCTAAGTATCTAAAATATAGCACCTTTATTTCAATAAATAAGTCACTATTGTAAAATTATTATTCTATATTATTATTATTTGAACTAAATTGAGTCACTGTTATAGAATATGAGTATTAAAGTCTATTCTTAATTTCATCAAAGTGACTTTAAATGTTGGGGAAAGTTTACTTTTTATAGCCTTACAGTTAATGAAATTGAAATTTTTTATCACAAGCAACTATACGATTAGGAAAATATAAAATTGGGACAAAATTTTGATATTTTAAAAAGTGAAACATATCCGATAAATTGGTAGATTACCGTTGTCAAGTTATATTGATAAGTCTGTATCTATTTTCCTCTGATAGTGCTTTTGCAAGGATTAGTGTAAAACTGAAAAAATTACTCAATTTTGAAAGCTACCGTTGTTGAGGTTAATCACTGCACCTGTGTACAGTTTTGAGTTAAAAATGCACAGTCCAAAATCATTTTAGTTAACATTTTTGGAAGATCTAGCGGTAGTTTTGATAGCTTTGCATTATTTAAGTACATGTGAAACGTTTATTTGGCTTATTTATTAAAAGAGGTGCATTAAAGTTTGATATGTGTGTAGTATTTAAGTATTTAGAGTACATTTGAAATAAATTCTCCATATTTTAATTTAAAGAATGATTTAATGCTCAAAATAATTAACAATCTCTAAAATATAGAACAATGAAAGATTGCTTTCATTTTTATTAAGTATTAGCTAAGTTTACCTTCAAATCATTCATGTCAAAATTATACTAGCTTGGTATTATATAATTAAAAGCAAATACAGTGATTTCAAGAGATACATACTTAAACCACATTTGTTTTTCTCTGTTTTTATGAAGTCAGCCTGCAGTGTTGATTGTACTGTTAATAACCCGGCAAAGTGAAAATAGTTAGCAGCATAACACTTCTCCTTCAAGAGAAGGTAATATATATGGGCAGTTTGAAAATATATAGAATTTCCTTTGACACATTTGTGTATGGATGTGGCTTCTTTAGTAGGTATAATTTTGAAAATTTCTTTATAGGACAGTTTGGGACAGTCGATAAAATGTTTTGTTTCTGCAGAATTAGAGCTTTCTGAACAAATTTTACTCAGACTTGGGACCTGGGCTCAAAGAGAAGTCATGAAAGTTAAATTGTGACTGAACAGATAGTGAGAAACCATCCAGAATATGTTAGTTTGCTAGGGCTGCCTTAGCAAAATGCTGCGGACTACAGGCTTAAACAAAGGAAATTAATTTTCTCACAGTTGTGGAGGCTGGAACTCTAAGATCAAGGTGATGGTAGGTTTGGTTTCTCCAGTCTCCTTGTTTTGGAATCCCACCTTCTTGCTGTCTTCAAATGACCTTTCCTCTGTGTAAACATCCCAGATGTCTCTTCCTTTTACAAGGACACCAGTTGTGTTGAATAAGACACACACCCTAATGACTTAACAACCTTATTTACCTCTGTAAAGGCCCAAGCTCTGGGAGCCCAGAGTCGGTGATGGACAGAGAGGCCTGATGTGCTGTCGTCCATGGGGTTGCAGAGGGTTGGAGACAACTGAGCGACTGAGCTGAACTGAATTGAATTAAAAGGCCATATCTCTAAATACAGTCATATTGGAAGTCAGTACTTAAACATAAGGATTTTGGAAAGACACAATTCAGTCCATAACACGGATGTTTACATCTCTACTAGGCACAGTTCAAGGGAGGATGAGAATGAAGACCATGGAGACAGCTCTGGGCTGTAAATCTGGAGATACAAGTCTTGCATCCACTAAAGACATATATTTACATTCCAAAGGATAAGAGTCTAGGATCCTTCCCAAGGATCATTTGGTTAAATTAAGGAGATAAGATATATCTTCCTTTTTCTGGAAGAGAGCAGAGCTTCCATACAGCTATCCTTTCACTTTAGCTCAGTTCAGTCGCTCAGTCATGTCCGACTCTTTGCAACCCCATGAATCGCAGCATGCCAGGCCTCCCTGTCCATCACCAACTCCCAGAGTTTACTCAAACTCATGTCCATTGAGTCGGTAATGCCATCCGGCCATCTCATACTCTGTCGTCCCCTTCTCCTTCTGCCCCCAATCCCTCCCAGCATCAGAGTCTTTTCCAATGACTCAACTCTGCATGAGGTGGCCAAAGTATTGGAGTTTCAGCTTCAGCATCAGTCCTTACAGTGAACGCCCAGGACTGATCTCCTTTAGGATGGACTGGTTTCATCTTGCAGTCCAAGGGACTCTCAAGAGTCTTCTCCAACAACACAGTTCAAAAGCATCAATTCTTCGTCACTCAACTTTCTTCACAGTCCATCTCTCACGTTGATACATGACCTCTGGAAAAACCATAGCCTTGACTAGACCTTTGTTGGCAAGGTAATATCTCTGATTTTCAATATGCTATCTAGGTGTGTCTAGAGAAGGCAATGGCACCCCACTCCAGTACTCTTGCCTGGAAAATCCCATGGATGGAGGAGCCTGGTAGGCTGCAGTCCATGGGGCTGCTAAGAGTCGGACACGACTGAGCGACTTCACTTTCACTTTTGACTTTCATGCATTGGAGAAGGAATTGGCACCCCACTCCAGTATTCTTGCCTAGAGAATCCCAGGGATGGGGGAGCCTGGTGGGCTGCCGTGTATGGGGTCGCACAGAGTCGGACACGACTGAAGCGACTTAGCAGGAGCAGCAGCAGCATCTAGGTGGGTCATAACTTTCCTTCCAAAGAGTAAGCATTTTTTAATTTCATGGCTGCAGTCACCATCTGCAGTGATTTTGCAGACCAAAAAAATAAAAGTCTGATACTGTTTCCCCATCTATTTCCCATGAAGTGATGGGCCCAGATGCCATGATCTTCGTTTTCTGAATGTTGAGCTTTAAGCCAACTTTTTCACTCTCCTCTTTCACTTTCATCCAGAGTCTTTTTAGTTCCTCTTCACTTTCTGCCATAAGGGTGGTGTCATCTGCATATCTGAGGTTATTGATATTTCTCCCAGCTTCTTCCAGCCCAGCGTTTCTCATGATGTACTCTGCATAGAAGTCAAATAAGCAGGGTGACAATATACAGCCTTGACATACTCCTTTTCCTATTTGGAACCAGTCTGTTGTTCCATGTCCAATTGTAACTGCTGCTTCCTGACCTGCATACAGGTTTCTCAAGAGGCAGGTCAGGTGGTCTGGTATTCCCATTTGTTGAAGAATTTTCCACAGTTTCTTGTGATCCACACAGTCAAAGGCTTTGGCATAGTCAATAAAGCACAAATAGATGTTTTTCGGGAACTCTTGCTTTTTCCATGATCCAGCAGATGTTGGCAATTTGATCTCTGGTTCCTCTGCCTTTTCTAAAACCAGCTGGAACATCTGGAAGTTCACAGTTCACGTATTGCTGAAGCCTAGCTTGGAGAATTTTGAGCATTACTTTACTAGTGTGTTAGATGAGTGCAATTGTGCGGTAGTTTGAGCGTTCTTTTGTATTGCCTTTGGGATTGGAATGAAAACTGACCTTTTCCTGTCTTGTGGCCACTGCTGAGTTTTCCAAATTTGCTGGCATATTGAGTGCAGCACTTTCACAGCATCATCTTTCAGGATTTGAAATAGCTCAACTGGAATTCCATCACCTCCACTAGCTTCGTTCATTGTGATGCTTTCTAAGGCCCACTTGACTCTGCATTCCAGGATGTCTGGCTCTAGGTGAGTGATCACACCATTGTGATTATCTTGGTTGTTCTTTTTTGTATAGTTCATGTATTCTTGCCACCTCTTCGTAATATCTTCTGCTTCTGTTAGGTCCATACCATTTCTGTCCTTTATCGAGCCCATCTTTGCATGAAATGTTCCCTTGGTATCTCTAATTTTCTTGAAGAGATCTCTAGTTTTCCCATTCTATTGTTTTCCTCTATTTCTTTGCATTGATCGCTAAGGCAGGCTTTCTTATCTCTTCTTGCTATTCTTTAGAACTCTGCATTCAGATGATTATATCTTTCCTTTTCTCCTTTGCTTTTCGCTTGTCTTCTTTCACAGCTATTTGTAAGGCCTCCTCAGACAGCCATTTTGCTTTATTGTATTTCTTTTCCATGGGGATGGTCTTGATCCCTGTCTCCTGTACAATGTCACAAACCTCTGTCCATAGTTCATCAGGCACTCTTATCAGATCTAGTCCCTTAAATCTATTTCTCACTTCCACTGTATAATCATAAGGGATTTGATTTAGGTCATACCTGAATGGTCTAATGGGTTTCCCCAGTTTCTGCAATTTACGTCTGAATTTGACAATAAGGAGTTCATGATCTGAGCCATAGTCAACTCCTGGTATTGTTTTTGCTGACTGTATAGAGCTTCTCCATCTTTGGCTGCAAAGAATATAGTCAATCTGATTTCAGTGTTGACCATCTGGTGATATCCATGTGTAGAGTCTTCTCTTGTGTTGTTGGAAGAGGGCCTTTGCTATGACCAGTGCTTTCTCTTGGCAAAATTCTATTAGTCTTTGCCGTGCTTCATTTGGTACTCCAAGGGGAAATTTGCCTGTTACTCCAGGTGTTTCTTCAGAGAAGGCAATGGCATCCCACTCCAGTACTCTTGCCTGGAAAATCCCATGGACTGAGGAGCCTGGAAGGCTACAGTCTATGTGGTTGCTGAGGGTCGGACACGACTGAGGGACTTCACTTTCACTTTTCACTTTCATGCATCGGAGAGGGAAATGGCAACCCACTCCAGTGTTCTTGCCTGGAGAATCCCAGGGACGGGGGAGCCTGGTGGGCTGCCATCTGTGGGGTCGCACAGAGTCAGACATAACTGAAGTGACTTAGCAGCAGTAGCAGCCAGGTGTTTCTTGACTTCCTACTTTTGCATTCCAGTCCCCTATAATGAAAAGGACATCTTCTTTGGGTGTTAGTTCTAAAAGGTCTTGTAGGTCTTCATAGAACCGTTCAACTTCAGATTCTTCAGTGTTACCTGTTGGGGCATAGGCTTGGATTACCATGATATTGAATGGTTTGCCTTGGAGATGAACAGAGATCATTCTGTTGTTTTTGAGATTGCATCCAAGTACTGCATTTTGGACTCTTTTGTTGACCATGATGGCTACTCCATTTCTTCTGAGGGATTCCTGCCCGCAGTAGTAGATATAATGGTCATCTGAGTTAAATTCACCCATTCCAGTCCATTTTAGTTCGCTGATTCTTAGAATATCAACGTTCACTCTTGCCATCTCCTGTTTGACCACTTCCAATTTGCCTTGATTCATGAACCTGACATTCCAGGTTCCTATGCAATATTGTTCTTTACAGCATCGAGCCTTGCTTCTATCACCAGTCCCATCCACAATTGGGTGTTGTTTTTGCTTTGGCTCCATCCCTTCATTCTTTCTGGAGTTATTTCTCCACTGATCTCCAGTAGCATATTGGAGGGGTGGTCATGAGGAGATACCCGTGATCCAAGGTAAGGAGCAGCGGCTGTGTTTTGCTGGAGCAGCCATGAAGAGATACCGCACGTCCAAGGTAAGAGAAACCCAAGTAAGATGATAGGTGTTGCGAGAGGGCATCAGAGGGCAGACACACTGAAACCATAATCACAGAAAACTAGCCAATGTGATCGCACGGACCACAGCCTTGTCTAACTCAGTGAAACCAAGCCATGCCATGTGGGGCCACCCAAGACAGATGGGTCATGGTGGAGAGGTCTGACAGAATGTGGTCCACTGGAGAAGGGAATGGCAAACCACATCAGTATTCTTGCCTTGAGAGCCCCATGAACAATATGAAAAGCCAAAAAGGTAGGACTCTGAAAAATGAACTCCCCAAGTGAGCAGGTGCCCAATATGCTACTGGAGATCAGTGGAGAAATAACTCCAGAAAGAATGAAGGGATGGAACCAAAGCTGTCCTTTATAGGGCCCCAAATTCATATTTTGAAATTCCTCCTCTATAGTACTAAGCCTGTTCTATGTCGGCTTTTATAACTGTTATCAATCTGGCTCTTATCAGTCACTCCACAGGTGAGAATTGAGAATTGGAGTATGGGGAAACTGTGTGGTTATTAAAAGTAATAATTAAGTCCTACTCCAGAAACTGTGTGTGTACATTCAGTACAATGTGGATAAATATAAGTTAACAGACATGTAAGTTTCTTGAAATTGAAATTTACAAGTTTCAGTTGAAATTGAATTCTGCTTTATTCACATTTTTTCATTATATTGTGGTCAGAGGCCTGGGGTTACGAAAACCTGTGTCTTAGAAGCAAGGGTTCAGTCTCAAGTGATTAGACGTTTCCTTTTATGTTTTCTTCTAGCCAAAATTGGGCAAATTATCTAAATCAATTTAAGGTTATAATATATATTAAACAAAAAAAGCCCAGTCCTTTGGAGGAAAGGAAATCGTAAATTTATAAAAGTATTTCAATAGTGAAATATGAGTTGAGACAAAAATTGTAAGGTTTATGTGGTAGAAATTAGACCCTGTAAGTTGGAAAATGAAAACTACTACAAAAGCAGAAGGAACTGACTGTGAGTTGGAAAAAAAAAAAAAAAATTGATGCCAAGCAGGGCCTTGGGGGGCTCCTAGGCACAGAGGCCTTTTTGTCCCTCATTTCTTAGAGGCAAGAGTCCACCCTCCATGACCTTCTCTCCATTCCAAATGGCAGAACAGTTGCTAATGCCAATCAAAGGAGGGATAGCAAGGAAACCACCTGAGGCAAGATTCAGTTCAGTTCAGTTCAGTTCAGTCGCTCAGTCGTGTCTGACTGTTTGCAACTCCATGAATCGCAGCACGTCAGGCCTCCCTGTCCATCACCAACTCCCAGAGTTCACTCAGACTCACATTCATCGAGTCAGTGATGCCATCCAGCCATCTCATCCTCTGTCATCCCCTTCTCCTCCTGCCCCCAATCCCTCCCAGCATCAAAGTCTTTTCCAGTGAGTCAACTGTTTGCATGAGGTGGCAAAAGTACTGGAGTTTCAGCTTTAGCATCATTCCTTCCAAAGAAATCCCAGGGCTGATCTGCTTCAGAATGGACTGGTTGGATCTTCTTGAAGTCCAAGGGACTTTCAAGAGTCTTCTCCAACACCACAGTTCAAAAGCATCAATTCTTCGGTGCTCAGCCTTCTTCACAGTCCAACTTTCACATCCATACATGACCACTGGAAAAACCATAGCCTTGACTAGACGGACCTTAGTCGGCAAAGTAATGTCTTTGCTTTTGAATATGCTATCTAGGTTGGTCATAACTTTTCTTCCAAGGAGTAAGCGTGTTTTAATTTCATGGCTGCAGTCACCATCTGCAGTGATTTTGGAGCCTCCCTAAATAAAGTCTGACACTGTCTCCACTGTTTTCCCATCTATTTCCCATGAAGTGATGGGACTGGATGCCATGATCTTCGTTTTCTGAATGTTGAGCTTTAAGCCAACTTTTCCACTGTCCTCATTCACTTTCATCAAGAGGCTTTTTAGTTCCTCTTCACTTTCTGCCATAAGGGTGGTGTCATCTGCATATCTGAGGTTATTGATATTTCTCCTGGCAATCTTGATTCCAGCTTGTGTTTCTTCCAGTCCAGCGTTCCTCATGATGTACTCTGCATATAAGTTAAATAAGCAGGGTGACAATATACAGCCTTGACATACTTCTTTTCCTATTTGGAACCAGTCTGTTGTTCCGTATCCAGTTCTAACTGTTGCTTCTTGACCTGCATACAGGTTTCTCAAGAGGCAGGTCAGGTGGTCTAGTATTCCCATCTCTCTCAGAATTTTCCACAGTTTATTGTGATCCACACAGTCAAAGGCTTTGGCATAGTCAATAAAGCACAAATAGATGTTTTTCTGGAACCCTTTTGCTTTTTTGATGATCCAGTGGATGTTGGCAATTTGATCTCTGGTTCCTCTGCCTTTTCTAAAACCAGCTGGAACATCAGGAAGTTCACGGTTCACATATTGCTGAAGCCTGGCTTGGAGAATTTTGAGCATTACTTTACTAGCGTGTGAGGTGAGTGCAATTGTGCAGTAGTTAGAGCATTTTTTGGCATTGCCTTTCTTTGGGATTGGAATGAAAACTGACCTTTTCCAGTGCTGTGGCCAGTGCTGAGTTTTCCAAATTTGCTGGCATATTGAGTGCAGCACTTTCACAGCATCATTTTTCAGGATTTGAAATAGCGAGGCAAGATTAAAGGACCAGATTAGGAGATCACCTTGGACCCTGCACACACCTTAATGTTGTCAGCAAACTGCCCACCCTTTTAAAACTTTGCAGCAGAAAAAATACAAGACTGTTACTGCCTTGATACTTAGCACATACTCCTATCTGACTGTTTTGGTGGCACTAGTGGTAAAGAATCCAGTGCAGGAGACAAGAAATCTGGGAAGATTCCTTGGAGGAGGACATGATAATCCACTCCAGTATTCTTCACTAGAGAATCTCATGAACAGAGCCTGGCAGGCTCCGGTCCATAAGGTGGCAAAGATCAGATAGGACTGAAGTGACTTAGCATGCCACCCCTGACTATTTAACATTTCCCTGCTCAGCAGAGAGGGGGGCACAGTTCTGGAGGCACTAGCGTACTGTGTTCCTCCTTTGCCTAGCAGAGTAATTAATAAAGCCCCTTTTTCCTTCTCCTCATAACCATCTCCGTATTTCTGTTTGGCATTGGTACATAGCCAAGATTTTGGCAGCAAATTGAAGCGATTTCAAAATTGTACTTTAAATTTTTTTTTGTACATTTTTGTTTACTAGGCTTCTGATAAAAGAAAAAATAAGAGTTTAAAAAAATTTTATTTTATATTGTCGTGTAGTTGATTTACAGTGTTGTGTTAGTTTCACATGTACAGCAAAGTGATATATTAAGTAGAGTTCCCTGTGCTACTTAAGAGGTCCTTGTTGATTATTTATTTTATATATAGTAGTTTGTAGATATTAATCCCAACCTCCTAACTTATCGCTCCCTGCCACCTGCCTTTCCTCTTGGATAACTGTAAACTGTATAACTTTGATAACTGTAAATTTTGACTGTAAAAGTAAAAATAAACTGAACCTGTTTATTTTCTAAGTTTGTGATCCTGTGTCTGTTTTTGTAAACAAATTCATTACTATAATTTTTAAAGATTCCACATGTAAGTGATAGATTTGTTTTTCTTTGTCTGACTTAATATAATCTCTAGGTCCATCCCTGTTGCTGCAGATGGCATCATTTCACTCTTTTTAATGGCTGAGTAATGTTCCATTGTATATGTGTACCGCATCTTCTTATCCATTCATCTGTCGATGCACAGTTAGGTTGCTTCCATGTCTTGGCTACTGTAAATAGTGCTGCAGTGATCACTGGGGTGGATGTATCTTTTCGAAGTATGTTTTTTTCTGGACATATGCCCAGCAATGGGGTTACTTGATTGTATGGTAATTCTGTTTTTAGTTTTTTAAGAAAACTCCATACCATTCCCGATAGTGACTGGACCAGTTTACATTCCCAGCAACATGTAGAAAAGTTCCCTTTTCTCCACACCAAAAGTGGAGTGGTTTTTAAAAATTCATTTCTCTTTCAGTCCTCAAAATTTTTAAAAATTGCCAATCAGATACTGCCTACACTGAGACTGACTTATACATGGATCATTAGGTATATACAGTCAGAGAATACAAAAGCTAAGATTTTACAGACTATAAGCATTGGTTTATTGTGTTTACATTTTCTTTTTTTTTTCTGCCAAGTTCTAGTAATGAAATTGGAGGAGAGATCGGTTAAAGGCCTTCATGATAGACAGTCTAAACTAGACTAGTAGCATTGGAAAAGAGGAAATGGATTCCAGAGACTGTGAGGGTGAATTGCAAGGACAGTTGGATGCCATTGGAAGCCAGGACATGAGACTTTGAGTTTAGATGATATAGGAAATGTGGATGGGGGAGCAGCTTTGAAAGAGAAGGCAGTTGTAGTCAGAAGATGATTGTATGAGTGTAAATAAGCACTTGTTTTGAACTTTTTTTCTCCTACGGAATTGAGACTTGAGCATTCTCTTGAGAAGAAAGGGCAAAAGTTTGTAGGTCAAAGTTCTGGAGAAGTCAGGATGAAGATAACATAGTACTCTTTTTAACAATTAACATTTATTACTGTAAAGAAATCTAATGGTACATCTTCATCATTCCAGTCCCAAGAAAAATAAGAAAAGTTAAGAGTTGGAATTTTGTTATTAAAGCTCATACTCCTCATGGTGAATATCAGAAGTACTTTTTTGAAGGGCTCACCATCTATCAGCCTAGGATTGGGCCATAGCCTTCTGATGGTTCTTACTCTCAGTTTTACTATGTCTATATTTGTCATTACAGATATTATAGAGTTCTTCCAAAAGGCAATCAGAACTTATGGGGGGGGGGGGAGAGAAATCATTAACACTTTTATTTAGAATAGTTGCTTCCCTTAAAGTAATAAAATCCATAATTTTCATGGTCTTGTTGCATTTTCCAACAGTCTCTGTTCATTGCATAATTTACATACCAGCCACAGTAAGAGAATTCCTGATTTTCAGAACACTGTATACTCACTCTTGAAGGCAAGCCCCAATGTATTCTTCCTCTAAAATTAGCAGTGGGCTTTCATTCACTCCCTTGTCCCCAGGACCTCAGCTCATTTAATCTCCATAACAATACATAATCTTAAAAGGTAGGTATCATTGTAATTCCTATTTTATACAGCAGCAAATGGAGACATGGAGAAGGTGAGTGATTTATTCTAGGTGGGACTGCTAGGAAATGGCCGACTCAGATTCCAACTGTGGTAATCTAGCTGAGTTTACACTTTTAAATAATTTAAGTGCCAAAGGTGTGCTACCAATACAAGCTCACCCAGCCCACCTCACAGCTTAACATTATTCTATGCTGAACTTTCAGAGAAGGCAGTGGCACCCCACTCCAGTACTCTTGCCTGGAGAATCCCATGGATGGAGGAGCCTGGTGGTCTGCAGTCCATGGAGTCACTAAGAGTCAGACACGATTGAACGACTTCACTTTCACTTTTCACTTTCATGCATTGGAGAAGGAAATGGCAACCCACTCCAGTGTTCTTGCCTGGAGAATCCCAGGGACAGAGGAGCTTGGTGGGCTGCCATCTATGGGATCGCACAGACTCGGACATGACTGAAGCGACTTAGTAGCAGCAGCAGCATGCTGAACTTTGCCTCTCAGATGATAACTCAATTCCTCATGAAAGAGAGCTCCTCATTCTTGAGCCAGTATTCCATTCTCCTTTTTATATTTTTTGGTTCATGCCATCTCTTTTTCTTTAAATACTTTTCCTCCTAAAAGTGACCTTTAATGAGGATAATTATTTGACAGGGATAAGAGTTGTAGCCAGATGAGACATATCATTCTCTGAACTTGGAGAAAAGAATATAAGACAAAATTTAGAATCTGTCAGAGTTGGGACAGAAGTTGAACTTTTTCCAGGTATTTTGGTATTGTTGACTAAAAAAGATGCACAAGTTGAGAGTTAGGAGTTAAGTTTTATTGAGGTAAAATGAGACTGCAGCCTGGGAGATAGCACCTCAGATAGCTGGTCCAAATAGGCAGTCAGGAAATGTCAAAATGTAAGATTTCAGTGAAGGGGGAGTTCAGTGCAATCAAATACTTTACCAAAGATTTTCTGCTAGTCACAAGGAGCTGATGTCACCATCAGGGGTTTTAGTGATTTCCAGATATGAAAGGCTTCCCTGGTGGCTCAGATAGTAAAGAATCTGCCTGCAATGTGAGAGACCCGGGTTCAATTCCTGAGTTGGGAAGATCCCCTGGAGAAGGAAATGGCAGCCCACTCCAGTATTCTTGCCTGGGGAATTCCATGGACAGAGGAGCCTGACAGGCTACAGTCCATGGAATTGCAAACAACGGGACACAACTGAGCGACTGACTAACATATAAAGAGATGCAAGGATTAGGATCATGAAATCAGTTCCTGAAAATATCTAACTATCTAAAGACCTGTTAGAGATACCACGGGAATATTTCATGCAAAAATGGGCACAATAAGGGACAGAAACGGTATGGACCTAACAGAAGCAGAAGAATAGAAGGTGGCAGGAACACACAGAAGAACTATACAGAAAAGGTCTTAATGACCCAGATAACAGCAGTGGTGTGAACACTCACCTAAAACCAGACATCCTGGAGTGTGAAATAAAGTGGGCCTTAGAAAGCATCACTACAAGCAAAGCTAGTGGAGGTGATGGAATTCCAGCTGAGCTATTTCAAATCCTAAAAGATGATGCTGTGAAAGTGCTACACTCAATATGCCAGCAAATTTGGAAAACTCAGCAGTGGCCATAGGACTGGAAAAGGTCGGTTTTCATTCCAATCCCAAAGAAAGACAATGCCAAAGAATGTTCAAACTACCTCACAGTTGCACTCATTTCACATGCTCACAAAGTAATGCTCAGAATTCTCCAGGCTAGGCTTCAACAGTACGTGAACCAAGAACTTCCTGATGTTCCAGCTGGTTTTAGAAAAGGCAGAGGAACCAGAGATCAAATTGTCAACATCTGTTGGATCATCAAAAAAGTAAGAGGGTTCCAGAAAAACATCTACTTCTGCTTTATTGACTTTGCCAAAGCCTTTGACTGTGTGGATCACAACAAACTGGAAAATTCTGAAAGAGACGGGAATACCAGAAAAATAGTCTGTCACTGTTTCCCCATCTATTTGCCATGAAGTGATGAGACAGATGCCATGATCTTTGCTTTCTGAATGTTGAGTTTTTTTAAGCCAGCTTTTTCACTCTCCTCTTTTACCTTCATCGAGAGACTCTTCACCTCCTCTTCACTTTCTGCCATAAGGGTGTGTCATCTGCATATCTGAGGTTATTGGTATTTCTCCTGGCAGTCTTGATTCCAGCTAGTGATTCATCCAGCCCAGCATTTCATATGCTATACCCTGCATACAAGTTAAATAAGCAAGGGTGACAATACACAGCCTTGATGTACTCCTTTCCCAGTTTGGAACCAGTCCGTTGTTCCGTGTCCAGTTCTAACTGTTGCTTCTTGACCTGCAAACAGATTTCCCAGGAGGCAGGTAAGGTGGTCTAGTATTCCCATCTCTTTCTGAATTTTCCATAGTTTGTTGTGATCTACACAGTCAACATTCAGAAAACTAAGATCATGGCATCTGGTCCAATCACTTCATGGCAAGTAGATGGGGAAACAGTGGAAACAGTGGCACACTTCATTTTGGGGGCCTCCAAAATCACTGCAGATGGTGACTGCAGCCATGAAATTAAAAGATGTATGCTCCTTGGAAGAAAAGTTATGACCAACCTAGACAGCTTATTAAAAAGCAGAGATATTACTTTGCCAGCAAAGGTCTGTCTAGTCAAAACTATGTTTTTCTCCAGTAGTCATGTATGGATGTGACAGTTGGACCATAAAAAATGCTGAGCACCAAAGAATTGATGCCTTTTGATCTGTGTTGTTGGAGAAGACTCTTGAGAGTCCCTTGGATAGCAAGGAGATCCAACCAGTCCATCCTAAAGGAAATCAGTCCTGAATATTCATTGGAAGGACTGATGCTGAAACTCCAATACTTTGGCCACCTGATGCAAAGAGCTGACTCATTTGAAAAGACCCTGATGCTGGGAAAGATTGAAGGCAGGAGGAGAAGTGGAAGACAGAGGATGAGATGGTTGGGTGGCATCACGGACTCAATGGACATGAGTCTGAGTAAACTCTGGGAGTTGGTGATGGACAGGGAGGACTGGCCTGTTGAAGTCCAGTTGTTGGACACAACTGAGCTACTGAACTGAACTGAACACAGTCAAAGGCTTTGGCGTAGTCAGGAAAGCAGAAGTAAATGTTTTTCTGTAACTCTCTTGCTTTTTCTATGATCCAGTGCATGTTGGCAATTTGATCTCTGGTTCCTCTGCCTTTTCTAATTCCTGAAGGGACAGCTGTCTAACTGTCTATTTTCCACTTAACATAGTAGCATGTAAGAATAATAACTGACTTCAATTTGAAATTATGTCCCTGTTCTTTCTGTTTGTTGCAATTCATGTATATATAGGTGTAACACATGTGCACACACACAGAGTATTTGGCTGTGTGTAATTTTGAACAACAAGCTCTTGTGGTTTAATTTGCATTTCCCTAATGACTAGTGATGTTTAGCATCTGTTTTTCTTCCAAGTAGTATCCAGAAAACATATTCAGATTGTAGATTCCCTGGTTTTGTGTAGTAACTCCATTCTAACATTTCAGTCCTTTTTTGAATTCATTCTTCTGCACTCTGCCGAGGCAGTTTAGCATCTCTGCTTCTTTTCCTATAGGCTGCTTTAAAGATAGGTGTCCTTGCTTTAAAGATCCATCCCACTTGTGTCGTAGAATTGGCTCTAGGATCTTCCGTGGTGGCTCAGAGGTAAAAATTTTCATGCCAATGTAGGCCCTATGGATTAGATCCTTGGTCCAGGAAGATCCCATATGCCGAGGAGCAATTAAGCCCGTGTATCACAATTAGAGCTGGTGCTCAAGAGCCCTGGGAGCCAAAACTGCTGAACCCATGTACCACAGCTACTGAGAGCTCGTGCTCTGCAGCAGGAGAAGCCAGCGCAATAAGAGGCCCTTGCACCGCAATTGGAGAGTGGCTCCTGCTCTCTGCAACTAGAGGAAAAGTCTGCATTGCAATGAAGACCTGCTGCTGCTGCTGCTGCTAAGTCACTTCAGTCGTATCTGACTCTGTTCTACCCCAGAGACGGCAGCCCACCAGGCTCCCCCGTCCCTGGGATTCTCCAGGCAAGAACACTGGAGTGGGTTGCCATTTCCTTCTCCAATGCATGACAGTGAAAAGTGAAAATGAAGTTGCTCAGTCGTGTCTAACTCCTAGCGACCCCGTGGACTGCAGCCTACCAGGCTCCTCCGTCCATGGGATTTTCCAGGCAAGAGTACTGGAGTGGGGTGCCATTGCCTTCTCTGGCAATGAAGACCTAGCACAGCTAAAAATATATATAAGAAAAATAATAATTAATAACCTGGCTCTAGATTTCTTTCCCAGGAAGCTCACTAACCTTATATTCTGCTTTCCTGGTTCCACACCTGCAAGATTCACTCTCACAAGTGTTTTCCCATCCCTTGCTGGTACACTAAGCCTAAGTTATCTGATTTTCTCTGTGAATAACATCTTTCCACCCTGAGCAGGTTTGGTATATTTCCGTTCAGATTGTGCTCAGATTGGCCTTGTTATTGACCTGGAGGCATTGAGCAGAGGCTGTGCAGATCCCAGAGACTTGCTGTAGCAAGTAAGCTGTAGATGCAAGGATACAGAGACTGTGTTAGGTGTAAACTGTGAGGCAGATGATAAGGTTACTTAATTTCCTGTGTTTGTACAATACAAGTTTATGCTTGCTGTCCCAGCAGAATTTATTTTTTAATAATGTTATTTATTTTTGACTGCACTGGATCCTCTTTCTTGCATGCAGGGTTTCCCTAGTTGTGGCAAGTGGGAGCTACGCTCTAGTTGTGTGCATGGGCTTCTCTTGCTGTGATCATGGGCTCTAGGTGCTTGGGCTTCCATAGTTGTGGCTCCTGGGCTCTAGAGCACAGGCTCACTAGTTGTGGACATGGGCTTAGTTGCGCCTTGAGATGAGGGATCTTTCGAGACTAAGGATCGAACCTGTGTCTCCTTCATTGGCAGGTGGATTCTTTAGGACTGAGCCACCGAGGAAGCTGCTGGCAAAATTATTCCTAGAAATTTGTTTTAATACTGAAAAATGTCGTGGTTTTGATTGTAAATTGTATGGTCATCCTAGTGATAGAAAAGAGGGTAAGGAAGTTAATTTCATGATGAGAAGGAAAGTGTAAATGGAAGAAGAGAAAACCAAGGTCAGGTCGGTATAGAAGTATTAGCAAAGTCACAAACCCCTGATGACGGGATTCTTAAAACTCCCCTGGGGCTATTTTCCAGTGTCTGAGATTCCTAGTATGATAATTTTGTGAGGTTCCTTTCCCTCTCATTTCTACCTCAAACATTTACACTGGGAGGACTGTTTCTCTTATTCAAAGTAGAGAAAGTAAATCTCTCTTCTTAAACAAGAAGTCAATAAAATAAGTATGGTCCTACCACAAAGGCTAAACTTGGGGCTATATATTAATATAATAAAGATTTCATCTGTATATAGTTTGCAATGATCCACCAGAAATTCCTTCCATAGACGTAATTGCCAGATTAATGCCCAGAAGTGAAAGTAACCAGTGCAAGTAAATTTAATAAGAGCTAAGGACTGCAGTGATAACCCCAGGAGGCAGACACTTCAGAGTTTTACTATCTCATTTTCTAAATTAAGCTTATTACATGATGGAGTGGAATGGCAGAACACTGTTCTATAAATAGGAAAATACTATAAGAATATTTAATTCTTGAACTTGATGTAATATAAAGATTACAAGTGACATTGCAGAAATGTATTCATACAGTGTCCTTGTCATGTTGGTTGTAGTCTTTAATTCTTATTTATTTTAAAATAATTTTATTTAGTTATTTATTGACTGTACCGGGTCTTCATTTCTGCACTGGCTTTTTTCCAGTTGTGGCGAGCGAGGGCTACTCTAGCTGTGGTGCGAGGACTTCTAATTGAGGTAACCTCTCTTGTTGTGGAGCACGGGCTCTAAAGTGTTCTGCCTTCAGGAGTTTCAGTACAACGTCTCAGTAGCTGTGGCTCCTGGTCCCTAGAGCACAGGCTGACTAGTTGAGGCCCACAGGCTTAGTTGCTGTGCCACATGTGGGATCTTCAAGGACCAAGGATCAAACCTGTGTCTCCTGCATTGGAGGCAGGTTCTTTAACACGGAGCCATCAAGGAAGCCTTGATTCTTATTTTGACTCTTACTTTGATTCAGCAAAGTTACTATCTTTTCTTCAAAATGTACACTGTGGAAAGAATAGAAATATCTTGACATGTCTTTTCCTTTAGAGGATCATAATTTACTGAGCAAAAAAGGGCTATGAAAAAATTGAGCAGACAGTAATTTTGTTTACAGGAGAATGCTCTGGAGAGGAGGTTTTATCTTTTATATGCTTCCCACATCCCCTTCGGAGGGCAAATGCTATGCTGAGAGCCCCAGGCATAGCAAAGCAACTCTGGCTTTTTTCTTAAGCTTAAGTGGCCATGTTTTTAACCACTAAACTTTGTCATACAGACTCCAGCTGATTGTGCTAGAGAAGTGAGCCTCTGACTGAAAGCCACTTTATAGAGCAGCTATCAGTCTATTAGGTGGCTTGGCCTGAAAACTTTTCTTGATAGGAATGATAATGCTTGGACCAATTACAGTTGGAGGTTATGTGGGAGAGGTACTAAGTGTGTGTTATATTAAGAGAAATACACAATGAGACAGAAACTGAGTTACTAGGGATAGGCTAAACATTCATAGAGACTAATGAACTTCTGATCCTGAGAAGAGAACCATGTTGGTGGCTGACTCAGTAGAGTTGTATAAGTTCTTGAACAACTTTTTGGTTCCCAAACTACATCCCAAACATAAGACCTAGCTAGACTGCAGTTACTGATCACTGCCTAATAACTGAATTGAGGTTCCAGGGTTCCTAATTTCTACACGTATTATTATACTATTCATACTCCTCTTTCCTACCCTATTTTAAAAAAAATCAAGTTATAATTTACCTGTAGTAAAGTGCACAGTTCAGTCACTGTTCTACAAAAACTTTGCTCCAATATAATTCTGTTCCTTCTCCCCTCCTTTGTGCTATTTTTTGTCATAGAAATATCTTTATACATTATAGGCCCTCAATACAGTTTGTATTATTGCTTTATCCAGTTGTATTTTGAATCATACAGGAGAAGGAAAGAATTAGAAACAAAAATATATTTGTACAATATCTTATACTTACCTATGTAATTACCTTTCAGTTCAATTCAGTTCAGTTCAGTCGCTCAGTCATGTCTGACTCTGCGACCCCATGAATCGCAGCACGCCAGGCCTCCCTGTCCATCACCATCTCCCGGAGTTCACTCAGACTCACGTCCATCGAGTCCGTGATGCCATCCAGCCATCTCATCCTGGGTCGTCCCCTTCTCTTCCTGCCTCCAATCTCTCCCAGCATCAGAGTCTTTTCCAATGAGTCAACTCTTCGCATGAGGTGGCCAAAGTACTGGAGCTTCAGCTTTGGCATCATTCCTTCCAAAGAAATCCCAGGGTTGATCTCCTTCAGAATGGACTGGTTGGATCTCCTTGCAGTCCAAGGGACCCTCAAGAGTCTTCTCCAACACCACAGTTCAAAAGCATCAATTCTTCGGCGCTCAGCCTTCTTCACAGTCCAACTCTCACATCCATACATTACTGATCTTTAATTCTTCAAGTTACTAGTTCTGCACTCCCTAATGACTGTAGTACTGAATTGGTCTGAAAGAGAATGGGAGGGAATGGAAGGAAGGAAGATGAGGACAAAATAGAAGTGGAGAGAAGAAAGGTAGAGATTTTGCTGTGCAGAAAATGGAAGAGATTCTCTCTTATGCAGTTAATACTTGGAAGATTCTTCTCTGTATCAGGAGATACACTAAGCACTGGCTATTCAGTTGTAGACACACACTAGTAAATAGATATAGGCTCTGACCTGCAGGCTAATGGGGAAGGAAGAGAATAAAAAGGGAAGTCTTACCAGTCCATCAAACTACACATTAAATTTTATGTTGTGTATGGTATGGGCCCATCTGAGGTAGTGTTTAGAAAAGACCTCTTTGTGGATATGATATTTAAACTGAGACCTGAAGGATAAGGAGCCAGCTTGGTGGTAGTGATGGGCCAGGGAGGTGAAGAGGGAAGAGGGATCAGGACATTCTAGACAGAGGAGCAGTATTTCCAGAGGCTCTAAGACAGGGATGAACTTGATGTGTGTGAACACAGATGGTCAGAGAGGGGACTTCCCTGGTGGTCCAGTGGCTAAGACTCCGTGCTCCCAATGCAGGGGGCCCTGGTTCGATTTCTGATCAGGGAACTAGAACCCACATGCCACAACAAAGATCAAAGATCCTTTGTGCCACAACTAAGACCCTGAACAGCTAGATAAATAAATATTAAAAGGCAGCTAGGAAGCTGACTGCGCTTGAGGCATAGTGAGTGAAGTGGGGAGTAAGCAAAAATAGGCAGGGCCTTGATTATGTAGCACCTTGTATGTGATCCCAAGGAGTTCTGACATTACTTGAAGCATAAGGGAAAGCCATTAAAGCAGAGGTAATAAACTGAAGGTCTGTAGTCTCTGTCTCAAGACATATCTTGTACCCAGCACAGTGCATTGCCAACACTTAGTCTTTAAATTTATTTATTTATGTATTTTTTATGGCTGCACTGGGTCGTTGTTACTGCTCTTGGGCTTCTTGCTAGTTGTGGTGAGCACGAGCTCCTCTCTAGTTGAGGAGTGCAGGCTTCTCATTGTGATGCCTTCCCTTGTTGCAGAGCACAGGCTCTAGGGTGCTCACAGGCTCAGTAGTTGCTATGCATGGGCTTAGCTTCCCCAAGGCACGTGGAATCTTCCTGGACCAGCGATTGAACCCATATCCTCTGCATTGGCAGGCAGATTCTTAACCACTGGACCACCAGGGAAGCCTGCCAACACTTAATTTTAATTTCAAAGTAGGATGATTTCATATAAATGGTTAGATTTGCAGCTCCTCTTTAAAAAAATAAAATAAAATTTGAAGACCTCCCTATACCAAACCCTTAGTGTTTGCTGAAGGTTCAGTATCATCCAATGTTGGGGTTTTGCTGACAAGTAAAATAAAGAAGTCAGAGGGGGATTGGAGTTGAGCCTGTCTTTAAGAAAATAATTATAATGCTAAATCATAAGTCTAAGCTGGATAAGATGGGAACTGAGGTCTCGAGGGGGCTGATGAATAGGACATGGTGCTTCAGTGGATTGCTCAAAGAATTATTGCTTTAAGAAGTAGTTTCACAAGTTAACCAAAACAGGAGGTTGTATGGGAGAGTGAGGTGTTAAAGGCTATGATGGCAGGCATGGTAATTTCTGGTGAAAATAAGATCCAGGGTATAATCATGGGAGTGGATGACTGACATGGGATAGACTGAAAAGTCATGGCATGAGACAGTCAGCCACCTGAGAGATCAGGATAATGACAGGAATTGAGATGAAGAGAAAGACTTTAAATTGGATGCTGAAGTTTTCAGTGGATAGGAGAATGTGACAAGGAATCAGAGGATGACAGCCTTGATCACTCCTGACAGTCCTGAAGGGGGGCGGGAGGCTGATAGTTTAGGGAGCAAGGAAGTTAGGAGCCCCTTTCTGATCTTGAGGTACACAGGTGCTTTAGTTATCTCAGGCCACTGAGACAAATTACCATAAACCGGGTGACGTAGTCAACAGACATTTATTACAATTTCCGAGACTGCAAAGTCCAAGATCAAGATGCTGCCAGATTTGATTCCTGATGAAGGCCCTCT
The DNA here is from genome assembly GCF_032405125.1 of Capricornis sumatraensis. Taxonomy (NCBI): domain Eukaryota; kingdom Metazoa; phylum Chordata; class Mammalia; order Artiodactyla; family Bovidae; genus Capricornis; species Capricornis sumatraensis. The sequence continues at coordinate 217,965,333 of NC_091069.1, forward strand.
TCCTGGCTGGCAGACTGCCACCTTCTCTGTGTGCTCACATGGCAGGGAGAGAGGGAACTCTGTCCTGTCTTTTCTTCCTCTTCCTATAAAGACATTAATCCCATCAGAATTCCACTCTCATGACCTTATCTAAACCTAATTACCTCCCAAAGATCTCATCTCCTAATACCATTGTATTGAGGGTTAGAATTTCAACAAAGAATTTTGGGGAGACGCAAACAGTCCATAACAATGAGTGTGTTAGGAAAATGGGGTGAGTGAATTTAAAATCAGAAACCAAGGCTAGAAAATGGGATATTTTTGTGAGTTCAGTTCAGTTCATTTGCTCAGTCTTGTCCGACTCTGCGACCCCATGGACTGCAGCACGCCAGGCCTCCCTGTCCATCACCAACTCCCGGAGTTCACTCAGGCTCACGTCCATCGAGTCAGTGATGCCACCAGCCATCTCATCCTCTGTCATCCCCTTCTCCTCCTGCCCCCAATCCCTCCCAGCATCACAGTCTTTTCCAATGAGTCAACTCTTCGCATGAGGTGGCCAAAGTACTGGAGTTTCAGCTTTAGCATCATTCCTTCCAAAGAAATCCCAGGGCTGATCTCCTTCAGAATGGACTGGTTGGATCTTGCAGTCCAAGGGACTCTCATCAAGAGTCTTCTCCAACACCACAGTTCAAAAGCATCAATTCTTCGCCGCTCAGCCTTCTTCACAGTCCAATTCTCACATCCATACATAACCACTGGAAAAACCATAGCCTTGACTAGACAGACCTTTGTTGGCAAAGGAATGTCTCTGCTTTTGAATATACTATCTAGGTTGGTCATAACTTTTCTTCCAAGGAGTAGCGTCTTTTCATTTCATGGCTGCAGTCACCATCTGCAGTGATTTTGGAGCCCAAAAAAATAAAGTCTGACACTGTTTCCACTGTTTCCCCATCTATTGATCTTCGTGAGTTTTGTGAGTGGTCCCACTCAATTTGTTTTCCTTTTACTTTGGATTCTAGGAACATTCACTTTAATATCAAGTTATTTTTTTAAAAACATGCAATTGCACCTCGTTAATATCCAACTTCCCCCAAACTTCTATTGTAGACACAGTCTTTGTGTCTATGATATTGTGGGAAATTAAGGGATGGGCAGAGAATCTAAGTATGCTTTTCTGTTCTTCCTGCTACTGGCATAAGCAACATGTCCAGTGAGTTCTCAGAGGTCAGCAGCAGCAAAATAAGCAAGGTTCCTTTGTGGAGCTACTCCAGAAGAATGTTAAATTTTGGTTAATCTGCAGAAATCCTGGGGCATGCACTATACTTCTCACACCAATGGTTAGTGGGATGATGCTAAAATATTACTGAAAAGGCATTTTCAGAAATCTAGAGAAGTTAGAGACACCCAGGTGACTGATATCTGGGGTACAGTAAAAAGACTTGAGAGTGGAAACTAGGGAGAATGGACTAGTTATCTTAAACTAGGACAGTTAGAGTGGGAGCAGAAAAGAGGTAAGAAACATAGGACATATAGAAAAGCAAAGGAAGCAGAATTAGGCACATAATTGCCCATTTTCTTTTTTTTCATTTATTAAATAAAGCTATTCAAAATCTAATATACAGAGCTTCTGTTTTTACATGACAGAGTGATTAAATATTTTGGTGTAGTGTACCTTTTTTGTTTTTTCCCCTATTATCATTTGTATTTTTCCTTCACTGGAAATGTATAGGGATTTAGGTGATTTAGCTGATTGTTTTTGTGGGAGAGTCAGTATTGTGGTTAAGTGCACAGACTGAGCTAGCTGGCTGAGTTGAATCCCAGCACTACAGCTCAGCTCACCACTTCTTGGCTTGGTGACCTTGGCTGCTGGCTTAACACTTTCTAAGTACTTCCTCTTTAAAACTGGGGTTAATAACAGTGCCTGTCTCAAAAAGTTGCTATGAGGATCAAAAGAGTTAATATATGAAATAAAGTATTTAGGACAGGGCCTGGCACATAGTAAGCAAGATCTAAGTGTTAGCCATTGTATTTACTATTGGCTACAGTATTCAGACAATAGATTCCTTGTAGGCAATCCTTCTATGTGTTATTAGGGAATACTCTAGTTAATGATATATATGCATAAGCTAAAAAAAAAACCCTGTCCAATATGGTAGCCACTAGCTAGTTGTGACCATTTAAACAAATTAAAATTAATAAAATTAAGAATTCAGTTCCTCTGTTACACTAGCTACATCTCAAGCACACAATAGCCACATGTGGCTATTTATGAAATTGGGTAGTGCTATACAGAACATTTCTGTCATTGCAAAATGTGCTGTTAGAGCTGGTAGATAGTGAAACCTCCCTCCCATTTCCACAATCCCTCCACCCAGGGGCCATCCCTGTTACAGATTTCTTGCACAACTTTTCATGGCTCAGACACAACTTTTTTGCACAAATATAATTTGCACTGTCCTGTGACTTTTTGTATTTGTAAAATACATTAACTGTGCTGTTTTTTTTACCGATATATAATTGACACGGCATTTCTTAGTTGTAAGTGTACACTGTAATGCTTTAATATATTCATACTATATTGCAAAACGATTACCACAGTAAGTTTAGTAGGTCAGCTCCCTACATTTAATCATAGATTTAGAGCATCTGATATTTAGCTTACGAAGCAACTGTGACAACTTGAAAACATAATTCAAATATAAGGAATACACATTTTAATATGTTCGGGAGCAGGTGTAAGAATGGTCTACTTCAATTTTCTTTCTTGCTACCTACACTGCTCTGAGTTAAGGGAGTTGAACTGGTCATCTTCCATCAGCATGCCCTGTAATCCTGCGGCTCGCATCCCCTAACGACAGAGATCTCTTGCGCTGTGGGAAAACCTCGTGTAAATACTGGAGGATCACTGTAAAGACGTCTCCTAACGGGTCGGGAGGACCGCCCCCGGCCACTTCTTGGTTGCTGAGAACCCGACCCGAAGGTCGGCTCGCGCGGCGCCCCCTCTAGCCGCAGGAGCTTGGATCCCGCCGTCCGTCCGCCCGCGGAGAGCGGCGCCCCCTGTCGTCCGGTCAAGGAGGCGGCGCCCGCTCCCGGGAGGCCGGGAACATGGCGGGGCAGCCCGCGGCCCCGGCCACACCGCCGCCCAACCGGGACGGAGCAGCGCCCAACGTGGTGGCGCGGATCTCGCAGTGGACCGACGACCACCTGCGCCTCGTCCGGGTACTGCGGGCTGGGCGGTGGTGGGCGCGGGCCGCGCAGCGCCAGGCTGAAGAAGACGCGTCCTGAGGGAGGCCCGGGCAGCGGCGGAGGGCCGCCGGGTCCGGGCAGTGTGTGCGGGGCGGCGGGGGCGCGCGGCCTGGCGGGGCTGCCTCGGCCCCATCACTGCCTTGACTGTGCTGAGCCCCGGGATGCCTCCGAGGGGAAGCTGCAGCCCAGCGCGGGGCGCCAGCGGGGCCATTGGAGCAGTTGGGGCGGGGCGGGCAGTTTGAAAAAGGAGGGGCATCGCAGGCGACCAGGGGAGAGAAGATTGTGACTAAGCCCTGGTGGTGATTTCTTTCTTTGTAACAAAGAATCAAAGGGGCTGCCTGCTTCGTGGATGGTGTGGAATTTGCTGAAATGGAGGAGTTAGGATAAATGATTTGTTGGGGAAATCTACAGAGCTTTTTGCAAGGTGAAATTGAAGATGCCCATTAGACTTCTAATGGAGATGTGTGAACTTGAAGGTGGTCATTAGACTTCCCAACGTAGCTTAGGTGTTCTAGGCAACTGGATACAGGAGACGTGTCTTAAAGGGAGATCAGAACGGGAATCTGGGAGTGGGCTGCATAATACCTTAAGTATTTAAAGTGTAAATAAACCTTATAGTATTTAAGTATTATTATAGAAAACATAGTATTCAAAGCTTGGATGACGTTTTCGAGCGAGTCAGAAAAGCTCCTGAAAAAGCTCTAGGACTGAGACCCGAGGGCCTCTCTAACACTTAGAATTTGGAGAGTGAAAAGGAGGTCAGCAAAGACTCGGAGGGAACAGAGGGGAAGAGGAATATCAGGGAAACCAAGTGTGCTAGAAGCCAAGTGAAGAGAATGTTTTCAGATAGAAGAATTCTGCTGGGAAGTTGAGTAGGCTCATTAGGTTTGCAAATACTTTGCAGCCAAAGTGCCAGGACCATGTCTATTTTCACTCACCAGGACTGCAGCTCAGTGCTGAGACTGCAGCTCACTCACCTGCAGCTCAGTCCTGAGAACAGTGCCTGCCACTTAGTGCTACATAAATATGTTTAACATTAATGAATTGTATACATATATGTGTATGTATGTGTACACAGAAACACGGATGTTAATTGACAAGGCCTTGGTTCTTCCAATTAAGCAGGAAGAGATGCATTGGTTAATTTCAAATAAAAAAATAACCTCATCAGGATTGGGAGAGGAAACAGTATTTAAATTAGTGCATGGATGTTTTATTCCAAATAATCCAATAACAGAATATACTCTTGTATATATTTTCATCTCTTACATGCTTAGTTGTATTTATTGAAGGAAAACACGTTAGATTACCACTGTTGGTGAGGGAGTTGCAGGATCCTTATTAATTAAACTCCTTTAGATCAATTTCAGTTTAAATGAAACACTTGAAAAACATTGCTATGATTTCCCTGAGTGTTTGCCGCATCTGTTTCCCAAGTGCTGTGTTTTATGGTATCGGTAATAAAGTTTTCTACTAAATACTTTAATTCCACCTGCAGACTTAGAGTTATGTCGTTCCTATGGGCCTTGCACAAAAAGTATTAATATTAGACTGATTCATTCAAGGGACTCATGGTTAAAGCAATACAATCAATAGAAAACCGAACAGTATTATATATATAATTACTGTGTGTACCAGATTGTCTGGGAGAAAAAGGGGAAGATTAATGGGCTGGTGGGCAGTTGGTTTTTTTGGAAGAAGTGGGCCTTTAGTTGAAGGATATGCCTTATTTGAGAAGTTAGGTATAAGGAATGACTTTTTTTCCTGCCTTCTATTTAGTACTTTCAGTATTGTGAATAATAATTAGAATTAATCATAAAATCTCTTTCTAAAGAACATCAGCACTGTAATGGCCATAGCCGGAGTAATGTTACTTCTAAGAAGTGTTCGACTGGTAAGTTAAAAAATTAAGACATTATGATAAGCACTAGATGGTTAATTTCTCTCACTTCAGATGATTTTTATCTCAACATGGGTGTCATTTTGTTGTTCATATTAGAAGCTTTTAAATAACATTTTAGAACAGTGAACGTACTTTAAGATGTTGGTTTAAAAGTAACACATCCACAGGGTTTTATGGAAAGAATTGTACAACCTGTCTTTCCATAATGACTTTTCTTCATGCTTGAAATAAATAATCATTAAATTTGCATTTCAGATGTTGAAGAATACCTCAAAAATGTTTTCTGTAGTGGTTTTAGGTTTAAATTGAAATTGAATTATGTCCCTTTGAACTAAATAATTTATGCTTATTTAGTTTTGCCCTTTCAAAAGTATTTTAATAACAGACATTTTGGAAATTTATTTGATGATTCAGGATTTACAAGTACTTTTTAATATACCTGATTGTTGTCATAGGATGTCATTTCAGTGTCATGTTATGAACTGGAATAGATATATTGCTTCTGTATACATTCATTTCCTATACTTATCTCTGTATTGTTTTGTATTATCATCGACTACACTTTGTTACCACACTACATTTTTTTTTCACACTACATTTTTTACAACTGTTGCCTTTACATCCAGACTCCAATTTTAGAACTTTTGTCTTTTTTTCCTTCTTCTTTTTTTTTTTTTAATGCCTTGAACTCACTTTTTTAAAGCTGAAATGTAATTGTCCTACAGCGCTGCCTAGGCTTAAGGTGTCCAGTATAATGATTTGACTTACATACCTCAGGAAATGATTACCACAGTAAGTTCAATGAACATCCATCATCTCATATAGATACAAAACTAAATTAGTAGAAAACAATTTTTTTCCTTGTGATGAGAACTCTTAGGATTTACTTTCATGTATAACAACTTTTATGTATAACATACAGTATTGTTAGTTATATTACTCATGTTGTACATTGCTGCTACTGCTGCTGAGTCGCTTCAGTCTTGTCCGACTCTGTGCGACCCCATAGACGGCAGCCCACCAGGCTCCCCCATCCCTGGGATTCTCTAGGTAAGAATACTGGAGTGGGTTGCCATTTCCTTCTCCAATAATTGTTAATTATATTACTCATGTTGTACATTACACCCCTAGTATTTATTTATCTTATGACTGGAAGTTTGTACCTTCCAAGTTCTCCCTCCTTCCATCTCCTACCTCTCATAACTGCACATCTGATCTGTTTTTTTATGAGTTTGTTTTTGAAGTAAAATTGACCTATAACACTGTGTTACTTCTTGTTACACAACATAGTGATTTGATGTTTGTATACATTTCAAAATGATCACAAGTCTGTCACTCTGCAGAGATTCTGCATGATTACTGACTGTATTCCCGATGCTGTACTCTTCCTACCTGTGACTCACTTATTTTATAACTAGTCCCATAAAGACTTTGTCATGTACTTGCTAAGAGCAGGAATACGTTCCTCCATAATCACATTAATATTTTTACATCTAATAAATTTAACATTTTTGTAGTAATTTCTGAAACCCAGTCAACATTCATATTTATCTCCTGAACATATCCTTTGTAGCTGTTTTTTCTCCCAGTCTGAATTTCATTCAAGGATCGTGCACTGTATTTAGTTGTCATGTCTCGTTGGTCTCCTTCAATCTAGACTTTTACGCCCACTTTAATTTTCGTCTCTCATGACACTGTGATTTTGAAGAGGCTGCGTTAGTCTTAGAGAATCTCCCACAGCCTGGATTTGTGTTTCCTCCGTAGATTTAGTGTGAACAAGAAGGTGATGGAGTATGCTGCTTCCTGTTATGCTACGTCAGGAGACTGACAGTCTGTCTGTCCTAGAACATTATCACATCTAACATAATTAATAACCTCTTAGCATCATCTAATATCCAGACAATATTAAGAATTCTTTGATTGTCTCAATGGTGTCCTTTTTAAAAAAAAAATAGGTGATCTGTTTATAGCAGGATTTGAGTGGTCCATATACTGTATTTGTTTGTATATCTGTCTCATTTATTTTATAACAGTCTATACCCCCACTCCCTTTTTTTTTTCCCCCGTAAGCCATTTATTTTTTAGAATAACCAAGTCATTTACCCATTATTAATGTTCCACATTCTGTATTTGTCTGCTATAATGTTTTTCTTATTTGGAAAAAAATTTTTTTAATGTTTAGACCAACTTTACTGTCTTAGGAAGTTGGTTACTAATTTATCCTTCTGCCTGTTATGAGGCTCTCACCCAGCCATGCTTATGAATTAAGCTTGTTTCTATAGTACTGTTAATATGAAAGACGCAGGTATAAAATGTTGAGTAACTCCAAGGTGTTAGTTATTTAAATAAATTCCTAATGTTGGCCTTTTTGGAGGGGTGTTTTTCTCCTATGAGATTGAAAAATAAGGGAAAAAAACTTGTTGATTATTAGTCTAACTTAAATTGCCTCAATTTTGGCTAGGTTCTCTCAGCAGTTGCTGCTGTTGCTCTTTAGTTGCTAAATTGTGTCCAACTGTTTGTGACCCCATGGACTGTAGCCTGCAAGGCTCCTGTATCTGTGGCATTTCCCAGGCAAGAATACTGGAGTGGGTTGCCATTTCCTTCTCCATCTCCCAGAGTAACAGTATGAATAAATAGTACATTTATAGAATGAGATAGTAATTTCACCAGTAAGATAGTAAATTTAACCAAATTTTGTAGTGCCAGACACAGATCTATACTCACTGCTTCTTGATAAATTGTGTCACATTTTAAGGATATAAGCTTTTTTAAAAGTGAGGAATTTGTTTAATGTTCTCTATATAGTAGTCACAATGGCACCCCACTCCAGCACTCTTGAAAATCCCATGGATGGAGGAGCCTGGTGGGCCGCAGTCCATGGGGTCACTGAGGGTCGGACACGACTGAGCGACTTCACTTTCACTTTTCCCTTTCATGCATTGGAGAAGGAAATGGCAACCCACTCCAGTGTTCTTGCCTGGAGGATTCCAGGGACGGGGGAGCCTGGTGGGCTGCCGTCTATGGGGTCGCACAGAGTCAGACATGACTGAAGTGACTTAGCATACAGTAGTCTCAAATAGTAAAACAGTGACTAAAGGTTTCTAAATAATGTGCTTATAAACACTTCTGTTAAGTCTTTTAAAAATATTAATATAAAATTAAGAACCAAATTAAAAATGTTCAGTGGTTATTATGTCTTCTTTGAAATGTTTAGAGAATACAACATGCTTAATTTTAAAATAAAAATAGTAATAAAATGTTATACTTTTCTCCTTGTAAATCAACAGACATCAAAATTCACACGTTCTTCAGATATTCCAGTAGAATTTATAAGAAAGAATGTTAAACTACGAGGACGACTACACCGAATAACTGAGAATGGTTTAGAGATTGAACATATTCCCATTACTTTACCTGTTATATCTTCATGGAGAAGTAAGTAAGGCACAAAAATAATAGCACTAAATAACTAAAGTTCCTTTATTAGAAGTGATTTTTAAAATAGCAAAAAAATGTCATTTTAATTTTTAATAACACTCCATTGTCTATGAGAGAAAGTCTAAACTCTTGATTTACACAAACTATCATTTATTTATTTATTTTAATGGGAGGCTTTTAAAATATTGTAGTGGTTTTTGCCATAATTTCACATGAATCAGCCATGGGTGTACATGTGTTCCCCATCCTGAACCTCCCTCCCCATCCCATCCCTCAGGGTCATCCCAGTGCACCAGCCCTGAGCACCCTGTCTCATGCATTGGACTTGGACTGGCGATCTGTTTCACATATGATAATATATTTGTTTCAATGCTGTTCTCTCAAATCATCATACCCTTGCTTATTCCCACAGATTCTAAAAGTCTGTTCTGTACATCTGTGTCTCTTTTACTATTTCACATATAGTGTCATTGTTACCATCTTTCTAAATTCAATACAGTATTCAATACACTATTGAACTGGTATATTGGTGTTTTTCTTTCTGACTTACTTCGCTCTGTATAATAGGCTCCAGTTTCATCCACCTCATCAGAACTGATTCAAATACATTCTTTTTAATAGCTGGGTAATATTCCATGAAATTAAAAGACGCTTGCTCCTTGGAAGGAAAGTTATGACCAACCTAGAGAGCATATTAAAGAGCAGAGACATTACTTTGCCAACAAAGGTCCATCTAGTCAAGGCTATGGTTTTTCCAGTAGTCATTATGGGTGTGAGAGTTGGACTATAAAGAAAGCTGAGAGCCAAAGAATTGATGCTTTTGAACTGTGGTGTTGGAGAAGACTCTTGAGAGTCCCTTGGACTGCAAGGAGATCCAACCAGTCCATCCTAAAGGAGGTCAGTCCTGGGTGTTCATTGGAGGGACTGATGTTGAAGCTGAAACTCCAATACTTTGGCCACCTGATGTGGAGAGCTGACTTATTTGAAAAGACCCTGATGCTGGGAAAGATTGAGGGCAGGAGGAGAAGGGATCAACAGAGGATGAGATGGTTGGATGGCATCACTGACACAATGAACATGGGTTTGGGTGGACTCCGGGAGTTGGTGATGGATAGGGAGGCCTGGCGTGCTGCAGTTCATGGGGGTCGCAAAGAGTCGGACACAACTGAGCAACTGGACTGAACTGAATATTCCATTGTTTATATTTATCACAGCTTTCTTATCCATTCGTCTGCTGATGGACATCTAGGTTGCTTCCATGTCCTGGCTATTGTAAACAGTGCTGCAATGAACATTGGGGTACACGTGTTTCTTTCAATTCTGGTTTCCTTGGTGTGTATGCCCAGCAGTGGGATTGCTGGGTCGTATGACAGTTCTATTTCCAGTGTTTTAAGGAATCTCCACACTGTTCTTCATAGTGGTTGTACTAATTTTCATTCCTACCAACAGTATAAGAGGGTTCCTTTTTCTCCACACCCTCTCCAGCATTTATTGTTTGTAGACATTTTGATAGCAGCCATCCTGACCGGTGTGAGACGGCGCCTCATTGTGGTTTTGATTTGCATTTCTCTGATACTGAGTGATGTTGAGCATTTTTTCATGTGTTTGTTAGCCATCTGTATGTCTTTGGAGAAATGTCTGTTTAGTTCTTTGGCCCATTTTTTGATAAAGTCAGTTATTTTTCTGGAATTGAACTGCAGGAGTTGCTTGTATATTTTTGAGGTTAATTCTTTGTCAGTTGCTTCATTTGTTATTATTTTCTCCCATTCTGAAGTCTGTCTTTAAACCTTGCATATGGTTTCCTTCATTGTGCAAAAGCTTTTAAGTTTAATTAAGTCCCATTTGTTTGTTTTTGCTTTTATTTCCATTACTCTGGGAGGTAGGAGGATCCTGCTGTGATTTATGTTGGAGAGTGTTTTGCCTATGTTTTCCTCTAGGAGTTTTATAGTTTCTGGTCTTACATTTAGATCTTTAATCCATTTTGAGTTTATTTTTGTGTATGGTGTTAGAAAGTGTTCTAGTTTCATTCTTTTACCAGTGGCTGACCAGTTTTCCCAGCACAACTTGTTAAAGAGATTGTCTTTTCTCCATTGTATATTCTTGCCTTCTTTGTCAAAGATAAGGTGTCCATCAGTTCAGTTCAGTCGCTCAGTCATGTCCGACTCTTTGTGACCCCATGAATCGCAGCATGCCAGGCCTCCCTGTCCATCACCAACTCCCAGAGTTCACTCAGACTCGCATCCATCGAGTCAGTGATGCCATCCAGCCATCTCATCCTCTGTCATCCCCTTCTCCTCCTGCCCCCAATCCCTCCCAGCATCAGAGTCTTTTCCAATGAGTCAGCTCTTTGCATGAGGTGGCCAAAGTACTGGAGTTTCAGCGTTAGCATCATTCCTTCCAAAGAAATCCCAGGGTTGGTCTCCTTCAGAATGGACTGGTTGGATCTCCTTGCAGTCCAAGAGACTCTCAAGAGTCTTCTCCAACACCACAGTTCAAAAGCATCAATTCTTCGGTGCTCAGCCTTTTTCACAGTCCAAATCTCACAGCCATACATGACCACTGGAAAAACCATAGCCTTGACTAGACGGTCCTTAGTTGGCAAAGTAATGTCTCTGCTTCTGAATATACTATCTAGGTTGGTCATAACTTTTCTTTCGAGGAGTAAGCATCTTTTAATTTCATGGCTGCAATCACCATCTGCAGTGATTTTGGAGCCCCCAAAAATAAAGTCTGACACTGCTTCCACTGTTTCCCCATCTATTTCCCATGAAGTGATGGGACCGGATGCCATGATCTTCGTTTTCTGAATGTTGAGCTTTAAGCCAACTTTTTCACTCTCCTCTTTCACTTTCTTCAAGAGGCTTTTTAGTTCCTCTTCACTTTCTGCCATTAAGGGTGGTGTCATCTGCATATCTGAGGTTATTGATATTTCTCCCGGCAATCTTGATTCCAGCTTGTGTTTCTTCCAGTCCAGTGTTTCTTCCAGTCCAGTGTTTCTCATGATGTACTCTGCATAGAAGTTCAATAAGCAGGGTGACAATATACAGCCTTGACGTACTCCTTTCCCTATTTGGAACCAGTCTGTTGTTCCATGTCCAGTTCTAACTGCTGCTTCCTGACCTGCATATAGGTTTCTTAAGAGGCAGGTCAGGTGGTCTGATATTCCGATCTCTCTTAGAATTTTCCACAGTTTATTGTGATCCACACAGTCAAAGGCTTTGGCATAGTCAGTAAAGCAGAAATAGATTTTTTTCTGGAACTCTCTTGCTTTTTCCATGATGCAGCGGATGTTGGCAGTTTGATCTCTGGTTCCTCTGCCTTTTCTAAAACCAGCTTGAACATCAGGAAGTTCATGGTTCACATATTGCTGAAGCCTGGCTTGGAGAATTTTGAGCATTACTTTACTAGCATGTGAGATGAGTGCAATTGTGTGGTAGTTTGAGCATTCTTTGGCATTGCATTTCTCCATAGGTGCATGTATTTATCTCTGGGCTTTCTATTTTGTTCCATTGATCCATGTTTCTGTCTTTGTGCCAGTGCGATACTGTCTTGATGACTGTGGCTTTGTAGTGTAGCCTGAAGTCAACCAGGTTGATTCCTCCAGTTCCATTCTTCTTTCTCAAGATTGCTTTGGCTATTCGAGGTTTTTTGTATTTCCATACAAATTGTGAAATTATTTGTTTTAGTTCTCTGAAAAACACTTTTGGTAGCTTGATAGGGATTGCACTGAATCTATAGATTGCTTTGGGTAGTATACTAATTTTTAGTATATTGATTCTTCTGATCCATGAACATGGTATATTTCTCCATCTATATGTATCATCTTTGGTTTCTTTCAGCATTGTTTTATATTTTTCTATATATAGGTCTTTTGTGTCTTTAGGTAGATTTATTCCTAAGTATTTTATTCTTTTCATTGCAATGGTGAATGGAATTGTTTCCTTAATTTCTCATTCTGTTTTCTCATTGTTAGTGTATAGGAATGCAAGGGATTTCTGTGTGTTAATTTTATATCCTGCAACTTTACTATATTCAATGATCAGCTCTAGTAATTTTCTGGTGGAGTCTTTAGGGTTTTCTATGTAGAAGATCATGTCATCTGCAAACAGTGAGTGTTTTACTTCTTATTTTCCAATCTGGATTCCTTTTATTTCTTTTCTTCTCTGATTGCTGTGGCTAAAACTTCCAAAACTATGTTGAATAGTAGTGGGAGAGTGGGCATCCTTGTCTTGTTTCTGACTTTAGGGGAAATGTTTTCAATTTGTTGCCATTGAGGATAATGTTTGCTGTGGGTTTATTATATATGGCTTTTATTATGTTGAGGTATGTTCCTTCTTTGCCTGCTTTCTGGAGGGTTTTTTATCATAAATGGGTGTTGAATTTTGTCAAAGGCTTTCTCTACATCTATTGAGATAGTCATATGGTTTTTATCTTTCAATTTGTTAATGTGGTGTATCACATTGATTTGCTAATATTGAAGAATCCTTGCATCCTTGGGATAAAGCCCACTTGGTTATGATGTATGGACTTTTTAATATGTTGTTGGATTCTTTTTGCTAGAATTTTGCTAAGGATTTTTGCATCTATGTTCATCACTGATATTGGCCTGTAGTTTTCTTTTTTTGTGTGGCTTCTTTGTCTGGTTTTGGTATTAGGGTGATAGTGGCCTTATAGAATGAGTTTGGAAGTTTACCTTCCTCTGCAATTTTGTGCAAGAGTTTGAGTAGGATAGGTGTTAGCTCTTCTCTAAATTTTCGGTAGAATTCAGCTGTGAAGCCATCTGGTCCTGGGCTTTTGTTTGTTGGAAGATTTCTGATTACAGTTTTGATTTCTGTGCCTGTGTTGGGTCTGTTAAGATTTTCTATTTCTTGCTGGTTCAGTTTTGGAAAGTTATACTTTTCTAAGAATTTTGGCCTTTTCTTCCAAGTTGTCCATTTTATTGGCATATAGTTGCTGATAGTAGTCTCTTATGATCCTTTGTATTTCTGTGTTGTCTGTTGTGATTTCTCCATTTTCATTTCTAAGTTTGTTGATTTGATTATTCTCCCTTTATTTATTTATTTATTTTTAATTTAAATTTATTTAGTCTGTCTAATGGTTTGTCTATTTTATTCATCTTCGTAAAGAACCAGCTTTTAGCTTTGTTGATTTTGGCTATGGTCTCCTTTGTTTATTTTGCATTTATTTCTCCCCTAATTTTTATGATTTCTTTCCTTCCCCTAACCCTGGAGTGCTTCATTTCTTCTTTTTCTAGTTGCTTTAGGTGTAGAGTTAGGTTATTTATTTGATTTTTCTCCTATTTCTTGAGGTAGGCTTGTATTGCTATGAACCTTCACCTTAGCACTGCTTTTACTGAATCCCATAGGTTTTGGGTTGTTGTGTTTTCATTTTCATTCATTTCTATGCATATTTTGATTTGTTTTTTGATTTCTTCTATGATTTGTTGGTTATTCAGAAATGTGTTGTTTAGCCTCCATATGTTTGTATTTTTAATAGTTTTTTTCCTGTTCAGTTCAGTTCAGTCGCTCAGTCGTGTCTGACTCTTTGCAACCCCATGAATTGCAGCACGCCACGCCTCCCTGTCCATCACCAATTCCCGGATTTCACCAAAACTCACGTCGATTGGGTTGGTGATGCCATCCAGCCATCTCATCCTCTGTCATCCCCTTCTCCTCCTGCCCACAATCCCTCCCAGCATCAGAGCCTTTTCCAGTGAGTCAACTCTTTGCATGAGGTGGCCAAAGTACTGGAGTTTCAGCTTTAGCATCAGTCTTTCCAAAGAACACCCAGGACTGATCTCCTTTAGAATGGACTGGCTGGATTTCCTTGCAGTCCAAAGGACTCTCAAGAGTCTTCTCCAACACCACAGTTCAAAAGCATCAATTCTTCGGCTCTCAGCTTTCTTCACAGTCCAACTCTCACATCCATACATGACCACTGGAAAAGCCATAGCCTTGACTAAATGGACCTTTGCGTGATCAGAAAAGATGCTTGAGATGATTTCAACTTTTTTGAATTTACCCAGGCTAGATTTATGGCCGTGAACGTGATCTATCCTGGAGAATGTTCCGTGTGCACTTGAGAAAAAGGTGAAATTCATTGTTTTAGGGTGAATTGTCCTATAGATATCAATTAGGTCTAACTGGTCCATTATATCATTTAAAGTTTGTGTTTCCTTGCTAATTTTCTGTTTAGTTGATCTATCCTTAGGTGTGAGTGGGGTATTAAAGTCTCCCACTAGTATTGTGTTACTGTTAATTTCACCTTTCATACTTGTTAGCATTTGCCTTATATTCTGTGGTGCTCCTATTTTGGGTTCATATTTTTTTATAATTGTTATATCTTCTTCTTGGATTGATCCTTTGATCATTATGTAGTGTCCTTCTTTGTCTCTTTTCACAGGCTTTATTTCAAAGTCTATTTTATCTGATATGAGTATTGCTACTCCTGCTTTCTTTTGGTTTCCATTTGTGTGAAATATCTTTTTCCAGCCCTTCACTTTCAGTCTGTATGTGTCCCTTGTTTTGAGGTGGGCCTCTTGTAGACAACATATATACAGGTCTTGTTTTTGTATCCATTCAGCCAGTCTTTGTGTTTTGGTTGGGGCACTCAACCCATTACACTTAAGGTAATTATTGATAAGTATGATCCCATTGCCATTTACTTTGTTGTTTGGGGTTTGAGATTATAAACCTTTTCTCTGTTTCCTTTCTAGAGAAGATCCTTTAACATTTATTGAAGAGCTGGTTTGGTGGTGCTGAATTCTCTGAGCTTTTGCTTGTCTGTAAAGCTTTTGATTTCTCCTTCATATTTGAATGAGATTCTTGCTGGGTACAGTAATCTGGGCTGTAAGTATGGAGGCTTTTGGATGAGCTGTTGTCGATTAATGTTCCCTGGAGTCAGGAGTTTTCTGGTGTTCTCAAGTTTTGGATTTAAACCTGCTGGCTCTGGCTTTCAGTCTTATTCTTACAATAGCCTCAAGAGTTCTCCATCTATACAGCACTGATGATAAAACATCTAGGTTAATGCTGAAAACATTCTCCACAACAAAAAAATGGGCAACCAAAACAATGAAAAATTGTCCTAAGGGCTATGAAGAAAAGGATCAGGGTGTAGGATGAGCATTACTGGAGATTGCATGAAGAGGGAATCCACATATATGGTGGTCAGAGAAGGCCTCATAAGAGGCCTGGAGAATGGGAAGGAGCTGGCTAGGAAGAACATGCATGGGGCTGAGCCCGGCTCTTTTGACAAGGCATGTGAAGGCTCATGTGGCTGGAGCAGAGGGAAGAAGGGGACGAGAGACACCAAAGAGGTTGGAGAATTGGGCAGAGTCCAGAGCTAGCTGCTGCAATTCCCTTTTCTCCCTGCTTCTCAGCAAAGACCACAGCCACACAGACCTTCCTGCTGCTTCCATGTGTTCTCGTGCCCTGGGCATAGATCTTTTCCAAGTGCCTGAGTGCCTGTGGATTCTTTTTGTTTTTCTCTTTTTCTTTGCTATGTGGCATGTATTATCTTAGTTCCTCAACCAGGGATTGAACCTATAACCCCTCCGCTGCAAGCATGGAGTCTCAACCACTGGACCACCAGGGAAGTCCCAGTCTGTGGATTCTTTAGGATCTGGCTCAAACGTCAGCTCCTTTGTGAAGCTCTCCTTAACTCCCAAGCAGAGCTGGCCTCTTTCTTTCCTACGCCCCAAGCAATTTATACATGCTGCAATTACAGTACTAAAACACATTTTCCTGTAATTACGTATCTAGGTTTATATCCTTCTATTGAACTATGAGCCCCTAGTGGGCAGGGAACTTTTCTTATCTAATTATTCACAGTCCCTAGAAAAATAATTTTTAGCCGACAGAGACTTGGCAAAATTGTCAAATGATTTAATTGAATCATATTTAAAGATCTCCTTAATATTATTTTAATGTTTCAAAGAAAGTTCTTATTTCTTTACCCTGAGATGAATGAATATCACTCTTCAATTGATGTATGGCTATAAAGGAATAAGATTGATTTTTCTTTTTCCCTCAAGCACACCTGACATGATTGATTTTATTTCTTAACAAATCAAGCAGAACTTACACAATTTGAATGACTGTTGTTCCCTAAAGAAAGATTACTTGGGATGTTTATTTGTTGGCCATTTCAGCTCTAAGCATGGTTTATACTTCTCAGTTGTTGTAATAATGCAGTAGTAATTTAAATCTCTTCTGTCGGAAATAGTGATGATTTTTTAGTGCTTAGACAGCAAGGCCATCACTTTTGATTGTCCAGGTAGTACACTGCACAACTCCAGGACTGGTATTCACTGAGTATCTGTCCTGAAAGATGTGCAATGCCACAGCACTCTAATTGCTATCAGTTCAGTTCAGTCGCTCAGTCGTGTCTGACTCTTTGCGACCCCATGAATCGCAGCACGCCAGGCCTCCCTGTCCATCACCAACTCCCAGAGTTCACTCAGACTCGCATCCATTGAGTCAGTGATGCCATCCAGCCATCTCCTCTTCTGTCGTCCCCTTCTCCTCCTGCCCCCAATCCCTTCAAGCATCAAAGTCTTTTCCAATGAGTCAACTCTTCGCATGAGGTGGCCAAAATACTGGAGTTTCAGCTTTAGCATCATTCCTTCCAAAGAAATCCCAGGGCTGATCTCCTTCAGAATGGAATGGTTGGGTTTCCTTGCAGTCCAACGGACTCTCAAGAGTCTTCTCCAGCACCACAGTTCAAAAGCATCAATTCTTCGGCGCACAGCCTTCTTCACAGTCCAACTCTCACATCCATACATGACCACTGGAGAAACCATAGCCTTGACTAGACAGACCTTTGTTGGCAAAGGAATGTCTCTGCTTTTGAATATGCTATCTAGGTTGGTCATAACTTTTCTTCCAAGGAGTAAGCGTCTTTTAATTTCATGGCTGCAGTCACCATCTGCAGTGATTTTGGAGCCCCCAAAAATAAAGTCTGACACTGTTTCCACTATTTTTCCATCTATTTCCCATGAAGTGATGGGACCAGATGCCATGATCTTAGTTTTCTGAATGTTGAGCTTTAAGCCAACTTTTTCACTCTCCACTTTCACTTTCATCAAAAGGCTTTTGAGTTCCTCTTCACTTTCTGCCATAAGGGTGGTGTCATCTGCATATCTGAGGTTATTGATATTTCTCCCTGCAATCTTGACTCCAGCTTGTGTTTCTTCCAGTCCAGCATTTCTCATGATGTACTCTGCATAGAAGTTAAATAAGCAGGGTGACAATATACAGCCTTGACGTACTCCTTTCCCTCTTTGGAACCAGTCTGTTGTTCCATGTCCAGTTCTAACTGCTGCTTCCTGGCCTGCATACAGATTTCTCAAGAGGCAGGTTAGGTGGTCTGGTATTCCCATCTCTCTCAGAATTTTCCACAGTTTATTGTGATCCACACAGTCAAAGGCTTTAGCATAGTCAATAAAACAGAAATAGATGTTTTTCTGGAACTCTCTTGCTTTTTCCATGATGCAGCGGATGTTGGCAATTTGATCTCTGGTTCCTCTGCCTTTTCTAAAACCAGCTGGAACATCAGGAAGTTCACGGTTCACATATGGCTGAAGCCTGGCTTGTAGAATTTTGAGCATTACTTTACTAGCGTGTGAGATGAGTGCAATTGTGCAGTAGTTTTAGTATTCTTTGGCATTGCCTTTCTTTGGGATTGGAATGCAAACTGATCTTTTCCAGTGCTGTGGCCACTGCTGAGTTTTCCAAATTTGCTGGCATATTGAGTGCAGCACTTTCACAGCATCATTTTTCAGGATTTGAAATAGCTCAACTAAAATTCCATCACCTCCACTAGCTTTGTTCGTAGTGATGCTTTCTAAGGCCCACTTGACTTCACATTCCAGGATGTCTGGCTCTAGATGAGTGATCAAACCATCATGATTATCTGGGTTGTGAAGATCCTTTTTGTACAGTTCTTCTGTGTATTCTTGCCATCTCTTCTTAATATCTTCTGCTTCTGTTAGGTCCATACTATTTCTGTCCTTTATTGAGCCCATTTTTGCATGAAATGTTCCCTTGGTATCTCTAATTTTCTTGAAGAGATCTCATCTTTCCCATTTTGTTGGTTTCCTCTATTTCTTTGCATTGATCGCTGAAGAAGGCTTTCTTATCTCTTCTTGCTATTCTTTGGAACTCTGCGTTCAGATGCTTATATCTTTCCTTTTCTCCTTTGCTTTTCACTTCTCTTCTTTTCACAGCTATTTGTAAGACTTCCCCAGACAGCCATTTTGCTTTTTTGCATTTGTTTTCCATGGGGATGGTCTTGATCCCTGTCTCCTGTACAATGTCACGGACCTCATTCCATAGTTCACCAGGCACTCTATCTATCAGATCTAGGCCCTTAAATCTATTTCTCACTTCCACTGTATAATCATAAGGGATTTGATTTAGGTCATTACCTGAATGGTGTAGCGGTTTTCCCTACTTTCTTCAATTTCAGTCTGAATTTGGTAATAAGGAGTTCATGATCTGAGCCACAGTCAGCTCCTGGTCTTGTTTTTGTTACATATACATATTATTATTAATGTATTATTAGTATATACATCAAATAGTAATGTTTATCAACTTGGTCCAATCAAAATTTTAAAGCTAAAAGGAAACTTACTTCCCCTACTTATTTTAATATTTTCTATAGAAGTTAAAGGCCATGTATGCAGCCATCTCCCTAACAGTTGATGGAACTAAAAATAGAAAATAGATTCTTTGCTACCCAGTCCACAACTTTGTGTATAGAGTTGCAAAAATTAAAGAGACAGACACACCGACAGATGCTAACCAGTACAAATGTAATGATAGTGTTAATACTTTTTGTAACTGACATAAATTGTTCATTTAAAAAAATATTTATTTATTTGCCTCGTCAAGTCTTAGTTGCAGTATGCGGACTCTAGTTGCGGCATGCAGGCTTAGTTTGTCCCATTTAGTCATGTGGGATCTTAGTTCCCTGACCAGGGATCGAACCTGTGTCCCCTGCATTGCAAGACAGGTTCTTACCAGAGAAGTCCCCAAATTGTTCATGTTAAAGAGATCAATTTGCATTTACATTGGTTAAACCTGTTTGCCTATAAAACTGTTACAGAATCTAGAAGTTGCTTTCCAAGCACTATTTTGAATGACATAATAAGATGTTAGAGCATAATCCTGTTCATTTAAGAATAGCTATTAATTGAAAGCTCCTTATGTTCCTTTCACTGTTTTTACTACCTGGTCCATAGGATAGAGATGGACTTTAGATTTTATTGTAAGGAGGGCTAAGATTCAGGCCCCCCCAAATTGAGGCCATTCTAACCAGATGGTTCGGCTCAGATAAATACATCAGAGTAGAGTCTGTGTGGTGTAGTTGAATGTGTTTGGTGTAGAGAGCTTGTGTTCTGTTTCCAGTTCAGCCAATGGTTTCCACCACTATCAAACAAGAGAATCATAACATTTCCAAGACTCCTTCCTCATGACTATTCTGTGATATCGTTGCCTTCCATGGTCTTATCGTTGGTGTATATGATGAGGCAAACACACACAGAGCTGAAAATTTTTGTGAAGTGAAACTCTTGGAACACTTCATTTCTTCAGCAGATGGTTACTAGACGCTTGCTCCTTTGCTGCAGTTTCAGGATGCAGTTGCAAACAATGGATGTGAGCCTGCGGTAGTCAGAAAACCTGCAGTCTAGTGATATTATTTCAAAGCTTCTCCTATTCCTAATGGCAAAAAATAATCTTTTTGATATATGTGATATACCTATCTCATGCAATTGTCCACTGGTCATGAATCCAATTATAATATTTGTTTATTCAGTCATTTATCATTTCTGTCGTGAGGTTGTGGAATCTGAGTTCCCAGACCAGAGACTGAACCCAGGCTTCCATAATGAACGTGCAGAATCCTAGCCACTAAACCGCCAGGGAACTTCCTGATTTTTAATATTCTATAAATCTAGGGGATGAATCAGTTGTTTTGGGATCAAGTACTATCTTTCTAAAAGCCTTAGGAATATTAAGTTGTGACGTTTCCTACCCATCTGATAGAACATAAATGTAACAAAGTCCTTAGTGGTGGTGTACGTCAGTATTCACCTTATGTCTGCAGTTTTCTCCAGGTGCCCATGGTCTTTCCCTTACTTGACATGCTCACTTCCTATTCCTCCCTGTGCCTCTCTCTGTTCATTCTGCAAAACCCAAGCTGTACACTTTTCATGGAGTGCTGTTGGGCTCCTCCACTGGAGCCCGTTTTGCTGTACCCCTATACTCCTTTGCATTGTGTCATCCTATCCAGTATGAATTAGGCTTTTTAAAAGTATATATGTAAAAGATTTATTTAAGAGCTGGAAAGACAGGGATTCACACAAAGCTAAAATTAGAAATCATAAATATTAAAAGTAGCCTCTCCTTTTTCAAGGAAACATCAACTGTTTGGGCAAAAATATTTGATGGATATAACTTACCTTATTCAATAGATTAGCTTCTGGAATGTTTACATAAATTTGGTATTGACCATATCATATTTTTTTTTGTTGTTATAGCACAACTTATATATTTCAAATGGACAAAAAATTTAGTATCATTTATAGTATTTTAAGATAAACTGCCTTTGAATGGGAGCTTTCTTTCCAGTACTTTGAGGTTTACACGACAAATCTAGAAAATTTACTACTGTGGAAAATGAAGACTGCTTAAATCGAATGGGGACGGGGGAGGGCCTGTGGTTTTTCTTTTTGATTATTTGCTGTAACACTGTCCTTCAGGTGGCTGAGGGAGTTTCATATTTTCTTTAGACATCATTAGGCGCCGAAGCTCTTGCAGGACAACTTTGATGCTATACCAGTTCTGCCGTTTTGCTAGCACTGATATGGCTCTTAGGTCCACCACTCCATTAGAACTATTAACTCCATTCATATTAATTTTTGTTGCAAATCTTACAAAGGGGGGATGCTTCTGGGTATTTAGGTCCACATTCTGTTTCAAGACTGTATATTCAGTTTTCATAAATTGTCTGAGCCCCTGGTGGCTGCCATCTTGCATCGCTGTCGCTCCAACCATATCATATTTAAATGCTTAATGGGGACTTTGCTAATTTTAAAGGAATCCCATGACCTTTATTGAAGTGAAGAATTAGGACATTAATAATCAAGGTTGATAGTGTTGATTAGATTCATGTTTTTGGTCCTAAAAATTTGGTCTTAAAGACTAGAGAATATTTTATTGAAAGACAATTGGTGTTGATGGTAGCATTAAAGGGCTGAAGAGAGGCCTCAGAATCTTTAGAGTTGCTTCACTCATTAGGTACCAGTGATTTGATTTCGTCTAATCTTTATTATGTGTGTTCTGCCTTAATCTAATTTGTGAATATGCTGTATCACAGAGTTTTCTAAGGACATAATCCTCCTACTTACACCTTTTGAAACTTCTCTAACTGAAACTCTCGGACAAGTTTCAAGAAACCCAAGCCTTAAAGAAAATGGTTTTCTATCATCAAATAATATCACGAGAAACTTCTAGGATATCTTTCTGAACTCGTGTTACTTTTTCCCTAGCAATTAAATGGACAAACCTTATACTTTCAACTATCAATACTTGTATAAGAGTTTAATATATGTTAAATGTATAATTTCTTTAAAAAAAAAAGCATTAACGTTTTGTTTTTTTTTTTTGCCAGCCATTTTCCCTTTTTGGAAAGTTGTAAACTTTTTCTAAAATAAGATCCTATTATTAAAGTTTAATTTGTAAAAATTTTGTCCAGAGTTTGCCCAAACAAACTTTCTTAACGCTATGTTGTTGTTCAGTCATGTCTGACTCTGTGACCCTAATGTACTGTAGTACGCCAGGTTCCTCTCAGTTCAGTTCAGTTCAGTTGTTCAGTCATGTCTGGCTCTTTGCGACCCCTGAAGTCCAGGCTTCAGTCTGTCAGGCTCCTCCGTCCTCCACTATCTCCCAGAGTTTGCTCAAATTCATGTTCATTGAGTCAGTGCTTCTGTCTAACCATCTCATCCTCTGCTGTCCCCTTCTCCTGTTGCCCTCAATCTTTCCCAGCATCAGGGTCTTTTCCAGAGTCAGCTTTTCTTATCAGGCGGCCAAAATATTGGAGCTTCAGCTTCAGCATCAGTCCTTCCAATGAATATTCAGGGTTGATTTCCTTTAGGATTGACTGGTTTGATCTCTTTGCTATCCAAGAGACTCTTCTCTAGCACCACAATTTGAAAGTATCAATTCTTCAGCACTCAGCCTTCTTTATGGTCCAACTCTCACATCCATACATGACCACCAGAAAAACCATAGCTTTGACTATATAGACCTTATTACTTGGAATATAAATTGATAAAATCCTATCTGGAAATCAGTTTTATAAACTGTATAAAAATAATGTTGATATTAATATTTATTGAGTTGGGAAAACAGCCTCAGTAAATTAAGTGAAAAAGCAGTTTATACAGTTTTAGGAAGGCTGAGCGCTGAAGAATTGATGTGTTTGAACTGTGGTGTTGGAGAAGGCTCTTGAGAGTCCCTTGGACTGCAGGGAGATCCAATCAGTCCATTCTAAAGGAGACAGGTCCTGGGTGTTCTTTGGAAGGAATGATGCTAAAGCTGAAACTCCAGTACTTTGGCCACCACATGCGAAGAGTTGACTCATTGGAAAAGACTGTGATGCTGGGAGGGATTGGGGGCAGGAGGAGAAGAGAATGACAGAGGATGAGATGGCTGGATGGCATCACTGACTCCATGGACGTGAGTCTGAGTGAACTCCGGGAGTTGGTGATGGACAGGGAGGCCTGGCGTGCTGCAGCCCATGGGGTCGCAAAGAGTCGGACACAACTGAGTGACTGAGCTGAACTGAGGAGCCTATATTATTGAATGACATGACTTGTAGCATTATGTGTATGTGTACATAGAAATAAATCTAGAAGATTTTTTTTTTAAAAGGTAAGTTGGTTAAACCCCACATCCTGTTCTGGATCTTACTGAAATTAGTTTTTTAAATTATTCCATCTGTTACCTACTTGCATTGTTTTAAAAAACAAGTTGACTATAGCAAGAAATAGATCTACATCTAGAGAGTCTGGGTATTTATAAGTAACATATCCAGTTGTATTTTGGCGCACAAATGACTTTGGAATTTGCTTTTGCAATTGTGGTATTAAAGGTAAACTCTTTTCTACCTAACCTTTTTAGAAGAGCCATGTGGTGTTTTGCTGATTAAGTTGGCTGGAGTAGAACTTACTGAAACTGGGAAGGTGTGGTTACAAAAAGAGCTAAAACCTTCCCAAGTACTATGGTTCCAACTTCTTGGAAAGGAGAATTCAGCACTCTTTTGCTACCTTTTAGTGAATAAGGTAAGTAGTGTGAAGAAATAGCTAGCTATATTTTATTCTTATTTATGCATAAATGAAAAGTGAAAGTGTTTGTCATTCAGTCGTGTCTATCTCTTTGTGACCCCATGGACTGTAGCCCAATATATAAACACATCATTAATTAGAACCTTGATTATATAATGAAACTGGTTTTCTTTTGTCTTTCGTAACTACTACTGTTAGTGATTATGTGTAAGAAACCATGTTTCATATATACATTCTTCTATAAAATTTATTATAGAAAATGTTTATACGTTTATTACAGAAAAATAGAAAATTAAGAAAAAGTAAAAAACTTCAAATTATTAATGACTGGCTATTGCTTATTTAAACAGTATCTTATATATTTATTTATGGACAAGTATATTATATCACACTTGTTATAAACCACTTGTTGAGTGTGGTGTCAACTG
This sequence comes from Capricornis sumatraensis, assembly GCF_032405125.1. Lineage (NCBI taxonomy): Eukaryota > Metazoa > Chordata > Mammalia > Artiodactyla > Bovidae > Capricornis > Capricornis sumatraensis. The sequence goes on from NC_091069.1 coordinate 217,989,676, forward strand.
GTAATTGCAAAGAGTGAGAATGTTTTCTGAAGGTAAATATTGCTCATTCTGGTCCAATACCTTGTAGAAAAGTATGACTTAACATGTAAGTATTTGAACTCTAAAAGCATTGAGCATATTTAATATTACTGGACATATTTAAATGGAACCTATTAAGTACTATTTACTTTAAAAAAAAATACTATTTATGATCAGTAGTCAGTCATTGCTTCCGAATTTCCTTACTTTTGTGATTGACCATAGCCATTCTGTAACTGGGAATGCCACAGAGCCTCATTGCTGTTGCTCCGTTACTGTCTTGAGTTCTTCACTGTGCCTTCCTCCAAATTTCTTTTGGTGGATGATTACTGAAAAAAGGACATGGAAAAATGAAACGTTAATATGAAAGAATTAAGAATTGTTTTTTTAATTTACATTATTATGACAGCATTAAGGGTAGTTTTTCTTTTAAAGTTCTTTATTATACTACAAGTGAGAATAATCTGAAGAAAAATAATAATCTCACATTAAAGTGATTAGAATGGTAACCATTTTAATTATTGAAAGCTTTCTGAATTAATAGAACACCTAATGAAATCCATTAATTTTTGCATGTCCAGGTCATATTCAGTTCTTTCAAAATAAGAATTATCCAACCTTGATTGGTTGAAGCATCTGTATTTAACTAAGTTGATAATACAAAATTATATAAAAGATCCCAAAGGCCTTATTCAAATATTAACTTCTCTTTTAAATTGAAGAGTATGTATTATTTATCCTCAAACCCTACTATGGAATCATTTTATTCCCATATAAAGGTGGGACTCTGAGTAACCAAGTGGAAGAGCTGGTATTGAAGTCCAGCTCCTTGGGGCTCCAGAGCCTGAACTTAACCTTTTCTGTCTTTACCTTATACCAGACTATACTTTATGCATATTTCAGTATTTACTTCTGTTGAACTTTTCTGTAGTGTGAGGTTGAATTTCAATTATTCTCATTTTGTTCAGCTCATTAAATTTAAAAGATTGAGACAAATATGATATGCCCTTTAAAACTGTACTTATTAGCTGCTTATCATCATGTACCAAAAGTTATGCATTTAAAGAAACAAAAGTTTCCTTTATTCTTTTAGATAATCTTAGAAAATGTTTCCTACTTTAAACCTTTAGTTTTCACATTAAAAAATTTTAACTGTGAATTACTTGTCTAATGAAGCTATAAAATTACTAACACCTGTTAAAATTAATCTTGTTAAATTAAAATCCCGGAGGGACTGTGGAAACAGCTAAGCAGGATCTCTTTTACACTGTAAATTAGTAAAGGGGAAAAAAGTTCCCATTTATCTGGTTTCACAGGGCAATGAGATATAACTAAAATTTCTTGAAGTTTGAAGATTCAAGGGCCAGGGCTATCTTTATGTTCATTATTTTATGGGCCACCTTTTAAAACATTCTTACATGCCAGGCCTTGCTAAACACTGAAATTCTGAACATAATTTAACAGTTCTGTGATGCTTCGGTCCATTTTGCATTTGTCTACTTTTTAGTTTTGTTAATTTCTTTTGCTGTGGCTTCCTGTCATTTCCCCTAACTGGTGTGTGCTCCATTCTCTATTCAAACATCAACCGAAAAATCAAAAATCTCTTTTCATAGTTTATCGCTTCTACACACTTTCGAGTTAGGTGACCAGTGAGCCTGTGGAGAGCTATGTGTAATAAAAGAGTCAGTTGTCTTTGAGCAAAGGTCTCATCTAGTAATGAAATTCTTGGATTTAACAGTAGCTGTTTTAAGCTCTTAAGGACCCCTTTGCATATATATGTATATGTATGTGTGTGTGTGTAAATATATACATATACATACATATATATGTATGTTTGATCCCAACCAGGGATCAAACCTATGCCCCCTGCAGTGGAAGCACGGATTCTTAACCTTTGTACCACCATGCAAGTCCCATCATTTAAATTTTTGACTTTTCTCTGGAGGACTCAAATTGCAGATTGACTGATTTTGAAGTAAATAAGGTATTATGGGTATATTAGTAATTTTATTAAATAATTGATTTGTGTTATTTTTTATTCAAGGGTAGATTTTTTAGTGTGAGTCTGAATGAAGAAATCCTGAGAAGAGGTCTTGGCAAAACTGTTCTTGTTAAGGGGTTAAGTCATGATTCTAAAATCTATTGGAGAATTCACAGAAATTTACTTAAAGCTGAATTAACAGCCTTAAGAAAAGGAGAAGGAATATGGAAGGAAGACTCTGAAAAAGAAAGTTACTTGGAAAAACTAAAAGGCTCCTGGAGAGAAATATGGAAAAAAGACAGTTATTTAAAAAAAAATGGATCAGATTCCAACTTGAAAAGAGAAAGTTATTATGACAGATTTAAAAGGTCTTATGAAACATGGAAAGAGAACATGAATAACTACTCCTTAGTACTGAAGTTCAGAGAACTTATGAGTCGCATACACTTTCGTAGAAAAAAATGAAATATTCCAAGGGGTCTGGAGGTGACCTACTCCAAAAAGAATAAAATGTGTAATTATAATGGATATTTTTCATTGAGTTGAAATGGGAAATTTCCCCAGAAGATCAAAGTTGCATTCTAATGGTATTTAAGTATTTAAGAGATGATTCTTTGTACATGTAATATCAGAGTAATATAAATAAATTGTGATTAATATAGTATGGTTTTAAGAAGAATGAAATACTCCATAAAAGTTACAGGTTGGGCTTCCCTACTGGCTCAGTGGTAAAGAATCCACCTATCAACGCAGAAGACAACTAAGCCTGTCCAGCACAACTACTGAGCCTGTACTCTAAAGCCCATGCGCTGCAACTGCTGAATCCCTGCGCCCGACAGCCTGTGCTCCACAACAGAAGAAGCTACCACAATGAGAATCCCACAAACTACACATAGAGAAAAGCCTGAGCAGCGATGATGACCCAACGGAGTCCAAAAAAAATTTGTATCAGGTTGAAGAAGGTATACATATAATGATAGTATATGAAGAGAAAGTGTAACTATTGGCCGTTGTATTATTTTAGTCATTTGGGGCAGCCATGTTTAGCTTTTGTTGAAAGACAGTATTTGTTTATTTTGCCATTTTTATCAACTTTGATTACTTATAATAAAGGAACTCTTTAGGCAGCATGTCTGAGGCTGCTCTTCTCCACTGCTCTCTAATTGCTTGTGAATTTGGGGCAGAGCCACAAGAGAAGTTCACTTAGACCATTTCTAGTAATAAAAAGTGGCTTATTTCCACCTGTTGTTAGATGAGGGGCCCAATCCTGAGAATAAAAGCACAAATGTGCTGAGGATGGCGGCACAGAGATGGGAAAGACCAAGGATGCCTTCTGACATTGTCGAGACCCCGAGGACTTGAATTCTCTTGCCTCCCAATTTCTCATTGTGCAAGGTAATACTGCTGGCGACGGAATGAAACACCAACACTGCAGAGTGGTTTGAATCTTTGTATTTTAACTCCTCGCTTTTTACAGCTGCTTTGTTTTATATCCTTTGCACAACAATCTACAGGGCAAGTTGCCAAGCACTATGATTTAGTGACTATACAGTGCGCAGGCGCAGGGCAAGATAACCTTTACCTTAACTTAGTTACTGCAGCTAAGACTTTGTTTTGGGGAACTTCCTTATCAACTTAGAATCCGTTTTGTCCCTGGGTCTGTTCCTTTTGAGGAATCAGAGAAACATCCTTGTGTGCAAGAAATGTTCTTTTCCCACGGGAACAAACAGGATTCTTAGCTGAACATCTCGTTTGCAAGAATGTTCAGCCCTGGTTGAGAGTCTCGTTTGCAAGCACTTCTCAACCTTCCTTATACCTTGTTCCCTACATAATACATTTCTTTATTTTTTCGAGTCAGTTTGAGTGGCTTTGAGGATGTGACATACAAAAATATGTACTTGCTGCTAAAATCATCCTGACATTATAAGCTTCTTTCAAAACACCAGCAATGATCCCCTCACAGGGTCTCCAGAAGTTTTTCCTAATGAGTTACAAAGGAACTGACCAAAGTCAGAGGAGTCATCTGGTCCTCTTCATGCTGACTCCTATCAGAATCAGTGATTTAGAATGGGAAGTTTACTGCTGCAACCTGATTAAAGCAGGAAACTGCTGCTTCCGGGATAAAACATAGCAAAGTAGCATTTTTCTGGTGGTCCAGTGGTTAAGAATCTGCCCGCCAATGTGGGGAACGTGGGTTCCATCTCTGGTCTGGGAAGGTTTCACATGCTGAGGGGCAGCTAAGCCCCTGTGCCACAACTACTGAACTTGTGCTCTATAGCCCTGGAGCCGTGACTACTGACCCTGCACCCGAAACAAGAGAAGAGCCCTCACTCACCAAAACCAGAGCAGGCCCTCCACAGCAGTGAAGACCCAGCACAGCCAAATGAATCAATAAATACAGGTTTTAAAATAAATGTAACCTAAAAATACAGCAAAGTAGATTTCCCAACATTTTCTAATTAAACAACATGAATATTTAGTGAGGTCTCAAATCTTCCAAAGTTCTTTTTGTGTGTGTGACTGTATTTCATCATCTTTGGGGTAGATTAGGAAGTTACGTGGTAGATTTTGTTCCTTGGATCAATAGCTTTCTATTTGTTTTAAGGGGATGCGTTATTTTTGTTTACAGAGATGTTAAGATTTTTATTTACAGAGATGTTAAACTAGTTTTGTGGCAAGCTCCTGAGCCTTTTTTTCCCCCTCAGTTTGCCTCCAAGTGATGTCAGATCTCATCACAGTTATCACTGGAATTAGTTCTGATGACCTCTGCCAGCTCAGCCAGTGAACTGTTATCTTTCCAGTTGAACTGTTTAAAGGCGGGGCTGGTGAAGCCCCTCCTGGGGACTGTGTAACCTGGTCTAATCTTTTCCTTAAAGAGATAGTTCAGTACCGTTCAGTCCCTCATCCGACTCTTTGTGACCCCATGAACGCAGCACGCCAGGCCTCCCTGTCCATCACCAACTCCCAGATTCACATCCATCGAGTCAGTGGTGCCATCCAGCTGTCTCATCCTCTGTCGTCCCCTTCTTCTCCTGCCCCCAATCCCTCCCAGCATCAGAGTCTTTTCCAATGAGTCAACTCTTCACATGAGGGGGCCAAGGTACTGGAGTTTCAGCTTTAGCATCATCCCTTCCAAAGAAATCCCAGGGTTGATCTCCTTCAGAATAGACTGGTTGGATCTCCTTGCAGTTCAAGGGACTCTCAAGAGTCTTTTCCAACACCACAGTTCAAAAGCATCAATTCTTCGGCGCTCAGCCTTCTTCACAATTCAACTCTCACATCCATACATGACCACAGGAAAAACCATAGCCTTGACTAGACGGACCTTAGTTGGTAAAGTAATGTCTCTACTTTTGAATATGCTATCTAGGTTGGTCATAACTTTTCTTCCAAGAAGTAAGTGTCTTTTAATTTCATGGCTGCAGTCACCATCTGCAGTGATTTTGGAGCCCCCAAAATAAAGTCTGACACTGTTTCCACTGTTTCCCCATCTATTTCCCATGAAGTGATGGGACTGGATGCCATGATGTTCGTTTTCTGAATGTTGAGCTTTAAGCCTACTTTTTCACTCTCCACTTTCAATTTCATCAGGAGGCTTTTTAGTTCCTCTTCACTTTCTGCCATAAGGGTGGTGTCATCTGCATATCTGAGGTTATTGATATTTCTCCAGGCAATCTTGATTCCAGCTTGTGCTTTTTCCAGTCCAGCGTTTCTCATGATGTACTCTGCGTATAAGTTAAATAAGCAGGGTGACAATATACCGCCTTGAAGTAATCCTTTTCCTGTTTGGAATCAGTCTGTTGTTCCATGTCCAGTTCTGTTGCTTCCTGGCCTGCATACAGATTTCTCAAGAGGCAGGTAAGGTGATCTGGTATTCCCATCTCTTTCAGAATTTTCCACAGTTTATTGTGATCCACACAGTCAAAGGCTTTGGCATAGTCAATAAAGCAGAAATAGATGTTTTTCTGGAACTCTATTGCTTTTTCCATCATCCAGCGGATGTTGGCAATTTGATCTCTGGTTCCTCTGCCTGTTCTAAAACCAGCTTGAACCTCAGGAAGTTCACGGTTAACGTATTGCTGGAGCCTGGCTTGGAGAATTTTGAGCATTACTTTACTAGTGTGTGAGATGAATGCAATTGTGTGGTAGTTTGAGCATTCTTTGGCATTGCCTTTCTTTGGGATTGGAATGCAAACTGACCTTTTCCAGCGCTGTGGCCACTGCTGAGTTTTCCAAATTTGCTGGCATATTGAGTGCAGCACTTTGACAGCATCATCTTTCAGGATTTGAAACAGCTCAACTGGAATTCCATCACCTCCACTAGCTTTGTTCGTAGTGATGCTTTCTAAGGCCCACTTGACTTCACATTCCAGGATGTCTGGCTCTAGATGAGTGATCACACCATTGTGATTATCTGGGTCATGAAGATCCTTTTTGTACAGTTCTTCTGTGTATTCTTGCCATCTCTTCTTAATATCTTCTGCTTCTGTTAGGTCCATACCATATCTGTCCTTTATCAAGCCCATTTTTGCTGGAATGTTCCCTTGGTATCTCTAATTTTCTTGAAGAAATCTCTAGACTTTCCCATTCTGTTGTTTTCCTCTATTTCTTTGCTTTGATCGCTGAAGAAGGCTTTCTTATCTCTCCTTGCTATTCTTTGGAATTCTGCATTCAGATACTTTATATCTTTCTTTTTCTCCTTTGCTTTTCGCTTCTCTTCTTTTCACAGCTATTTGTAAAGCTTCCCCAGACAGCCATTTTGCTTTTTTGCATTTCTTTTCCATGGGGATGGTCTTGATGCCTTTCTCCTGTACAATGTTATGAACCTCATTCCATAGTTCACCAGGCACTCTATCTATCAGATCTAGGCCCTTAAATCTATTCCTCACTTCCACTGTATAATCATAAGGGATTTGATTTAGGTCATTACCTGAATGGTCTAGCGGTTTTCCCTACTTTCTTCAATTTAAGTCTGAATTTGGTAATAAGGAGTTCGTGATCTGAGCCACAGTCAGCTCCTGGTCTTGTTTTTGTTGACTGTATAGAGCTTCTCCATCTTTGGCTGCAAAGAATATAATCAATCTGATTTCAGTGTTGACCATCTGGTGATGTCCATGTTAGAGTCTTCTCTTGTGTTGTTGGAAGAGGGTGTTTGCTATGACCAGTGCATTTTCTTGGCAAAACTCTATTAGTCTTTGACCTGCTTCATTCCACATTCCATGGCCAAATTTGCCTGTTACTTCAGGTGTTTCTTGACTTCCTACTTTTGCATTCCAGTCCCCTATAATAAAAGGACATCTTTTTTAGGTGTTAGTTCTAAAAGCTCTTGTAGGTCTTCATAGAACCATTCAACTTCAGCTTCTTCAGTGTTACTGGTTGGGGCATAGACTTGGATTACCGCGATATTGAATGGTTTGCCTTGGAGATGAACAGAGATCATTCTGCCATTTTGGAGATTGCATCCAAGTACTGCATTACGGACTCTTTCGTTGACCATGATGGCTACTCCATTTCTTCTGAGGGATTCCTGCCCATAGTAGTAGATAGAATGGTCATCTGAGTTAAATTCACCCATTCCGGTCCATTTTAGTTCTCTGATTCCTAGAATGTCGAAGTTCACTCTTGCCATCTCTTGTTTGAACACTTCCAATTGGCCTTGATTCATGGATCTGACATTCCAGGTTCCTATGCAGTATTGCTCTTTACAGCATCGGATCTTGCTTCTATCACCAGTCACACCCACAGCTGGGTATTGTTTTTGCTTTGGCTCCATCCCTTCATTCTTTCTGGAGTTATTTCTCCACTGATCTCCAGTAGCATATTGGGCACCTACTGATTTGGGGAGTTCCTCTTTCTGTATCCTATCATTTTGCCTTTTCATATTGTTCATGGGGTTCTCAAGGCAAGAATACTGAAGTGGTTTGCCATTCCCTTCTCCAGAGGACCACATTCTGTCAGACCTCTCCACCATGACCCGCTCGTCTTGGGTTGCCCCATGGGCATGGCTTGGTTTCACTGAGTTAGACAAGGCTGTGGTCCTGGTGTGATTAGATTCACTAGTTTTCTGAGTATGGTTTCAGTGTGTCTGCCTTCTGATGCCCTCTTGCAACACCTACCATCTTACTTGGGTTTCTCTTATCTTGGGCGTGGGGTATCTCTTCACAGCTGCTCCAGCAAAGCGCAGCCGCTGCTCCTTACCTCGGATGAGGGGTATCTCCTCACCACCGCCCTTCCTGACCTTCATCGTGGGATGGCTCCTAGGGAACACTAATTAGACCAGCTTGTTTGGTCCAAGGGCAAGATGAACTAGATAACTGCAGAGAGGCTAGATCTTTGTCATTGGGGATGGTTATAACAGGACTCTCTAAAAATGTGAAAAAGTCCGTTTAGGCTAAATTTCTTACCAAAGTCCAGGTCTTTACCTCAGTTGCTCAGTCGTGTCCGACTCTTTGCGACCCCATGGACTATAGCCTACCAGGCTTCTCTGTCCATTGGATTTTCCAGGCAATAGTACTGGAGTGGATTGCCATTTCCTTCTCCAGGGGATCTTCCCAACCCAGGGATCGAACTTGGGTCTCCCACATTGTAGACTGACACTGAACCGTCTGAGCCACCAGGGAAGTAATAGAGGATTTACTACTACTTTTTAAAATAATTAGTTGGTTAGTTTTTGATTGTGCTGCATTTGGGTTTTCTGTAGTTGCAGAAAGTGTGGGCCACTCTCTAATTGTGGTGTGAGAGATTCTCACGGCAGTGCTTCCCTTGTCGTGGAGCACAGGCTCTGGAGCGTGTGGGCTTTTCATTCTTGTGGCATGTGGACTCAGTGGTTGTAGCTCCTGGGTTCTAGAGCACAGGCTCAGTGCTTGTGGCACACAGACTTAGTTGTTCCTTGGCATGTGAGATCTTCCTGGACCAGGGATCGAACCTTTGTCTCCTGCGTTGGCAGGTGGATTCTTTACCTGTGAACCACCAGGGAAGCCCAAGGATTTACTACTTCTTGGTCTCTTGCCTTTAAAAATGACAGGGTCCATGACTACCTTTCCCTTTGGCTTTCTTTTTTTGGTATTTTGGGTATTTAGGTTCCTTTACTTTTAAAATATATTTCTATGACATGAGTTTAGTTCTTACAGTATTTCTAAAGGATTGGATTTTTATGGTCCTTTTCTATCTATTTTGTCTTAGATCCACATTTCCTTTTGGGGGTTTATTTATTTTTCATTTTTCAATCATACTTTCTAAAAAATATTCATTTATTTATTTGGCTGCATCAGGTCATAGTCGCAGTGCACAGGTTTAGTGGCTCTGTGGCATGTGGCATATGGGATCTTAGTTCCCCAGCCAGGGATTGAACCTGCTTTGTGGATTCTTAAGCACTAGACCACTGGGGAAGTCCTCATATTTTTTTATATATGAAATGCTGATAGCATTACTAGCTTTATCATAATTAACAATAAACAAAACTTGAGAAAAGAGTGAAAGCTAGTCCCATATATATCATTCAGCACTGGTCATTTTTGGCAGCTAAAAGCATATTCCACTAACATCCAGAGGAGGAAAACAGACATCCGAGGGCTCCTTACACGTGGCTTTCTGTTGTGGTGCTAGTGTTTCTGTTAGTTCCATCCATGAGACAGGCAAGTTCTGGCTCTTCTCTAGCACATTGGGTCTGGCTCTTCTCTAGCACATTGGGTCACAGTTACTGTTCAGGGAGGGGCCTGTAGGGCTTTCTGTCATTGTCCCCAGGCTTGGGAGATTCTTAACTCTTCTCTTCCCACTTGCTTCACTCCCAGTGCAGTCTAGTTCACAGCCTTTAACTGCCAGATTCCTACCATCTAGGATGGGAAGTGCCCTCTCTATAGCTGAAGGGAAGAAGCATCCTTATCTGCAAACACAAAGGGATGCCAAGAGGAATCCGAACAAACAGGCTTGCTAAATTTCCCCCAGTAAATGTACTACAATTACCTCGCTCCTTTCCTATCATATTCCTCCACAGCCACATACTCTTCCATCAAGCCTACCATAAAGTACTCAGGTCTATTTCTTTGGGAATACTTTCAGTATACTTTATTTACTTATGAAGTCTCTTGTGTCACATAAAACTTGTATTAAATAAATTTGTGTGCTTTTCTCTTGTTAATCTTTGTCAGTTTAATTTTCAAACCCAGCCAGAGACCCTCAGAAGGTCAAGGAAAACTTCCCCCTCCTCACACCACAAAGAGCCAGAAAAGCCGTCTCTACCCCAGCTAGCTCAGCAGCAGGTGCATCTCCTTGTTATGTCTGCCATCTCTTTTAATGGTGACTGAAGCAATAATAGTTCTGTTGGTGCCCTGAACTTCTGAAATGCTGTTTCTTGGCTTCTTGAAATATGTCCTGTTCCAGGGAAGAAGGAGGAGAGGAGGTCAAGTGAACCCATGCTTTTGCTGCTTTTTCAAACTCCTTCAGCTTAAAATATTCAGTATACTAAGGTGCCATACACTGGGGTGGGGGTGTGTGTTTGTGTCTGTATGCTCAGTCATGGCTGATTCTTTGTGACACCATGGACTATAGCCTGCCAGGCTTCTCTGTCCATGGGATTTCCCAGGCAAGAATACTGGACTGGGCTGCCATTTCCTTCTCCAGAGGATCTTCCCGACCCAGGGATCAAACCTGTGTTTCTTGCATCTTCTGCATTGGCAGGCAGATTCTTTACCACTGTAGCACCTGGGAAGCCCATATTTTGGGGGTAGCATGTCTTGAACCCCAGCAGTGGTTTGGAACTTTTTTAATGTTACCAAGGTAGCTATTTCAAGGAAGGCAAACCACAGGAAGAAAGTAATGCAAATTTATGAGAAGACTGAAGAAAATAAAATGCCCAGGATTAAAAATTAAAATGTCAATAGATATCTAAAACTAAAATAGTAAAAAAAACCTTAAGACATGAACCATATTTCTATTCCAAACTGGTTCTTGAGCTCACTCATTTACCTTCTTTTCAAATTATGTCAAAATATCAAACAAAGAATGGAGAAAAATGGTATAAAAGTTGGAAAACTATATTAATAAGGCCTTTAATTAGCTAGATATTTTGAAGTTTTGCAAACTAAGATGAAAACAGTTTGACTGAGATAATGATGATTCTAGGGTTCATTATTCCTTGGGAAAGAAGGTGAGTTCCCTCTAGGAAGTAAGTCCCTGCACCAGTTTGGGATCTCTGAGTGATGTGAATTCCTTTTGCTCAGGTCTTGAGGTGGGCTTCCCTCATGGCTCAGCTGGTAAAGAATCCACATGCAATGTGGGAAACCTGGGTTAGATCCCTGAGTTGGGAAGATTCCCCTGGAGAAGGAAATGGCTACCCACTCCAGTATTCTAGCCTGGAGAATTCCATGGACCGTATAGTCCATGGGGTTGCAAAGAGTCAGACACGACTGAGCGACTTTCACTGAGGAAGTTCCTCATGATCTGGAAGCCTAAGGCCACATGTCAGTTCATCCAGTTCTATGTTAATGTATAACATAGAGGGAAAATAGGATGTCAATAGTTTCTAGAATATGTTCCAACCTGCTGGACAGGGATAACAGTGCCTCCCAGTCTTGGCAGTGTGCACATTTCTTAGTCAATCTGGGTGCCCAGTTCTGCTCTCTGGAAGATTACCTTTACCTTTCATAGCCTCTTCACAAGGGGGAGGATCTACCCTTTGAAGGCTGGGCAACTTCAGAAGCTCCTTTCTGTTGCTGTGGGTTCATGGTCAAAGGGTTGAGCAATCACATGCATTTTTTTTTTCTCCCACATGTTTAAATCTTTATGGTTTTGAGATCTATCAGTGTACTGAAAACTACTGCTTTTCCTTATTTTCATTTAAAAGAAAATTATTTATTTGGCTGCTCTGGGTCTTAGTTGCGACCTGCGGGATCTAGTTCCCTGACCAAGGGTTGAACCTAGTCTTCCTGCATTGGGAGTGCAGAGTCTTGACCACTGGAAGGCTAGGGAAGTCCCTTCTTTTCACTTTTAAAGAACATTGTGAAACCCCGTTTTTCAGCTGCAGGTCATGAACTCTAATTAGTGAGATGGACATCAATTTAATGTGTTGTTGCTGCTGCTGCTGCTGCTACTAAGTCACTTCAGTTGTGTCCAACTCTGTGCGACCCCATAGACGGCAGCCCACCAGGCTCCCCCATCCCTGGGATTCTCCAGGCAAGAACATTGGAGTGGGTTGCCATTTCCTTCTCCAGTGCATGAAAATGAAAAGTGAAAGTGAAGTCTCTCAGTCGTGTCTGCCTCTTTGCGACCCCGTGAACTGCAGCCCACCAGGCTTCTCCATGCATGGGGTTTTCCAGGCAAGAGTACTGGAGTGGGGTGCCATCGCCTTCTCTGTAATGTGTTGTTACTAGCAATTAAAGAAAAGATAAAGAAAAAAACCAGAACAGAATATATAAGTGCATGGCACATGGCAAAAATAAGTGTTTTTTTTTTTGAAAAAAAATTTTTTTTACAAATATGTTTGAATGTGGGTACTGGCTTGGAATGCAAAAATATATGGATTACTAAAAGCCACAAGAGAAGCTCTCATTCTCCAACAAGCTCTTCTGAAGAATCCTAATCTGTAGATTTATATAACTAAGTTAGGACTACAACTAATTCAGGCAGAAGTGAGATTTTTAGAAACAGTGGTACTGGGATCATTACTTCTATTTTCTGTTCTGTTTTGTTATTAAAATAGCTTGTAGAGACTTTGTCAATGAAATTAAGTAATTAGCGCCCTCTTCTGTTCTTCAACACCACTGCTGCTGCTGCTAAGTCACTTCAGTCGTGTCCGACTCTGTGTGACCCCATAGACGGCAGCCCACCAGGCTTCCCCTGTCCCCGGGATTCTCCAGGCAAGAACACTCAAGTAGGTTGCCATTTCCTTCTCCAATGCATGAAAGTGAAAAGTGAAGGGGAAGTTGCTCAGTCGTGTCCGACTCTTCGCAACCCTGTGTACAGCAGCCTGCCAAGCTCCTCTGTCCATGGGATTTTCCAGGCAAGAGTACTGGAGTGAGGTGCCATCGCCTTCTCCGACAACACCACTACACATATCTATTTCAAAGAATCCCTGGTGGCTCAGATGGTAAAGAATCTGCCTGTGATGCGGGAGACTCAGGTTTGATCCCTGGATAGGGAAGATCTCCTGGAGAAGGGAATGGCTACTCACTCCAGCATTTTTGCCTGGAAAATTTCATGGACAGAGGAGCCTGGTGGGTTACAGTCCATGGGATCACAAAAAGTTGGACACGACTGGAGGACTAACACTTTTGCACATACTTATTTTAGCACTTGACACATTGTATTAATATGTAGGCGATGTACTGGGTCTTCTTTCACGTCTGAGGTACAGGGCATCCTGTTACTCTGCTACTACTGAGTCACTTCAGTCGTGTCTGACTCTGTGCGACCCCATAGACAGCAGCCCACCAGGCTCCCCCATCTCTGGGATTCTCCAGGCAAGAACACCAGAGTGGGTTGCCATTTCCTCCTCCAAGGCATGAAAGTGAAAAGTCAAAGTGAAGTCGCTCAGTCGTGTCTGACTGTTAGCGACCCCATGGACCGCAGCCCACCAGGCTCCTCCGTCCATGGGATTTTCCAGGCAAGAGTACTGGAGTGGGGTGCCATTGACTTCTCCATCCTGTTACTCTAACCATCCCTTATACATTTTGGATCATTTCTGCTCCTTCCACTGCATTTAGCTTAGTTGCTTGCTTATTGGGAACTCTATAAATATTCATTTAAAATAAAGGAACCAGATAAGGAATGAAGTGGACCATTACAGCATTGCCTTCTCATTTTGGCCAAAATTTTATTTTTCCAGTCTAATTTCCCCTTGTACCTCTCATGATCTTACACCAAGAAAATTGATTTGCCTTAAATAGTCTGAAGGAACATTTTTTAAGCTAGTCAAATTTGAACATGATATTTTGAACAGATCAAGCCCCCAAGTACATATTTAGTTTAAATATGCAAGTAAATGAAACAAAAACTAACATATGGTTTTTAAAACGCAGCTTTTCCTTTCACTGTGTTTGTGTGGGAAAACCTAACCATTTGTTGTCCGGTTTAAAAAAAACAACTGTTACTAATAGAGATTGCATGCTTCATTAGGATTCCAAATAGTCCTGGAAATAGAATTTTCCTCATGGTATAAATTGCCTTCCCAGCCCCCAGCTTTCAAAGTTTTGGAATTTGTATTGTCTTACCAGTTTCTTCATTTTTTGCTCTGCAATATGATTTGCCCATGTGCCTAAACTTTTGTTCAATGACTATAAAAATAATTCCTGTATTAGATGACTGGTCTGCAATTAGATTTTGATTATATTATGGAATTCTGCAGGAATTTGTACTAGTATGGGAGGGGGAAATCCCAATATATTCCCTAAGGGAAATATGTAATGTCAAAGTTTCAATATTATTTCTTAGGCTGTAGGAAGTACTTCAGTTATATGTCTGTCCTGCCCATCAGGCTCTGGCCATCTTGAAAGCTGTAGATATTGGCTCTGTGGGAGGTCTTTCTGGAAACAAAACACGTAGAAGCTGAGTTGTGAAGCTTTTAGGAGGAAGGAGAGGGGACTCTGTCCATCTCTGACACTATTGTTTCCTCCAAAATACTTCATTCTGCTCCCCAATTCCCAATAACAACACAAGTTGGGAAGAAACAGAAGATGGGGAAAGTTCACATTAATTAGCATGCTTTCTTCTTTTACAAAGTATTCATTCTATGCTGGGAACTGAAACTTGAGATGTGTAACTGGTTATAAGAAAATCTTACTTGAATTGAAGGACTTAGGCAGGCATAACTCAGTTACTTTACCTTCATCCAGCATTCACAGGATAAATCTCTTTCCCGAGGTATTAAAATAGGGAACCTGGAGTTTAGAATTCAGATATCTAGTCCAGACTCATTCTGGATCTTGACAATTTAACCTATACTTTTTCCTTATTTGTAAGGTGAAAATTGCATTTGCTTGTAATATTTTTGACATTTCCATATAAAAGAGGAAACAATTATATAGGCTTGTTATAGAAAAAGCATACGAATAGCCTATTTAAAAATGTTATTTATTGTCTATTGGTAAGAAGTTTTGGGGCTTCCCTCATGGTTCAGACAGTAAAGAATCTGCCTGCAATGCAGGAGATCTGGGGAAGATCCCCTGGAGAAGGGAATGGCAACCCATTCTAATATTCTTGCCTGGAGAATTCCATGGACAGAGGAGCTTGGCAGGTTACAGTCCATGGGGTTGAAAAGACTTGGACATAACTGAGCGACTGAACAATAATAATAAGAAGAAGGAGTTTACCCTTAAAACATTTTTTTCTTTTGTAGGCAAAATTTGTTTCAGTGTGTAGTTTCTTAGTATTTAAAAGCTTGAAATGGGTTGCCAATAATAACAGTAAACATAATGGACATTTTTGAGAGCTAATTTTGTACTAGACACTTTGCTAAGAGCTTCACATGTATTGGTCTTCTGTTTAGTTATTTTGGAGGCATGCATTTCTTTCATTAACTGACATTGTAGAACTGCAGAAATGTGTTTATTATCAATGTAAGTGTTCCAGTGAATTTTCCACATTCCTGAGTAGATAAAAGATTACCAAAATAGTAATAATTGTTGAACCTGGATAATACAATACCTAGAGTGTCCTTATACTAATCTACTTTTGGGTACGTATAAAATTTTCCATAGTAAAAAGTGAAAAACAAACTGAAACCCATAATACAATCCCATCATCCAAGATCATCCATCCTGCTTATGTTCCTTTCTTTCCCTCTCCTGCTCCACATGACAGTTGGCCACGTATGTGGATACATGTCTCTCAAGCTGGGGAGGAAAAAACCAGTGGACTTACCCTGGTCTGCCCACTCCCCCCTACCCCATCCTTCTTGATGGACTTAGCAAGTTTCTCTTCTCATTTTTCTCCCTCTCATACGGGTATGAATCTGTACAAAACATGCTGTCTTTCTTTGGTGGCACATTCAGGAGAGGATACTTAGGGGACACCTGCTCTTTTCATCTGCCAGATTCTCCTCCTACCCTTATTTGGGAAGAGCAACCCCTTTCCTATGGTGAGCAAATCCTCCCCCAAGTTCTGGTGGGGCTGTTCCTCATAATATTCCACCCCAGCCCTGGGGAGGCATGGGTATCTAGTCAGGAGTGGGACACATATATACTGTTGATGACCAAAATAATTGATCTGTATAGATGGACACATGACTTGAAGCAGGTCAGTTAGAATACTTTCAATCTTGTTTATAGATGGTAAAAGCAGGAAGTACTCCCTTCCCACCCCCACGCACCCCACTCCCCCCCAACCCTCCAGGGTGTTAGCTGAGATGGTTGAAGCCTGGAGCTGTCTCTAGCCATGCTCCATCCCCACCAGCCTATAGAGGACGCTCGTGTGTAGTAGGAGAGAATACAATCAAAACTGGAAAAAAGCAGAGAAAGAGTAGGAACAAAAGTGAGAATGAGCGTACTGATGACTGAACTCCAGGATCTAGTCATTACTGCAGCCCTTATCCTTTCTCCTGTCTTAAGTTAGGAGTCAGCACATTGCTTTTTGCCCTCAAGCTAATTTGAGTTGGGATTTTTATCTAAAAGTCTTCATCATTACAGGGAGCAGATCTGTGACAGCTACTGCTCTGTATTTCAGGAGTACTATCTATATTCCAGCTAAGACTTCAGCAATGCCTGGTACATGGCAAGTGCTTCAGACATAAGTGTTGAAAGATCAGTAGGTCCTCCTTGATAATTGTTAAGCTCCTCGGTCATCCTCTTGATTTCTTGGTGCATGTATTAAAACAGAGAGAATATTCATCTCCTTCACTCTCTTGTTTCATGCTGGTAACTTAAAGATTTGATTTGAGTCTCTCAAACACAGCTATTTTTGCAACTGAAAACATGATTTTTTTGCACAGCTAGAGAAAGCTATTTCCAACACAGATTTCTAGTTCAGTTTTCTAAGAACTCGGTAAGATTTGCAGCACAGCGGGCCCACCGCAAGGCACATCAATCATCTCCCGTTTATCGGGTACCTTTTACAGGATTTTCTGTGATCCTGGTGTCAGTGCGCACTGTGTATCAAGGCAGAGGTGATATGGAGGAGTCTGGCAGCTATTTAGAAGGGAGGCCAGGCAGTGCTGTGCCAGTATAATTAATGAGAGTCATCGCTCTGAAAGCCAGAGGAGAGTGGGGGTTGGGAAGGATGTCTTTCACCAGTCAATGGCATTTAAGAAAAATCGGTGCTTTCATAGCCCTTTTACTGCTGTGAGGAGGTTAAGTCAAAGGACTGCTGTAAAGGGCTTTCTGTAACTCCCTGCGAGGATGGAGGTCCCTGTGTATGGGGAAGCAGGGAGAATTCAACCCCAGATTTTTCAGCAAGGCTGGTTTCAACCTTGAATTGAGCTCCCAGCAGGAGTTCCTTATGCTTGGAAATCCTTACTAAAAGATTATAGCTTACGTGACCAAGAGACCAGTCAAAAAATGTACTTTATTACCATTTAAGACTTATGTTTTACCTGCTCAAAGAAGTGTTAACCTAGGTCCCATTTTCTCCAATTCCCTTGTAACCAGTGAAGGAAGAATGGGGTGTTATTTGGTTTGTTTTCCTATGGACTGTTCAGTAACCATGGAAGGGTTTGTGTAACCTAGAGAGGCTGTTTACTACCCACTGTCTAATCCCTTTGTTATTGTTCTCCTTGATTTTCACAAGCAGGGAAAAATAGTTCTGTCCTGCTTCTAAAAAACTTAGTGTAACCACCACATTTTCTTGGTTTTAGTTAGTAATTTTTCTCTGATTAATGGTGAAAGACAGACTCAGAGGGAAAAGCTACATTAAAAGATTTATGGATATATACACTTAAGACCATGATGAAGTATGATTCACACCAACTTCAGAATGATTACCTTTGAGGAGAAAGGGAGGGAGAAGGGCCATGAGATGGGGTTTTAGCTGTATCTGGAATGCTTTATTTAAAAAATGAAGGGATGAAGGAATGAGAGTATGATTTGGGTTGTTTGCCTTGTTTTGGGTAGGTTTGAAATATTGTATGATTTAAAAAAAATGTAGTGTTCTCAAAATTATGGTAATTGATTAAAACTATCAAAATAAAAGATGCATAGCAAACAAGTGCCCTTGTTATGAACATTTTTATGCATTTATTTCA
Organism: Capricornis sumatraensis; assembly: GCF_032405125.1. Taxonomy (NCBI): domain Eukaryota; kingdom Metazoa; phylum Chordata; class Mammalia; order Artiodactyla; family Bovidae; genus Capricornis; species Capricornis sumatraensis. The sequence goes on from NC_091069.1 coordinate 218,007,843, forward strand.
CCATTTGTCTTTTTCCTATCTGAAAAATTGCAGATGCAAACACAGTAGGTTGGGGAGACATGGATAACTTCTAGGGTTGTGTGAGGGGTTGTCTTGAATATCTTTCTCCCGGTTTCTTTTTCTTGGGGGAGGGTGCTTCCTAATCACCAGGGAGATTAACAGTCAAACAACTCTCCAAAAAGTAACCTGGAGGGGGAGGATCTGGTTAATTTCTCCTAAGCTGGGAATTTGCAGCTGGGCCAGAAAATTTGGGACAGTGTCTTTCTATGGAGCCAAGGGACCTTCTACATCTTTTCCCAAACTGATTTCTTCTTGTTACTCCCGGCAGGAAAAAAAATCCAAGTAACTATTCAGGTGGCTTTTTCCTTTTTTCTGAGAGTCCAGGATCGCCTTCTGGGATAAAGTTTCTTCTTGCCCATGGTGCTTTGCTGTGACATTGTAATTGCCTCTGTTGAATTGAATAATACAAATGGGTTGTTTCTATGGTATCGGCTAAGTGGGATGAAAAGGTGAAACCCTAGATCTTGCGCTGGGAGGTCACGGTGCTACCACCCCCCCAACACTAACTGTCCGTCAAAGCTGACCGGCAGCCAGGCTCCCTGTTCTCCGAGCTCTGGTGCTCATTTGTAATTTCCTGAGCAAATTCACGCTTGACAAAGAAAATGACTTTAGTTTATGTTGTCACTAAGCCCAGAAAATCCCTGCCAACCCCCAGCTGCCAGCTTTCCTAGGACCTTCTTATTGGTGGAGAATTTTAAACTGAAGGTGAGTGAGGAGCCGCGTCTCCCAGTCCCTCCCAGCCAGGCTTTGAACTAACAATAGGGCAGGTTGAATGAAGGCTGATAAATGCAAATCCCGGAATGCCGACGCCGGATCACCACGCGACCGCCTCGGTGCGCGCTCCAGCAGCCGCAGCGACCTAGTCACTCGGGATGCTCAGTAGATTGCATCGTTTTAGCACCACCGGAGTGCCTACTGCTTCCCGCCGCAGGCCTGTGCTCTCATTCACCGCTTGTGGGCCGCTTGTGTTCCCCTGCCACTAAATTGATCTGATTGAATAACTGGCATGTTAACTCAGGAGAAGCACCTGGGAGAGGGGGCGGGGAAATAAAAGTAGGCTTAACTACCCTCTCTTGCTCAGTTTTAGCTCCATTTTGCTCAAAACAGGTTTTCTTGGTTGTAACAGCATAAGAGATGCTGTTTTCTTAGAATGGTAAAACAGCAACAACAACAACAACAAAAAAGAGGGGAGATAAGATGAGCAGGTGGGAATTTTCCTTAAGATGTACTTCTGGCACTTTTTACTTCGTTGCAAACTGCCCATAGTCCCTGCCCCCTTCCTTCCCAGCTTCATTTCGCCAGACTCCTTTACTGCCCCACCGCGGACCTTCTTGAGTATCTCAGCCCCGAACTGAGTATCGAGGGGTTTCCCTAGGTTTGGGACCCTTTGAAACTTGAGGGAGAAAACAAAACAACAACAAAAAGAGTTCATCTCCAGTGCTCCTGACCCTTGCCTGCCGGGGAACCCCTCAAGGAGGTGTAAGCCCTGGGGTCCGGGCCCAGCGCTCGGACCCTCGCACCCAGTCGCTGGGTCCCCTGGCGGCGGCGCCAGCTCCAGTCCGCTCTCCGCGGCTCCAGTTCCTGATTTCCGCGGGAGCTGCGGGACTGGCAGGGAGGGGGCTCCGGAGTGTGTGTGAGGATTTGAATGAGAAAGCAGGTTGTGGCGGCGGCGACCCATTCTGTCCTGCCCGTCTCTGGGGATCTACAGGCTGGTGTGCAGACGTGTCCTTCTGGGGGGCTTTTCTGCTCCTCCACAGGGTTTTGGAGTTGGAGTCACAGGGACCAATAACTCATCAAGCGGGGAGGACTCAGAGGAATCCATCTCTCGAGCACCCAAAGTTGAGCAGGTCAGTGCTTTGGGGGGAGTCGGGGTGGCGGACGAGAAAGAAGAGGACTGGTACTGCAGTCCAGGTGTGCAAGTGAGCAGGTGGCTCGAGTTCCCCTCTCTGCAGTTCCGGCCGGGACACGCTCTTTAGGACAGTGAGGTGTGGTGCGAGTGGGGATCCCTCAAACCCCCTGGCGGAGAACTGGACCACAACTGGTCTTGGGGTCCCGTAATTTAGAAGGATGGGTGTGTGAGCCCGCGCCAGGATTTAACTCTCAGGTCTCTTGTGGTGGTGAGTGGGGGTTTATGCATGGTGAGGGGTAAAGCACCGCTCACTGCAGGGTGCTTCGCCTCTAGGAGGGCCGTCTGTCTGACCCGCAGTCGTCGCAAAGAGCAGGTCCGCTTTTCCCAGCAAGGGGAGTGCGGTGTCCATTACATTTGGAGTCTCACGAGCTCTTCCTGCGCCCAGTGACCCCACTCAGGACCCTTTGAGAGAAGACCGGGTGCTCTCAATGCTGGGAGGATTTACTCCATTGCTCTTTCCTGGAATAAACCCGGGGCACCCGAGCGGCTCGGGGCTGGGCGGTGGAGGCTAGTCCCGGACACACAGCCGCGCACTCTGCGCTTGCGCGGGGTTCCCATAGCGACGGCGCCGCGAGTCTGCAAAGCCACCCGGTGTGCCCCAAGCCCTGCTCCCTGTTGAGCGTCTGCGGCGCGCTCTCCCGCTCCCCCAGACTTTTTCTCTGTTATTTGTAACTCGGAATAAGTTTATGATCTCATTTGGACGTTAGGACTTCAGCATTAGAACAATAACCAGGTAAAATTTTAAAGACCACCCCCCCGCCCCCACGTCCTAGGGCAATACCGCTTTGATCGTCGACGGAAGAAGAGATGAGAAATTGCTTATTGGGACGGTGTTTTGAGATCCCCCCCCCACTTCTTTTAGCCCATGAAAATGGACCCGAATAAAATATTCTTACTAGTTAAGCAGTTAAAAAAAAATCGGTCAGGTGTTCTTGCGCGTTACGGGGACAGACCTGTGCCGCTTTTCCGCAGGTGTAGAGGCGGGCGTGTACAAACTAGCAGCACCTATGTCCTCCTTTTGGCTTGTTTATGAGAACTAAAGGCGATCCGAAATGGACCAACGTAAAATGGCAACGAAAAGAAACAAAGGCTTTCCCAGAAGAGATTGTTTTTCCAGTTGCTCAGGCGTTTTGATCACTTCTGGGGTTAATCATCTGCAGAAGAATGTTTCAAGAAACTTTGACACGAACCAGTCAGATCCCTCAAGCTTTCTGTTGAGAGTCACTTTTTCTTAAAATTGAGTCTTGACAACTCTATTGCCCTTTAAGAGTTTCACTTGTTTACGTATAGGTTAGCATTTGGCAAGGGTACACCTCTTAAGGGTTATGTAGAAGGAGCTGTAGCTTCTTGTAGTACACTCTTAAGTTACATCAGTATTTGGCAGCGTGATTGGTATACTTAGTTGCTATTAAATAAACATTGGTAAGAATTAACTGCTAATAAAATTATGAAAATGGAATTACTCTTTCTGGGATAAAGTGCGGCATAAAAAATACCGTAAGTGTAGTAATACATGAGCACTGTCTTGCTATATCCTATTTTTAAGTAATTTGCCTTCAAGAATAGCAAATGTTTATTAGTGGCAGTATTCAGACAATATCCTTCCACCATCACCAAATGAAGTCAACAGTAATATGACTTTTCAGATAATTAACAAATAACATGCTGTTAAAGTTCTCTTTCCCATCCCGTTCATTATGAATGCCGAGACATTATGCAATCCATCTGGCTCAAACGTTTAGAAGTGTCCAATTAAGTTTTTTATCATTAAAAATATAAAAACTCTTAATTTTCAGGTTCAGATACTTTGTGACCCTATTTGGTGGCTTGTAACTGCCTCCAATTCCCTAATTCTCAGTGACATGTGTTTCTGCTGGTTCCAGGAGGTAAACTGCAGTTTAGCAGATCATGGGATAATGAGACTGGGAGTGCTTGGGGGAAGGCTGGGGAGAGGCCATAGGATAAGACAAAGGGAGGGAAGGTTGATGGGCAGAGCCAGGTTTTATAGCTGCACCAGATTATTCATAAAAGCTGTCACAGTCATTGCTTCTGTTTGATACATTTCCCCACATCATCAACATCAATTAAACTTATTTTTAGAATCAGTCTTCTAAATAATTATAAAGACAGTTACAGAAATAGAATATGATAAAGGTGGTTTATATTAGGGTGCTATAATATACTGGGAAAACTCTTAAATCCTTCCTATTTAATTTATTCATTTAGTCAACAGTATTTATTGAAAACCAGTTATATATAAGATATACAACAAAGTGATATATAAGATATAGATAAGTAAACCTAGATTTCTGTTCTCAATGAACTAAGAATTGTGACTTCTGAAATAATTTTAATCCTGTTTCAGGTTTTCAGGGAAAAGATGCTATCTGTGGCACTCTTAAGGAGAGTGCTTAAATAAGTGCCAAGCAATCAGATATCTAGATTCAGAAACAAAGGCTTAAACTTTGATTAAAAATATCCTGAACCTTGTTTTTGAGCATTTTAGATGAGTCATATATACAGTAAGAAACATTATGTGCATCTATCTTTTTACATTTTTGTAATACAGTCTCAACCATAAAACCTGCAGTCTTGGCAAGTGCAGCTCTTGAGTTTGGGAGGAAAAAAGAAACCCTGTAATTCTCAGGTTTCTTAGATGAAGATAAGGTGAGTGATTCAGTAGTCCTTTGTTCTGGCTCTGTGTTTCATGACATAATAAACCTCCTGCAGCTCCCTTCTAAGAATAGTTCTGGTCTGCATGCTTGAAGGATCATGACTATTATTTGTCTGAAAAAAAAAAGATATAAAATTATGGTAGAAGTTAAAAGGAATACAGTAGGGCATGTGAACGTTTTAACTTTTGAACTGGAATAATTTCTTTCTAGGCATTTTTCATGCATTTAGACTCCACTGAAATCCATTATAGTCATGACAAACCTCTGGCATAATAATTACCAAGGTTGACAAATGTTTCCTCTGGTCACTCTTGGGACACAGAAGATGAGGGAGACTGTAACCTCCTTTTCTTCATCCTCATGAGTCTGCTCAACATTAGCAGCTCAGAGAAGCTTGCTGAAGAGCATCGCCATTTGGTTATTGCTCTTTGTTTCGGAAAATCAGACTCAGCTGTGAATTGTGGCCCAAGTGGTGCAGAACTCATTTCTTTGAACAATGCCTCCTCAGCCTGGGAAGCGTGTTCTCTCTCCTCACTAGTAGGGGCTTATTCCAGGCTGGCTTTGCTCACAAGGAAAATCATTTAGACACAGTTCAGTGGACACTCACATTTCTTTGATACCCGTGACCATTTTTGTTTAAGGAGAAATCCAGGACTGCTGTGGTAGGGTGTGCCGAATTAGAAGTGCATTTTAAGAAGCCATGAAGAAGTTTACACAGCTTTGTGTTGTTATCCTCAGGGTCTCTGTCTTCTGTGCTTCAAAGTAAAAGAGGGCAGGATGGACACAGAAGGGACAGCTAAGAAAACTTTTGTAGCAAAGTTAAAGTCTCATCAAGTTCTGCATTTTTGATGCGTTAAACCAAATGCTTGTGCCTCATGATCTGTCATGTTACAGAGCAGAAAAATATGTCTACTGTTTTTTATTATATGACTCGGGAAGCCAGAGCCCACGGTTGCCAAAGGATTTCTTAAAGTCCTACAGCTAATAAATGAAAAAACTGAGGTGAAAATGTTATGATTACTAATGATGCTGCTGTTTCTAGGAAATCTAGGGAGGGCAGATATGAAATCCTTTCTCTAGACTTTGGTGTTTGTAACCATATAAACTTGTAGTTATAAAGTGGTCAAACATCAAGAGTGTTTTATGATTTAGTCTAATTTCACTGAATGGAATTGACAGTGGGCACCTTCTGATTTAAATATTTGGTTATAAGCAAATGTATGTCATGAGAATGTGTATGGTTCATGTGTATAAACAAGAAAGAGATCTTTTTTAGTATGTATTTTGGCCTGAAGAATTCTGCCATGATGAACACAATGTAAGGGAGAGCAGCGTTTCTGGTTATTATCCAGTAAATGTCTTAAACAAGGAGTTCTAGAAGAAAAGGAGGAAATGAACATTGATATAGTCCAATCATGTGCCTGTTCATTTACTTTAGTTCAACTTTAAAATTCATAAAGGGATTCAGAAATTATTATCCCTTACTAGTTAATGAAACAGTGAGACTTGGAGATTAGTTTCTTGCCCCAGATCTAAGTGAGTATGAAAGTGTCTTGGAATTAGAACCCAGGTCTGTCTGCCTCCATGTTCTGTTATGTCATGTTGTCATTCAGAAAAGCAAGGCTAAATTATGAAAAATACTGAGTTTTCATTCAAACTCAGCATGCCATCCAAAATACAGACATTTAGAAGTTTCTCTGATAAGCTTTCTGGTGAGTGGAGACGCTGCATTCCCTGTATGGTGTTTAGGAGGTTATAAATCCAGGCCTGGTTCCAGAAAAACATTCAAGGCTTTGTTTATAAACTGTTGGCTATTTGTTTAGAAGTGAGTGGTGTTTAGATTCTCTTGTGCAAATGCTCTTCCACATCAAAGTGGCCCACTTATCACTTTGAGATTGTTGTCAAATTATGCTGGGTCTAAGAGGACTCCTCATGATTTTAATGTGTGTTTTCTGGCATCCCAAGACTTAGATGTTGATTTTTATCTTGTGTAAGCTTTGCGCACATATTTTTCTTGAAATAATGACTTACTGCTGGATGGAATCAGATGGCATGTTTCCGTAATGTTTTTAAATTGGAGACCTGAATCACCTCGGACAGTTGCTGAAAATTTCTAAACTTTGACCAAAAGCTGGAGTTTTGATACTCCTGAAACTACTCTGGCCATGGTGTTGAGACTATACTCAGCTGGTTTCAGATTCATAGTGTATTTGAGAGGTACCCAGGAAGAAACTGAGGCTCAGGGATGTCCACCTCAAACAGTTGGGAATTGAACCTTGACTTGCCAGCAGATGCCTGGTCTAGTGACCTAATTAGCACACCTCGCCTTAAACGCACCCCTTTCTCTCCTGGGCCTTCTTTTTCTCCCTGTATTTCTGGCTCCAGGGGAGAAGAAAAGGTTGAGGATTTCGGAAGCCTGGATGCCAGACTTCACTTTGGAATTCAGCCCAGCCTCGCTTCAGGCAATGCAAAGGACCCTGGGGTGTGTTCTGTGTTTCCCTCTGTTTCTCTGTGTCTTGCCCTCCTAGAGGCCTCTTTCCTCTGTGGCTCCATCTTCAGAATCTAGCAAGGGGCTTAAGAACCTGTCCAACCATTCATGTGCCCATGCATTAGCTATTCTGTTACCACTGGAAGGCAGAAAGATCTAGTTTGGTACTCTCGCTTGTGAGTTACTGATTAACTGATCTAAGGCAATCATGGTTTCTCTTTCAGCTGCCTTCGCTTCCTTGTTGCTAGCGCGCAAGAACCAAACATTTGAATTCAGCTTCCTGCTTCCCTCTTCTTTCCCTCTTCAGTTTAACTAAAAGAGCCACTGGATCTTGAGACAGGTCTCTGTGGAGCACTAGTGGAACCTCTGGTGGGAACTTTGAAGACCTATTTGTTTTTTCCAGGGGTCAAAATCCTGGACCAGAAGTTAAGTGAGTGGATTTGCTGTTTGATTGCATGTAATTTAGTTCTCTAGACTTCCTATTTCTTTTTGCCAAACAACTCTTTCTTAACTTTGAGTGATACGGGATTGAAAAGAATTTAAAAAAAAAATGATTTCTTTATTATAAAAGGAGTTAGGGTTATGAAAAGATCCTTTGATTTTTATTTCAATTCAGACTGTTGGTTCCAGACAACCATTTGTGTAAAACAGAAAGAAAGGGAGGGATGGGAAAAGAAAGTTTTCTTCTATGCATATAGAATACCTCTGGAAGGGTACACTAGAAACTAATCATGTTGGTTGCTGGGAGACATACCAGAGGTAAACTCTTCACCGTATACCTTCTCATGCCCTTGGATTTTGAAACTTAATGAGTAAAATTAAAGTAAAAAAAAAACAAACTTGGGTTTCAGTATTAAGGAAACCAGTGACTATCTCCTGGGACCTAAGTGATAGAAGTAGGAAACTGGGAAGCGATATTAAAGAAAAGAAATTCTTTTTTTAGCTATCTTTTTAAGGCTCACCAGAGTTCACATTTAGTAATTTCTTTTGTATTTAGTAATTTTTAAAAGCAGTGTTTTCAACACTGGATTTAAATAACAGAGCTTGGGGAGTTTTTTTTTTTTTTTTTTTTTTTTAAATTTTGATAGTTTTCTTCCCTCTCATAAAGCATCAGCTATTGGCTGCTCCCAGACTCAGTGGGCCAATGAGAATCTGTTCCTTTCCTGAGTCACTAAGCCTGTCTTCTGCTGGCAGTGTGTTTATGGAATGAAGCCCAGAAAGCCCTCTCCCCAACCCACTCAGCCCCCTGCCCTATTTTTTTCCCCCATGGAGAAATCCCTGTAACGTGATTATTTTATTTTCCTAATCAGTGTCTAACTGCGAATGTTAGAGGAATCTTTTCTTCTCAGATTGAAAAGGGGGGAAAAAAAGCTTATACAACTGTTTTATTCTGAACCACAGCTTTTCTTTTTGAAACAGGTTGTGAATTGGAAGTAGTTTTCTGTTTACTGGGTAAATCTTGAAAGTACAATCTTGGAAGAGAGAGAACACAAAACTGTGTACCAACTTCTTTTTCACTCGTCCAGAGAGAAGTGTGAAATGTATTATTTAGTGTCCAAGTTTCAATCAAAAGCAAAAAACTCAAGTCAGGGTCAGTTCTCAACTTTTTGAAAATTCCTCATTGAAAACTGGAGTTAATAAGGCATTCTTTCCTCACAGAATTCTTATTACTCTGTTACTTTTGTTAGAAAAGAATAACTGAATAGATCGTACTTTCTCATGTTTAAATTTTTTAAACCTAAAAGGGCATTTAGTGAAAATTCTCTAACCTCTGTCCTTCAGCCATCCAGTTATTTCTTTAATAGACCAATAGTTATTGGTTTCTTCTGTATTTTTTTAAAAATATATAAGCAAATGCATATGGATGCTTTTTGCCTTCTTTCAAAAATCAAATGGTAATGCATCATCCATAAGAATCTGCCTTTTGTTTTTTTTACTGTAATAATATATATTGTATGTCATTCCATATCAGCATATAGGGCTTCTTAATTTTTTTTCTTTTTACTTAATTTTAATTATTTTTTTGGCCACACCATATAACATGTGAGATCTTAGTTTCCCCAACCAGGGGTGGAACCCACACACCTGGTGTTGAGAGTGTGGAATCTTAACCACTGGACTACCAGGGAAGTCCCCTTTTTATTAATAGCATACTTTAAAATAGCAGTTTTAGGGTCACAGCAAAATTGAAGGGAAGGTATAGACTTTCCCATGTATTCCCTGCCCCCACCCAGAACATAGACTCCCCATTACCAACATCCCCTACCAGAGCTGTACATCTGTTATGATTGATGACACCCCACTCCAGTACTCTTTCCTGGGAAATCCCAATGGACGGAGGAGCCTGGTAGGCTGCAGTCCATGGGGTCGCTAAGAGTTGGACACGACTGAGTGACTTCACTTTCACTTTTCACTTTCATGCATTGGAGAAGGAAATGGCAGCCCACTCCAGTGTTGTTGCCTGGAGAATCCCAGGGACAGGGGAGCCTGGTGGGCTGCCATCTATGGGGTTGCACAGAGTCGGACACGACTGAAGTGACTTAGCAGCAGCAGTATGATGAACCTACATTGAGACATCATAGTCATCTAGAGTACGTGGTTTACATTATAGTTCGCTCTTGGTGTTGTGCATTCTGTGGGTTTGGACAAATGTGTAATGACCTATATCCATCACTGTGATATCATACACTGTGTTTTCACTGCCCTAAAAGTTTCGTGCTCTGCCTGTTCAGCTCTCTCACCCTTCAGCCCCTACCAGTCACTGACCTTTTCATTGTCTTGCTAGTTTTGCCTTTATCAGAATGTCCTATAGTTGGTATCACAGTATGTAACCTTTTCAGATTGGCCTTTTTTCACTTAGTACTGTGAAAGGATTCCTCCAAGGCTTGATAGCTCATTTCTTTTTAGTGCCAAATAATATTCCATTGTCTGCATGTATCAGTTTATCCATCCATCTGTTGCAGAATATCTTGATGACAAGTTTTGGCAATTATGAATAAAGTTGCTCTACGCACTCCTGTGCAGGTTTTTGTGTGGACATAAGTTGTCAACTCCTTTGAGAGCTGATAATACCAAAGAGCACAATTGCTAGATTGTATGTAAGAATATGTTTTGTAAGAAACTGCCAAACTGTCTTCCAGGGTGGCTGTACCATTTTTCATTCCCACCAGCAGTGAAGACAACCTTCTCTGTTGCTCCACATGCTCGCCAACATTTGATGTGTTAGCTGGATTTTGGCCATTCTCGTAGGGGTGTGGTGGTATCTCATTGTTTTAATTTGTATTTCCTGATGACATATGATGGAAAGACTATCTTTTCATATGCTTCTTTGCCATCTCTGTATCTTTGGTGAGGTGTCCAGGTTTCTGGTCTGTTTTTTAATTCCATTTGTTTGCGTGTGTGTTTTAACCATTCTGTGTATATTTTGAATAAATCTTTTATTAAATGTCTTACAAATATTCTTTCCCAGTCTGTGGTTTGTCTTCTAATTCATTTGGGATTGTTTTAAATTTTAATGAAGTTCTGCTTATCAGTTCTTTGTTTGGTGTATCATCCCTTTGGTGTTGTATCTAAAAAATCACCACCATGCCCAAGGTCATAGAGATTTTTCCCCCTATGTTATCTATCTAGTATTTGTGTTTTAAATTTAGGTTTGTGATTCATTTTGAGTTAAATTCTGTGAAGGGTATGGTTAAATTCATTTTTTTTTTTTTTTTTGCATAGGGGTGTTCAATTGTTCCAGCACCATTTGTGGAAAACTGTTGTTCCAGCACCATTTGTTGAAAATTGTTTCATGGTATTGCCTTTGTTTGTTTGTAAAAGATCGTTGAGTTCCATTTATGTGGGTCTGTTTCTCGGCTATCTGTTCTGTTCCACTGATTTATTCATTTACTCTTCCTTCAATACCACAGTCTTGATTACTGTAAATTTAGAGTAAGTCTTGAGTTGGATTGTTTTAGTCTTCCAACTTTGTTGAATATTGTGTTGGCTATTCTGGATATTTTTTTAGTGGCTACATATTTTCCAGTGTATGGATATATTAAATTTAACCAGATTAATGCACAACTTGGTTGTTTCTGAACTTTTGAAAACAATGATGTAGTAAATAACCCTGTACATACTCTGCATGCTCAAGTATGGCTATATAATATATTTTTGGAAGTGAGATTGCTAAACCAAAGGTATTATACACATTTGTAACTTTGATGAAAATGTCAAATCAACTTTGGTGAAATTTGTAGTTTTTATTCTTATCAGAAATGTATCACATGATAATTTTTCCACATGTTCACCAACACAGTTTGTCATCACACTTTTTGATTTTTGCTAATCTGATAGGTAAAAAATTACCGTCTTGGTATAGATAAAACTCGCTTTTCTCATATTCACTTATGGGTGACTTTGCAAATTTCCATTTTGAGTAGCGTCTCAGAGTAGAAAGTGTCACTTCATTCTCTCTTTTATAGATGGAAAAAAATCAGTTTTGAAGAAGCAAATGAATAGGTTTCTGATCATTGTCTGATAGAGGATCAGATTCAGCACACTTACTTTTCTTAAATGATAAGCATTTAGTTGCTTTTCACACTTCCTTCCAAGCCTCAATATTTCACTCCTCTCCCCAGGTCTGGGAGAGTTGATATCTTCGACATCTAAGAGCATCTCCAGTCCTGGCAGGATGGTGTCAGCAATGGGCTCGGCTGTGGCACTGATGGTTACCACTCCCTGGTTTGGAAGCTAACTTATTGTCATTTGTGGCTGCATAGGTTCTTGTGTCCTAGCATTACTTAAGGAAAGAAGTAGTAGTGAGCGTTCAGACTTCAGTGGGTTCAGCTGCTGTTTGTTTGGACACTTGAGAGATCCCTGCCCTTCCCTGAACATGGATGAGATGCTTAGGAATAATGGAGAATTCTGAGGGTGGCAGGGAACCAAGCCCTGGCTGCAAGAATATTGTGCCTCACTCTGGTTCCCATGATTTTAGTGTGAACATATTAGATATTCAAGGTGAGGAAACTGTGCAGGAGAATATAATAGGAGAAGACCCACAGGCCAGGGGCAACCAGGGGTTAGCTTCTGTGTCTAAAATCTTGTTTGTACTAATTTAAGGAAAAAACACCACACTATAAATTTCATTTGAGGAATCTGTAATACTGTTTGGTTTTATTTCCCTATTTTGTCTTGTTAATGCTTTCTATGACACCTTTTTTCAGATGGCAGCTTTGGATAAGCTATTTATTAGTTAGATTTAAAGAATCAAATACTTATAAACTTGACCAGTATGTTAGATGCATTTAACTTGGGCTAAGTACATCAGCTTCAGGTTTTTTTCCTCAGAGCTTCTTAATAATTAAGAATTCAGCACATGAAAAACAAAGCTGAGTTTCCAAAATTTAAAACGTTTAGCTAGATTTTTTGATGTTCTTTTGAGCTTGAAAAATTTTATAATCAAATTAGGTTTACTATCCCATCTTGTTCTTTACTGATTTGAGGACCTCTCAGTTCAGTTCAGTTCAGTCACTCAGTCATGTCCGACTCTTTGCGACCCCGTGAATCGCAGCACACCAGGCCTCCCTGTCCATCACTATCTCCCAGAGTTCACTCAGATTCATGTCCATTGAGTCAGTGATGCCATCCAGCCATCTTGTCCTCTGTCGTCCCCTTCTCCTCCTGCCCCTACTCCCTCCCAGCATCAGAGTCTTTTCCAATGAGTCAACTCTTCACATGAGGTGGCCAAAGTACTGGAGTTTCAGCTTCAGCATCATTCCTTCCAAAGAAATCCCACGGCTGATCTCCTTCAGAATGGACTGGTTGGATCTCCTTGCAGTCCAAGGGACTCTCAAGAATCTTCTCCAATACCACAGTTCAAAAGCATCAGTTCTTCAGCGCTCAGCCTTCTTCACAGCCCAACTCTCGCATCCATATATGACCACTGGAAAAACCATAGCCTTGACTAGACGGACCTTAGTTGGCAAAGTAATGTCTCTGCTTTTGAATATGCTATCTAGGTTGCTCATAACTTTTCTTCCAAGGAGTAAGCGTATTTTAATTTCATGGCTGCAATCACCATCTGCAGTGATAACCTTTCCTTTTACAATTTCTGATGTCCTAAGTTCAGAAGCAACAGTTAGAACTGGACATGGAACAACAGACTGGTTTCAAATAGGAAAAGGAGTACATCAAGGCTGTATATTGTCACCCTGCTTATTTAACTTATATGCAGAGTACATCATGAGAAACAGTGGACTGGAAGAAACACAAGCTGGAATCAAGATTGCCAGGAGAAATATCAATAACCTCAGATATGCAGATGACACCATCCTTACGGCAGAAAGTGAAGAGGAACTAAAAAGCCTCTTGATGAAAGTGAAAGTGGAGAGTAGAAAAGTTGGCTTAAAGCTCAGCATTCCGAAAACGAAGATCATGGCATCTGGTCCCATCACTTCATGGGAAATAGATGGGGGAATAGTGGAAACTGTCAGATTTTATTTTTTTGGTCTCCAAAATCACTGCAGATGGTGACTGCAGCCACGAAATTAAAAGACGCTTACTCCTTGGAAGAAAAGTTATGACCAACATAGATAGCATATTCAAAAGCAGAGGCATTGCTTTGCCGACTAAGGTCTGTCTAGTCAAGGCTATGGTTTCTCCAGTGGTCATGTATGGATGTGATAGTTGGACTATGAAGGCTGAGTTCCGAAGAAGTGATGCTTTTGAACTGTGGTGTTGGAGAAGACTCTTGAGAGTCCCTTGGACTGCAGAGATATCCAACCAGTCCATTCTGATGGAGATCAGCCCTGGGATTTCTTTGGAAGGAATGATGCTAAAGCTGAAACTCCAGTACTTTGGCCACCTCATGTGAAGAGTTGACTCATTGGAAAAGACTCTGATGCTGAGGGGGATTTAGGGCAGGAGGAGAAGGGGATGACAGAGGATGAGATGGCTGGATGGCATTGCTGACTCCCATGGATGTGAGTTTGAGTGAACTCTGGGAGTTGGTGATGGACAGGGAGGCCTGGTGTGCTGCGATTCACGGGGTCGCAAAGAGTTGGGCATGACTGAGCGACTGAACTGAACTGAATATTTGCATTGATATAAGTTCTCTATTGAACATCTAGATGGTTAACATCTCTGCTGGCTTTATAGAAATTAAACTCTAAATCTTTACCCCCATTATCTTAGGCTAAAATCTTTGCAAAATTAGTCTTTATGATCACTGATGTCCTATTGCTTAGTCACTAAATCTTGTCTGACTCTTTTGCAACCCTGTGGACTGTAGCCCACTGGGTGCCTCTGTCCATGGGATTTTCTAGGCAAGAACACTGGAGTAGGTTGCCATTTCCTTCTCCAGGAGATCTTCCTCACCCAGGAATCAAATAGCGTTTCCTGAATTTTAGGTGGATTCTTTACCACTGAGCCATGAGGAGGGCCGTTTATGATCACTGCGCTGCTGCTGCTAAGTTGCTTCAGTCGTGTCTGACTCTGTGCGACCCCATAGACAGCAGCCCACCAGGTTCCCCTGTCCCTGGGATTCTCCAGGCAAGAACACTGGAGTGGGTTGCCATTTCCTTCCCCAATGCATGTAAGTGAAGTTGCTCAGTCGTGTCTGACTCTTAGCGACCCCATGGACTGCAGCCCACCAGGCTCCTCTGTCCATGGGGTTTTCCAGGCAAGAGAACTGGAGCGGAGTGCCATTGCCTTCTCCGTTATGATCACTACTATCCTTTTAAAGAGAGGTGAGATCAATCTCAGGATTTAGATTCTGAATAAGTTACATTTAAGCATTCTTGATGATATGTTATTTTTGCCAGTGTCCTTATATGTACTTTGTTATCACATTATATTTAAACAGCATATTAACAATGTACTTTAGTCGCTTTTGCTTTGATAACTGAGAGCGGTATTTGGGGCATCTACAGCGCTTTCCCACTTAACTACTCTTCCCACTCCCCTCCCTTCTCATCTTTCCTCTTTTAAACCTACTAATCTTTTGACATCTAGCTCTATCCTCCCACCCTACAGGAACTCTTTCCTGACACCTTTGGTTTCTTTTCTTTGAACCATTACAGGATGCTTCAGTTGGCAAGTATCATGTATTCTGCTTTTTTCTGTGCAAGTTTTGTATAAACTTTTTGGGTTTATCTAGGCATTATTCTCCCATCTTCATCATTAGTTTCTTGAAGACTGGGACAGTGTTTAGCCATCTCTCCATCCCCTCAATATTTATAGCACATGCAGTAAGGCTCAGAGCATACTTGTGGGTTATTTGATTCATAAATTGGTTTGACTGTAGCTTTTTGCACCTTAAGGGGTCCTGAACTCCTGTTTTTGAGCACAGATCAGGGGCCACTTCCCCTACTTACCCTGCTGTGTGGTCGGGAAGGAGAGAAGGTATTAACTGGAGGTTTAATTGCCCAATTAAAGGCAGATCTCTTTTTTAAATTTTTTAAAATTTAAATTTATTTATTTTAATTGGAGGCTAGTTACTTTACAATATTGTATTGGTTTTGCCATACATCAGCATGAATCTGCCATGGGTGTACACGTGTTCCCCATACTGAACCCCCCTCCCACCTCCCTCCCCGTACCATCCCTCTGGGTCATCCCAGTGCACCAGCCCCAGTAAAGATCTCTTGTTGGAGCTGCACGTTATTGCTGAGTGGAAGGGGCAGGGAAAACAGGCAAAGATGAGAATCCAATACATCCTCTGTGATAAGCTCTCTTTCTCACTGGTGGGTGGGCAAGTGGATAGGAGAAAGGGTGAGATGAACTTGGGAAAGCTGGGAGATCTGCTCTTCTCCGGGGGTTGCCATTTCTGAGACTGAATTTTGGACATCCTTATATATGAAGGGATTAGGAGTAGAGCTATTCTGAAGTCCTTGTCTAGTTTTTAAAAACTATGGAAATCACTGGTTTAGAGATAACCAGTATAAATCAAAGGGTTTGTTTTTGATGTTAGACCTGGACAGAAGTAGATGAAATAAGAATTGTGACCAAAAAAATGTTTGCTGTTAGTGTGTCATCAGGAACAGTCTTGAAATATGATCAAAAGTGTTAATATTGGGCTGGTTTTTGTGACTGGCGGCCACTGAGAGTTGAAATCTAATTACCTAACAGTCATTCCTTTGGGGCTTTCTTTTTTAAACGTAGTTTTAATTTTCAGTCTGTACTTTCTGTCTACTTTTAAAATTAAAGAATATACTTTTAAAAAGATTAAAATATCTCAACCGTGACATGAGGATAAGGAATTAGAAACAATTGCATTGAGAAGTCTGGATCCTTTTACTGACTGTGCCATACCTAGTAGTGTGTTCTCTCCCTCTCTCTTACTGTCTTTTTCTCTCTTCCTCTTCATTATTTATTAAGTAAAATTACATAGATCTTAAGAGTGTAATCATTGAAGTTTTAATTTAGGCCACATACTAGTGCTGTCACTTAACCCTGGGCAATTACCTAAGGGTAATTACTTAACTTCTCTGTGCTTCAGGTTCTGTATCTGTAAAATGGGGTAATAATTTTACCTAGCCCTTAGGATCATTGTAAAGATGAAAAATAATACTTGTGAAATATTTATCAATATACTTGGCTCATAGAAAGTGCTCAAAGTATCAGCAGATATTACAAAATAGCAGGTCCTGAGCTAATATGCTTTGGGGTTAGATCAGGTTCTGATTTGACCATCAGACTGCAAGGTTCTGTGGCTTTGAATGTGAATCTCCAGGGTTGAATTCTGTTTCTAACAATATAATTCATCAGTACTCCTGATGAAACAATTTGAAAATGTTGGGTACAATAGAAAGATTTTTTTTTAAGTGCAATACTCCATAAGAAAGTAATGATTACTCAGGCCAATTGCTAAGTGAAGAGGGGTCTACTGAGCACTGAAGCTGGCTTTTTGCCTCGAGGACAATTGCCAAACCAGGTTAACTTGAACTTCTCCTTTCATGGCCTGAGGGCACAGGGGACAAGAGATATAGTAAGACATCTGGGAGGGACTCTTTGGTCTTAAACCTAGGACTTCAAAGGGCTTCTCACTCTTTGGAAATATGAATTAGAATTTTTTAAAAATTAAAAATTATCTACTTTCTTTCTTTTTGGTCTTCCCAGATGGCTCAGTGTTAAAGAACCCGTCTGCTAATGCAGGAAACGTGGGTTTGATCCCTGGGTCAGGAAGATCCCCTCGAGAAGGAAACAGCAACACATTCCAGTATTCTTGCCTGGGCAGTCCCATGGACAGAGGAGCCTCGTGGGCTATAGTTCATGGGGTTGCAAAGAGCTGGACATGACTTAGTAAACAACAAACCTTCTTTCTAACCCTATGTCTGTAAGGAAAATCACTTATCAATAATTTTGGTTCTGAGCAGATACTGATCATTTGGTCCTGAGAAATTGTGATTCTGAGTCAGCTCTGAAACAGATTTGCACCCAGAATCACAATAACTAAGTGGTCAGAAAAACCTCAAGATGAAAACTTTTAAGGAATTCCTACCTTGCAAGTGTCCCTGGTACCGAGGGACCAATTTCTCCTTTCTTTTGGAGGAATCTATTTTTACCCTAAACTTCAAAGAATCCCCGTCAATGAAATTAGAAGGAAAATAGGCATCTCATAGTTTGGGGGAAAAAAAATTGCTAAACACAAGGTATGAGCTGAGAAACAGAAACTCTAACCAAATTGATTTGAGAAAGGACCAAACAGAACTTGGGGAAAGAAAAGAGGAGACCTCCCCGGTGGCTCAGTGGTAAAGAATCTGCCTGCCAATGCAGGAGACACAGATTTGATCCCTGATCTGGGAAGATTCCACATGCTGTGGGGCAACTAATCCTGTGTGCCACAACTATTGAGCCTGTGCTATACAGCAACTACTGAGCCCACGTGTCGCAACTGCTGAAACCCATACACCCTAGAGCCCATGCTCCGCAGCTAGAGAAGTCACCGCAGTGAGAAGCCTGCACTCTGCAACTAGAGAATAGCCCTTGCTCACTGCAACACTGCAACAAGCCTATGCAGCAGTGAAGACCCAGCACAGCCATAAATAAATAAAATTATTAAAGAGAAAGAACTCAGTGAATGGATTTAACAACAGATTCATCCAATCTGAACAGGGAAATTGTCAGCTGAATGATAGATCTGAAGATAATTTTCTAGTGGCAACAGAGAGGCAAAGCAATGTAAAACCCAAAAGAAAGGTTAGTCAATGTGGAAGATACCGAACTCAGACTCAAGGTAAGTTTAATTATAATTTCAGAAGCAGAAAGACAATGAGGAGAGGCTACATTTAAACAGGTAATGACTGAGTATTCTCAAGGACCCATAAAAAGCATTACTTTAACATTCATGAAGTCATCTGAATTCCATTCAGGATAAGGAAAAAGAAATCCACACAGAAATAAAATATAATTAAATTGCAGAACACAAAAGGTAAAGAGAAGATCTTAAGCAAGGTCAGAGAGAAGAGGCAGCTTATTTTTAAAGACATGACAAATTATCCTGACAGTGCAGCAATAGAAGCCAGAAGACCAGTAGACTTAAATTTTATGCCCCAATAGATGTTCATTATCAGCCTAGGATTCAGTTTTCATTAAAGATATCTTTAAAGAGCAAAGACAATGACTTTCAGAGTTAAAAAAAATCCCTAGAGTTCTAGCTGCTGCCACTGCTGCTAAGTCACTTCAGTCGTGTCCGACTCTGTGTGACCCCATAGATGGCAGCGCACCAGGCTCCCCCGTCCCTGAGATTCTCCAGGCAAGAACACTGGAGTGGGTTGCCATTTCCTTCTCCAATGCATGAAGGTGAAAAGAGAAAGTGAAATCACTCAGTTGTGTCTGACTCTTAGCGACCCCATGGACTGCAGCCCACCATGCTCCTCTGTCCATGGGATTTTCCAGGCAAGAGTACTGGAGTGGGGTGCCATTGCCTTCTCCGAGAGTTCTAGCAGATCCTCACAAAAAGTATACATTTCAGGCAGAAGAAAATTATTACCAGATGGAAGGTCTCAGAAACAAGAAGTGAAAAACAAAGAAAAGGAAAATTTTAAGTAAAACACGCATTGACTGTATGTAAGGTGATAATGATGTCTTTAGTGGAAACTAGATAAAGGAAGTGACTTAAGCTGAAGAAACAAAAGGAGTCATTGTTTTCCAAAGTTTCTGCATAGTTTGGGAGGAGGTTAAAGATAGATTAAATTTGTACTTTGATTGATCAAGTGTACGTGTTAAAATTTCTAAGGCAACCACTAAAATTTAGTAAAAGAATGAATAACTTTCTAACTAAAGGGGAAATTGAAATGAGAAAACTATTAAATATAAAGGCAAGAAAGTTGAGAGAAGAGACATAGAATAGGCAAGACAAGTAGCAAACACAAAATAAGTAAAATGAAGTAAAATGAAATGTATTAGCAGCTATAGAGAAATCAAAGATTGTTAGACTAGATGACAATTTAGCTATTTGCTGTTTATAAAAGACATGTCTAAAACATAAGGATATGGAAAGGTAAACAGGTAATTATAAAGTAAAAGCTGGCAATTCTGACATCTGATGAAACAGACCGTCAAAAAAGCATTTTTAGGGATAAAAGAATGTGATATTGGTTCAAAAGTTTGAACTCATCAGAAAAAACTTTTCTGCATCTCATAATGTGGTCTCAATGTATATTATGCATGTTATAGAAAAACTGAGAGAACTGCAGTGGGAAACACATATATTCCCAGTGATATTGTAATATACTTCATCAGTACTTGATAAAGAGGGGAAAAGATCAGCTACCACATACAATATTTGAGCTATACAGTTAGTAAGTTTGAGCTGATAGACATGTGAAGGCATTGCATCTCAAAACCACAGAGTGCACATTTTCAAGCACACGAAGAACACTTATTAAAAAGTGACCTCAAACTTGGTCATCAAGCAAGCCTTAACTGTGAACAACGATTGGTTTCATCTAGACCAGATCTGTGACCACAATGTAGTTAAGCTAGAAACTGATAATAAACAATGAATATGAATAATTATAGGTATATATTTCAAAATGACCCTTGGATCAAAGAAATTGCAATGGAAATCAGAACCTATTTTTAACTGGATGAGGACAAAAATATAATGGGTCAAGACCTGGGGTAGGGGTAAGCAGCTAAAGCATAAAATGTTAAAATTAGAAAAAAGAAAGTCTGAAAATAAGCTAGACACTGAAGAGTTAAAAAAGATGCAAAACAGAGAAAACAGATGGAAGGAAATAATAATTCCATTATTCAGTGGAGAGGATCAAGAATGATATAATTCGGTTCTTGGTAAAAGCTAATAATGTTGATTAACTGACCTGGTGAGATCAATTTCAAAAGGAAAGAGCGGCACAGTATTCCTAAGCAATATTAGGAGTGGAAAAGCAGATGTTGTAGATATTAAAAAATATTATGAGCTACATGGCTTCCCTGGTGGCTCAGACGGTAAAGCGTCTGCCCGCAATGCAGGAGACCTGGGTTCGGTTCCTGGGTTGGGAAGATCCCCTGGAGAAGGAAATGGCAATCCACTCTAGCACTCTTGCCTGGAAAATCCCATGGGCGGAGGAGCCTGAAAGGACACAGTCCATGGGGTCGCAAAGAGTCGGACACGACTGAGCGACTTTACTTACTTACTTACTTACATGATGCTAAAACATTTGAAAGCTTAGAGGAAATGAATGTATTTTTAGACAAATATAACTTACCAAAACTAGAAAAAAATAGGCTGAATAGTTCTTAATTTTTAAATTAAATAAGCCATTCATCAAATATTTCTCCAACCATGAAGAGATACCCCATGCCCAAGGTAAGAGAAACCCAAGTAAGATGGTAGGTGTTGCAAGAGGGCATCAGAGGGCAGACACACTGAAACCATACTCACAGAAAACTAGTCAATCCAATCACGCTAGGACCACAGCCTTGTCTAACTCAATGAAACTAAGCCATGCCTGCGGGATAACCCAGGGCAGGCAGGTCATAGTGGAGAGGTCTGACAGAATGTGGTCCACTGGAGAAGGGAATGGCAAACCACTTCAGTATTCTTGCCTTGAGAACCCCATGAACAGTATGAAAAGGCAAAATGATAGGATACTGAAAGAGGAACTCCCCAAATCAGTAGGTGCCCAATATATTAACGGAGATCAATGGAGAAATAACTCCAGAAAGAATGAAGGGATGGAGCCAAAGCAAAAACAATACCCAGCTGTGGGTGTGACTGGTGATAGAAGCAAGGTCCGATGCTGTAAAGAGCGATATTACATAGGAACCTGGAATGTCAGATCCATGAATCAAGGCAAATTGGAAGTGGTCTAACAAGAGATGGCAAGAGTGAACTTTGACATTCTAGGAATCAGAGAACTAAAATGGACTGGAATGGGTGAATTTAACTCAGCTGACCATTATATCTACTACTGTGGGCAGGAATCCCTCAGAAGAAATGGAGTAGCCATCATGGTCAACAAAAGAGTCTGAAATGCAGTACTTGGATGCAATTTCAAAAACAACAGAATGATCTCTGTTCATCTCCAAGGCAAACCATTCAATATCACAGTAATCCAAGTCTATGCAACAACCAGTAATGCTGAAGAAGCTGAAGTTGAATGGTTCGATGAAGACCTACAAGACCTTTTAGAACTAACACCCCAAAAAGATGTCCTTTTCATTATAGGGGACTGGAATGCAAAAATAGGAAGAAACACCTGGAGTAACAGGCAAATTTGGCCTTGGAATATAGAATGAAGCAGGGCAAAGACTAATAGAGTTTTGCCAAGAAAATGCACTGGTCATAGCAAACACCCTCTTCCAACAACACAAGAGAAGACTCTACACATGGACATCACCAAATGGTCAACACCAAAATCAGATTGATTATATTCTTTGCAGCCAAAGATGGAGAAGCTCTATACAGTCAACAAACACAAGACCAGGAGCTGACTGTGGCTCAGATGATGAACTCCTTATTGCCAAATTCAGACTGAAATTGAAGAAAGTAGGGAAAACTGATAGCCCATTCAGGTATGACCTAAATCAAATCCCTTATGATTATACAGTGGAAGTGAGAAATAGATTTAAGGGCCTAGATCTGATAGATAGAGTGCCTGATGAACTATGGAATGAGGTTCGTGACATTGTACAGGAGACAGAGATCAAGACCATCCCCATGGAAAAGAAATGCAAAAAAGCAAAATGGCTGTCTGGGGAGGCCTTACAAATAGCTGAGAAAACAAGAGAAGTGAAAAGCAAAGGAGAAAGGAAAGATATAAGCATCTGAATGCAGAGTTCCAAAGAATAGCAAGAAGAGATAAGAAAGACTTCTTCAGCGATCAAAGCAAAGAAATAGAGGGAAACAACAGAATGGGAAAGACTAGAGATCTCTTCAAGAAAATTAGAGATACTAAGGGAACATTTCATGCAAAGATGGGCTCGATAAAGGACAGAAATGGTCTGGACCTAACAGAAGCAGAAGATATTAAGAAGAGGTGGCAAGAAAACACAGAAGAATTGTACAAAAAAGATTTTCAAGACCCAGATAATCACGATGGTGTGAACACTCATCTAGAGCCAGACATCCTGGAATGTGAAGTCGAGTGGGCCTTAGAAAGCATCACTATGAAGAAAGCTAGCGGAGGTGATGGAATTCCGATAGAGCTATTTCAAATCCTGAAAGATGATGCTGTCAAAGTGCTGCACTCAATATGCCAGCAAATTTGGAAAACTCAGCAGTGGCCACAGCGCTGGAAAAGGTCAGTTTTCATTCCAATCCCAAAGAAACGCAATGCCAAAGAATGCTCAAACTGCCACACAATTGCACTCTTCTCACATGCTAGTAAAGTAATGCTCAAAATTCTCCAAGCCAGGCTTCAGCAATATGTGAACCATGAACTTCCAGATGTTCAAGCTGATTTTAGAAAAGGCAGAGGAACCAGAGATCAAATTGCCAACATCTGCTGGATCATGGAAAAAGCAAGAGAGTTCCAGAAAAACATCTATTTCTGTTTTATTGACTATGCTAAAGCCTTTGACTGTGTGGATCACAAGAAACTGTGGAAAATTCTTCAAGAGATGGGAATACGAGACCACCTGAACTGCCTATTGAGAAATCTGTATGCAGGTCAGGAATCAACAGTTAGAACTGGACATGGAACAACAGACTGGTTCCAAATAGGAAAAGGAGTACGTCAAGGCTGTATACTGTCACCCTGCTTGTTTAACTTCTATGTAGAGTACATCATAAGAAACGCTGGACTGGAAGAAACACAAGCTGGAATCAAGATTGCCGTGAGAAATATCAATAACCTCAGATATGCAGATGACACCACTCTTATGGCAGAAAGTGAAGAGGAACTCAAAAGCCTCTTGAAGAAAGTGAAAGTGGAGAGTGAAAAAGTTGGCTTAAAGCTCAACCTTCAGAAAACGAAGATCATGGCATCTGGTCCCATCACTTCATGGGAAATAGATGGGGAAACAGTGGAAAACAGTGTCAGACTTTATTTTTGGGGGCTCCAAAATCACTGCAGATGATGACTGCAGCCATGAAATTAAAAGATGCTTACTCCTTGGAAGAAAAGTTATGAGCAACCCAGATAGCATATTCAAAAGCAGAGACATTACTTTGCCGACTAAGGTCCGTCTAGTCAAGGCTATGGTTTTTCCAGTGGTCATGTATGGATGTGAGAGTTGGACTGTGAAGAAGGCTGAGCGCCGAAGAATTGATGCTTTTGAACTGTGATGTTGGAGAAGACTCTTGAGAGTCCCTTGGACTGCAAGGAGATCCAACCAGTCCATTCTGAAGGAGATCAGCCCTGGGATTTCTTTGGAAGGACTGATGCTAAAGCTGAAACTCCAGTACTTTGGCCACCTCATGCAAAGGTTGACTCACTGTTAAAGACTCTGATGCTGGGAGGGATTGGGGGCAGGAGGAGAAAGGGATGACAGAGGATGAGATGGCTGGATGGCATCACGGACTCAATGGACGTGAGTCTGAGTGATCTCTGGGAGTTGGTGATGGACAGGGAGGCCTGGCGTGCTGCAATTCATGGGGTTGCAAAGAGTCGGACACGACTGAGCAACTGAACTGAACTGATGATCAAGTTCTACCAAGCACTCAAAGAAATAATTTCAAACTTGCATAAACCATTCCAGGGAATAGAAATGCATTTTTCAAGCTATGTTAACCTCAATGTAAAAATTTGTCAAGAACAAGAGGAGAAATAGAAATATACATGTAACAATCATAAAACCCGAGCAGGCCAAATCCAGCAATGTGTTAAAAAGGTAAAACATGGTAAACAATTTGGCTTTATCTTGGAATTGCAGAGTTGATATAAATTTGGAAAATTCATATTAACAGATTAATGGAGACTTCCCTGATGGTTCAGATGGTAAATAATATGCCTGCAACGCAGGAGACACAGGGTTGATCCCAGTGTTGGGAATTTTCCCTGTAGAAGAGAATGGCTACCCACTCCAGTATTCTTGCCTGGAGAATTCCACGGGCAGAGGAGCCTGTTGGGCTACAGTCCATGGGGTTGCAAACAGTTGGACACGACACATGATATTAAATAGATAGAAAACATCTTAAAATGTTTCATATCAAATTATGCAAAAGCTGTTCAGAAAATCAGAATAGAGGGAGTTTTCTTAACATAATAAAGAATATTTACAAATAACATATGGCAAACATTACACTTAATGATAAAATATTAAATGTACTTTGTTTCTTGTTAAGATCCATTATTCTATGCAATATTGCTTTTGATGGCTTTATATCATACTGTATCTAATTTTTTCACATAGCATCATGAGCATTTTCCAAGCTCCCTTACAAAGTTTTTTGTGAAAAATGATGCAATGAATATTTTCTCATGTATATATTTTTGTCTGTATTTTTAGTGACTTCTTTTTGATATATTTCCAGCAGCTGAATTACTGAACCAAAAGGTATGAACTCTGAAGCACTGGATACATATTATATACTTGAAACCAGTCCTTTCAAATGAAGCATGGCCATGTCTTTGGAGAGTGATTGTATCTCACTGCTCAACTTAGCTCAGGGCATTTGCAGCTCCTGATTGCTTTAAAGAAAAGAAAACAGATGGAGAACTTGGGGTTTAGTGATGTCCCCTGTGAGCCTTACAAAATGAACAAAGTACTCTTTTATTTCTTTCCCTGTGTGTACATAGCTGGGAGGGGGCTAGCTATGGAATTAGGCTGTTTGCAGAGCCCTGTGACAACCAGTTTGGCGGGGCTTGGAAACCCGTGGAAAGCGGGGGAGGGAGCTTACGAGGGGGGAGGGGAGGACAGTGAGATGCCCTCTGTGGAGTGGGGCCGCTCTGGCCTCGTCCCTCTGAGCCAGGCGTCTGAGCTGCTTTAGAACCTCTTAGTCTAGGCCTGGCCAGGGGACAGGAGCCGTGGCCCCTCCCACTCCATCCCTGCACTATGTAATTCTTTTGATTTTTTATTTATTTAGTTTTTTGGCCTCAAAATTAGTGGAGAAATGAGAGAAGCAGCACCTGTCTCTGAAATCGTAGCTTTTAACCGGACTGAGTTTGAATTCTCAACCTTTAGGGAGACCTTGGTGTGGAAATTGCCAAGAGTGTTGTGCCAGAGGCTCTGAGGTGCAGGACACAGTTTGGGGACCTTTTCCCTGCTGCCTTCCTGTTTCTCAGTGCTTCTCTTTCATGAATATTGCTGTCAGAGCCGATTAATTATGTCTTTTGTCCCTCAGCAAGGCTTAAGGAGAAGGAAATCATTCCTCCATATGAGTTAAAGGCTATACTAATGGGAATTAACTCTGTGATTTCTCAGGGCTATTTTAATTTATAATTAAAGCTGTATGGCTGGGGATATTAGTGGGGGTTGGGAGTTGCCGACAGCCCTTATTAAGTAGAATATTAAGTTTGGAAGCTCGGAGAGAGCATCTCACTCATCACCACCCCTGTTTTGTTCCATAGATGAGGCAGTCTGAGCCCAGGGGAGGGAAGAGATTTACCTGACACTGTTTAGTCAGGATCAGCTGGGTTGGAACCCTGGCCTCCTGACAGCCAGTCAGACATTTTCCCATTGTTTCTCATGTCTTACTACATCTCATGAACTAGTTCCCCCTTTTCCAACAACAGGGTGTGTTTACACATTTTAATTTCTGGCTGTAGCCTTCTTCCCTGTTGTTAGCAATTTGGAAAACACATGAGCCCCTCAGACAGTTTTCACAATGCTTTCTGGCTCAAAAATTTGGCCTTGGTGTTTCTGAACTTGGTCCAAGTAGCTCACTCAGATATCATTGCAGTGAAACCTCCCACTATCTGATTCTCAAAGGACTGGTACTTTGCACTGATCCCCTCCAATCTGTATACTCAAAAGGCTCCTAGATGGAGGGACAAGGTAGGTATTTTTTTAGTAAGTAATGTTTCATTTAGTCATCTCCTCCCTTTCTCCTGGCTCTTCTCCTTCACTGGCTGGCTCATAGTAGAGTTGGATTGAATGGTGGAGGTGGGAAGAATTAATCTTATTAATCATGAGTAATACAACTCTAGGCTTTTTCATAGGGAAGCAGAGATCGGGGAGGAAACACAGCTGGATATAGTGTAACCTTGCGATTCGGTCCGTGGCTTTGGGAGTAGGAAGGCATGAATTTGCAACCTATTGTTTCCTATTAAGCTCTTTGAACTCATGCTGAATAATACATGACTTACAGGGCTGCCATAAAGAGTACTTTTTAAAAAGATAAGATATAAGTGGAAATATTGTATAAACCATAAAGTGATTTACAAATAATATATTTTTAAGAAAAAAAGAATATAAAGGAATGGGAGTAGAGAAAAGTGCTGGTTTTTATGGGAGAGGGGTGCCAGAGGAGAATGGGCTGTGATGTAGCAGTCACAGAAGATGAAGAGGTGGAGATAGTCAGTATATAGTAGACAAATCCCTGTACTTAAAATATAAGTATACATAGAAACATAAATATATTCCCTTTCCCCAAAGTTCTCTTTTAACATTCTCCTGTTCCTTCTTTTCCTTTGGCACAGTGTTAGAACTCTGTTTACCATATATGAACTTGAATGGTTTGCTTTTTATTAAGCCATTTAGTGGCTTGAACATGTTTGTTGAGTTCCATAAAACTCATGTTAAAGCAGTAGTATAGATTTGCCTCACATGTACAAATAGGTAAGGAAATTCTAAAGAAAAGATTTCAGGGTGTGCTCTGCTTAAATACACTTCAAAGGGATTGACGGAATCCTTTACTACCGGAAAAAATAACTTGAATACAGCATATCCTTAGGGAAAGCCCAAGTAAATACGGAGTCATATTTTTGAAACTTAGAGGACCAGCTAAAAAAACTTGCCAAGGTCGCCACCGCCCCCCCCTCCCCCGCCCCCTGCCTGTGATTCAATTGTTAGAGGTGAAACCAGAATAGCGAGCTCATGACTGCCAGCCAGGTGTCTCTTGATACTTTGCTTTGCTGACATATTTCATCAGTCAGAACTCTTTGGATGTAAGTGACAGAAAACCAATGTGGCTTAAATAAAAGTAAACATAACATAGAAAAGAATGTACTGGCTCATTTACCTAAAAAGTACAGGAAGAGATCTGACTTTAGGTGTGCCTTAAATGATATCAGTAGCACCAAGTTTCTCTTCATTCCTCTTGGTTGGATCCCGTCTCATAGATTTTTTTTTTTTTTTTTACCCTTGTAGTGGTAAGGAGTTCTAGGTTTCCAGGCTTCACAACTTCATAACCTCACAACTTTGAGTCCAACAGACAAGAAAGTTTCTCTTCAACAGTTCAAACAGACTTCCGTGACTGACTCTCAGTGGTCCAGATTGGGTGATGTGCACCTCCTGCTTTATGGCCTGAGGGAGGTGGTGTTCTGAGTTGCAGGCTTAGCCAGGCCCCCACCTGACTTGAGATGGAGCTGATACCAGCTGCATCTCAGGGACAGAACTTGGGAGAAGGCATTTCTTAGAGGACATCAGAGGAAGCAGAGGGACAACCAGTGGATGGCTGTCACTGTGAGCTTGTTCTTAGGGCCTTTCTTTAAAATGAATGGGTGTTGGTGTGAAAACTTTCTCTCTCTCTCTTTTTTTCTTTCTGTGGAGTTTTAAAAGCGTTGACAGATGCTTCATAATCAAAATAGTTTCTACTTTTCTTAATGAAAAATGTCTTTGAGTTTCTAATGTTTCCTTGGGCTTCCTTGCTGGCTTCAACATTAAAAGAAGTCTGCCTGCAGTGCAGGAGACACAGAGTTGATCCCTGGCTTGGGAAGATCCCCTGAAGAAGGGAATGGCTACCCATCTAGGATTCTTGCCTGGAAAATTATCATGGACAGAGGAGCCTGATGGGCTACAGTCCATGAGGTTGCAAAAGAGTTGGATATGACTGAATGACTAACATTTACTTACCTTCTTGGTGGTGTTCTGCTTTCATAATTTTATGTTTGGCCTGTAGTTTGACACTGGCAAGTTTGGTCATGTACTTACACAGAAGATGTCAAAAATAAAAGTATTAATAGAATGATTATAAAAGTTACTAATCACTTAGAAAATGAATTTAGGAACATTTTAACTTATTAGATACTTTTAATCCATCTCACGAATCCTGTGATTGTGAGTTCAGTCTGTCTGCCCTCTGATGCCCTCTCTCAGCACCTACCGTCTTACTTGGGTTTCTCTTACCTTGGACGTGGGGTAGCTCTTCACGGCCGCTGCTCCTGACCTTGGACGTGGGGTAGCTCCTCTCAGCCGCTGCACCACAATCACAGACAACTAGCCAATCTGATCACGTGGACCACAGCCTTGTCTAACTCAATGCAACTAAGCTATGACATGTGGGGCCACCCAAGATGGATTGTCATGGTGGAGAGGTCTGACAGAATGTGGTCCACTGGAGAAGGGAATGAATGGCAAACCACTTCAGTATTCTTGCCTTGAGAACCCCATGAACAGTATGAAGAGGCAAAAAGATAGAACACAGAAAGATGAACTCCCCAGGTCGGTAGGTGCCCAATATGCTACTGGAGATCAGTGGAGAAATAACTCCAGAAAGAATGAAGCAATGGCGCCAAGGCAAAAACAACACCCACTTGTGGATGTGACTGCTAATAGTAGCAAGGTCTGATGCTGTAAAGAGCAATATTACATAGGAACCTGGAATGTCAGATCCATGAATCAAGGCAAATTGGAAGTGGTCAAACAGGAGATGGCAAGAGTGAACGTCGACATTCTAGGAATCAGTGACATTCTAGGAATACAGAACTAAAATGGAGTTGAATGGGTGAATTTAACTCAGCTGACCATTATATCTACTACTGTGGGCAGGAATCCATTAAAGAAATGGAGTGAGTAGCCATCATAGTCAACAAATGAATCAAAAATGCGGTACTTGGATGCAATCTCAAAAACAACAGAATGATCTCTGTTCCTTTCCAAGGAAAATCATTCAGTCTCATGGTAATCCAAATCTATGCCCTGACCAGTAATGCTGAAGAAGCTGAAGTTGAACAGTTCTATGAAGACCACCAAGACCTTCTGGAACTAACACCCCAAAAAGATGTCCTTTTCATTATAGGGGACTGGAAAGCAAAAGTAGGAAGTCAAGAAACACCTGGAGTAACAAGGAAATTTGGCCTTGGAGTACAGAATGAAGCAGGGCAAAGGCTAACAGACTTTTGCCAAGAGAATGCACTGGTCATAGCCAACACCCTCTTCCAACAACAGAAGAGAAGAATCTACACAGGAACATCACCAGATGGCCAACACTGAAATCAGATTGATTATATTCTTTGCAGCCAAAGATGGAGAAGCTGTATACAGTCAGGAAAACCAAGACCAGGAGCTGACTGTGGCTCAGATTGTGAACTCCTTATCGCCAAGTCAGTTCAGTTCAGTCACTCAGTCATATCCGACTCTTTGCGACCCCATGAACTGCAGCACGCCAGGCCTCCCTGTCCATCACCAACTCCTGGAGTTCACTCAAACTCATGTCCATCGAGTCGGTGATGCCATCCAGCCATCTCATCCTCTGTCGTCCCCTTCTCCTCCTGCCCCCAATTCCTCCCAGCATCAGAGTCTTTTCCAATGAGTCAGCTCTTCTCATGAGGTGGCCAAAGTACTGGAGTTTCAGCTTTAGCATCATTCCTTCCAATGAAAACCCAGGATTGATCTTTAGAATGGACTGTTTGGATCTCCTTGCAGTCCAAGGGACTCTCAAGAGTCTTTTCCAACACCACAGTTCAAAAGCATCAATTCTACAGTGCTTAGCTTTCTTCACAGTCCAACTCTCACATCCATACATGACCACTGGAAAAACCATAGCCTTGACTAGACAGACTTTTGTTGGTAAAGTAATGTCTGCTTTTGAATATGCTATCTAGGTTGGTCATAACTTTCCTTCCATGCAAAGAAATAGAGGAAAACAATAGAATGGGAAATACTAGATATCTCTTCAAGAAAATTAGAGATACCAAGGGAACATTTCATGCAAAGATGGGCTCAAAAAGGACAGAAATGGTATGGACCTAACAGAAGCAGAAGATATTAAGAGGTGACAATACACAGAAGAACTGTACAAAAAAGATTTTCACGACCAAGACAATCATGATGGTGTGATCACTCACCTAGAGCCAGACATCCTGGAATGTGAAGTCAAGTGGGCCTTAGAAAGCATCACTACGAACAAAGCTAGTGGAGGTTTTGGATTCCCATTGAGCTATTTTAAATCCTGAAAGATGATGCTGTGAAAGTGCTGTACTCAATATGCCAGCAAATTTGGAAAACTCAGCAGTGGCCACAGCACTGGAAAAGGTCAGTTTGCATTCCAATCCCAAAGAAACGCAATGCCAGAGAATGCTCAAACTACCACACAATTGCACTCATCTCAAACGCTAGTAAAGTAATGCTCAAAATTCTCCAAGCCAGGCTTCAGCAACACATGAACCATGAACTTCCTGATGTTCAAGCTGGTTTTAGAAAAGGCAGAGGAACCAGAGATCAAATCGCCAACGTCTGTTAGATCATGGAAAAAGCAAGAGTTCCAGAAAAACATCTATTTCTGTTTTATTGACTATGCTAAAGCCTTTGACTGTGTGGATCACAATAAACTGTGGAAAATTCTTCAAGAGAAGGGAATACCAGACCACCTGACCTGCCTCTTGAGAAACCTGTATGCAGGTCAGGAAGCAACAGTTAGAACTGGACATGGAACAACAGACTGGTTCCAAATAGGAAAAGGAGTACTTCAAGGCTGTATATTGTCACCCTGCTTATTTAACTTCTATGCAGAGTACATCATGAGAAACGCTGGGCTGGAGGAAGCACAAGCTGGAATGAAGATTGCCGGGAGAAATATCAATAACCTCAGATATGCAGATGACACAACCCTTATGGCAGGAAGTGAAGAGGAACTCAAAAGCCTCTTGAAGAAAGTGAAAGTGGAGAGTGAAAAAGTTGGCTTAAAGCTCAACATTCAGAAAATGAAGATCATGGCATCCGGTCACATCACTTCATGGCAAATAGATGGGGAAACAGTGTCAGACTTTATTTTTTTTGGCTCCAAAATACTGCAGATGGTGACTGCAGCCATGAAATTAAAAGACGCTTACGACTTGGAAGGTAAGTTATGACCAACCTAGATAGCACATTCAAAAGCAGAGACATTACTTTGTCAACAAAGGTCCGTCTAGTCAAGGCTATTGCTTTTCCTGTGGTCATGTACGGATGTGAGAGTTGGACTATAAAGAAAGCTGACCGCTGAAGAATTGATGCTTTTGAACTGTGGTGTCGGAGAAGACTCTTGAGAGTCCCTCGGAGAGCAAGGAGATCCAACCAGTCTGTCCTAAAGGAGATCAGTCCTGGGTGTTCACTGGAAGGACTGATTTTGAAGATGAAACTCCAATACTTTGACCACCTGATGCGAAGAGCTGGCTCATTTGAAAGACTCTGATGCTGGGAGGTATTGGTGGCAGGAGGAGAAGGGGATGACAGAGGATGAGGTGATTGAATGGCATCACTGACTCAATGGAAATTAGTTTGGGTGAACTCCGGAAGTTGGTGATGGACAGGGAGGCCTGGCGTGCCTGCAGTTCATGGGGTTGGGAAGAGTCAAGCATGACTGAGCAATTGTACTGAACATGATTCCTGTCTGCATCCTTACTTAGCTTCTTTTATTTCTTGTTGCTGCTTTAGAGTTTTTGGAGGTGAGATTCTGAGTAGAGTTGATTATAATTTCTTATTCAAATCACATACATAATTCTGTAGAAATATGTTTATTCATATGGCTAGAATGTCACAATATATTAGTAAGTTATCAAGTGAAAAAAAAAGGCTTCAAAAAATAGAATTTAGTTTTTGTTTTTTTAAAAAAAAGGACCACCGTGTCCATGGCAGTTGTCTTTGGCTGATAAGTGATACCACTATATAAGTTCTTTTTTGGGTTTTCTACTTGCTTCAAGCACTAAAAATGGATAAAAATAAATTGTTAAAGATAAATACACACATATAAACATTTTCTGTGACTTTCCCATCCACGAAAAAAAATTTAGATAAACCGTGTTTCAAAGGCAGAATTTGAAACTAGTTTTAATGAGTTGTTTCTTTAGGTGATATTCCTTAGTCACTGCCAATTATTAATTTTTTAATAAGGATTGGCGATTTAAATGTTCTATAGAGTTCCAAATGTAACGTATATTAATTAGCAAATATTAAATCAATGAAAGTGTATTTTAGTGGCAATTTTCACCCATTATGTTCACACAAATGGGATCACAAAACCCTCAAAAGACTCCTGCTTTGGGACTGCTGAGCCTGGAGTTCCTGCTAGCTTTCTTGAGGAGCTAGCAATGCGGTCTTGCAAGTTACACCTACTTTCTGAGCTACACCTACTTTCCTTCTGGCTACACTGCATGAGATTTGGCTGAGCTGGTTTCTAAGGTCCCTTTCAGTTACTTCTTCTTCCTCAGTGAGCACCCGGCCTCTGGCTCAGCTAATTCTGGTTGTGGCTAAGGTTGGCATTGTTGCATAGCGGTTGTTCCCCCTGCCTCTGCCCTACTGACTCCATTCATTACCTCCGCCTCCGTTACCTCTCAATTTTGAAATCATTTGCTCTGACTCTGGAAGCCAGAGCAGGCACTTCCTTCAGTCTCAGACTGGAGGGAATTCAGGAAGTGGGGCGTATGACGCAGGCGTCACTCGTGTTTACCGAGGGCCTGTAGTGTGTGCACAACTCAGAGGCAGCTTACTGTCTGCTCTGCAGCAGCAAACAGATGCCAGGGGAGGTAAGACATGCTAGTAATTAACCAAAATAGGGGACACACAGCCTGGTGACCGTAGTGTTCAATTACTTATCTTTGTGTTCTTGTTTAATCATTTAAACTGAGTCCCCTCCTCTTAAAAACACCTACCCAGCAGAGCGCGTCATCCAAACATACAACTTTAAGTCCCGCTGCTCTCAGAAGTAGCAGCAGAAGTGAGTCACTCACTCCAAGGTCCTCCTCTCTGCCTTCATCTGATTAAAAGGAAGGGCCAAATGAGGGTCAGGTAAGTGTGTGTATGTTTTAACTATGTACAAATGCGCCTTAGTTTTTTTCATCTTCCCATCCCACTAATCTTTCTTGGATTAAAAATGAACAGAGAGAGCAAAATAAAGACTGAAATAAAAAATAAAAAAGAATAAAATAAAAATAAAGAATAAAAACCCAAATCTTAAGATCAAGTTAGTAAGGAAAAATTAGCATGAATACAGGCAGAGCTCTCCTTAATTCTGGATAACCTAAAATATTTCTAATATAAATCATGAATATACTTTTGTAGGAAATAGTTATTACTGGTATTATTGAAAAGTGTTTTCAGTTCATAAAAAAAGGTATTCTTATTAAAAACATAGTATGTACATATATGCAAAATTGAATACATGGATATATATAGAAATGAATATGCTGTGCTTAGTTGCTCAGTCGTGTCCAAAACTTTGTAATTCCATGAACTGTGTCATGCCAGGCAGGCTTCTCTGTCCGTGGGGATTCTCCAGGTAAGAATACTGGAGTGGGTTGCCATGCCCTCCTCCAGTGGACCTTCCCAACTCAGGGATCAAACCCAGGCCACCCTCATAGGCGGATTCTTTACCACCTGAGCCACCAGGGAAGCCCCGAAATGAATATATGTATAAATAAGTAAATGCATAAAAAGACTGAAAGGACGCACACCAAGCCAAAGTTATCATTCCAGGAAAGGGACATGAAATGAGGCAAGTGGGGATTTTTGGATGAAAATATTTTTGATGTATTTCAGTACTGAGTTTAAAAAAAATTGGTGAGTATAGCTAACTATATAACTAGAATACTTAAAAAAAAATCTTTGTAGTATGGCGTATTGGGTGGGGAGAGGGCAGGGAGGGTTGTCTCTATAATGATTTGTTTTCTGTCCTATTTTACAGTTGGTTGCATGGGTGATTTTATCTTGGTGGGATGGGACTCATCTTCAGCCTGAAGGAGTGGGAGAAGCAGCCAGGTTTAGCCAAGTGTCTGTGTGCTTAGTCCCTCAGTTGTGCCCGGCTCTTTGTGACCCTTTGGACTGTAGCCGGCCAGGCTCCTCTGTCCCTGGGATTTTTCAGGCAAGAATACTGGAGTGGGTTGCCATTTTTCTCCTCCAGGGGATCTTCCCAATCCAGGAATTGAACTCTTGTCTCCCACGTCTCCTGCATTACAGGCAGATTCTTTACCTGCTGAGTCTTTACAGAAGTCAGGTGGGGTGGGATTAGAGGAAGTGGGGAGTTAGAAGGAGAAAATCATTTGCTCTGACTCTGGAAGCCAGAGTGGGCACTTCCTCCTGGAGCCAGAGAAAAGGTAAGTGAGGTTGTGGTTAGGGGAGGGAGGAAGAATGAACATCAGGGAGCCAAGGAGAAGCTCTGGCAAGAGCTTTAGGAACCTCTACTAGTTGTGGTTCCATTAATGAATAGGCGCAGCTCTGGTCGTTTATTTTCATCAGCACTTACTGACTGCCTTTACAAAAGTCTAGATTGCTTTAATAGGACAGATGACAAATTGTTACCCACCTGTGGGTTTTCCTTCATGCCAGCCTTGCTTGGTTTTCCCTGGCTTTATTTTGTGATCAGAAAAGGAGTTGGAATTCTGAAAAGTTGCTTTCACCAAATGCTGGGAACAAAGGGAACCTTGTTATGCACACAGCTTTTGGAGGCGTTTAATTCATCAGCTCTGCCTTTCAAGGCCTTGCTCTGGTTAGCACTGTGTTTCTCTGTCTGTGGAGGGGCAAACCTTCTGGAGAAGCCAGACCCACTGCTTGTGTACTCGGCTCTGGTTATACAAGTAAGCTCAGTCTGGTCAGAGGCAGGCCCTAGTGGTCTTAAGTGGCACCCATAGTGAGTCCAGAAGAGGGAGATGAGCTTTGTTACTGTTTGCCTGACCCCTGGCTACATGGACACGTTACAATTTCTAAGATCTCCATGGACGGATCATAAATGTAGTCCTCCAGAGTGGTGGTGACTTAAAAAGTCGGGAACTGGGAATGACAGTCGCCCTTCTGTTATCACCTTCCCTCTTGCAGTTGAGCTTTCCTGAAAAGCGACCAGCACGGGCTGGTTTGAGTCCTGGCTGAGTGGGCAAGGCCTGGAGCACAGAAACCAGTCTTGAAACTTGTTCCCTGGTGGTGGATTGGTTTTCCCCCAGGACAGCGGTAACTTTGAGCCCTGTAAGGCGCTATTAGAAAAAGCTCCAGCGGTGGTGTGTTAAAGGACCTTCTGCTGGGTGGGAAAACTTTGGGGGAATTTCTTGGGGCGCTGGGGGGTACCAGCTCCCCGTGTGGAGGAGGCGGGAGCCCTGTGTGCTGTCCCCAAAGCCCTGGGGACTGAAAGCATCAGGCGGCCAGTGTGGGCATGTGGCTGCCGCTTTCTTCATTTTTTGTCTCCTTCTGTTTCCCTTGACAGGGCAATTTGGTTTTGATGCTGTGCCAGCAATCTTCTGACAATGAGTTACTGGAACTTGGAGAAAAGGAACTGTGTGCAGTACCGCAGGCATTTTCTGGTGGACAACAGTCCGTTTCATGGTGAGTTGCCTTTTCTGCTCCTGTAGTTGGATCTTTTGTTTCTCACAGCACTTTTATTCCAGCACTCCGGATGCAAATGTGGTATAATTATTGGGTTGAACCAAGAGCTTGAGTTAACTTGCTGATGAAAAATTACCCAAGAAGTCCCACAGGACTCCTTGCCCACAGTTGGAATTGGCATGCCTCACCTCAACAACCATAACCGCATCGTCACTTTCTACGTTGAAAGTTAGTTTATGTCAGGGCCTTTCCTCCTCTTCCATGCTATCAACTCCAGTCATAATCCTTCCTCTCTGATGTTTGAAATTTGAGGGGCTAGACCCACAGGTAGTATTCAGTTAATACTGGTGGATCATCAATCAGCCTGATGTGTGCGTTCCATCAGGTACCGTACAAAACAGAACAGGTCATGGCATGTAACCGTAACAGGGTGGACGAGTGCAGCTGTAAATCAGAATGGTCAGCATTAGTCATTTTCATGTAACAGGGTGGACGAGTATGGCTGTAAATCAGAATGGTCAACATTAGTCATTTTCATGTAACAGGGTGGACGAGTACGGCTGTAAATCAGAATGGTCAACATTAGTCATTTTCACGACAAACTAAGATGAATTGCCATTACCCTGCTGCTGTATTTGTCTTACGATAGACAGTTAGGGGTAAGCTCTGTCAATCCTGATATCAGGATTCCTTTGGGTGAAACTGACTCAAGAGATGCGTGTGTTGGCGGGATTTTGGGAGTGATCTCCATCAAGAGCTAGTGGAACTGTAGCAAGAAGAGAGATTTCATGAGTAGAGTGCTGCTGAACAGAATCCTTAACCTAACCTGCCTCTACTTTGTCAGTTTGGTTTTTCTTCCTCAAGTTAGTGCAGACATAATGTTTTTTATTGCTTTAGATTAACTTCAAGATAAACTTAACTCTGCTTTGTCAAAGCATGCTTTGCCATGTTTTTTTCACGTTCATTATACCACCTTGCTATGGAACTTTGCTCGATAGCTGCTAAGTCACTTCAGTCGTGTCCGACTCTGTGAGACCCCATAGACGGCAGCCCACCAGGCTCCCCCGTCCCTGGGATCCTCTAGGCAAGAACACTGGAGTGGGTTGCCATTTCCTTCTCCAATGCATGAAAGTGAAAAGTGAAAGTGAAGTCGCTCAGTCTAGTCCAACTCTTAGTGACTCCAAGGACTGCAGCCTATAGGCTCCTCCACCCACGGGATTTCCCAGGCAAGAGTACTGGAGTGGGGTGCCATTGCCTTGGATGCCATCATTTACAGGTCAAGAAAGGGAGGAAGAGAGGAAAAGACCAGCCCAAGTTGGCATAACCAGTTATTAGCAAAGTCATAGCTAATATTTTAGCTTCTACCCAAGGCTGACTCTCTCTCAGCATGGTATCAGTGAAGACCTCTTAGCAAAGGAGATGAAAATATTGTAACTTAACTCTTTGGCACTGAGTTCTGTTTTGTTTTCCTGTGAGCCTCATCTAAGGACCCTGTTCCTAGCTTCATCTCTCACACAGTGTTTGCTGTTAAAAATTTACCAATTTGTTTGCTGTTACAAAGTGTGGTTGGTGTTTTCTGTTAAAAATTTACTTGTAATAAAAAAAATATGATAATCAAGGAAACACAGGAGTTAGAAAAATTGTATTCTTTTTCCAAGTTTTGTGCCAGTTTTGAAAAAGTTCAGGTTTTATTCATTTGTTATTTTAGAATACATTTGTCTAGACATCTAAAGGCTATAACAACTTAAAACAATTTTCTATGTATTTTTATAGTTGTGTTACCACTGAGTGAATTACCATATTGCTGGTAGTTATGCTGATGGCTTGAGAAACACAGTCCTACTGAATCCTTTTAACACCTTTGCCATAGTTATTATTCATCCCACTTTATGGATGGGGAAAGAGGTTTGTGGACCGTTGCAAAGTGGTGATCTAAAATCAAATTCATATCTGCTTAACTCCAGAACCCCACTGTTTTCTTCCAGGCTCCATCTCCATTTTAATAGAGCAATTAACACTCTGAGAGGTTGAAGTTCTATCTGATCTTGACCAAGTTATATAATCCTTCAGATCTCAGTTTTCTCCTCTGTGAAATGAGTGTGCCATTCTCCATAATTTTTTAGGTTCTTTCCAGTTCTAGGCTCCAAGATTCCATTGAAGTATTTCTGAGGATTACACTTGTATGTGTTCCGTGAGCTGTCTTGTCTCTAAACGTGAGATACACAAGGGGGCAGCAGAATACTTAAAATATGAGTTGGTTCCTTCTTACATTGAGGAATTACTCTTTTGAGAGGATTTAGAGATAGCAAATCTTCTCAAGATTAAAAGGATTAAAACCAATTAGAATGATGTTTGCTTCATTTATAGTAACGGAGTAGCCTTAAGTATTTCTGATAGTATAAAGTATCATTTTGGATCTCTGTGCCAAATGCTGTGTAATTCAGGAAGGTATGATGCTTCAGGCTTGCTGTACATTTACTTCTGCAGAAAAGTAATGCCTGTGAAGACAGAAGTTTATTTAACTTAATGGAGAATTGTGAGGATTCTTAGTATATTTTAAGCCAAGGGAGCACTAGTGATATCATTTTTATAGAGAATGTCTGAACATTTCTGAGAAAAGACAGGGGACAGGACCTGTTGAGTTAGAAAGGTCAGATTTCTTTTAGAGGAGCTTCTCCAGGTCTGCTGGTAACTCTTCCTTACAAAACCAAGGCAAACAAAAAGAAACAAAACCCCATTCATTATAAACAGAAAAGAACCATTTCCTCTGCAAGATAATAGACTTTTAGAATATGCATACTCAAGTAGTATTCCCAGGAGAAAAGAACCACTTTAAAATGAGGACTAGGTGGGCTGCCCTGGTGGCTCAGTGATAAAAACTCCACCTTGAATGATGGAGATCTGGGTTGGGAAGACCTCCCGGAGGAGGGCATGGCAACCCACTCCAGTATTCTTGCTAGGAAAATCCCATGGATGGAGAAGCCTGGCAGGCTATGGTTCATGGGGTCGCAAAGAGTGGGATACGACTAAAGCCACTCAGTTCAGTTCAGTAGCTCAGTCGTGTCCAGCTCTTTGTAACTCCATGGACTGCGGCATGCCAAGGCTTCCCTGTTCATCACCAACTCCCAGAGCTCACTCAGACTCATATCCATCCAGTTAGTGATGCCATCCAACCATCTCATTCTCTGGCATCCCCTTCTCCTCCTGCCCTCAATCTTTCCCAGCATCAGGGTCTTTTCCAGTGAGTCAGTCCTTCGCATCAGGCAGCCAAAGTATTGGAGTTTCAGCATCAGGCTTTCCAGTGAATATTCAGGACTGATTTCCTTTAGGATTGACTGGTATGATCTCCTTGCAGTCCAAGGGACTCTCAAGAGCCTTCTCCAACACCACAGTTCAAAAGCATCAGTTCTTTGGCACTCAGCTTTCTTTATGGTTCAACTCTTACATCCATACATGACTACTGCAAAAACCATAGCTTTGACAAGACGGACCTTTGTTGGCAAAGTAATGTCTCTGCTTTTTAATATACTGTCTAGGTTTGTCATAGCTTTTCTTCCAAGGAGTAAGCGTCTTTTAATTTCATGGCTGCAGTCACCATCTGTGATTTTGGAGCCCAAGAAAATAAAGTCTGTCACTGTTTCCATTGTTTTCCCATCTATTTGCCATGAAATGATGGGACTGGATGCCATGATCTTCATTGTTTGAATGTTGAATTTTAAGCCAACTTTTTCACTCTCCTCTTTCACTTTCATCAAGAGGCTCCTCAGTTCCTCTTCACTTTCTGCCATAAGGGTGGTGTCATCTGCATATCTGAGGTTATTGATATTTCTCCCGACAATCTTGATTCTAACTTGAGTTTCATCCAGCCTGTCATTTTGCATGATGTACTCTGCATATAAGTTAAATAAGCAGGGTGACGATATACAGCCTTGACGTACTCCTTTCTCAATTTAGAACCAGTCCATTGTTCCATGTCTGGTTTTAACTGTTGCTTCTTGACCTGCATACAGATTTCTCAGGAGGCAGGTTAGGTAGTCTGGTATTCCCATCTCTTTCAGATTTTCCAAAGTTTGTTGTGATCCACACAGTCAAAGGCTTTGGCATAGTCAATAAAACAGAGGTAGATGTTTTCCTAGAACTCTCTAAAGCCACTGAGCACCTGCAAGCTCTCACATAGCTTTGGTTCAGTTCAGTTTAGTCGCTCAGTCATGTCTGACTCTTTGCAATCTCATGAATTGCAGCATGCCAGGCCTCCCTGTCCATCACCAACTCCCGGAGTTCACTCAAACTCACGTCCATCAAGTCGGTGATGCCATCCAGCCATCTCATCCTCTGTCGTCCCCTTCTCCTCCTGCCCCCAATCTCTCCCAGCAGCAGAGTCTTTTCCAATGAGTCAACTCTTCTCATGAGGTGGCCAAAGTACTGGAGTTTCAGCTTCAGCATCATTCCTTCCAAAGAAATCCCAGGGCTGATCTCCTTCAGAATGGACTGGTTGGATCTCCTTGCAGTCCAAGGGACTCTCAAGAGTCTTCTCCAACACCACAGTTCAAAAGCATCAATTCTTCGGAGCTCAGCCTTCTTCACAGTCCAACTCTCACATCTATACATGACCACTGGAATAACCATAGCCTTGACTAGACAGACCTTTGTTGGCAAAGTAATGTCTCTGTTTTTGAATATGACATCTAGGTTGATCACATAGCTTACAGGTGGGTTATAGAGGTCAATAAAAGTAAAAATAAAAATG
Organism: Capricornis sumatraensis; assembly: GCF_032405125.1. Taxonomy (NCBI): domain Eukaryota; kingdom Metazoa; phylum Chordata; class Mammalia; order Artiodactyla; family Bovidae; genus Capricornis; species Capricornis sumatraensis. The sequence goes on from NC_091069.1 coordinate 218,048,759, forward strand.
TAACATTTGTATACTGTTTCACAGTTCATAAAGTGCATTCATAGCCTCCTTTTCTGAATATAGAGGAAATGAGTTCTCATTGGAACAGTGTAGAAAATTACCCACAATCCCACAAACCAAAGAGTAACACTAACCTTCAGTTTCTGTCCAGTCTTTTATCTTTTCTCATTTTTGCAACAATCCTGATCTAGGAATAGAATATTTGGAACAGGTAGGAAATGGTGGGTGCTGGCTAACAGTAATGAGCTGGTTGAATTGACTTAATTCTGTGTCAGTGAGGAGAAGACCTCTGGTAGGAATTATGATGAGGTTTTTGGTTTTTTTTTTTTTAATTTCCCACTTGTCTGTCCTTTGCCCCGACTTTTAGTGAGCCTATTGAAGCCAAAGGGATTATAAGCCTATCAAAGAAGCCAGTTGCTAGAGGCTTTTTCTAGTTGGATTTTGTTTCTAATTTGTTTGATATAGAGAAAGAACTTGGGCAAAGAATAATTTATATAGTATGAACCTTGCTTTAATGGCTTATATTTTCATAAATTGTTCTCATTTGAAAATGATCTGTATACTCAGCTCTTTCTCTTGGCTGTTGTGAATTGCTTCATTTTTTTCTGACTTGGGACACAGATTCTTAAACCAATTGTCAGTATATTTGCTATTTAACGTATATAATTTCTAATGCACATAAGCTTTTTCAAACATTTGAGTTTCTCCAAGTCACCTTGGAGGTGACTTAATTTTTATTTCTAGCATTGTTTGTTATAATTGTGATATTGGAAAAGCAACATAAGTAGGATTCTTATTTGACTGTAAAATTTGTAGTTACCTTTGCACTGGCAAAAAGCAGTATGTCCCTTTGGGTGGAGGTGATGGGGGGTTGGGGTGTGTGTGTGTGTATGTGTTCCTAAGTCCTTCCTGACCATAGAGAGACCAGTAGCAAGGACTGACAGATTTTTAGGACAAATGTCATTTATTCACAGAAGAAGAGTGGAGAGATTTACCTTACTGGAATTCCATCCTGTCAGATCCTGCCAGGCAAATATGTAAGGAGAATGAAGTTATACAGAAGTGAATTAGGGTTCTTATTAATTTAGACCAGTTTATTAGCAAGTTATGACTTAAGCAGCCTGCCTGCTTTAGGGGTTTGGGGCATTACTACCTTTTTTTTTTTTTAGAGTGTCATCGCTTTACTGAGTCAAAGCCTGGCTTTTCCAGCCAATGACTGTTATAAACATTCTCTTCTGGGTCCAGAAAAATACCAGTGCATAGAGAATATCTATTAATGCAATGATAGTCAAGATATTGTGGGCATCATTAAGATCAAAAGTATTATTTCTTGGAGAGGAACACTGCTACTGCTAAGTCACTTCAGTTGTGTCCAACTCTGTGCGACCCCATAGATGACATCCCACCAGGGTCTGCCGTCCCTGGGATTCTCCAGGCAAGAACACTGGAGTGGGTTGCCATTTCCTTCTCCAATGCATGAAAGTGAAAAGTGAAAGTGAAGTCGCTCAGTTGTGTCCGCCTCTTTGCGACCCCATGGACTGCAGCCCACCAGGCTCCTTTGCTCATGGGATTTCCCAGGCAAGAGTACTGGAGTGGGGTGCCATTGCCTTCTCCAGGGGAGGAACACTACATGGAAAAAATTTCAAAGACAAATTGAGACAAAGAGTTAAAAAGTCCTTAAAGGAGAGAATGTATAATATATATACATGTTATAAATTTAATAGAACTAATCTTGGAAGCAGCTTTGCCCAGTGGATCCCTCTTTAGCCCCATACTCAGGTAGAAAGCTTGGAGGACAGGTCTGTGATGTTAAGGGCATCTTGCAAATAGCCAGAGGCAGTGAGGGCTCAGCAAAGAGATCGAGGCCTCTTGCAGGGGTCACCCTCCCACTGGGTTGCTGTGAACTTTGTGCTTTGGACCAAGTTTCCATGTCAGCAAATGCTGCTGTTTAGGACAGATGACCTCCAAACGTCTTCCTAAGTGTTAAAATGTCAAGAAATGCTTGTTTTCCCACCTCCCCTCCTCAGGCCACTTTTAAATAGAGGCTGTTTAAGGAATTTGCTATTAATTAACTGACCATTATCTACTTAATAGACATGAGTTTGAGCAGATTCCGGGAGATGGTGAGGGACAGGGAAACCTGGCGTGCTGCAGTCCATGGGGTTGTAAAGAGCTGGACATGACCGAACAGCAGCAACCAGCCAAATTGGCCTATGTACTTATTCCTCGCTTGAGACAAGTTAGAGTTCGCCATTCAGGCCTTAACAAACGTAGACACTTGTGTGTAGTTAGACATAAACTTTATTGTGAGCTGGTGAGGCAGACTTACTTTATAACCTTTTGATCACATGATGTTCTTCCTTCATCTCTTGGAGACAGAGAAAATTCTCAAAACCTCAGTGAAATGCTTTTTATATCAAAATTCAAAATTCATTATTTTTACTCCTCTTCCCCCCTTTTTTCCTTTCTTTCTCATGATGGGCATTCCATTTATAACTTGTTTATTGAGCATTCTCAATTTATTGTAGCATATACACAAAGTTGTTTTATTTTTCACCAATTACTAAAACAGCTTCCCTGGTGGCTCAGATGGTAAAGAACCTGCCTGCAATGCAGGAGACCTGGGTTTGATCCCTGGGTTGGGAAGATCCCCTGGAGAAAGGAATGAGAACCCACTCCAGCATTCTTGCCTGGGAAATCCCATGGAAGGGGAGCCTGGTGGGCTACTGACTATGGAATCACAACGAGCTGGACACAACTGAGCGACTAACACTAACATGCACAAAATTGTTCTATTTTTCACCAATTACTACTTTGAAAAATAATCTTTGCAACATCTTGGGCAAATTCTATTAATACTTTTTGGCTGCTTTTGGTTATTGAGGTACTGTGTGCTCATGCGTGCTTAGTTGCTCCTGACTGTTTGTGACCCTATAGACTGTAGCCTGCCAGGCTGCTCTGTCCGTGAATTTCTCCAGGCAAGAATAGTGGAGTGGGTTCCATTTCCTACTCCAAGGGATCTTCCTGACCCAGGGATTGAACCCAAGTCTCCTGTATCTCCTGCATTGGCAGGTGGGTTCTTTACCACTGTGCCACCTGGGAAGCCTAGTTGAGGTCTAGTCAAGTTTGAAATGTTAAAGTCAAACTCATTTAAATCCTGCCTCCTGCCTTACTCCTGGCTCGGGGCTGAGGGTGGGCATTCTTCTGGCCCTGCTATAGTTCTTCCCCTTGAAGAAGAATTCAAAATCCTCAGATTTTGGTACTAGGAAGAGAGATGGGGGAAGCAAAGGCCTTTGAGCCACACCCCAGCCCGTTTCTCATTGGTGGTGAGATGATCAAGACTCTGGTTCCATCTTCTGTGAATACTTGGTTTCACCCTGACCCCTCTGTCACCTAGGACTCTGCAAAGAGGACCTGCTGTCTCCCTTCAGGCCCACCCAATGTCCATTTCTAATTTCCTCTAGCTGAGGCCTGGCTTCCCTTGCCCTGAGGACTCTTGGTGAGGGGGTGCGAGTGACTGCCTGGTCCCTGCCCCTTTTCCTAGCTCCATGTTTCTGCACGTGGATTTCTGCGGGCCCTGGAGGATGGGCTGGTATGAAGTTGCTCCTGTCCTTCTCCCAGACCTGCTGACCTCTGACTGTCTCTTCTTACACTGTTATGGGTGCTACCCCCACAAGCCTTAGGAAGCCTCTCTGAATTATCTGACTTATTCTTTCATAGAGACATTACTTTGCCAACAAAGGTCCGTCTAGTCAAAGCTATAGTTTTTCCAGTAGTCATGTATGGATGTGAGAGTTGGACTATAAAGAAAGCTGAATGCCAAAGAATTGATGATTTTGAACTGTGGTTTTGGACAGCAAGGAGATCAAACCAGTCTATCCTAAAGGAAATCAGTCCTAAAAATTCACTGGAAGGCCTGATGCTGAAGCTGAAACTCCAATACTTTGGCCGCCTGATGCGAAGAACTGACTCACTGGAAAAGACCCTGATGCTGAGAAAGATTGAGAGCAGGACGAGAAGGGGATGACAGAGAATGAGATGGTTGGATGGCATCACTAACTGGATGGATATGAGTTTGAGCAAGCTCCCGGAGTTGGTGATGGACAGGGAAGCCTGGCGTGCTGCAGCCCATGGGGTAGCAAGGAGTCAGACACGACTGAGTGACTTCACTGAAATGAGCTCTTCCCAGCTTGTCTCTGGGAATGACTGGTGCTCTTATTTTAATTCTCAGAGTACTGTCTGTGCTATTCCACGTGCCTCTTGCCTGGAAAATCCCATGGACAGAGGAGCCTGGAAGGCTGCTGTCCATGGGGTCGCCGAGGGTCTGACACGACGGAACAACTTCACTTTCACGCATTGCAGAAGAAAATGGCAACCCACTCCAGTGTTCTTGGCTGGAGAATCCCAGGGACAGGGGAGCCTGGAGTCGGACACGACTGAAGCAACTTAGCAGCAGCAGCAGCAGGCTGTACATGTAATAGGGACTCAGGTCATGTGATTTTGAATAGATGGAATCCCACCCTCCTTACCCCTGGCAGTTCTCCTTGGTCCTCTCTAGAGCCATGTCAGGCCAGTCTGTGTCCACTAACATTTTGGATTCAAGTGATGTCCTTTTCCCAAAGGTACTGGTGTTCTTTATTGTGCTTGCTTCTTGCAAGATTGTGTATCTGGACTAATCAGAACCAAACAATGATCAGATTTATAAAAATCTGTGGTGAGATGTCTCAGCCTCTTTTCCCCATTGGGAATCTGATTCCATGGGCTTCTTGTGGGGGTGGTGACTGGACCCACTGTGTTCTCTTTTGTCATGCTTTCTGTGTCGAGGTCATTCACATTCTGTAATGATGGAGAGCATGAAAAGACCCAGGTGGAGTGTGTACGAAAATGGCAAATTGAAGATCTGGACACCTTGGGAAGCCCTGGTGGATGAGAAGTGAACAGTGTTCAGTCTTTGAAGCTTTAGTTGTTGTCTGCAATGAGCCTATTGGGTTAAGTGATATCCTTGGCTGGCCTTTCCCGATAATCTCTCAAATTCTCTCAAACCTCTGGTCACTGGGAGTCCAGCCAAGCAGGCAGGCTACTGATTGTTTTATTCCTTTATGCTTGGGAATACCAGTTTTCCACTTACTAAGTTAGAAAGAAATATCTAGTAATCAGTCAACTTTAACTTCTGATTTGCAGACTTCTCACGTTTTAAGTGGTTACTTATGAGAATTATGTCCCCTTAGACCTGTGTTACAAATTTAAGCCTTTGTTCTTTCAGCTGCATTTCCATAATTATAATTAATTTTCCTTTGCTGTCTCGGCTTCCCCATTGTCTTTCCTATTCTGTGCCTAATGCATGTGCAGAGATTGATGTCTTTCCACAAGTAGATTCAGGGTTCTTCCTGGGCAGCATAATTATTTAATTTAGTTATACAAAAGATCCTATTTTTTTTTTCTTTGACCAAAGTAATAATTATTAGTGATTGTATTTATAATCACAAACAAAGATTGAAAATTCCAGTTTGGTCCTTTACTCTGTGTACATGAAAAGTCATCCAATTGACTGGTGATAGTTTATATGTTTTTTAGGGCTCGTTCCTTGAAGCAGGTATGTTTGGGGTTGTTTTAAGTGCAAACTGTTGATTTCAAAGGGATATTCAGATTTTTTAAAAATTGGAAGCCCATAACCTAGTGTATTTTTCACCCACTCTTGTAGCTTTTCCCATCTCAACATCCATAGCTCCCATCAGTGTGTCCCTGGCTTAGATGGCTCCTCTTCTGCACCACGCTCAGATGTCTATCTTCCTATCTGACGGCTCCACTGATGCCTGCTGGTCCTCACGCTCAGTATGTCTGGAGCAAAATTGCCTCTTCCCACATTCAGAAAACGAAGATCATGGCATCCGGTCGCATCACTTCATGGGAAATAGATGGGGAAACAGTGGAAACAGTGTCAGACTTTATTTTTTTGGGCTCCAGAATCACTGCAGATGGTGACTGCAGCCATGAAATTAAAAGACGCTTACTCCTTGGAAGAAAAGTTATGACCAACCTAGATAGCATATTCAAAAGCAGAGACATTACTTTGCCGACTAAGGTCCGTTTAGTCAAGGCTATGGTTTTTGCAGTAGTCATGTATGGATGTGAGAGTCGGACTGTGAAGAAGGCTAAGCGCCGAAGAATTGATGCGTTTGAACTGTGGTGTTGGAGAAGACTCTTGAGAGTCCCTTGGACTGCAAGGAGATCCAACCAGTCCATTCTGAAGGAGATCAGCCCTGGGATTTCTTTGGAAGGAATGATGCTGAAGCTGAAACTCCAGTACTTTGCCTACCTCATGTGAAGAGTTGACTCATTGGAAAAGACTCTGATGCTGGGAGGGATTGGGGGCAGGAGGAGAAGGGGACAACTGAGGATGAGATGGCTGGATGGCACCACTGACTAGATGGATGTGAGTCTCAGTGAACTCTGGGAGTTGGTGATGGACAGGGAGGCCTGGTGTGCTGTGATTCATGGGGTCGCAAAGAGTCGGACATGACTGAGCAACTGAACTGAACACCAGTACCTGACTGCCTTGCCAGTCTTCTCTTGCTTCCCCTCCTTCTTTGTACCACAGCTATGCTGACTTTTGCATTCCTTGCCTACAAAATTAACTCCTGCTTTCCTTGGCTGGCTGCCACCCATCCTTCAGAGCCCAAATTAAGGGTCCTCTCCAGAGATGTTTATACTGACTTCCCAGACCAGATCACTTCCCCTTTTATGCTACCCTATCACCCCGTATTGCTGCCTCATAAGTAAAATAGTGTTGTGATAACCAGTTTAATTTCTGTCCTCCTTGTATTCTAACTCCCAGGGTAGCAGAGACTGTTGTGACTTGTATCTCCAGTGCACATAGAGTGGCATTGGATGTGCATGCTCGTGTGCTAAGTCACTTCAGTCGTGTTTGACTCTTTGTGACCCTATGGACTGTAGCCTGCTAGGCTCCTCTGTCCTTGGGATTCTCCATGCAAGAATACTGGGGTGGGTTGCCGTGCCTTCCTCCAGGGGATCTTCCCAACCCGGAATTGAATCCTCATCTCCTGCATTGTAGGATTCTTTACTGCTAAAGTGTTTAATAAAATGTTGCTGAATGAATGAATTTACTCATTTTAATAGGGGAGATAAGAACCACCTGTTTCATTATTTTTTGCACTCTTAAGTTTGGCCTATAATCTTTGTTCCGTGGAATGCATCAGTTCTCCCGCCACATGCTCTCTTCTCCTCTTCAGCCATGCTTTTGGCTTGGAGAACAAAAGAATACACCTAATACACCTAAATCATTCCTTCCTGGGACTAAGAAGGAAAAGGCCAGTCTGCTGAGAATCCTAGTATGCTCTAGAAAAGATGATTACAAATGTGTAATGCCTCAAAGTGGAAAAGGATGAATCCATTTCTTCAAAAAAATTTCTTAGATGTTTTGAATTCATTTAATAATACCCTCCAGAATTTCCCTGTTGGTTATATATACTGTGACAGAAGTTGGTGGACAGCCAAGTGGATGGCGATTTAATCTTTCCTTGGCTTCCCAGTTGGCACAGTGGTAAAGAATCTGCCTGCAATACAGGAGACTAGGGTTCAATTCCTGTGTCAGGAAGATCTCCTTACAACCCACCAGAATCTAATTGGTTGTCCCCACTGGAATTACGTGCAGAGTTCTGAAAATTCCCCCAGGCCCACTCCTGTGGGAAGGAAATGGCAACCCACTCCAGTATTCTTGCCTGGAAAATCCCATGGACAGAGGAATCTGGTGGGCTACAGTCCATGGGGTCACAAAGAGCTGGCCACGACTGAGTACATCAGCACAGTACAACTATGAAAATAGAGATTTTGTTCGTATAAAAATAACAGTTAAAAGCTGTTTAATTGCAGTGTTTTGCATACTATTAAAATTCTCTGCTGCTTGGATCTGGAAAGTCTTCAGACACAGAGGTGAGTGTTATCTGTGGGCTAAGTCTTACCCCAGAGAGCAGAGAATAGATCTGCACCAAAACCAAAGCACCAGTTTCCTCAGTAAGGGAGGAGGAAAGGAGGCCTGGGGGTGCATGGTGAGAATAATCAAGCACAACAGAGCTTCTTTAAAAGTTAAAGAGATGCACTTTTATTTCAGATTTACAAATAAGAAAATGATGAGCATCTAGGCCTTTCATCTGAGAATCTCAGGCAACATGAGAGTACGATTCTGACTTCTAGGTAGCAAAGTTATCCCAAGAATAATACCTACTTGGGTAGAATAAATGTAGAATCTGTGAAAACATTTTTTTTTGTCAAATTTTGTCTTGTCCATATTCCTTTCTTGGTCAGAATGTGTGACTGACATATAACAGTGATTTCAGAAATTCTTGTATTTAAATGTAGAAGATAGTGACTTATTCCCAATTAAAAAGGAGAACAGTGAACGTACTTATTATTTAGTGTGCTGTTTTATTCCTTGGCAACTTGAAATTGAATATCAGTGCATATCCACACTGACCATTTTTTGAAATTATACCAGTGACAGAATTTCAAGGTATTGTGCTTTCAAGCCAGTAGAAGCTTATCTCTAGAGACTTGTATTAATTAATTCTTTAAGTCAACGGTTCCCAGCCTTGGTTGCATGTTGGAATCACCTGGGGATATGAAAAAAAAACAAAAAACTGTGGGTCCCAGCCCAGAGGTTCTGATTAATTGCTCCGGGTTATGGCCTGGGCCTGGGGGAGTTTTCAGAACTCTGCACATAATTCCAGTGGGGGCAACCAATTAGATTCTGGTGGGTTGTAAACCCCAGACTGAAGGTGGCAAATACATATTCTCTTACCGGAACTATAGAATTCATGAATTTGATCATGATAATTTTCTGTGATGATAGCCTGTTTTATACTGACTCTTGAAGGTATGGAAAGAGGGGACGTCTCATAAGATTATGGATTCAAGTGTGTGTTTGAATATAGAAGCAGAAAATATGAAAGTCATGTATGCTTGGCATTTTGTGGTTTTCTATTAATTTTTATTCACAATTTTTTTTTTTTGATAGCAATACAGGTTCACTGTTGAAAAGCTGGAGAGTACAGGAGAGACTAAAGAAACAGGAAGAAGTAGTCTATAATCTCAGTGTGTGTTTTAAGTCTGTACTTTCTTAAAGTGACTTAAAAACCAAAGACTAAGTGGTGATTCTCCGCTCTAGTTACACATTAGAATCTGCTGAGGTGCTTAAAAGATACTGGTGGTTGGGTTCTACCCAATCCTAGTGAAATCATCTCTGGGAGTGGGATGAATCCTCCATCTTCATCCTTTCATTGCTTCTACCTGCATCTTTCTGTCTGTTTAACTTTGGGTGATTTTGATGCATTGTGAGGGGTGATACTCACTGGGCTAAAATTGTATGTTTTTTTCCTAAAAAAAAAAATAATTAATTTATTTTTGGCTGTGCTGTGTCTTTGTTCCTAGGAGGGCTTTTCTCTGCATTGCAGTGGTGGGGGTTACTCTCCAGCTGCGGTGCCTGGCCTCCCCATTGTGGTGACCTCTGTTGCTGCAGAGCATGGGGTCTAGACACACTAGCTTCAGTACTTGTGGCTCCCAGTCTCTAGCATAGGCACGATAGTTGTGGTGCATGGGCTTAGCTGCTTCGAGGCATGTGGGATCTTCCCAGACCAGAGATAGAACCTGTGTCTCCTGCATTAGCTGGCAGTTTACCACTGAGTGACCAAGGAAGCCTTAAGATTGTTGATTTACTAAAATATTGATCTAATCAGTAAACTAAATTAATTTACTGATTGAGAACAGTATGTAATTATTTGCTAGTCTGAGCAAAAGTGATGCACGAAACTCTTTTATGCAGAGGAGTGGGAGGGGCAAGTGATATGCTCGCCTTCATATGGTCATTTTTTCCTAACAGATTTATTTCATATTTCTTCTAATATTGTGCTTTCTTAGTGCCCTTTTAGTGTGACTTGTCTTAACTTTATAGCTGAGATATTTGTTGCAAGATACACATATATTCCCTTTAGTGTTAGTTGACCTCACAAGGTTATCCATGGCCTCTTGATGGTGAACAGAAATACTTAGGGAAGATTCTTAACAACAGGAAGCAGAATGTATAAATGTTTTGCTTTGATAAATCTATAACGAGGACTGCACAGTTCACAGCCGGTTAAAGGATGGATGCAGAAATAAATGTGAGGCACAGGAACTGGGAGAACAGTACCGTTGTTTGGAATACAGCAGATTAATCTTGAGTATTATCAGAATTGTGTTTGTCTACTCTGGAAAACTAAGGGGTACTTAGAGATTGAGAGAGGTGCACACATTTTGTTGTGGAAGGCAAACTTTTTAGCCCCTGTAGACATTTGTTCTGCCTAACTTCACATGTGAGAAAGCTAATTCTCCAGGTCCCTGTGTTGTTGCTAGAAGTTCAGAGTTGTGGAGGAGAATAAATCTTGTCTTCTCAGATCATTCTTTGCACATTGGAGTCATATGGGGGGACACAAAGAGGATGTTAAGATATTTAAGTTTAGATCTTGTCAGGAGGAATTGGTGGATTCTATATTCCACTATTCTTGGGGTATTTCTATATCAAGAAAGGTTAGGGCTGATGCTGAATCAAGGTTGTCATTAGGACTGGCAATGCTGGTTGCTTTACTAGCATTGTCTTTTTAAAAAAAACTTTATTGAAGTATAGTTGATTTATAATGTTGTATTAATTTCTGCAATACAGCAGAATGGCTCCAGTTACACATATATATTCTTTTTTATACTCTTTTCCATTATGGTTATCACAGGATATTGAATATAGTTCCCTGTACTATAAAGTAGGACTTTGTTATTTATCCATCCTATATATAATAATTTCCATCCAGCATTATCTCTCTTAAGTTTTTCAACAGGACAGTTTTAGAGATGAAATTAAGAGAGGTGAACATTGTGCCAAAAGCCACATTGTTAGATTATGGTGTTCAAACCCAGGTTTGTCAGCCTAAAATCCAGTTTTTCTACTATTGTGACACAAGGACGTATTCAGTTCAGTTCAGTTCAGCTCAGTCTCTCAGTCGTGTCCGACTCTTTGTCACCCCATGAATCGCAGCACGCGAGGCCTCCCTGCCCATAGTGATGTACTACACATCGTTTTTTCTTCTAAAGCAGTTGCAGGTTGGGGACAGGTGGCATAGATTTGAATGTTTTAAAAGAACTTCAGACCTTTTAGAAGTCACTTGAGGATTTCACAGAAACACCATGGTGAGCTGCCCTTGGGCTGAGAAGGGTCTTAGGGAACCGGGGTGGGGGTTGAGAGGAGGCATTTACTAGAGTGGTCCCTCGGAGCTTGTCAGAAATGCTGACTCACAGCCCTGCCTGAACCTGCTGAATGGGAATCTGTGTTTCCCCCAGATCTATGAGTGGTTTGAGTGCACAGTAAAGAGGGGTGGCACTGCTCTGAGAGATGTCCTAGGCTTGTCCTCATGAGTGAGAGATTAGTCCTCATTCTTCTAGGAACACACTGAGAGGATGGAAACGTGTGTGTGTAGTTAAGGATATAAGCAACAGCCCAGTCTACAGCATGCAGGGCATAGCAGAGCTGGAAAGGATTTGAGAAGCCATCTCATAGGGAATTCTAAGCAGAACCTGTAGCTGGTCTTCAGGATGCTGTAAAGTCTCTGAAAACATTATTCCAGACACTCTGTGTTTATATGCATATACATTTGCTCATCGCCCTCCTATGAACAAAGTCCTTAGCTTTCATCATATTTCAAAGTGATCTGTTACTCCTTGCCCCTTCTGAACACTGTAAACCTTTGACTAAAACCACCCTCCTTCAGAGATGAGAAAGCATATTCATATTCAACCATCCAGTAGAAGGGTTAATTCTAAAAGCCAGCATTCTATCAATCCAACTCAACTGGGCTTTATGATCTGAACTGAGCATTATGAAACTTTAAGTGGATTTTCTGTGAGATAAATCTTGCAAACCTCTGTATTTTCTGATTACTGGAAATGGTTAGATCTTTTTAATAGCATTGGAATATTGTGACATGAAATCAGTTTTACCTGAAAGCATGTTAAAATCTCTGTGTGTTGGCCAGGTGAGTATGAAGTGTTCATTGCAGGGCTGCTGGAGGAGGGCCTGAGCATTGTGCATTGCCCTGGTTCCTCCATCACTGAGGGCAGCCAGGCTCTGTGAGACAGGCCTCTCCTCATCTGGTGACGTCCAATTGACTTTTTTGTGTGTTCATGGCTAATAAATAGTAACTCTCTGTGGGGAGCCAGGTGCTGAACTTTACAAATAGTCATATAATCCATGTAGCATTTAGATCAAGTAATGATTTCACTATCTGGTGATTTACTATGTGATAAAGTGTTGACTCCATGAATCCAAAGGACATTTAGAACATTTTTCATTTCTAGGGATAAAAAATTTCAAACTACCATTTTGTAAAACCACAGATGAATAGCCTCTAGTTGTGGAAGTTAAGTCTTTAAAGTGGCCCCTCTTTAGTACTTCCCTGGTGGCCCAGTGGTTAAGACTTCACCTTGCACTGCAGGGGGTGCTGGCGTGATTCCTGGTCGGGGAGCTAAGATCCTACTTGCCTCAGGGTCAAAGAACTCAAACATTAAACAGAAGCAATATTGTAACAAATCGATAAAGACTTTAAAATAGTACAAATCCAAAAATCTCAAAAAAAAAAAAAAGGGTCCCTCTTTGCATCTTCCAAGAAATAGTAAGAGTGTCCAGGTCTTTGTGAATTATGTTAGTGGATGGTTGTTTTTCAAGGACAAATACTCAGTCTCAATATCTCAACTTGTAGCCTGTGAGTACAGCCATCTTTCATGGATGTATGTTCCTATGTTAGCTCCTGAGAACCCATCTGGGAAATAATATTCTTATATGTCCCTTACTTTTAGCACTTTGAATCTCATAATTATATTTTTTGATCCCCTGTCCCTTCCCATTTCTCCTAAATTATGTAAATCAGTGTGGATGTTTAATATCTGGCAACTGTAGGTACCATGCTTCTGATACTAGTAATATAAAAATTTTTCTTGGCTAGATAACAAGTCTACATAAATCATGGTACTAAATTATTTCTAAATTAGATTAATTTGTATAAAGTGATAACATGTTATTGGTTTCCTATTTTATCATCTTTAGTATTCATGAAAGAGCAGTTCTTTCCTCTTTTCTCCAAGGTCTTTAACAAAATTAGCTTTTGTAACCATTTTTGTGCTAGTTGACTGTGAATGAGGAGGACTGATGAAGCAGAAAATTAAAATACTTTTGATGTTGTAATTTTAATACTAATCATTAATCTACACTTCAAAGTTATTTTTCTCAATGATAAATTTATTGCTTTTAAAAATGTATTTTTATCTTTATAATGTGTTTTTCTAGCTACCTTGCCCAGTTAGATTTTTGAAATTCTTGCTATTTGTATAACTTGTCAAGGAATGAGAATTTTGGCAACTAAAATCACCTTGATCATTTGCAGAAGGCTTAATTATATATGCTCTCAGGCATTTTCCTGCCTGTGTGTACAGATTTTTGTTATGAAACATAGGATATCTTGGGTGTATTTTCACCTTTAAGAGAGTATGCATTTGTTATGAGTTCTTCCGAGAGCAGTTAAATTCCTTCCTATTTTTGAAGTAAAAAGCCCCAGAATTTTCGTATAGAGTTTTCAGGGTTGGAAAAGACCTCAAGAAATTACTTAGTGTAGTCAGTTGTGAGATTCTTTCTGGAATGAAAGCTCTAGAGAGCAGGGAGCATGACTGGAAGGCCTGGCATATGGGAGACATCCAGTAATTACTTGGTGAAGGAGTTAGTAACCTCCCACATCTTATCAGTGAGGACCCTGAGGCCTGGGAAGGTTAGATGGTGGGCCCAAGGTGGGTCGGAGTGAACTCCTAGTAAGCCAGTAAGCAGTGAGAACCAAGGCCCTGGGCAGTGTAGTGCAGGGTGTGGTGTACGCCATGTCACTCCTTGTGCGTGTGCTCTCACCCTAAATAGAGGCAGTTCGCTGATTCCCAAGCGCCACTGTAAACTGTCAGTCATTTGTCCTTGCTCCAAGCCCTCATTCCCCCCTGGGATATTGCCCCTTTCTCCTTCCTGCCTTAAATATTTATTGACCTGGGTTCTGTGCTAGAGATTCAGCAGTGAACACAGAAGAAATGTGCTGCCATCTAAACAGAGCTTCACTCTCACCTCTCTTTGCTGTTACTCTCGCTCCCCCAGAGCTCACATGGGACCTTTACTTTTCCTTTGGAAATAATTTATTCTCATAGAAAAGTTGTGGAGAAGGCAATGGCACCCCACTCCAGTACTCTTGCCTGGGAAATCCCATGGACAGAGGAGCCTGGTGGGCTGCAGTCCATGGGGTCGCTAAGAGTCGGACACGACTGAGTGACTTCACTTTCACTTTTCACTTTCATGCATTGGAGAAGGAGATGGCAACCCACTCCAGTGTTCTTGCCTGGAGAATTCCAGGGATGGCGGAGCCTGGTGGGCTGCCGTCTATGGGGTCGCACAGAGTTGGACACGACTGAAGCGACTTAGCAGCAGCAGCATAAAACAGTTGCAAGAATAAAAGTGCAACAAAGAACCTCCATATATCCTTTATCCAGATTTATTTACTGTTAAATTTTACCCTGTTTGCTTCATCATTGTATGCTTGCATATCCCCTCTCTCTCACCACATACACATACACACACACACACAGTTACCTTTTCTGAATAATTGAGAATAAGTTGCATACTTAGTTCTTTGTCCCTAAATACGTCACTGTGAATTTCCTAAGAATAGGAATATTATTCTTTTATATAAGCAGGGTATAATTATCAACCTAAGTAAACTTAACATTAAGGCCATTTAACTTCTTTCTAAGGTTCTTTATTTTTGAAGAAAGATTTTTTCAACTGTTATCTACAGGGAAACAGATGTGGGAAACGGAGACTAACAAACATGTAGAAAATGTTATAGCATCATAAAATCTTCCACGCTGTTAGGGTGAGGGCCAGCTTCACACGCATGTGATCTGTGACTTAGAAGGGCCCTGTGCTTAGTTTAAAGCTCTGCTATGGCTGTCTTGAAATCCTTTATTTTGGGGGAAAAGCCCCATATTTTCATTTCATACTGAACTTGTAGATTATGTAGCTGGTTGTGCCTGGAGTCCTTCTGTACTGGTCCAGGATCTTTTGCATTTGTTCTTGTAGGTCCTATTGGAGATGAGGGAACTGAGGCTTAGAGGGGTTCAAAACAACTTGGCTCAGATTGCTGAACCACCTGGTGGAACCCAGATTTGACCTCAGGTCTTTTTTTTTAGTACTTAGTGTTATTTATTTGGCTGTGTCAGATCTCAGTTGTGGCCTGGAAACTCTGAGTTGTGGCACGTGGGATCTAGTTCCTTGACTAGGGATTGGGAGTGCAGTCTTTAGCCACTGGACCACTGGTTGGAACAGGGAAGTTCCAACCTCAGGTCTTTTTGATCCCATATCCAGTGGCTGTCACATCGCTTGCAACTACTCCATGCCTGCAACTCTCCCTGTATGGTGATATTTCTAGATTTGGACTTGACCTGTCCTTTCTGTTTTTCTCCTTAGGTATTCTACTTTCTTTTTGGTACCACTGGCTCGCTCTTTCATGCTAAGTTCCTAGGGTAAAGTGTTAACTAGAAGGCCATTTGGGAAACTTAAATAAGTTGTTGATTTTTGTCTCAAAGGAACTGCCTATGAGTAGTTTCTATATTAATCTTCTACCATATTTGTATGAAAAAGGCTGCCTGTGGTCACTTCCTCATTCACCCTTACTGTGTATCACAATTCTGGCAACTGGTTTCCTTCAAGTTTCCAGCTTTTGGAGTCCCTCTTCATGGCTCAGATGGTAAAGAATCTGCCTGCAGTACAGGAGACTGGGTTCTGTCTCTGGTTTGGGAAGATCCCCTGTAGAGGGGAATGGCAACCCAGTACAGTATTTCTGCCTGGAGAATTCCATGGACAGAGGAGCCTGGCAGGCTACAGTCCATGGGGTTGCAAAGAGTTGGACATGACTGAGCGACTAAGCACACACACTGTCATCCTTTACGGGCCAGGTCCTGCTTTATTCCCAGTCTGTCTGGGAGTTGGAGAGCTGTTTGGAACCTGAGTTCCTATGTTCAGGTGGCTCTTCCTGCTCAGACCTTCTTGTTGTCATTAGGCCTGATCCATTCTAGGCCCAGGGATATATCAGGGAACAAGGCAGACAGCATTCCTGCTCTCAAGGAGCCTACATTATGCTCCTATCCATGCTGTGTCCCATCTTCCTGTCAGGATGGGTATTAGCCAGAAAAATAACATCAGTATCATGGTGAGGAAAACAAGATAAGTAAAAAAGCTAAAGAAGGGAAGTGATATGACTTGGGGAAGGGAGACAGCAAAATACGCGTGAAAAATGCGCTGCTAAAGTGGAGACAACAGTCACTTTCTATCTCATCAAGAGGGAGACAAAGGAGTCGAGTTTTCAATTCTGTGGCGTCATCTAGGTTAGGGATTTAGACCGTTGAGATAGTACTGTGTGTTGTAACATGATAATTGTTACCAGAGGAGCCAATGCCATCTCTTACTTTGGTTTTCTTCCAGAAAGAAGGGTGCTGTCTCTCTGCTGATAGGTGATATCACATTATGCTATGAGAATGCCCTCCCCAGCCATTACAGGGTTAGATTTTCAGGGGAGTGCATCTCCTTTCTTGTCCTTCAAGGGGTTTAATGCCCATCTGGCTCTTCCAGAGACGCTTCCTGTTCTGTGGAGAGTCTGATCAGTTGCACAAAGGCTGATGGCCCTGAAGCCAGCATGCTGTGCTGAAGGAGCCTTGGCTCTGGCCCCTCTGAGCCAGGCCTTGGCTTGGGTTGGCCTGTGAGAGACTTTCCAGACATGTGGCTACTCTCTCTCATGCCTGAGCTTTTGTGGCTACTGACTCTGTATTCTGGGCACCTGAGTTGCTCTCAACTCTTTGTGCTGAGAAGAACTTTGTATAGAAGGAGGTGGTTTCTTTTCTTTTTTTGCTGATCACATTCTTCCTTTTGACAGTGGTCAGTATTTTTTTTTTGAGGGTTTGATCTCTTTTAAAAACATTTTTATTGGAGTATAATTGCTTTACAATATTGTGTTAGTGTCTGCTCTACAGCGAAGTGTATCAGTTATACCCATACATGTTTGTTGTTGTTGTTTAGTAGCTAAGTTGTCTCTGACTCTTTTTTTAACCCCATGGACTGTAGCCCACCAGGCTCCTCTGTCCATGGGATTCTCCAGGGAAGAATATTGGAGTGGGCTGCCGTTTTCTTCTCCAGGGGATCTTTCTGACCCAGGAATCGAACCCGCGTCTTCTGTATTGGCAGGTGGATTCTTTACCATTGAGCCACCAGGGAAGGCCACATATACATATTCCCTCTTTTTTGGATTTTCTTCCCATCTGGGTCACCAGAGAGCACTGAGTACAGTTTCCCTGTGGTGTACAGTAGGTGCTCATTAGTTATCTATTCTGTACATGGTTGTGTATATATGTCAATCCCAATCTTCCAATGCATCCCACCTCCCCTTCCCCCCGGGTAACTATAAGTTCTCTACATCTGTGATTCTATTTCTACTTTATAGACAAATTCATCTCTCCATTTTTCTAGATTCCACATATAAGTGATATTATACAGTATTTGTTTTCTCTTTCTGACTTACTTCACTCTGTATGACAGTCTCTAGGTCCATCCACATCTCTACAAATGACCCAGTTTTGTTGAAGGAGGTTGTTTCTTAACCTAAAATCTCCTTTCCCCCCTTTCCCTGATCCTCTCTCCTCAGAGTCGCCTTTATGTCTGCCTTCGTCATGGGACCAGTCTGTATATGTAGAGTTCAGAGGTTCAGTATCACCGTATAAGGCAGCTGCATGATGATGGCCACGCGTGCCTCCCATTTGAACACACACATTGTAATCCTTCTTCAACTGGCTGTAAGCCAAGCCAGGCCTGGAAGATAATATTACCTTTTATTAGACCCAAAGATGTCAGATTGAAGCATGGCAATATTTCCTTTTTTAAAATATCAGATATGCACGAGCACGGTCATCATATAAGAAAACAGTCCTAGGTTAGTTGGAGAGTGTAAGCACCTAGCGTTTCTTCTTCTAGACTTTTATACTCCAGGTGTCCAGCTCTTCCCCACCAAGGGAGAAGGTAAAGGCACTTCTCTGTTCAAGGTACAAATTCTTTGTGAGTGCTATGGGGGAGGTTGAATATGTTACTGTTTCAGTCTTGAGAATTTAATTAACGTGTCAGCCTGCAGGGTAGATATTTGTTTTAATATATGTCACTGTCAACAACCATTGGCGATTCCCATGTGCCTACCTATCTCTGGTTAATTCCCCTCTGTTAATGTTATAATTAGCACTGATCAGAACTGATGGTTGATATCTAAGCAGTTGATGCTGATTTATAAAGTCTGGGTACCTTTATTTATGTCTAGATATGAGTTCATGAAACCTAAATGTCAATTTAATTTTCACACTTCCTGAGTCTCTACCCAAAGCAGTTCAAGTGCTGTGCACACAATCACCGGCTGCCTTCTTACAGGGCCTGGGAATAAATCCTGCCCATGAGGTCTCAGTTGTTTTCATGGATAGCTCAAGCTCAAACTGAGCTTTGAGCCTACCAGGGATTTTATCCTGAATCATATTGACACTGTCATCAAACTGACAGTGATGTACTTATAAATTTTTATACTAACCTATAAAATTTAAAGTGACATGACCCATAAAGAGTCAAGTCTCTCTCAAAGAAAAAAAAGAGAATTTTCTTTTAAAGCCGAGTCATTAAAAGGAGATCAATAAATCATCAAGGAAGCATCATTTCAAAGAACTGTTGGCTAAAGGGTGGCTTCTTTCTATCCTGTGAAACAAAGCAAAATTAAATATGGGTAATACTCTGTTTTGGAATTCAGATGTTTAAAAATGTGTAACAATTGCTTCTGACTGAGGTATGTCAGGATTTTACTGTAGGGCAAGTCCAAATTGGTTTATTTGAGAAGCATGTGTGATCTATAGGACATGTTCTATATCATTCTCTCCAATGATGAATAAACAGCTATGTTAATTAAGCCTGATGTCTAAAACCCTTGTTTCTGCCATTTTCAGTATTAGTTTAATAGGCACTGAATGGAAACCTCCAGGTCTTTCTCTACTCTTAGCTGAAATTTTTGTTGTATACTGTGTTTGCAATTTAAGTTTTTAGTTATGCTGTGTTGTCTAGCAGCTAAGGATTGCTGGCAATCATCTGTTAAGCACATAACCATGGTGTGCAGGAAGAGCTACTGCTGCTGCTAAGTCGCTTCAGTCGTGTCCAACTCTGTGCGACCCCATAGATGGCAGCCCACCAGGCTCCCCCGTCCCTGGGATTCTCCAGGCAAGGACACTGGAGTGGGTTGCCATTTCCTTCTCCAATGCGTGAAAGTGAAAAGTGAAAGTGAAGTCACTCAGTCATGTCCGACTCTTAGCGACCCCATGGACTACAGCCTACCAGGCTCCTCTGTCCATGGGATTTTCCAACAAGAGTACTGGAGTGGGGTGCCATTGCCTTCGTGCAGGAAGAGCACGATGTTATTATTGAGCCTATAGGTACTTTGTGTCCACCTTCATCTCTGGAGTGACTGAACTCCTCCCTTGAAAAATGAACTCATAGTAGCATTTCATTTTGTTTGGTGGGCCTGGAGGCAAAAGTTCTAGCAATTTTTTCATCATAGTCCTGACAGCGTTTTCCAAGCCTTTACATAAAGGCGAGTCCCTCAAATGCATGGTGATAAATAGGCCATAGGCATGTACTGTGCTGGTTTGTTTGAATTGATGTATGATCTCTACTCTTTTAATCCATTTAACTCCAAATTTGCAGTGACTGCATAAGCTTTAATCTAGTGAGTTGAGTCCATTGTAAATATAAACTGAGAGCAGGTGTTCAGTGCCACCCCCTAGATTAACAGACACTCAGAGGCTAAAGTCTCACCCTTCAGTTGGCTAACTTTTTTTTTTTTTTTTTTAAGTCTCTGTGATTCACGTAGGCCAAATAATGGGATGGTACTGCTTCTACTTCAAAGCCAGACACTGCTCAGGACATCTAGTTGAGTACAGAAGGCCCTGAGTAGTCGGGATTTTGATGAAGTACTGGTACCCAGTGTCCCCAGGATGACTGGGAACAACAGTCTGGGGCCAAGCCAGGGGGCTCAGACAGGATAATGCTGGAGTGGGAGGTATCCTCTGGTTTGTGGAAGCAAATGTGTTTATTCATCCTGGGAACATCTCCATAAGACATCTGCTGGGGAGTTTCCCCATGTCTAGCTCTTTTGGTTTGTATATATGTGTAGAATTCGTTTTGAGGTTTCATGTCTTTGTGTGTTTTCACATGTGACTTTGCCATGTGACTTATATTGAGGATTTTAGGTTTCCTGTGTAGTTGAGTGCACAGTGAAATTTCCTTAAAGGAATTAGGCTCCAGTAGCTCTATTGCTGTTCCATGAGGCTTCCAGATGAAAAAACAGACAGCAGGATGTAAATGATATGCTCAAGATCTCCATGCTGCCTTATCTGGAGAAGAATACTGGCTCTAGAGACAGACTGTGGGCATTCAGAGCCTGTGTCTATCACTCATCTGTGGAGCCAGCTCAGGAAATTTGCTTCTCTCTGCCTCTGTCTCCATGTCTGAAGCTAGAGAAAGGATAATACCAAATTCACTCCTAGGGACATTGTAAGGCTCAAATAAGACACTGCTAGAAGCAGTGTCTGAAAGGTAATAAGTGCTTCAGAAATGTTAGTAATCCTCAAAGTTCTCCTTTGTTTAACACACCAGGGGGAAAGGATTATCTCCCTCCAGTTGAGTGCTACTAAATTGACTGCACTTTAAAAAGTGTTATTTTTTTTCTGAATAAAAGAAAGAAATGCTAGCTCTAAAAATATTATAGTTAAATTTTAGAAGAAAATAACACCTAGAAATCTTTTTTCCAATTAATTAATTTCTTTTAATTGGAGGCTAATTACTTTATGATATTGTAGTGGTTGTTGCCATACATTGACATGAATCAGCCATAGGTATACATGTGTCCCTAATCCTGAACCCCCCTCCCACCTCCCTTCCCATCTCATCCCTCAGGGTCATCCCAATGCACTGGCCCTGAGCGCCCTGTCTCTTGCATTGAATAACACCTGGAAATCTTACTGTCAGTCTTTTCCACATATTTTTTCTAGTCTTTTATTCTGTATTTCTATACACAAAAAGCTTAATCTATAATTAAACTCAGATATCTGGGTCCTTTTACCACATAGATTGCCAAGCATTCTCTAGGTAATAGCAGTGTCTTAAAAGTATTGTTAATGGCTAGATAGTATTCCAAAGCATGAATATATATTTAATCATTCCCTTGTTGATAGGCAGAGCGTCCCTGGTGGCTCAGATGGTAAAGTGTCTGCCTGCAATGCAGGAGACCTGGGTTTGATCTCTGGGTTAGGAAGATCCTCTGGAGAAGGCAATGGCAACCCACTCCAGTACTTCTTGCTTGGAAAATCCCATGGATGGAGGAGCCTGGTAGGCTGCAGTCCATGGGGTTGTGAAGAGTCGGACACGACTGAGCGACTTCACTTTCACTTTTCCCTTTCATGCATTAGAGGAGGAAATGGCAACCCACTCCAGTGTTCTTGCTGGAGAATCCCAGGGATAGCAGAGCCTGGTGGGCTGCTGTTTATGGGGTCACACAGAGTCGGACATGACTGAAGTGACTTGGCAGCAGTAGCAGCAGCAGTGATTGCTTTAAGATTGCTTTCTAGCTGTAATGACTCTTTATTGGCTGTGCTGGATCTTTGTTGCTGTGTGGGCTATCCTCCCGTTGTGGAGAGTAGGTGCTGTTCTCCAGCTGAGGTGTGCAGCCTTCTCATCGGAATGGCTTCTTTAGTTGTGGAGCACGGGCTCTAGGGCGCTTGGGCTTCAGTAGTTGTGGTGCACGGGCCTAGTTGCTCCGTGGCCTGTGGGATCTTCCCAGACCAGGGATCGAACCTGTGTCTCCTGCATTGTTATTGTTCAGTCGTTAAATCTTGTCTGACTCTTTGCGACCCCATGAACTGCAGCATGCCAGGCCTCCCTGTCCGTCACCAGCTCCTGGAGTTCACTCAAACTCACTTCCATCGAGTCGGTGATGCCATCCAGCCATCTCATCCTCTGTCTGGCAGGTAGATTCTTTACCAGTGAGCCACCAGGGAAGCTCTATAATGAATATTGGCTAAATAAGTACAAACATTTTTAGGATTCTTGCTGCATCTTGCCTGGTGACTAACATCATCGGCAGTGTGTGACAGAAACCCCCTTTAACCAGGTTACCTAGGTGCTTTGAGGGAAGGGCTGGAGGACAGGGTCGGTGGAAGGTGCAGGCTGGTCACCACCTGGGGCTCTTACACTGTGAAGCCACTTCTGCTCTCCATTTACTTTAGTGCTACTTTGCATCTTGAAGAAAATTGAATAGGGTTTAAAAATTGAATGATAATTTGGAATTATTTTGGGCTTCTCTGGTGGCTCAGATAGCAAAGAATCTGCCTGCAATGCAGGAGACCCAAGTATGATCCCTGGGTTGGAAAGATCCCCTGGTGGAGGGCATGGCAGCCCACTCGAGTATTCTTGCCTGGAGAATCCTATGGACAGGGGAGCCTAGCGGGCTCCAGTCCATGGGGTTGCAAAGAGTCAGACATGACCGAACGACTGACACTTTTCATTTTGGGTTTTATAGGCTATTTTTCTTTTTAAGGATCTCTGTGTTCTTATGCCAGAGACCCATACAACTCTGGCATTGTGTGGGAATATTCTCTAGCTGGGAAAAGCAAGATATTCTGGTGGTAGGGCTGAAATCTTGCAGGCGGTTGGCATGATCTGAAGCATGGAGCTGGTGGGAAGGGCCTGGGTCTAGAGTTGGCTTGGGTTTGAATTTTTGTTCTAACACATCTTGTCCAACCTGTATATGTTTCTAGGGTCTTACTCTATCTCCCTGCAGAAGCTTCACATAGATTTAGAGAAGGGCATGTTTGTGTCGGGGTCTTTGGTGAACAATAGTTTTTATAATCATTGACTCATGAAGTGACGTGGCTCCCATGTTTGTGTCGGAGCTTTTCTAGTTGGACTTGGGAGTCGCAGGGCAAATACTTGCCATACTTTTGCCCGAAGTTGGTCTAGATTCAGAGTTATATGAACTTGTGAGACTGTGGTGTGGGGAGAGTATACGGTCTGCATGTGACTCGATTAAATGACATTAGACTAAACCAGTGACTGGAGTGGCCACTTCACTTGTAACTGTCAAATGTGTACTTGTTTAGGCGTGGGGACTCGGCCCTTGGCCTGCGCTAGCTCATCTACTTCATAGAATTGCCCTGTGAGCTGGGTACTATAGTCATCAGAAGAGGATATTTAGGCTCCGAGGCTTAGAGAGGCCCTCTCAGTGGGATGATCAGACTCTAACAGATAAAACACAGGAAATATTTCATGGGACATACTTATACTAAAAAGTTATTTGTTGTTTATCTGAAATTCAGATTTAACTGGTCATGCCCATAACTTCCCCAGGGTCACACAGTGAGTAGAGGAGAAAGCTTGGACTTCCCTCCACCTGAATTTGAAGCCTGGGCACTAATCTGTTTCTCTGTGATGTTTCTTTAAGAAATCAAAACTCAGATGTGAAGGATGAGGAAAATGCCATCAGATGGGGCTTCAGATCTGTCACTCCTTGTAAATTCAGAAGCTGAACACAGAGACACTTTTCTTTTTGACCAGATTTGTTAGAGATAATTCTATATTCGGTTGAATGATTTTACACACTATTGATACTATGTATAAAATAGAAAGCTAGTGAGAACCTGGCTTCGTAGGTGGCACAGTAGTAAAGAATCCATGTGCCATTGCAGGAGGTGCAAGAGACTTGGGTTTGATCTCTGGGTTGGGAAGATCTGGGATAGGAAATGGCAACTCTCTCCAGTATTCTTGCCTGAAAAATTCCACAGAAGAGCCTGATAGGCTGTAGTCCATGGGTTGCATAGAGTCAGGCATGACTGAGTACAACACACACGAGGAGAACCTTCTGTAGCATAGGGAACGTTACTCAGTGCTCTGTGGTGGCCTAAATGGGAAGGAAATCCGAAAAAGAGCAAATATATATGTGTAGCTGATTCACTTTGCTGTACAGCAGAAACTAATACAACTATGTAAAGCAACAATAATAAAAATTAAATAAAAAGGAGAAAGCTAATGAGAATTTATAACATACTTACTATATGCCAAGTATTGTGCTAGAACTAATCTGAAATAACCCTGATCTTTTCAAATGAGGGTTTGAGTTAAGACGTTAGAGATTCTAAATCTGTCTGATTGTTGAGGCTGTCCCTCAGAGGAAGCACCACTTCCCACCCCCAAAGTTTGTTATCCTAGACTTGACATCATCTGTGACCTTCTGCTTGGAGAATACTGGGGGACTAATCAGGGGTGATGTATTATTCACCCTGCTGACCTTAGAACAGGTGTTTGTTTTATGATTTTTTGAATGGGCAAATAACAGAAGGTTATTTGCTGTTGCTGAGATATTTGATATTTAATAAGGAGTGGATATTTCTGGGCTCTCAAATCCATTAGTGTTCCTTGGTGATCAAATGTTTACTCATGGGCCATGACTGCTTTTTGAAAGTCCATCTACCGGCCTTGTAAAACCTCTGAGCACTCACATTGGTGTCTGTCTTGGCTCTTGAGGACGCCCCAGAGCCATTCAGGATAAACCCAGGGCCCTGCCCTTTGCTGCGGTGTTAGGCTCCATATTTACCGTATACCCAAGCTTCTCTAGGGAAAAGCCTACAGAGCTTTGAGTGTGAGAGGGGCGGAGAACTTGTGGGGAGAAAAAGATTCCTTGTGGATGAGGAGGGTGAGGAACAGTTGGCTCCCTCCCCTCCCCTAACCCACCCTTCTCTTGGCATCACAAGAATGCCATGGGAGATTTTGTAAGGAAGAAAAGTAGAAAGGTTTTCCAAGCCTGCCTTGGGACCACTTTGGTATCCATTTCTTTCCTGGATTGAGTAGAAAATTGACCTGAAGATGCCTTTTGCTTTTCGGATAGCTTTGGTTCTAGGGAGCTAAATGAATTAGAAATCCATCACATGGTGCCAATTTTGTGTTATGTATGGAACCATCGCTGTCTTTTTGTATAAGGTTATCTAGGACTATTGCGCACGTGTGTGTGCTAAGTCTCTTTAGTCATGTACGACTCTTTAACAACCCTGCAGCTTGACTGTAGCCCGCCAGGCTCTCCTGCCCATGGGATTCTCCAGGCAAGAATGCTGGAGTGGGTTGCCATGCCCTTCTCCAGGGAGTCTTCCCGACCCTGGGATTGAACCCGGGTCTCCTGCATTGGCAGCTGCGTTCTTTACCACTGGCACCACCTGGAAAGCCCATCTAGGAGAATTAGTCATTTGAATTATTTGACAGAATTATTTCTGAGATATCTCAAATTTTGGCGTGGCACTGTATGTTCAAAGTGCTGGTTAGTTAATATTAAACAATGAAATCCAGTGGTTTACTGGGTTAATGTGAAGGATTTCAAAGACTAATAGCAGTAGCATAACAATGATAATATAAAACAGTTGTGAGTCTAAGCATTTTTATATATAAACATTTTGTAATTAATATTCTGTTAATATGCTTATTGAACAAATAAGGAAACCAAGGAGCAGAGAATTTAAGTAACTTGCCCAAGGTCACACAGCTAATTGGTGGCAGAGTCAGGATTTGAGAAGATCACGGCATCTGGTCCCATCACTTCATGGGAAACAGATGGGGAAACAGTGGAAACAGTGTCAGACTTTATTTTTGGGGGGCTCCAAAATCACTGCAGATGGTGATTGCAGCCATGAAATTAAGACACTTACTCCTTGGAAGAAAAGTTATGACCAACCTAGATAGCATATTCAAAAGCAGAGACATTACCCTGCCGACTAAGGTCTGTCTAGTCAAGGCTATGGTTTTTCCAGTGGTCATGTATGGATGTGAGAGTTGGACTGTGAAGCAGGCTGAGCGCCGAAGAATTGATGCTTTTGACCTGTGGTGTTGGAGAAGACTCTTGAGAGTCCCTTTGACTGCAAGGAGATCCAACCAGTCCATTCTGAAGGAGATCAGCCCTGGGATTTCTTTGGAAGGACTGATGCTAAAGCTGAAACTCCAGTACTTTGGCCACCTCATGCGAAGAGTTGACTCATTGGAAAAGACTCTGATGCTGGGAGGGATTGGGGGCAGGAGGAGAAGGGGACAACAGAGGACGAGATGGCTGGATGGCATCACTGGCTCGATGGATGGGAGTCTGAGTGAACTCTGGGAGTTGGTGATGGACAGGGAGTCCTGGTGTGCTGCAATTCATGGGGTCGCAAAGAGTTGGACACGACTGAGTGACTGAGCTGAGCTGAAACCTATACTCTTAGACTCTTAACTGCTGTTGTGTATACATATGTGTCGGATAAAATCTTGCTGGAAGGATATTTGAATCCTGTGGACCCCCCCACACCTTTGAAATTCAAATTTCTCAAGAGTATCTAAGAGTAAATAGTGCGGGCTTCCCTGGTGGCTCAGATATAAAGAATCTGCCTGCAATGTGAGGGACCTGGGTTTGATCCCTGGGTTGGGAAGATCCCCTGGAGTGGAGATCCTTCTCACTCCAGTATTCTTGCCTGGAGAATTCCACAGACGGAGGAGCCTGGGGGGTCGCAAAGAGTCAGACACGAGTGACAGACACTTTCACTTTTAGTGGGGTTTGCAAATTGTCTGAAAGATATGCCAGCTGGGAAACAGGTGACCAGGTACTGGGATGGAGAGTGGCATCTTAGAGGAGGGGGGTGACCAGGTCCTGGGGTAGAGAGTAGCATCTTAGAGGAGGGAGGGGTAGGTTAGCAATCTGGCTGGGTGGTCCTGATGGGAATGGAGTTAGGGACTGACACTGGCATGGGAGATGCTGGGAATCTCAGGGACCACATCTGAAGCTGGGGACAAGAAAATGGTAAGAGGGGTTGTTATTCGATAGAGAATTCTGAAAGTAAGGGGGTTAATCCTCAGGATGGAGAGACCTAGTTGCAAGTTTAAACACAAGACTGCAGTAACCTGTTTTTGAAACATCTACCTGTCAGTCTACCTATCTCTGTGAAGAAGTTGATTAAAACATGCAAATGATGCTTTTGTATACTTGAGGGAAAATTGTCCTCTGATAACATGCTGTTTCATTCACTAAAAACTGGCCTTTTCAGACCCATTCATGCTACTTACCTTACCCATCAGGATATGCTTTGTACCTGAGAAGTACCCTCATTGCCCCAGTATTTTGTAACTGTAGCCTCATTCAAAGTTGGAAGCATTCCAGTTTCTTCTGTGAAATCAGGACAAAAATCAAGGAAAAGCTTCAACACCGTCAGTACATATGTGCTTAACCTGAGCTGCACAAACACAGTGTGCGGTGTAGAGGACCACGAGTAGCTTATTGCCAGTGGATTTTTTTTTTTTTTTTTTGCCTCGAATGGAGTGATGTTTGCTTCTGAGTGTGCGTGTCTGTGTGTGCTTCTGTGTGTCTCTGTGTGTTTGCATTCATTTTCTGCATTCAGCCTGCGTCACTACCATGGTAATCATTGTTTCTCAATGGCCTCTGTAGGTGAGGAGGGTTTCTTTGATGCTTAAAGACCTACACTTCCCAGACATTCAATGTGCATAATGCCTTGAGGGCTTTAAGCGCTGCACTAAGCATGCATATCTCATACCCACAGCGCCTGCATTCCCACAATAGCAGCAGCCCTGAGCAGATGCTTGCAGTGTTCTTATCTGGCTGTGCTTTTCACTTTGGGACAAAGTTCTCTACTCACATCTCATGGATTTATTTTTCCACCTTGTAAAGCCTGAATTGTGAAGATCCCCTCATATTATTAAGGGCTGCATGAGTCAAGTTCTTGGGACTGCTAAGGATTTCTTTTCCTTTTTTTTTTTTTTTTTGCCTCTTTCCTTTTTGGAGATGTATATCAGGAAAAGGCTTTGCCTTTAGAGAGAAATTCACTGCTCTTGCCAATAATGTGTAACAATATTAAATTTAATGGCAGACCTTGAAGTGTATAAAAACTTAAGTCCAGAAAAAGGTAAGTCATACATTTTAAGCATAATAGTCCTAGTAAAAGATGCTGTACATGTCTTATTTTATTTCATGTTTAAAGATTCATTTGAACTCTTGACAACATATTTGAGATATTATATTTCAATGTGGGATGAAAGGGTAGCAGTATTTTTGAGAAGTCTTTTCTTGACAGTGTGTACTTTTATAATGGTAGAATTTGCATGCTGACAAATTGGAAGTGTATCATTATAATACAATGGTCAGTGACAAAATTGTTTGTATTCTTTGGTTATAAGTCAAGGAAACAGACATACTTAAAAATCTCATCTGTCTGATACTTACAAACAATTGGTTTTAATTTAAACATTGTGTAGGCTTCTTCAGTTTGAATAATGATGTATAAAGCTCTATTTTAACTTCCTACAATAATCTGAACAGAATCATTCCCAATTTGTATCAGTTAAAGAAAGTAATGAATAGTAAAAATAATTAGCTTTCAGAATGAAATGGCATAAGTATTCAGCATGGATAAAATGGAGGCAGAATCCATGTATCATGTTTTCAGAGCCTATTTGTCAGCTCCCTGGCTGAAAGAAACATCTTAAAGTACGAGTTAGGAGATCAGGAATTTGAAATACATGGAGATTGTTTTTGAATTATAAGAAATGTCCCTGCCTGGTCAGACAGAATAAATGACATGTCAGGAAATGTCTTCTAAACTTATCTTGAAACTGAAATTTGTCTGTCATTTAAGATTATTCATGTGCGGCTACTCAAATGTAACTTTATTATGTGGATGCTCCATCTGAGAGCCTGTCTCGAGGCTGTTGCTAGTTGATGGTATCAACTTCAGTGTGCCATGTTCCCAGGGATGCTTGCTTCTTATTCAGAATATGAATTAAACTGTGGCTGAGGTTTTTCTGAGTGGAACTGACTTTTCTAAGACTTAAGAAAGAGCTTTTACACAGAAATAGGGAATGATTTGGTTTACTTAGTATGCAGTTTCTCAGAAGGGCTTTTCATTGAGAGTTTTATCTTTTAATATGTTTGGAAACTTTCATATGCAGAATGTGGGAGTCAGTTGAATGGCATGGCGTACTGTCAGAACTGTCTTACTTTATACATCATGAAAGTAAGGAGGAAAATGACTTCTATTACTTTTATCACATGAAGTAATCTTTAAGATGAAAGTTAAGCATTAATTCTTAAACATGATGGAAATGTGAATGAATTTTTCTAGTCAGATAAGCTTTTAAAATTGACACATGTAAGGTGTCTGTTTGAAGACAGATGTAGTCACATATAGAGGGCCTTACTAGACATTTTTCTTAATGAGCATATACTTCATATTTTACTTAATAGATTTTCAGTTATTCATTTTAATGATTTATTTTACTGAGTGAAAAATTTTCTTTATTGACTGTCCGTCTTGGTATTAAAATAATCTTAGTGGGTAGCAAGACTTTTTAAGAATAAATCTTTTAAATTTCCTATCACTATTAAGTGGAACCTTTTAAATTATATAGATCAACTCCATTTCCAAGTGTGTGGAAATTAATAGACTCTGAATTCTCATGAAATCTGAGTTGCATTATTAAACAGTAATGTTAGTGGAAGTGATTTCAACTTATGGGAATACAAAATTGAAAAATATGCATTCAGAGCCAGGAAGACCAAAGAGCAGAAACCTGAGTTTTGATGGTATATCCTTAGTCTAAAAATGTCTATTAAGTGTAAAGCTCACGTTTGTTCCTACATTGTGCATATCCTCAGGGAATTATTATTATTATTATCCTTTGCCTCATAATTTAATACCAGGTTCTATAAACCTCCAAACTAGAAGGCATCTTATTGATTCTTGAAACAGTGCTGAATATGTAAGGGACTTGATTTGCTGCATAAAGACAGAAGTCAGAGCAAGCTTTGGGCATGTAAGGCAAGTGTTTTATAATATTACATCTAGGAATTCCAATATCCTCTTTAGTAATAAGAGAGAATACTGCTTTCTTGCTTACTTCACAAAATTGTTATAAGAATTATGGGTATAATGTCTCTGAAAGCATTTGAAAGATGGAAAATGATCACAGGTATGGAAAATGAGATAGTCTTGGACATAAGGACAATGCATATTTTGTCTACTTTAGTTGAAAAGCATTTGTATTTGTTCTGGAGTGCAAATCGAAAGCACTTTGACCTAGAACCTTGGTACCATCTGCTACTAATTTTCCCCTTGGCTTGGTGTAACCTACATGCCCGCAGTGTTCATGCATTGTATGAATGCCTTATGGAAGGGCTAATGTCAAAGTAGGAGTGAGTCCTAGATTCCTAGAGCAGGCAGAAATTATAGCAATCTTTCTCTTTTTTAAAGAGAAAAAAATAGATTGTGCAATTTTTTCTAAGACATGGAGCAGATCTGTGTCTAGAATTAGACCCTCCAATTGGACCCTCAAAGAATGGCTAGACCCATTCTTTTTGAATACACAAATTTTTGCTTTTAGCAAATGCTAAACATTTAGATACTTATGATCTCTCTCATCTTGTGCCATTTGAATTCTTTGTGTAAGGCCATTTTTAAGGAGGGGAAAATTGAGAGTTTCTTGGGTAATTTTTAACTACTAATAAAGAATAACCAAATATACCAAATATATACTTTATATACAAGGTGTCAATTGTGGATATGAAAGTGAATAAAAGTATTAATCTGTTTTCCAGTAACTCATGATCTAGTGCAAAGACACGCTCATATCACTATAACTAGCTACACAATAGAGGAGCATTCCAGTGGTACCTTGAGCTTGGAGAATTCAGCAAAGTATTTCTGGAGGTGACATTTGAACTGAGCCTTGAAGGATAAGAAGGATTATATCAGGTGAATAGGCAAGGATTGAAGATGAATTAGGCACGGGCCAATAAAGACCTCATAATCCAAGTTAAGAAATGTAGGCATTATCCAAGAAAAAAAAAAAAGCGATGATTATAAGCTAGGGAGAGATTAATCTGATTTGAATTTCAGATCTCTCTGACAACAGTTTAGAGAAAGCTGGGAGGGATGAGACTAGAGCGAAAACCAGAAGGCTGTTGCAGTAAACAGGTGAGAATACGGTGGACCCTACTCAGGTTTCTTAGCTTAACTGTTCTTTTAGGAGAACTCTCTGGACTCTGATGTCCACACTGGTGCCTTTGCTCTGGTCGTAGGTGCCCTGGAACTCACACGGCTTCTCCCTCGGCATATGCTGTGTATCTAGTCACTGTCTTGTAGTTGAGCTAAATTAGCTACAAGTAGGTACTTGCCTTATATGAAATCTAACATTTCTGCTGTTGCTGAGTTTACAGTCTCTAGTCCATTAGACAGAATTGTGCCTAATGAAATCTCCGCTCTTCTTTTATAGAGAACAAAAACTGTTTCCCCAAGAATCTCAGAGAATCCCAACTCCACATTTTTTAGGTTGCAAGATATTTGTTTCAGTGTTGCCATGTTGCTTGCATAATCAGTCCAGCTAAAATCAGAGTAGGGAGGTCTTTGGTCGTTTCTTGGTACTTAATTTTGTTTTTGGAGAAAAGGGCTATTTCCTTATTTAATGAAGAAGATGATGTTCATGATGCCATATACTTTACTGTGATCCACATATCTGTCAGTGTTTCTTGAACTATCTGTTAGGGCAAGTTCTCCATCATTATTCTGATTCAAAAATGTTGACTCATAATGTATTTTTCTATTCCCGATAAAGATTAGATGTAGGCTGTCTAGTTCCAAGAGTAATTTTGTTGGGATTTTTGTTTTTTAAGTGGAATTGCATTGCGTTTGTAAATTAACTGAGCAGAACCATCACTATTAAGACATTGAGTCCCTCCCTTTCAGGAACACAGTAGAAGGCACCGTATTTAGGTCTTTTATGTCAATGAAGATTTAAGGTTTTCTTCATGCAGATTGTCCATGTTTCTTGTTAGGTTTATTCTTATGGTTTTAGTTGGTATTGTGAATAGATCTTTTTCAGTTACATTATTTTGTTCTGGAAAACAGTTAAAATTTAAACACAATAGTATAGAAGAATTAGTGCAAAAAGTGTCGTTCCCTCTTCACCCTCTTTACCTCTTTCTGTTTAACTCCTTTACTATTTTTAGTAGAGTTTTAGTATTAGTTTCATATCTCTAAATGATGTACTGTATTACTGCTTACAGATTTTCATTTTTTGATATTGTCTATTGATTTTATTCTATGGTAGATGAGGAATTAACTCACTTTTACCACCCCCATCCCTGAGTTACTCCATTGCTTACCTTTGTGATGTTAGCAATTACGTAGACTTTTGTGTTTCCTGCTCTGCCAAATAGAAATACTCCATTCAGTGATCATAGCATTCCCTTTTACCAATCCTTTCTCTTGGTTATCCCTCCTAACTTTTCTCACATAAAGTAATTTTTTCATTCTTTTTCTGTATTTATACTCAGTCCATGCTTTGACAATAAGTTGATTTAAAAAGTTTATTGGGGAAACAGTGGCAGACTTTATTTTGGGGGGCTCCAAAATCACTGCAGATAGTGACTGCAGCCATGAAATTAAAAGATGCTTGCTCCTTGGAAGAAAAGCTATCACCAATCTAGACAGTATATTAAAAAGCAGAGACATTACTTTGCTAACAAAGGTTCGTCTAGTCAAGGCTATGGTTTTTCCAGTAGTCATGTATGGATGTGAGAATTGGACTATAAAGAATGCTGAGTGCCGAAGAATTGATGCTTTTGAACTGTGGTGTTGGAGAAGACTCTTGAGAGTCCCTTGGACTGCAAGGAGATCCAACCAGTCCATCCTAAAGGAGATCAGTCCTGGGTGTTCATTAGAGGGTCTGATGTTGAAGCTGAAACTCCAATCCTTTGGCCACCTGATGCAAAGAGCTGAATCATTTGAAAAGACCCTGATGCTGGGAAAGATTGAGGGTAGGAGGAGAAGGGCACAACAGAGTCGGTGGTATCACCGACTCAATGGATATGAGTTTGGGTAAACTCTGGGAGTTGGTGACAGACAGGGAGGCCTGTCATGCTACAGTCCATGGGATCACAAACAGTTGGACACAACTGAGTGACTGGACTTAACTGAAAAAAGTTTATCAGTAACAAAGTTTATAAACTCTAGTTACATATATTTACATTATTTTGACTATATAAATGCTCACCAGAGAGAGGTAATTGATTAAGTTTAAGGGTACTAATTCAGAGGATGAGCTCCCCAGGTGGCGTAGTGGTAAAGAACTTGCCTGCCAGAGTCGGAGACAGAGGATATGCAGGTGTGGGCCCTGAGTCAGGAAGATCCCCTGGGGGAGGGCATGACAACCCACTCCAGTATTCTTGCCTGGAAAAGTCCATGGACAGAGGGGTATGGTGGTCTACAGTCACAAAGAGTCAGTGGGCTGGGGTCACAAAGAGTCAGACATGACTGAAGCAACTGAACATACACATTTCAGAGAATGGTACCTGAGGAAAAGGACAGATTCTGGAGATTGGCATCAAATTTATTAGAGAAAATTGAATGGCTGATAATTTGACAACTAGCCATCTTGATCATAACTCAGGTGAGTATAGGTATCTCCATTTTGGGGGTGAGGAATTTGAGGTTCAGAGAGAGGAACATAACTTGCCCTAGGTCACACTGTAATGAGTAGAGCTGATGTTTGAATCCTGTTGGCTGACTTCGGAGCCTGACTTGCAGTCACGTTCTGTCTTACTGATGATATTATTGTCCTGGAGGTGCTGAGATGCTGAGTAAAAGAGTCGATTTATATCTCTACAAACATCTCAGTTTAACTTGGCTTTCTTCAGATGTCTTCCCCCAGCCATCAGTTTGGCCAGACATTCCCTTGAGTAAATGGACCTACAAATGGGTACTTCCTGAGTAAGAGACAAGGAGAACAATGTGTGGTAGATTACATGGGGTTGGTATAGGGAAGCAGTGGGGTAAGAATGAGGGCTTCCCAGGGGGCTCAGTGGTAAAGAATCCGCCTGCCAAGCAGGAGATACACGAGATGGGCGTTTGATCCCTGGGTTGGGAAGATCCCCTGGAGAAGGCAATGGCTACCCCTCCAGTATTCTTGCTTGGGAAATCTCATGGACAGAGGAGGCTGGTGGGCTACAGTCCATGGGGTCACAAAGAGTTGGACATGAGTTAGTGACTAAGCAGCAGCAGGGGTAAGAATGGTTAGGGTGGGAGCAAATTACACAAGGTTTTTGATATCCCCATGAGGAGTTTGGGTTGGATTTAATGAAGAAGGGGAGAGGGATGGTAAGATTTGGAGTGAGTGACTGATATAAAAACAGTATCTTAGGAAAAAGGAATGGTATTTTAGTTAAAAATAGGGTATCTAGAGAAAATAAGAAGTGCTGCAAAGGATGGATTCAACAGGCAAAGGTAAAGAGGCCTTCAAACTGCTTGAGAAATTGGTTCAGGCATATCAAGGCCATGAACCCTAGTCATTGAGGGTTTGACAAATGATCTGTTACTGTCTCTAATTACTTGTCAACAAAACAGAAGCTACCATAAGTGAGCTAGAGTTACTTCAGCAGTTTCTTTGAAGAAAGGTGAATGATTGTTCCTGTTGATCTGTTTAAAGAATAAGTCATGGTGGTTGATGTGTGTAACATAAGGTTTTCGTCTAATCCAGTGACCTGTTGCTTCTCACTTTTCTTTAAAATCATTGTCAGTGTTGTCTGTCCATTTCCCCAAGGAGGGTATAAAAAGATAAAAGTTTGAAAAAATATGCAAGCAGGAGTCTGAGGCATGTCCCCTTCAAATGTACAAATTCAGGAGAAGAGTTAAAAGGGATGATATAAAAGACAGCTCCAAAGGATAATTTTGTTACTTTCTCTTTTATAGTTTCTCATTGCATATTCTCCTCTCCTGTCTTAGCTTTTCATCATTTGCGCTTTTCTTTATTCTTGGTTTTGAATGTCTGAAGTTATGCTCAATGACTTTAAAAAAGCAAGCAATGTCGATTTACATTAAGTACCAAGTGAAACTGCGCTTTGCCTTTCTCTCTCCTCAGATGTAACTGTGCTTGGGAGTTTGGCATCTGGGTTGCAGGCTTGCATCCTTCCTGGAGTGTGCATGTGTGTGCACACATATACAGAAAAGGGTCACATCCGCAAGGAAGGTTTCATAGGGAAATAAATGTTTATTTACTTTTAGTCAACAAGGAGGATGAAAATATAAATTGTATGGACCATTCCAAAAATCACCTTCCCATCTCTGCTTGTTGTGTCCCAGTGTGAACATGAGATAGGGCCTCAGCTATTACTTATTCAGCTAGTATTACTTAGTTACTAAGCCAGTACTTAGTAACGAAATTACTCTCATACAGTGAGTATTCTCTCGATATAGAGGTTTTATGGTCAATTTAGATGATTTCATCCTTATTCTCTCATTTTTATACTTTTTATTTACTCATTTCTTTTCTCAGGTTTGTATCAATTATTTGAAAAATGAAAAGTTCAGAAAATTAGGAAAATGAAAGAAGGCAGGCGTAAGGAGCATAATAAATAGTAATATACAAATTTTGTTGGTGTGGGAGGAGGGGGAAAATGATGTTCCCTATTTCTTATTTACCATTTAATTTTTACCTTATTTAAATATTTTGGTTGACAGGTCTTTTTATCTAATCATGGTGTGTAGTCATTCTGAACTTCAGTTCATTTTCTTTCACTATTTACTTACGTTTTTTCTGTCTCAAATTTGTGCCTATTTTCCCCTGAAGAAGTGGTAGATGGATACAAGACAGGCACAAAGGAACAAGGAAGGATACAACGAATGTGGAACCAAGCCACCCCAGCCTTCTTAGGCTTGCATTTCTTTTTCTACTCCGGGCACTCACTCTTGATTGTGATCTCTCCTCCACAGCATCTTACTTTTGGTTTTAAACGTTCCTGTCCTAGTGTTCTCATTTTCTTTTTTTTTCCATAGAAAAAAAAACTTAGAATGCATTTGATTTATAAAGTCACATGCAAGTCTGTGAAAATAAGAATCAATGGATCAATGGTCGGTGTTACTCTGACGCAAACATGCATAGCTGGAATGTCTTGGAGCAGTAACCTACGCTGTGTGTGAGGCTAGGAGATCTTTCTAAGACACTTTCTATGATTTCTCTCATTCTAAGCTCAGAAGTATTGTTAAGAATAGACAGAGCAGCACAAACATTGGCAGACTTGGCAGAAGCCATGAGGATCTTGGAGAGCAACAAACGAATGAAAGTTCTAAAGTTATCAACTGTTAGGACAAACAGTGTCAACCGGCTGTGAGTAAGATTCTCCTGTAATTCGCTGGGTAGATGTGGCCCTTATTTGAAAAGAGAGTTCAGTTTTGGTCACTGCATTTAAAAAGGGTGAAAATCGGCATATCATAATGAATACTAACAATGGAAAATGGATTCCTTTAGGAACAGGTAAAGATTAAAAGGCTGAACATACTGTTTCTTGGTTGAAAAATTCAGTTTTGTAATTCTGTTGTTTCTAGCTATTTATCATTTTATACCTTTAAATTTCTTCATTTGACTAATGTGTTTTTTCTTCTTTCTATAATCTTAAGTTTTTAAACTTAAATTATTTTATATTGCAGTATAGTTGATTTACAATGCTGTATTAATTTCAGGTGTAGAGCAAAGTAATTCAGTTATAAATGTACATGCATCCATTCTTTTTCAGATACTTTTCTCATATAGATCATACAGAATGTTGAGTAGTTTCCTTTGCTATACAGTAGGTCCTTGTTGAGTGTGTGTGTGTGTGTGTGTATGTATGCTGAGTAGTGTATATATGTTAATGAGTGCTTTTTATGCCATTGTTTTGCGCTACTTCCTTTATTCTTCTGGACACAATTCCAAGTTTGCACTTTCTTCAATGTCTCATTTATGCATTACATAATTTATTTTCTTTGTTCTTTTATTCATATTTCTGAGACCTTTCCACATTTTCACATATAGGCTGCTCTCTTTTTAACTTTATCATGTCTTTGTTTCTTTGTACTCCTCAGTGAAACATGAGGGACACTGGTGGCAGGGAGAGCACTGCAAGTCCTAATTCAGGATTTTTCCAGTGCTGTCGAACACTGGGGGAGAACGTTGGATTCGAAACAAAATAGCAGCAAAAACCCAAAAGTTCTTTTTTTTAAAAAATTATTTATTTCTTTATATGTATTTTGCTGTTCTGGGTGTTAGTTGCAACATGCAGGATTTAGTGTCCTGACCAGGGATTGAACCTTAGCCGCTCTCATTGGAAGCTTGGAGCTTTAGCCCCTGGACTACCAGGGAAGTCCCCCAAATAACCAGAAGTTCTGGTAGAAGTTTACCTTTTTAGGTAATCACCTAGGTCAATTTCTCTGGCACCCTTTTTCTCATTTAACAAATATGAATTCTGTTCATTTCAAAGAGTTGTGAGGATTAAATGAGACGATGTGTTTCACAAGTTTTGCCCAGTGGTTGGTACCTAGGCCTTCAGTGTAAGTTGCATCCCTCCCCCAATATTAATAATTCGTGTGTGTTCATTGCAGTACCTGTGTTCAGCACACACCCCTCATCTATGTCCTTTACTTCCTTTTTCTTAGTGTTAACAACGTGTATCAGTTTCTTTTTTTAAATTAATTTTTATTGGAGTATAGTTGACTTACAATGTTGTGCTAATTTCTGCTGTACAGCAAAGTGACTCAGTTGCAAATATACATATATCCACTCTCTTTAAGATTGTTTTCCCATATAGGTCAGAGTACTGAGTAGAGTTCCTTGTGCTGTACAGTAAGTCCTTATTAGTCATCTATTTTATATATAGACTCGATGGACATGAATCTGAGTGGACTCCAGGAGTTGGTGATGGACAGGGAGGCCTGGCGTGCTGCAATTCATGGGGTTGCAAAGAGTCAGACACGACTGAGCGACTGAACGGAACTGAACTGAACAGTGTATATATGTCAATCCCAATCTCCCAATTTATCCCTCCTCTCCCCCTTTCTCCCTTGGTAACCGTGTTTGTTTTCTACATCTATGATTCTATTTCTGTTTTATAAATTATTTTATAAATCATTTGTACCATTTTTTAAAGATTCCACATATGTTGTTGTCCAGTTGCTAAGTTGTGTCTGACACTTTGCGACCCCATGGACTGCAGCGTACCAGGCTCCTTTGTCCTCCATTATTTCCAGGAGGGTGCTCAAATTCATGTCCATTGAGTCAGTGATGTTCTCTAACCATCTCATCCTTTGCTGCCCCCTTCTCCTTTTGACTTCAGTCTTTCCCAGCATCAGGGTCTTTTCCAGTGAGCTGGTTCTTTACAGATCCCACAGTAAGCAATATCATAAATATTTGTTTTTCTCTGTCTGATTTACTTCACTCAGTATGACAATCTCTGGGTCCTTCCATGTCACTGCAAATGGCACTATTTTGTTCTTTTAAATGGCGGAATAATATTTTATTGTGTGTAGGTACCGCATTTTTATCCATTCATCTGTTGATGGACATTTAGTTTGCTTTCATGTCCTGGTTGTCCCCAGTAGTGCTAAAAGGAACATTGGGGTGCACGTATCTTTTGAAATTATGGTTTTCTTGAGATATATGCTAAGGAATAGAATTGCTGGATCATATGGTAGCTCTATTTTTAATTTCTTAGGGAACTTCCATACTGTTCTCCATAGTGGCTGAACCAATTCAGATTTTTGTCAACAATGTAGAAGGGTTCTCTTCTCTCCGCACCCTCTCCAGTATTTACCTCTTAGCACCTATCCAGTATTTAATATTTAAATAACATATTTATTATTTTTTATGCTGGTCATTCTGACTGATGTGAGGTAACACCTTTTTGTAATTTTGATTTGTATTTCTCTAATAATTAGTGATGTTGAACATCTTTTCATGTGCTTTTTGGCCATCTGTATGTCTTCTTAGGAGAACTGTCTGTTTAGATCTTCCACCTATTTAGATTGGATTTTTTTTTTTTTTTGGTAGTGAGCTGCATGAGATGTTTGTATATTTTGGAGATGAATCCCTTGTCAGTCAATTCATTTGCAAATATTTTCTCCCATTCTGTGGGTTATC
This sequence comes from Capricornis sumatraensis, assembly GCF_032405125.1. Taxonomy (NCBI): domain Eukaryota; kingdom Metazoa; phylum Chordata; class Mammalia; order Artiodactyla; family Bovidae; genus Capricornis; species Capricornis sumatraensis. The sequence continues at coordinate 218,087,958 of NC_091069.1, forward strand.
TTTTTTTTTTTTTTAAAGATGGTTTCCTTTGCTATGCAAAAGCTTTGAAGTTCAGTAAGGTCCCATTTGTTTATTTTTGTTTATCAGTTTCTATTTGTATGTTCCCTCACATTCGTGGTATTTACCCTTTTTGTTTGTTTAGTCACTAAGTCATGTCTGACTGTTTTATGACCCCATGGACTGTAGCCCATCAGGTTCCTCTGTCCATGGGATTTCCCTGACAAGAAGACTGCAGGGGTTGCCATTTCCTTCTCCAGGGGAGTCTTCCTGACCCAGGGATCAAACCTGCAGCACCGCAAGTATATTCTTTACTGCTGAGCCACCAGGAAAGTTCACAAACTTACCTTTTTTACTGAACTACTATGTAACCAAACTCCCAAATAGGTCAAACATTGATAAAAGCGTAAAAGAAAAACCTAAGGAAGCAATAAATTAAACGCATTCTAGTTGCTTTATGTAGCAAAACAGCTTATTATTTAGAAGCATGTTACCCATTCAGTTCTGATAGTCATGGCTCACCTACAGTATGCAGATTACCTGAGAGTATCCTCTAAAAAGAATTAATATTTGATCATCTTTGCTGATTTTTTTCATGCTAAGTCTTTCAAATTCAAAATTTGCTCTGCTTCTAGTCACTTAGACCAATTGTATAAATTAAGCAGACTGTCAGCTTAAAGGTAATTTCTCAACGTTATGTCCTTAGTATCTCCTACAGATGAAACAGGATTTTTTTTTTTAATGCAAGGAAGAGGACTAAAAAAAATTATTTAGCTGTGTTCTCAAAAAGTAAATGAGAGGGTTTTTTATTTTTCTAACCTGATTGGCAAAGAATTTTAAGAAAAGATCCAGGTCAGCCCAGGTAGGAAACTGGTCACTTTTATACATGGCTAGTGGGAAACTGAGTTAGTATTTTGGGGGGGCATCTTGCCAGTGGACTAACCTTTTAGCTTATCAGCTTTACTTCCAGGAACTAGTCGTGAAAAAGAACTTGCGCATGTGCATAAAGATGTATCTATCAATAGGAATGTTTGTTGCAGTAAATTTTTGTAACAGCAAGAAAAGGGGAACAACTTAAATGTACACTAGGGGATAACTAGTTTTCTTTTTTGAAAAATAACATCTATATCGTGGGGGCAATGCAGCTACTCACAACGATGTGAATATAGTTTGATATGAGAAGATCCCCATGGTTATATTCAATGGAAAATAGTATATTTTCGTTTTTCTTAAGGCCTAGTCAAGGCTATGGTTTTTCCAGTGGTCATGTATGGATGTGAGAGTTGGACTGTGAAGAAAGCTGAGAACCGAAGAGTTGATGCTTTTGAACTGTGGTGTTGGAGAAGACTCTTGAGAGTCCCTTGGACTGCAAGGAGATCCAACCAGTCCATTCCAGAGGAGATCAGCCCTGGGATTTCTTTGGAGGGAATGATGGTGAAGCTGAAACTCCAGTACTTTGGCCGCCTCATGTGAAGAGCTGACTCATTGGAGAAGACTGATGCTGGAAGGGATTGGGGGCAGGAGGAGAAGGGGACGACAGAGGATGAGATGGCTGGATGGCATCACTGACACGATGGACATGAGTCTGAGTGAACTCCAGGAGTTGGTGATGGACAGGGAGGCCTGGCGTGCTGTGATTCATGGGGTCCCAAAGAGTTGGACATGATTGAGCGACTGAACTGAACTGAAATATATGTGCATAAAAAGGCAAAATAAGATCAGAAGTTTATGTGTCTGAACTATAATACTAGTTATTTTCAACTATAGGATTCAGTTCAGTTCAGTCGCTCAGTCATGTCTGGCTCTTTGTGACCCCATGGATTGCAGACTGCCAGGCTTCCCTGTCCATCACCAACTCCGGGAGCTTGCTCAAACTCACGTCCACTGAGTCAGTGATGCCATCCAACCATCTCATCTGTCATCCCCATCTCCTCCCACCTTCAATCTTTCCCAGCATCCGGGTCTTTTCCAGTGAGTCAGTTCTTTGCATCAGGTGGCCAAAGTGTTGGAGCTTCAGCTTCAGCATCAGTCCTTCCAGTGAATATTCAGGACTGATTTTCTCTAGGATGGACTGGTTTGATCTCCTTACAATCCAAGGGACTCTCAAGAGTCTTCTCCAACACCACAGTTCAAAAGCATCAATTCTTCGGCACTCAGCCTTTTTCACAGTCCAACTCTCACATCCATAAATGACTACTGGAAAAACCATAGCTCTGACTTGACGGGCGTTTGTCGGTAAAGTGATGTCTCTGCTTTTTAATATGCTGTCTAGGTTGGTCATAGCTTTTCTTCCAAGGAGCAAATGTCTTTTAATTTCATGGCTGCTGTCACCATCTGCAGTGATTTTGGAGCCCAAGAAAATAGTCTCTCATTCTTTCTGTTGTTTCCCTATCTATTTGCCATGAAGCTATGGGACTGGATGCCATGATCTTTGTTTTTTGAATGTTGAATTTTAAGGCAGCTTTTCCATTCTCCTCTTTCACCTTCATTAGGATGCTCTTTAGTTCCTCTTCACTTTCTGCCATTAGGGTGGTGTTGTCTGCATATCTGAGATAATTGATATTTCTCCCAGCAACCTTGATTCCAACTTGAACTTCATCCAGCCTGGCATTTCGCATGATGTACTCTGCCTATAAGTTGAATAAGCAGGGTGGTGACAATATACAGATTTGACGTACTCCTTTCCCTATTGGGAACCAGTCTGTTGTTCCATGTCTGGTTCTAACCATTGCTCTTTGACCTGCATACAGGTTTCTCAGGACACAGGTAAGGTGGTCCAGTATTCCCATCTCTTTCAGAATTTTCCACAGTTTGTTGTGATCCACACAGTCAACGGCATTAGCGTAGTCAATGAAACAAAAGTAGATGTTTTTCTGGAATTCTCTTGCCTTTTTTATGACCCAACTGATGTTGGCAATTTGATCTCTTATGCCTCTGCCTTTAAAAAATTTTTTTTTCTAAATCCAGCTTGAACATCCAGAAGTTCTTGGTTTACATACTGTTGAAGCCTGGCTTGGAGCATTTTGAGCATTGCCTTGCTAGCATGTGAGATGAGTGCAGTTGTGCAGTAGTTTGAACATTCTTTGACATTGCCATTCTTGAATGTACCCCTTCCTTATTTTGATATATCTCTTGTCTGAAATCTAGCTGGTAAACACATCCTTTACATCTTTTCTATAGCTGAGTGCAAACAACACCAAATCTGGACACAGGCTGTGTTAGTTAAGGGAGTTGCTGTAACACATGAAGCTCTGCATCTCAGTGGCTTAATGCAAGTTTCTTGCAGTTTTCACAGTCTAATAATGCACATCTTTAGGTTGGGTGACTTTCTTCCAGGTTGTGCTTCGTGAACTCAGGCTCTTTCAATCTTGTGGCTCTGTTTTTGTCAACACATGACTTGCAAGGTTACCCTAGGGATTTCTCCTTTCCAGCCAGCTGAAAGGGGTGAAGAAAATAGAGAATCATGTTTAAGAGTTTTTTATGAGGAAATTTTAAGGGGCAAGGCCGAAAGTACTGACCAGAACCCAAGCACATGGCTATGCCCAAAGGCAGAGGAACCTGGGAAATATAGTCTGGTATACGCCCTGGAGGATGAGGAAACTTTGGTGAACACATGGTAATTTCTGCCTATTACACAGAAGCTCATATCTTACCTCCACTCTTAGTTGTATAATGACTTAAAGTTCTTTAATTGAGCTTTAGTTTTCTCATTTATAAAATGAAGATACTAAAACCTATCCACTGTAAAGGGTTGGTATGAAGATTAAACTTTCAGTCATATATGAAATAGCTTCATTATTTATGAAATGTTTTATGGATACAAGGGGGAAGTTTTCATTAACACAGATATCCTTGTTTTGTATTTTGAAAAACAAATGTATCTGATGTGGGTTAGATTAGGAATAGCAAACTACAGCTTGTAGGCTAAACCTAGTCAACTGCCTTTCTTGGTAAATAAGGTGGCTCAGACGGTAAAGCGTCTGTCTACAATGAGGGAGACCTGGGTTTGATCCCTGGGTCAGGAAGATCCGCTGGAGAAGGAAACGGCAATCCACTCCAGTGCTATTGCCTGGAAAATCCCATGGACAGAGGAGCCTGATAGGTTACAGTCCATGGGGTCGCAAAGAGTTGGACATGACTGAGCGACTTCACTTTTACTTTCAAAGCTTTATTGGAACATGACTATGTTCAATAGTGTATATAATTTTCTAAGGTTGCTTTTGCATTACATGCCAAGTTGAGTGATTGCCACACAGGCTATATGGCCTGCAAAGCCTAAAACATTTACTATACGGCTGTTTATGAAAAACTTGGCTGACCTGTGGACTAGAGGGGAGTGTCTAAGCTCTTTTTCATTTGCTATTCAGTGTAGTGTCTGAGAGGTAGCAGATGCTCAGGGAATCTTTACTGAAGGGCTGAAAATCCCTTTTTAGAGCCCTGTAGCTGAGAAATTATGCAGCTGGAAGGCAATTCTGGGAGTAAAGATGCCTCTCAGTCAGAGTGGATGAGTACCGTAGGCTCCTTTGCACTCTTTGAATAGCCAAATAGCCAAGATAATCAGGCACCCTGACTGCAGGCCCCGCTGAATACTCTCTCCTGTGCAGCCTCGGCTAGGTTCTTTTCTGAACAGGAGCAAATGCCCCCTCTAGTCATTATAATTGGTTCAATCATCAAACTGTTTATGGTGCATCACTCTTAATCTCATAATCATTGGCAAATACTAAGTGAATGATTATTGCAGGGAGTAAAAGGCAGAGTAAGGGATAGATGACTGAGGAATGCTTTAATTTCACAAGTGCACAATCTTGTGAATGTTTGCTTCTCTTTGTTATGCAGCCTGACTTTTGCAAGTTTGAAGGCATGACAGCCTGAATAGGAGTAGGGCAAGTTTGATTTAAACTCTTTTCATGATTGGCTCGGAGAAGGCGATGGCAACCCATTCCATTGTTCTTGCCTGGAGAATCCCAGGGACAGCGGAGCCTGGTGGGCTGCTGTCTATGGGGTCGCACAGAGTTGGACACGACTGAAGTGACTTAGCAGCAGCATGATTGAGTAATTATGAGTATATATCAGCCAATCAGTACACATTCAGCACATGGAAATATTAAGCTGGACATTAGAGGGGAAGTTCATTGAGCTAATATTTATTGACTGCCTAGTAGCTGTTATGCACACACATTGGACTAGGTGCCAAGAAATAGGATAAATAAGCCATAGTCCCTGCTTGAGGCACACAGCTTAGTGGGAGAAGATATAGAAAGAATTGGCAGATCCCTCCTTACCTTTGAGAGATAAGGACGGTAAAGAATCTGCCTGCAGTATGGGAGACACGGGTTTGATCCTTGGGTGGGAAAGATCCCTTGGAGAAGGGAATGGCTACCTACTCCAGTATTCTTGCCTGGAGAGTTCCATGGACAGAGGAGCTTAACAGGCTACAGTCCAAGGGGTTACAAAGAGTTGTACATGACTGAGTGACTAATATTTTCACTTTTTTTCCCTGGGAGATAATATTTTTATAGACATGAATACCTGGAGCAGCAGTCTCTTCAACTAGAATAATCAGGAGGTTGAAATCTTTGGATTATGGAAAGTGAGGGAAAGGGGCAGAAAAGGAAACAGGAAAGTATAAGGTTTCATCTGTTGGTGTTAGAACTAGGTCAAGATTTACTTCTCTAGGCATATTCTTAGTTACCCAAATCTAACCAAAGGCACTTGTCTAAATTAATTAAATCACACATTACAAAAGAGGTGTTTTTACAGCTATGTTTAGTACATACATTTTTGTAGCTTTCTCTCATTTTTGTTTTGCACAGTTGTATTTTAAAATATAATCTTTGTAGAACTTAACTGTTAAAAAATACTAGGATATGTTACTCCTAAGAAATTTGCAGAGAAAGAATAGAGTCTTATGTCGCTTGGAACCCTGGGATCTACAATAGTGTCCTACATGGTGTAGTGGGGTGTGCATGTGCTCACTTGTGTCCCATTCTTTGTGACCCCATGGACTATAACCCTCCAGGGTCCTCTGTCCATGGAATTCTCCAGGCAAGAATACTGGAGTGGGTTGCCTACTCCAGGGGTTCTTCCCAACTTAGGGATCTAATTGATATCTCATTTGTTTCCTACATTGGCAGGCGGATTCTTTACCACTGTGCCCCCTAAGAAACCCTGACACAGGTTGGGGCCTGATAATTGTTTACTGATAAAATATTAGGAAGTTTAATAATCCTTTTAAAAAGAAATACATAATCACAGAGGCAAAGATCAACCAGTGAATAATTCAGAGTTCTCATTGGGACTGGGGATATTTGTTTGCAATGCATTTTGTGTTCTCTCTGATCTGTTACTTTCTAGTCTCAGTCTTTTGGTTAAAATACATACATGGTAGTTCCTCTAATTACAGTGGATGTCCCCATGATAAGCTTGTACAAAGCAGTAACTTCAAAACCTTTCGTCGAACTATGTGGGTGATGGGCCCCCAGCCAGTATATGGAGATGATAGCTCCAATTTGGATCAGTTATTGGGCTTTCCGTATTGATTCTGCTGACCTACCAAGGGGACAATACTCCCCTGTTCCTCAATATGCCAGTTTTCCACTTGGCATTATGTTTGAAAGCCTCAGGTGGGTAGGGATTTGGGCTATATGGAATGTTCTGCAGAGCACAGCAGACCTTTGTTATTTGGTAAATTTCATATGAAATTCAATTACCTGTGAAGTCACCCTAGGGGAGCCACTCATCCTCAGTTACATAGGAAAAGCAAAGTTGTCAATTCATTGTCCAACTAGGAATTTCTTTTCAAAAGGAGCATGTTGATTTTCTTTTAATAATGTTAAACCAAAAAGCACAAGAGATGAAGCAAAACTCATGAGACTAATATGGGTAAATGAGTAGAAGAATTATTTGATGCCCTTCTACTCACCACCCCACCATTCCTGCAGTAGTTGAAGTAATTTATCTAAAGTTCAGGTGCAGCTGTAGTTAGATCACTTCTAATATTAAGATATTGAGGATGGAGTATGTTTCCAGGGGCAGAAACAGTGCTGTTTTCCTTTGTGAATCCCTATATTCTTTAGTATAGGGATTGTGCACATACTGGGTTTCCAAAGGTTACTAACTGTTGAAATCTTATTCTGCAAGACCAACTGTAGCTGGCTGGAAATAGCCTTGGAGTTGCTCTGCTGCTGCAATCCCAATTTCACCTGCCTTCAGCTTCTGCAGCATTCTTAAGAATTTCAGAATTTGTTCTGAGAGCCAGCTTAGAAGAGGCTGGTAAAAGTGGCTGTTGATTTCTGCAAAGAATACAGTTCCTCTGAAGATGGTGTGCACAGGTGGCCAAGGGCTCTGCACTATTAGAAAGTCTTTAATTGTGTTCAACCTGTTAGACGCTGAAAACTGCCACACAGAAGCGACAGTGTCTTTATAGTCTAGGTGTGGATGACTTGACTAAAGACCCTTCCTTTCTAGAAGACATCTGGCTCCCCCATTCATGGGTATCGGTAATAAGTTTGGGGGTAGAAATGCTTTCCATGTGAAGAGAAATCACATAGTAGGCACTTGATATACTAGTGTGAGGTGAAGCGGAAAGCCTCATTCTCTGATGATTGACTAATGTTGGAAGAAGATGAAGGGTGAGTGAACATCTCATCTCTGTCGGGTGGTCAGGAGCAATAAAGTGTTCTGCAGTTTTGAGTTAGGGAAGTCTCTTTGGTTGTTGAGACATACCCCTTATCCTGACGGACTAGGAACTTAACTGTCCCATGCCCAGTGTCCTTCAGCATCTTCAGCTCCATTGCTTCTTGATGCTTCAAAGAAGGTGGGGAGGCTTGGTTTCCAGTGACTGGTAGGTTGTAATGGACTCTTGTTATTGTTGTTGTTCGGTCACTAAGTTGTGTACAAGTCTTTCTGACCTCATGGACTACAGCACACCAGGATTCCCTGTTCTTCACTGTCTCCCAGAGTTTGCTCAGACTCATATCCATTGAGTTGGTGATGCTTTCCAACCATCACATCCTCTGTCACCCTCTTCTCCTGTTTTCAATCCTTCCCAGCATCAGGGTCTTTTCCAAAGAGTTGGCTCTTTGCATCAAGGGGGCAAAGTACTGGAGCTTCAGCTTCAGCATCGGTCCTTCCAATGAATATTCAGGATTGATTACCTTTAGGATTGAATGGTTTGATCTCCTTGCTGTCCAAGGGACTCTCAAGAGTAATGGTCTCTACCCTTCTCCAGATGGTGGTGATAGGATAGTTAGAGAGATAGTTTGGGTTCATCTTTGTGAGTGTGGTACTATTACTTTGACAAGTAGATAAGTTAGTTCTATGGTCTGCTGGGTAATTATATTTTTTAAGTAAGATTAACTTCTTAATTACTCCTGAAGGAGAAGCTGTAATAGCAAACTGTGATTGTTTTTGGCAGGCAGCCAGGGAAAAAGAACATAATTAAATGTGTGACTACTTCTTTCCAAATATGAAAGGCATACTTCTCAGTAGGTTTATTTAACCATTAGATAAAAACAGACTTAAAAATGAATAGAGATTAACTATGGAAACAGACTTCTTTAAAAGCAAATTTTATTTTTTAAGCAATAGTCTACTAAATGAATTGTCTTACACTGTACTAATAAAACTTGAGTAAAAATGAAAAATTATGTGAAATATCTTAGATTTTTCTCAAAAGTATAGTTTTAGAAGAATTGATGCTTTTGAACTGTGGTGTTGGAGAAGACTCTTGAGAGTCTCTTGGACAGCAAGGAGTTCCAACCAGTCCATCCTAAAGGAAATCATTCCTAAATATTCACTGGAAGGACTGATGCTGAAGCTGAAGCTCCAATACTTTGGCCACCTGATTCGAAGAACTGACTCATTTGAAAAGACCCTGGTGCTGGGAAAGATTGAAGGTGGGAGGAGAAGGGGATGACAGAGGATAAGATGGTTGGATGGCATCACCAACTCAATGGACATGAGTTTGAGTAAGCTCTGGGAGTTGCTCATGGACAGGGAAGTCTGGTGTGTTGCAGTCCATGGGGTCACAAAGAGTCGGACACAACTGAGTGACTGAACTGAACTTGAACTGAGAGATTGAATTGAATCTGTAGACTTTTTTGGGTAATATAGCTATTTAATAATACAAATTATTCTAATCCATGAATATGGGATGTCTTTCCATTTGTTTGTATATTTTTCAGTTTATTTCATCAAGATTTTATAGTATTCAATGTACAGATTTTTCACTTCCTTCGTTAAATTATTCTTTAATATTTTATTATTTTTAATGATACTGTGAATGGAATTGTTATTAAAATTTCTTTCTCAAAATTTTTTTCCTGTTGTATAGAAGCATGACTAATTTCTATATGTTGATTTTGTATCCTGCAACTTTACTTAACTAATTGTTTAGTTCTAACCACTTTTTGGTGGCGTCTTTAGGACTTTCTTATGTGTGAGGTCATGTCCTCTGCAAACAGAGTTTTAGTTCTTCCTTTCTGATTTGGATGTCTTTTATTTCTTGTATGATTGTGCTCACTAGGGTCTATAGAGCTTTTCTGAATAGGGGTAGTGAGAGTGTACATTCTTGTCTTTTTCATGGTCTTAGAATAAAAGCTTTCAATATTTCACCACTGAGTTATGATGTTGGCTGTAGTTTGTCATATATGGCTTCTATTATGTTGAGATTCCTTGTATACCCAATTTGTTGAGCCTTTTTTTTTTTAATCATGAAAGGATCTTGTATTTTATTGATTGCTTTTTCTCCATCTATTGGAATGATGATATTATTTTTTTTATTATTCATTCTATTAAATGTGGTGTATCACATTTGTGTGTGTTAAATCATCCTTGCACCCCATGGATAAATCCCTCTTGATTGTGGTGTATGATCCTTTTAATATGCTGTTGAATTTGGTTTCCTAATATTTTGTTGAGAATTTTTGTGTTTATATTTGTTAGGGATATTGGTCTATAGTTTTATTTTTTATAGTGTCTAGCTTTAATATCAGGGTAATGCTGGTCTTTTAAAATGAATTTGAAAGTGTTTCCTAAGAAGGACTTTCTGACCTTCCTCTGAAGCAGGTTAATAAAATTTTTATGTACGAGGCACCCATATAACCAGAGGAAAAGAGTTGCTTTATTTCTAAAGACAAAGGGGCACAGAAGGATATTGGAACAAGCAGGCCTTGCTAGGTTTCTCCAATTAAACGAATTTACCTCATACTTTGTCCTGTCTTCATATTGCTCCATGACTTTCCATTCTTCATAAGACCTAGCATTAAAAACACTCGGTTTTAACCATTTCTTTTTTTTTTTTTTAATTTTTATTTTTACTTCATTTTACTTTACAATACTGTATTGGTTTTGCCATACATTGACATGAATCTGCCACGGGTGTACATGAGTTCCCAATCCTGAACCCCTCTCCTACCTGCCACCCCATATCATCTCTCTGGATCATCCCCGTTAACCAGCCCCAAGCATCCTGTATCCTGTATTTAACATAGACTGGCAATTCATTTCTTACATGATAGTATACATGTTTCAACGCCATTCTCACAAATCATCCCACCCTCTCCCTCTCCCTCAGAGTCCAAAAGTCCATTCTATACATCTGTGTCTCTTTTGCTGTCTCACATACAGGGTTATCATTACCATCTTTCTAAATTCCATATATATGTGTTAGTATACTATATTGGTGTTTTTCTTTCTCGCTTACTTCACTCTGTATAATCAGCTCCAGTTTCATCCATCTCATTAGAACTGATTCAAATGTATTCTTTTTAATGGCTGAGTAATACTCCATTGTGTATATGTACCACAGCTTTCTTATCCATTCATCTACTGATGGACATCTAGCTTGTTTCCATGTCCTGGCTATTATAAACAGTGCTGTGATGAACACTGGGGTACATGTGTCTCTTTCAATTCTGGGTTCCTCGGTGTGTATGCCCAGCAGTGGGATTGCTGGGTCATAAGGCAATTCTATTTGCAATTTTTTAAGGAATCTCCACCCTGTTCTCCATAGTGGCTGTACTAGTTTGCATTCCCACCAACAGTGTAAGAGGGTTCCCTTTTCTCCACACCCTCTCCAGCATTTATTGCTTGTAGACTTTTGGATCGCAGCCATTCTGACTGGCATGAAATGGTACCTCATTGTGGTCTTGACTTGCATTTCTGGTTTTAACCATTTCTTTGCGTCTTCATTTGCTTATGAAGTCTCCTGTGTCATGTAAAATTTACATTAAATAAATGTATATGTTTTTGTCTTGCTAATCTGTCTTTTGATGTTGAGTTCCAAGTTGAGAATTTACATGGGTAGAAGAAAAAGATAGTTTTCCTCTTTTATGCTAAAGTCTTGAAAACTATTGTTTCATATATTTTGTTCACTTTCTTTTTTAAGGTAGTTTACTCCATCTTGGTCAGAAGCAGAATTCCTTTTTTCTGAGCTTCAGCTTGTTTATTTTTTTTGCACTAAGAATCGACTTATTTATCTGCAGAAACACTGAAAAAAGGAGATTTTTAAAATTTTTGCTTATGTGTGAGATTTTCTTTCCCATTTTTATCTTCTAACTGATTACTGTATGACTATATGCAGGTCATATGCTATTTTGTTTCTTAATCTAATAAGTTTCTGTTTTACTAAGTTATTTAAATTTTTCTCTTTGATTGCCTTGGTTTTATAGGTGTGTTGTTGTTTAGTTGCTAAGTCATGTCCAACTCTTTGCAACCCCATGGACTGTAGCATGCCAGGCTTCCCTGTCCTTCACTATCTCCCGGAGTTTGCTCAAATTCATGTCCAACTGCTGCATAATCTACAAATAGAAAGGAAATACAATTATATCTAATTTTCATGTTTTTAGTTGCTTTTCTCTTATCTGATTATGTTGGCTAATGCCTCTTATAATATAATAGTACATAAAGATAATGAACATCCTTGCCTCATTTCAGACATTAGTCAAATGATTCCAGTGTTTCCCTATTAAATAAGATGCTGACTTTAGGAGTGAGGGACACACACACATATCCATAATTTCTGAGTTTTTTTCTTTTTTGCAATTGGGAATGGTATTGAATTCTATTGGAGGGTCCTTTTAGTGTTTTTAGAGATAATCATATGGTTTTTTCCTTAAATCTGTTAAGATGGTGAATTACATTAATGAATGTGTAATATCTAAAAGTGAACCATTTCATGAAGCTATCACAATATTGTTAATTGACTATACTCCAAAATAAATTGAAAAAAAAAAAGTGAACCAGTCTTGCGTTCCTAGGAAAGAATTCTACTTGTTAAAACAATTTATATTTTTTGTTATTCACTTTCTATATATGATTTTACATCCATATTCATAAGTGAGGTTTATTGATTTTTTTTTTGCAGTTTTTTTAAAGTTAAATTTAGGTATCAGTATTATATCTTCTTCATAAAATGAAGTTGGCAATTTATTCTTCTTTTCATTTGCTCTTTTGATTAACCTAGGAGCAATTTTATTAACATAGGAATTATCCATTCCTTGAAGGTTTGATAGAATTTCCCCCATAAAATCACGTTTCTGTGATGTTTTATTGGCAATAGTTTTTTGAATATTTATTTTTTAATTGAAGGATAATTGCTTTACAGAATTTTGTTGTTTTCTGTCAAACCTCAACATGAATCAGCCACAGGTATACATATATCCCCTCCCTTTTAAACCTCCCTACCTTCTCCCTCCCCATCCCACCCTTCTTGATTGATATAGAGCCCCTGTTGAGTTTCCTGAGACATACAGCAAATTCCTGTTGGCTACCTATTTTACATATGGTACTGTAAGTTTCCATGTTACTCTCTCCATACATTTCACCCTCAGCAATAGTTTATTTGGGGGAATAATTCTATTTCTTTTATGAAAATTAATGTATCTGTATCAGGGTCAATATGTAGAAGGTACATTTTTGAAGAAAATTATCCCTTTTATCCAGGTTTTCAGATTTATTTGCTTAGAGTTGGTAAAAGATTGTTTTTTGGCATTTTAAACATAACCTCTGTTTCAATATTCTTTTCCTTTTATAGTTTTTTTTGTTTATTTATGGTTTCTCATTTTTCTTTTTGTTGAGTGGGTTTTGGTCTATTTTGTTGTCATTTTCTACCATGGCATCTGCGTTCTTAAATTTATTTAGTAATCTTACTGAAAAATTTTTTCTTTCTTTTCTCTTCCCTTAGGGTTTGCTAGCCTCTCAGATGGTTCCTTTTCTTTCTGAGAGAGATTTTTGGCTGTTTCCCACCACCTCCAGGCCCCTACTGCTACCCTTTTCTTTTTTTCATGCAATTGACATCTGATTCTGGGACTGGCTGTGCTATGCTGTGCCAAGTATTTGATCACTTACATGTAGACTGAAATTTCTGTTATCTTCTCTGACTCCTATCTCTGCTCTGGGATTGGGTTATACATGGTATTATTTGCTCTTCTTTGGATGTGTGGATAGATTCCTTCATCTGCAGAGATTCTGAAAGTACAAGAATGATCCAAGTATCAGAGAGAAAAAGCTACTAAACAGGAATGTTTTAGATATAAGGCTCTAAGAAGGCCTTTATAGTGAGGTGACACGCCTCAAAAAAAGGAGTTGATTCTATTGGTTGGTCCTTTTAGGGTTTTTTTTTTTTTTTTCCCACACAAGAAGGTGACACTTTAGCAGAATCCTGAGTAAGGTGAGAAAGTGACCATATAAGAGCCAAAGGAATATTAGGACTTGGAGTCAGAGAAGTAGCCGTGGGTCAGACCATGGAGTTTAGATTTTTCCCTAAGAGTAACTGGAAGCCATTGGAGGATGTTAAGGGAGAAGTAACAGAGTTCTCTTTAGAGGGGCCTTTTGGACTGTACCTCAGAAGATGGATTGAATGAGTTGAGAGAAACTGGGAGACTAATTACAGTGTTATTGTATGAGATGATGGTGTCGAAACTGGAGTGATAACTGGACATGTTGTATAAGAAGTGATCAGACTCAGAATATGTTTTAAAGTTTTACTGGATGGGACTTCCTGATTGAGTGGGTATGGGATGTGCAAGAGAACTATCCAGGATAAATGGGTGAAGGTGATGCCATTTTCTGAGATGGAAAGTCTTGACTGAAGAGCAAATAATGGTGGCGGTGGTGGGTGTCAGTAACTCTTCTCTAGACATGTTAAGATGGAGATGTTTGTTAGACCTCTAGGTGGAGATGTTGACAGGTGAGAGGTTGTAGCTTTGTAGATAAATACATTTTTGAAATTGTCAGCAAACTTAAAACCACAGTCACTTTCTAAGCTCTGTCAGGAATGAGTGAAAGAAGAAGGGCAAAGGCTGAGCCCTGGGTTTCTCTAGATTTAGAGCTCAGAGAAAGGGGGAACCAAACAACAGACCCCAAGGAGGACTGGCCAGTGTGAGATGAAAGATGTTAGGGGAATGTGGTGGTGCAGGAACCATGGTGGGGCAGCCTTTCAAGGGGGAGGTGTGGTCAGTGGGTCAGATGCCACTGTGGAGGTGAGTACAATGAATAGTAAGAAACAGCCATCGGGTTTGGCAACATGGAGGTCATGAGCATGCTTGATTAGCATGATTTCCATGGAGAGGCAGAAAAGTCTGGTTGGAACAGATTAAGAAAAAGGTGGGAGAGAAAGAAGTGCAGAGAGACAGATGACTGTTTTTTTGAGGAGTTTTTTTCTTTTTTTTTTTTTTTACTAAAAATATATAGAGATATGGAGTGGTCACCAGAGAGGAGTGTGAGCTCAAGGGGTGGAATATTTAAGGGACACTTAATGGTACATTTGTAAACTATTACACGTTATCTGGTACAGAGAAAACAAATTGATGCAGGAGCGAGAGGAAGCTGTGTGTGTGGACATTAGATAACGATGGTGGGTGAAATGGGTAATTCCTCTACCTGTTCCTTGCATTGGTGAGATTAGGAGCAAAGATACTAGCTGAGAGTGGGAAAGGAATGAGAGATTTCAGGAGAAGAGTTATATAGAAGTCATTTTGGAGTGTGATAGAGTGAACTGAACAAGGAAGTGAGCGCCCATTTGAAAACTGAGAGTGTTACTTTAAAAATGGGCCTTGTTCCTGTATTTCATTCTTGCCAGTCAAGTGCAAGCGCAGAAGCGGAGATAGGGGCTCACCAGGGCACGGGATAGCGGGGTGAAGGAATTCCGTGTGGATGCGGGACTGTCTAACCGACGCTGGGTAAAGAGGGCCATGAGGAAGACTGTGGACACCTTACAGACAAAAGCTGAAAACTAATGGTGGGGTCAAAGAATTGGGATAACAGAGGAAAGGAGGAAACAAAATGAAACAGGACTGTGATGATAGTCTGAGTGGGAATCTCGAAATGGAGGTTTTAGGAATGAAACAGTGGTAATTGTGTCATTAGAAGCCTAGGGTGGGACCACTGAAATGGGAGGCCGAGGTGGTCAAGGACAAGATTTTTGCAAGTGAGGAAGTCCAGGAACAAAAAATGCCAGTTTGGGGTGTGTCTTCCAATTTTAAGTCAGTGTCAGCAGGAATGATGACAGAGGCGGAGCTGGATGCAGAAATTGTCAACAAGGGGAGGTGCCCGAACAGGTGGTATACGTGGCTGCAGCCAGATGATGCGGCAGGTGCTATAAGCGGAGGTATGTGCTTCGGTTTTAAGTGTGAGAGGGGGCATGGTCTGAAAGCAGCAGTGAGAAGTAAATGGGATCAAGTGCTTGAAGAGAACTTCCTGTGTATAATAAACAGTCTACAAATGGCTGAGAGTGTCTAGTCCTAAATGTTTGGTGAATACGTGATCTTGAAATGTAGTGCCGTGTACAGAGCGGGCTCAGAAACTGTGAATGTGTTCAACAGGGTCCCAAACCAAAAACAAAACAGAACTCTCCGTTTGCTAATCTGAAGGGAGATTTTGGCCTCCCGGAATTTTGAGTGTGGATTTGTCTTACTGACCGTGCAGAACTCTGGTGGCTAATAGTCTGTGTCTAGCCATCTAGGCCATGTTGGCTTCTTTGTGTACATTAGATAAATGATGCTGTGCAAATGTAGATTATTAGCAAGCTATAAAATGATGTCATGTAAGAAGTTTAATGTGGGGCCTTTTAAACATTCTAGCTGTTTGAAGGACGGAACAGCATGAGTGATTAAAGCTCACTGGCTCTCGTGGCCTCAACGCTCCTGGAATGCTTGGAAAAATGAGATCATAGGGTTTGATGTAAAGTCAAATAAATGTGAACATCCCACTTGGACTTTGCTCTGTCTTCCTGCTCGTTTAGAATGATTCGATCATTATGTTTTCAAGAAAGTCAAATTAATAAGCTTGTTCTGCTTGGTTAACTGCACGGATCCATAGGCTCTGAGACATAACTCACATATTTTTAGAGATTCCTGAAGAGAGGAAAGCTGAGGAAGTTGAGCCTTGAAAAATGGAGGCCAACAGATACTCAGATTTCCTTTTAGTTTATCTTAACTAAGAACTGATCATTTCCGAGGACTGATTTAGAAATAGCAGCACTTCAGAGAAGATAATTGGAACAATTTAATCTGCCTATCTATAAAAGTGGAGGAAGAAAGCAGAGATTTCTTGTTAATGTTTCATGTGAGATCAACAGGTAAGTAATTTCACACTGAAACAGAAAGCGACCCAGCAGTAAAGAGAAATAAGAACAGAGTATATTTACTTGCTGAAGGACATTAAACTCCAGAGGTTCTTTTCATATTTATTCTTACTAGTTTAAAAACTTGATATATGCTCATCACTGGAAATTTTAGTGATACTAAAGTATATGAAATAAAAGTCATTTTTTGAGCTAGGCTACTTTGCTGCCCACTGGCTATTCCAGCCTTTGTAGGTTTTCACAGTTGACGGTTTTGTGTATACCTGTGCACATGAGAACATACTTCATCTTAACAATAAGATGTATGATCTAATACATTGTTTCACTGGTTTTGTTTTACTTCCTTCTCTCTCCCCCTCCCCCTACACATACATATATGTTCATGTTGTTGAATACACATCTACCTCATTCTGTTTAACAACTGTGTTTTCAATAATGGTGGCTGTACCATACTTTAAGAAAGTAGTTTCCTGTTGATGGATGTTTAACTTTTTTGTTCTTACAAACAGAGCTATGACAAACATTCATTTGCACATGCTTTGTACCCTTGTGCAGTGTGTAAACGCTAAGCTTTGAAGTGTCAGGTTTAAAGAACAGGAAAATTTTTAGATGTGGCTAGATTTCCTCAGCTAGAGAGTGCCTGCTTACCCAGTACTCTAGCCAACACTGGGTGATACCAGCCAGCAGTGGAATATCATTGTTTTAATGTACATTTCTGGAGTTATTAGCATTGTGGAGCATCATTTCACGTTTCTTTGTAATTTCCTCTTGTATATATTGTCTGTCCTGTAACCATTTTTGTATTGATCTTTTTCTTTTTTAAAATATGTTTTATTTAAAATTTATTTTTAATTGAAGGATAATTGCCTTACAATATTGTGTTGGTCTCTGCCACACATCAACATGAATCAGCCACGGAATACATATTTCCCCTCCCTCTTGAACCTCCCTTTCCACCCTTAGGTTGTCACAGAGCTCCAATTTGAGTTCCCTGAATCTCATACAGCTAACTCCCACTGGCTATTTTACATATGGTAGTGTATATGTTTTTCTTATTGACTTTCTCATTGAATGAGGCAAATGCAGTATCTGTCACATATGTTTAGAATATATTTACCATTTTCTTTTAAATTCTGACTTCAATGTGTTTTGCCATATCTTCTGTAGTTTAAAAGAAACACTCTAGTTTGTTGACTTAGGGGGTTCCCTGGTGGCTCAGATGGTAAAGAATCTGCCTGTAATGTAGGAGACCTGGGTTTGATCCCTGGATTGGGAAGATCCCCTGGAGAAGAAAATGACAATCCACTCCAGTGGTCTTGCCTGGGAAATCCCATGGATAGAAGAGTCTGGCAGGCTACAGTCTGTGGAGTTGCAAAGAATCAGACACGACTGACTAACAAACACACACACACACACACACTTCAGAGACTTAAGGCTAATTCCAAGCTCCCTAAATTAGCATTTGCTGTGTGAGGGCCCTAGCCTCCTGGCCATAGCAGCCCCCGCTGCAGGCTTGCCAGCTTATCTCCTCTGGCAGCCTCTCTGAGATAACAGAAGCCCACCGAGTGCTTGTCTGGGGCACTATTAGATCATTGTATCACTTACAAGCAATGTGCTTTAGTGGAAGAGGGTGGGTTTGGATTCAGGCTCTTGGTTTGGGGTTTTTCTTTTTTATTTTTAGCTATTGTACCTAATTATGTGATCTTTGCGCTTCACTTTTGAAACAAAGATTAAGCCTGTCATGTCTCACAAGACTGTTATGAGAGTCACATGATATATCCAAAATAAATTGGTTTAAGTTAAAAAGGGCTCTGTGTAAATTTTTATTAGTCATGTGACAGGTTTTTTTTTTTTTTTTTGGCTAGTGAACAACTGTTTGAGGGGGACCCTAGGAAGCTGTAGAAGTGTGACTCTTCCCTCTCCCATGCCTCCTTATCCCTGTGTCACCCAGTCTTTGATTTTATTGATTTTGCTTTCTAATAGACTTCAGAATTGTTCTCTTTGTCCCCATTCCCATACAGTCATCCTAGTCCAGATCAAATCTGGGTTAAAGGTGGGTCAGTAGGGTAGCCCTGTGATACGGGAGTGATATGACTAGAAACACAAGATGGAGAAAATGGGTTGAACGACATTATGGGGGTAAGAGGTGAGACTTCAGTCTCCACACCCGCCCTCCTCCCGTAGCAGGGCTGCCCTGTACTGTTGCACAGAGTGTGCACTGTGCTATACACAGTCTGCATAGCCAGCATACCACATGTGCCAGGGCTACCCAAGGGTATGTGCTCGTCAGATGGTCCCCATCCTCCCTGTAAGGAGGACAAGGCCTGCTCAGTGGCAGGTTTGTTCTGTTGATCAGGGTATTATTTGGGGGCTCTGGAAGACAGGCTTCTTTGCCTCGCTTTCCTCAAGCAGTTGCAGACATGTCTCTAAATCAGCTTTGGACAAATATGTGAAGACTGCCAGTTGAAGAAGACCCCAAATTATGAGCCCCCATAGCTCAGCTCTGCCCTTGTGTAGGTTACCCCTTGTGTAGCTCTGTGTCCTCTCAGCCTCACTCTTGTCCTCCCAAACTGTCCTGATCTTTAGAGAAGAGGAACCTCATTATGTCATCTCCCTACTTAAAAGCCTTTAGTGGATTTCTGTTGCTCTTATAATGAAAACCGAGATCCTTAGTGTGACCTAAGAGACCCTATGAGGTCACCCCTGCTTCCCCTCCCACCATGCTGTCCGAGGGCTCTGCCCACGTCCATACCTGCACGATTCCCGCCTGCCTGTTCCCTGCTGCTCTGTCTGAGCTCGGATGAAAAGCCATCTCCATAGAGAAGCCTTCCCGGCAGTCCAGGCTCCATCAGGTCCTCTGTTGTTGGCTTTCTCTTTATACCCTGCTCTTTTCATAGAACTTATGACAAATATTTGTTGTCTAATTTGCTGTGTATTGTAAATCACTCTTGCTGAATTCTGTATGTCGTTTTCATTATTGTATTTTTAGTACCTCACAGTACATCTTGTACACAGTGGACACTGTTTATTTGTTGACAGATAGAATGGATGAATAACTGAGGCACTCTGGGAAATTGACATGTGGCCAGGACTTTCTCCCTATTGGAAGCTGACATCCCCCAGGGAAGGGGGGCCTTTGCAAAGGACGAGTCTCCTTTTTCTGGGAAGGATAGCAAGACCAGAGACCTGTAAACTTACCTAGTCTGTAAGTGGTCCCACCTGCTCTTAAGTTGCCTTTTAGTGACTTCTCTTCCTTTCAAGGTTACCAGCATCTTATAATGATGGTCCCTCTGCCTCTTCTTTGTTTTTAATCTGACTTGGTGAATGTAAGAGGGATGCAGTTAGAGATCAGGAAATCTCCAAGAACACCACCCTTGCTCCTTAGAGTTAAATTGCTGAGCTGTGACCCTCTGTATAAAGTCTCCTGAGCCAGTATAGTAGAGCTGTCCTCTACTCCTAAGGCTGGGGGGCTTTTAGATGACTGTATCGCTGATTTGTTATGCCTCTTCTGTCATTTGACCCAAGAGTAAAATTTCCAAACTTTCTCTTTGAGAACATGTACAAATTCTTTTACTGCCTTTGTGTAAACTTGGTAGATTGAATACACAAACTGCTCCTTCCAAGAACCTTGCCAAAATTCCTCTACTACATATAGTGAGGATGGTCAGTATTAAGGAAATGAAAGAGATCAGGTTAAGTGCCCAGGATTTAAGACTCTACCTCTGACTTAGGCTCAGAAATTCTTAGTACTTGACTAGCTATTCTGCTGCTACTGCTGCTAAACAGATACTTAAAACTACTTGCTTAGTGAATAAAAGAATTTTTATTCTTCAGACAATCATCTCTTATCTCAGGAGTTTAAATTTTTTTTCTTTTTTTTTTTTAAAGGCATTCAAAGTTCTCATTAAATCTTAGAGTGCGGGCAAGGGATGAATTAAAGTGTCCACTGATCAGCTGTTAAAACCTTTTCCATGTCAAAGATCACATAGGCATCGCTTTAACAGAAGCCTTTGGATTCAGTATTTTTTCCCCTAAAACTCTGTGTACATCGTTTTTCTCTCTGATTTCCTAAATTGGCCACTTTGTTGATATGCAAAGAAAATGCAATTTCCTGTTAATTGTGTCCTTTGATCTATCTAAAAGATTCTGCAAGTTTGGGAGAAAGCTGTTTAGGAAATGTGCCTTGGTTGATAGTGCTTTCCCCAGGAACATTCTCTTTAGAGTACTTTTGCATGAAGCCGTCAAGCATCTTTCATCCTGGGACTGTTGAAGTGTGAGCGGGGAGTTATTTAAATTGTTAGGAGCACAAATGCTTGTTGTTATGCTGGATGGAAGAGCACATTCATTTTCCTTATTGACTCTCAGGTTAAGAATACATGCATTTTGTATTAGCTCAGTTTTTATATCTTCAGCCTGCTGAACAGGAAAAGCAAATGAGGTTGGCCGTGCATGATACTGCATTTATAGAAAATTGTTTCACTCTCTGGAAAGAGTTGTAAATCAAGAATGAGGGTGATGATTAATTTTGCACAGCTGCAGGAGCGTCTTGGTTCCATATCGGTATTTGTTCTGGTGTTGCATTCTAATTGTCAGATATGAATCACTAAGGTGAGGCCATATCCAAGAGGTGGGGAGTTGGACTTGATTTCTCAGTGATAGGAGTGACAAAAAATTTATGGCTATGTCTTAAACCACCATAGATATGTATTGTAATGTCCCCTGTACACTATTGCTTCATTGACCTGTTTTATGAAAAGCCAGCCCAGCAAAATCGGGTCAAAGACTACTAGAGGCAAGATGTGTTCAGGGTTTACATTTTCAGAGTTAGTGGCATCTCAAAGGTGAACTTGGGGCAGGAGGCAGGCTGTGTGGGAAATGAGGCTGTCTGCTTAGGAGGCTGCTCTAGGAAGGCCTTGATTTAGGGTCTCTGCTTTGGCCTATGTTTCCTGAATTGTGGCCTTTACCCTCTGGGTAATGAGGTCATGGGGTCGCAAAGAGTTGGACATGACTAAGCAATGAACACTTTCACCCTCTGGGTCATTTGGGGGAGTGTCAGGGCAAAGGGGGGCTTTTCTGAGAAGGCTTGTTTTACTCAAGGATTCTGTGAAACTTTAATTAGGGAGCTGAGGATACAATTTCACATGCTTTTAATAAAGATAAAACAAAGGTCTTTGAAGGATTTGAGCATGGGAGTGAGGTGGTTAGAGCTGCACATAGAATTGGTCATTATTGTCAGGACTGAGGAAGGGGTCAGTGAAGGCAATGGCAGCCCACTCCAGTACTCTTGCCTGGAAAATGCAATGGATAAAGGAGCCTGGTAGGCTGCAGTCCGTGGGGTCGCTAAGAGTCGGACATGACTGAGTGACTTCGCTTTCACTTTTTACTTTCGTGCCTTGGAGAAGGAAATGGCAACCCACTCCAGTGTTCTTGCTTGGAGAATCCCAGGGACGGCGGAGCCTGGTGGGCTGCCATCTATGGGGTCACACAGAGTCAGACACGACTGAAGCGACTTAGCAGCAGCAGCAGAGGAAGGGGTGGGTGAGGTAGGACCAGGACACTGGCTAGCTTCCAGGATATCATTCAGAAAGTATGGTGTGACAGCTAGGGTTAGAGATGAAGGACTGAGCAGTGAGGGGACCGAGGAGGGAGAGAGGAGGAGTGTGGTATAGGAGAGTGGAGGAATCAGTAGCGACCAGGTGTCTGGCTTGGGCCAGTGGGTGGTTGGCCACCCACTCCTGAGACTGAAATCAGGAGGGGAAACAATGTGTAGGAAGGCGTGTTAACCATTTCCTTTTTGTTTTCTGTATTCTGATGCTTCACAGCTGGGACCTTACTGACCCTGGGGGACCATCCCTCCCAGGGTTAGCTAATTCCTAGACGCAAAAACTCATGTGTGGGCAGTACAGACCAACCAGTTGTCACCCCAACCACCTCCTTTATCAGTCTCTTCTATCCACTATTCACCTGCCTTAATCACTCAACACACAGACACCAGATAACTATGGATAGCCCCTAAGTCTCACAGTCTGCTAAATTACTGACATTCATCTACCGTGCCACTGTGCCTGACCGGATCCTTCCTGTGAAACCACAGTAAAGGCTCTTGCCTTCATTTCACCATTACCCTACTCCTACCCCATCCCTCTGCTTCCTGACTGACCCTGCCTTATCCTTCCTCTGTACCCCCTGCCCTACACGGCCTCCTGTTTCCAGGGAGCTGAGTGTGTGCAAAACTTATTCCTGTATGACAAAATTTCCGTATCTATGTGTCTTACCATACATACTAAAATTTTAAAACAAATTCCAGGAACTCTTAAGACCATGGGACTGATGGGGAGTTTGGTGTTATAACCTGTTGAGTTTGAAGTGGTCTGGGGTATTAGAATACTTGGATATAGATACCTAGGACTGTTAGACATAGGGGTTTTGGGCTTTAGGAAAGAGGTCCCAATACTTCCTCTCCATTATATCTCCTAGGGTTGCTGTGGGATATAGGTGAGATTCATGTAGGAGGAGGCCTTTGAAAATTATGAAGTGCTATGTCAATAAAAAGTACTCTTAGCACTTGCCTTTAGAGTTTGGGGCTATATACCTTGCTAAGAATAAATGGAATTTTGTCTTATCCCTTTGTTGGCCAATCTTTATTCAGACAGAAGCTTTCATAGGAGTTCCCTTGGCAGGATGTTGCTGCCACCATACTGGGTTGGGTTTGATTTTTTTTTTTTTTAAAGAGAAGTCTGACAGAAAGAGAAATATAGATCAATGGAATAGGATAGAAACCCCAAAATAAACCCATGCACCTATGGGCAATTAATCTATGACAAAGGAGACAAGATTCACAATGTCAGAAAGACAGTCTGTTCAACAAATGGTGCTGGGAAAACTGGAAAGCTACATGTAAAAAAAAAAAATGAAATTACCCACGGTGAATTCATGTCAATGTATGGCAAAACCAATACAGTATTGTAAAGTAAAATAAAGTGAAAATAAAAAAAAAATGAAATTAGATCATTCTTTAATACCATACACAAAAATAAGCCCAAAATGTGACACCAAACACTATAAAACTTCTTGGGGAAAACACAGGCAGGACACTCTCTGACATAAATCACAGCAGTATGTTTTTTGGTCTGTATCTAAGAATAATGGAATAAAAACAAAAATAAACAAATGGGCCTACTAACTCAAAAGCTTTTGCACAGCAAAGAAACAATAAACAAAGTGAAAAGACAGCCCACAGATTGGGAGAATATGTTTGCAAATGATGTGACCAATAAGGGATTAGTCTCCAAAATCTACAAACAGCTCATGACGCTAACAGCATCAAAACAAACACCCACTCAAAAAATGGGCAGAAGACCTGAATAGACATTTCTCCAAAGAAGACATACAGATGGCCAATAGACATGTGAAAAGGTGCTCAACACTGTTGCTTATTAGAGAAATGCAAATCAAAACTACCTTATACCAGCCAGAATGGATATCATCAAAAAATCCACAAACAATAAATGCTGGTGAGGGCGTGGAGAGAAAAGAACACTCTTAAACTGTTGGTGGGAATGTAAATTGGTACAGCCACTATGGAGAACAGTTTTTTTTTGTTGTTGTTCTTAAAAAACTGAAAATAGAGCTACCATATGACTCTGCAATCCAGAGGAAAACATAATCCGAAAGGATACATGGACCCCTATGTTCATTGCAACACTGTTTACAATAGCGGAGATGTGGAAGCAACCTGAATGTCCATCAACAGAGGAATGGGTAAAGAAGATGTGGTGCACATACACGCTGGAATATTACCTAGCCATTGAAAAGAATGGAATAACGCCGTTTGCAGCAACATGGATGGACCTAGAGTGTGTCATACTGAGTGAAGGAAGTCAGACAGAAAAGGAGGAACATTGTATGACATCCCTCATAAGTAGAATCTAAAAAGAAATGATACAAATGAACTTACAAAACAGACTTACAGACTCAGAGAAGAAACTTATTGTTGGGGGAGAAGGATGGGGAGAAGGAATAGTTAGGGATGGACACACACACACTCTTATATTAAAAATGTATAACCAACAAGGATCTACTGTATTGCACATGAACTCTGCTCAATATTGTGTGGCAGCCTGGATGGAAAGGGAGTTTGGGGGAGAATGGATACATGAATATCTATGGCTGAATCCTTTCGCTGTTCACCTGGAATTATTACAACATTGTTAACTGGCTATACCTCAACACATAATAAAAAGTTTAAAAAAAGAGCAGCTGTCCTAGCAACAGAAGAGGGGAATATCTGAAAGTGAATGCAGTTGGTACTTGAACAATATGGGTTTAAGACTATGTGAATCGATGTATACAAAGGTTTTTTTCAATAAACGCTACAAATGATCCTCAGTTAGTTGATTCTGTGGTTGCAGAACCACAGATACAGAGGGTCAGCCAACTATGGTACTTGAGCATCTGCAGATTTTGGTGTCCACCGAGGGACAAATATATTTTCCTTTATTCTGATCTAGGGATAGTCATTGAAGGTATAAAATAAGAATAAAGTAAATATGATTTAGCATAAAGTCAAGATTTGGATTTCCTTTTTTGGAAATAGTTTTCCTTCTCCTTCAAAAAACTGTTTCTTTTATATCTACTTTTTGGAATTCGTACTTTTAGATTGATTTAATTCACCCCAAGGTTTTCTTAAACTGGGGATTAAATAGCTCTGGGCCCCAGAGATCACAGAGAGTGATTAGAGAGGTCACAGGGACTCTGGGGAGTGGGGCCGTGTAACTCCCCCCTTCACATCCCGTCCTCTTTCCGTAGCTTTGGGCTTGTTACCTTCTGTGCTACAGGGTGCTACCTCTGTGATTATGCCTGTCTGTTTACATCACTGGCTCCATCCCAGGGACTCTGGTTTTTATTTGGAATTCAAAACAAAATGGAATGGAAACCAATTCAGGATGTGATCTCAAGTTAATTATCTTTTCTGAGCCTGATAACATTCAAGGACTGGACGGGCTCCTTCTTGTACAACATGCCACTGGTCAGACAGGACTAGACAACAAAGAGAGAAGAGAATGAAAATCACTCAACCTTAGTAGCTGACCACACTGTTCCTCCCTTCTGCGGTCACACATTTAATTGTTTACATATTCAGCAACCTCTTACTGAACATGCCAGGTTCTGCGGCATTTGTTGTTCAGTCGCTAAGTGGTGTCTGACTGTTTGTGACCCCATGCGAACCCTGAAGCACACCAGGCTTCCCTGTCCTTCACTGTCTCCCAGTTTACTCAAACTCATGTCTGTGGCATATATTGGGAAATTCAGTGATGAGCTATGTCAGACAGATCTCTAACCTCATAGAGCTTATGTTGGCAGGTCTAATAAAATGATAATGCAGAAATACAGTCAGCCCTCAGTACCAGTGGAGTTTGAGTTAGGATTGGTTGAGTCTGCAGATGTGGGACCCACAGATATGGAGGGCTGACTGCACTGCACTGTATAAGGGACTTGAGCATCCATGGATTTTGGTATCCATCAGGGGTCCTGAAACCAGTTCCCTGTGAATACTGAGTATAACTAATGAAGTAACTTTGAGCAGTTCAAGGTTAATTTCATAGGCACTAGATTATAATACCAGGGCGTTCTGGAGGATTAATGTCAATACACAAACATTTTATTGTCCATTGCCAATAACAAATTACCCCAAAGTGAATGACTGCTTATTACCTTTCATGGTTTCTTTGAGTCTGGAATTTAGGAATATCTGGTTCTGGCTTGAGGTGTCTCATGAGAATAGTCATCCGAAGGTTTGACTGAGATGGGATGATACACTTTCAGGGTGTTTTCCTTGTGTGATTCTCAACTTCTTCCTGAGGGAGACCTCACTTTCTTTTCATGTGGGCATCTCCCCCGGGCTGCTTGAGTTGCTTTGTGATGTTGGTACTGGTTAACCCCAGAGTGGAATAATCCATGAAACCAAGTTGGAAGCTGCCAGGCCTTTTATGACCTAGCTTTGGAAATCACAGGTCCCTTTTGCCATATAGACTGCCTAGTTTAGTGTGGGAAGAGATCAACAATATCAGGAGTCATGGTTACTTTGACTGACCGGCAGGGTAAGCTCCTGTAAGCTGACTCCCATTAAGGCCAGGTATATAACATGAAACTTAAAAAAAACAGCACCTTAAAAAAGAATTGATTTTTTTACATGTAAAAATCTTGAAGGGAGGCAGTGTAGAGTTATGGCAACACTGTGCCCTTCCAGGTTTCAGGTTTTTTCTAAGCTTCCCTACATTGTTAGGACTTCTGTAAGTATTACACTGCATGATACAAGGGAGAAGAAGTGGGAGAGAAAAGGGAGAAGGGAAAGACCTAGGTTTCTTGTTCAAGAAAGTCTTCTAATTATGACTGCCATAGTTCAAGCCGTCATAATTTATATTCAGATAGCAGGAAGGATCAAGAACAAAAGGGTACCTGTTAACTGAATTAGTCCCCTGTTAGAATACTTTTCATGGAAATCCACTTATGAACTTGCACTTATATTACATTGGCCAGAAACTAGAATATGATTGCACAACACTATTTTATATAAGATACTTTAGCATCCATGAATTTTGGTGTCCTGTATGTGCAAAGGAGGCTGGGAAATGTTTTTAAGCTAGGCACATGGCTAAAGTGTGCCTGAATAAGCAATGGGCAATATCTGCCTGAAGTTGAAAAGAAATCTCATGCTCTTTTGCTTCTTGTGTAGATTGATTGTGGACTATCAAACCCACTTGTTTTCAGTAACAATTTGCAAATGTGTTTCTGATCTCTTGGGCCATTATTTTTAGGAAAATACCTGACAAAATAAAGCCAAATGTATATTTTCATGAATGAGGTGATTTCTAGGGCCTCAATGTTTCTAGGACTCTCACGTTTTACCAGGGGAGTTTGTTTTCCTAACATGCCCAGGGCATGTTAGTCCCTCAGTCATGTCCAACTCTTTGCAACACCATGGACTATATAACCCTCCAGGCTCCTCTGTCCATGGAGTTCTCCAGGCAAGATTACTGGAATGGGTTGCCATTTTCTTCTTCAGGAGATCTTCCTGACCCAGGGGTTGAACTTGAGTCTCCCTCATTACAGGCAGAGTCTTTACCATCTGAGACACCAGGGAGGCCCAAATACAAACTCCAGAGAGGAAAGATGTTTCTGCCCAGTTTCGAACTGGGGACCTTTCTTGTGTAAGGCGAGCATGATAACCTTGGATGTTGGTGGTGGTGGTGCTTGGTCATGCCCGACTCTTTGCAACCTCATGGACAGCAGCATGCCAGGCATCACTGTCTTCACCATTTCTCAGAGTTTGCTCAAACTCATGTCCATTGAATCGGTGATGCCATCCAACCATCTCGCTTCTGTCATCCTGCATTCTTCTCCTGCCTTCAATCTTTCCCAGCGTCAGGGTCTTTTCTAATGGATTGTCTCTACACATCAGGTGGTCAAAGTATTGGAGCTTCAGCATCAGTCCCGGCAATGAATTTTCAGAACTGATTTTCTTTAGGCTTGACTGGTTTGATCTCCTTGCATTCCAAGGGAGTCTCAAGAGTCTTTGACGACAGTTCAAAAACATCAATTTTTGGTGCTCAGCTTTCTTTATGATTCAACTCTCGCATCCATACATGACTACTCGAAAAACCATTGTTGGGACTATATGGTACTTTGTCGGCAAAGTAATGTCTCTGCTTTTTAATATGCTGTTTAGGTTGGTCATAGCTTTTCTTCCAAGGAGGAAGTGTCTTTTAATTTCATGGCTGCAGTCACCATCTGCAGTGATTTTAGAGCCCAAGAAAATAGTCTGTCACTGTTTCCATTGTTTCCCCATCGATTTGCCATGAAGTGATGGGACTGGATGCCATGATCTTCATTTATTGAGTGTTGAATTTTAAGCCAGCTTTTTTAAAAATATAAAATTATTTATTTTAATTGGAGGTTAATTACTTTACAATATTGTATTGGTTTTGCCATACATCAACATGAATCTGCCACAGGTATCCACGTGTTCCCCATCCTGAACCCCCCTCCCTCCCTCCCTCCCTCCCCGTACCATCCCTCTTGGTCATCGTAGTGCACCAGCCCCAAGCATCCAGCTTTTTCACTCTCCTCTTTCACCTTCATCAAGAGGCTCTTCAGTTCCTCTTTACTTTCTGCCGTAAGGGTGGTGTCATCTGCATATCTGAGGTTATTGATATTTGTGCAAGCAATCTTGATTCCAGTTTGTGCTTCATCCAGCCTGTCATTTCACCTGATGTTCTCTGCATATATGTCAAGTAAGCAGGGTGACAATATATAGCCTTGACATACTCCTTTCCCAATTTTGAACCAGTCTGTTGTTCCATGTCTGGTTCCAACTGTTACTTCTTGATCTGCATATAGATTTCTCAGGAGGAGGGTATGGTGGTCTGGTATTCCCATCTTTTTCAGAATTTTCCATGGTTTGTTGTGCTCTATAGGGTCAAAGGCATTAGTGTAGTAAATGAAGCACAAGTAGATGTTTTTCTGGAATTTTCTTGCTTTTTCTATGATCCAGTGGATGTTGGCAATTTATCTCTGGTTCCTCTGCCTTTTCTAAATCTAGCTTGAACATCTAGAAGTTTTCAGTTCACGTATAGTTGAATCCTAGCTTGGAGAATTTTGAGCATTGCTTTGCTTCTGCTGCTGCTGCTAAGTCACTTCAGTCGTGTCCGACTCTGTGCGACCCCATAGACGGCAGCCCACCAGGCTCCCCCGTCCCTGGGATTCTCCAGGCAAGAACACTGGAGTGGGTTGCCATTTCCTTCTCCAATGCTTTGCTAGCATGTGCAATGAATGCAATTGTGTGGTAGTTTGAGCATTCTTTGGCATTGCCCTTCTTTGGGACTGGAATGAAAACTGACCTTATCCAGTCCCGTGGCCACTGCTGAGTTTTCCAAATTTGCTGGCGTATCGAGGGCAGCACTTTCACAGCATCATCTTTTAGGATTTGAAATAGCTCAGCTGGAATTCCATCACTTCCACTAGCTTTGTTCATAGTGATGCTTCCTAAGGCCCACTTGACTTCACACTCCAAGATGTCTGGCTTTAGGTGAGGGATCACACCATTGTGGTTATCAGGGTCATTAAGATCTGTTTTGTATCGCTCTTCTGTGTATTCCTGTCACCTCTTCTTAATATCTTCTGCTCCTGTTAGGTCCATACTGTTTCTGTCCTTTATTGTCCATACTTTATTCTGCCCATCTTTGCATGAAATGTTCCCTTGGTGTCTCTAATTTTCTTGAAGAGATCTCTAGTCTTTCCCATTCTATTGTTTTCCTCTATTTCTTTGCCTTGTTCACTTAGGAAGGATTTCTTTTCTCTCCTTGATATCTTTGGAACGCTGCAGTCAGATAGGTATATCTTTCTTTTTCTCCTTTGCCTTTAGCTTCTCTTCTTTTCTCAGCTATTTGTAATGTTTCCTCAGACAACCATTTTGTCTTCTTGCATTTCTTTTTCTTGGGGATGGTTCTGATCACCACATCCTACACAATGTTATGAACCTCCATCCATAGTTCTTTAGGCACTCTGTCTATAACATCTAATCCCTTGAATCTCTCTCTCACTTCTACTGTATAGTCGTGAGGGATTTGATTTAAGTCATAACTGAAAGGCCTAGTGGTTTTCCCTACTTTCTTCAATTGAAGTCTGAATTTGGCAATAAGGAGTTCATGATCTGAGCCACAGTCAGCTTCCAGTCTTGTTTTTGCTGACTGTATAGAATTTCTCCATCTTCAGCTGCAAAGAATATAATCAGTGTGATTTCAGTGTTGACCATCTGGTGATGTCCATGTGTATGTAGAGTTGTCTCTTGTGTTCTTGGAAGAGGGTGTTTGCTATCACTGGAGCCTGAATTCTCTTGGCAAAACTGTTAGCCTTTCCCCTGCTCATTTTGTACTCTGTGGCCAAGCTTGCCTGTTTATCCAGGTAACTCTTGACTCCCTCCTTTTGCATTTTTGTCCCCTGTGATGAAAAGGACATCTTTTTTTTTTTTTTTTTGGTGTTAGTTCTAGAAGGTCTTGTACTTCGTAGAACTGTTCAACTTCAGTTTCTTTGGCGTTAGTGGTTGGGACATAGACTTGGATTACTGTGATATTGAATGGTTTGCCTTGGAAATGAACAGACATCATTCTGTCATTTTTGAGATTTCATCCAAGTACTGCACATTGGACTCTTGTTGACGATGAGGACTACTCCATTTCTTCCGAGGGATTCTTGCCCACAGTAGTAGATATAATGGTCATTTGAACTAAATTCACCCATTCCGGTCCATTTTAGTACACTGATTCCTAAAATGTCAATATTCACTCTTGCCATTTCCTGTTTTACCGCTTCCGGTATACCTTGATCCATGGACCTAACATTCCAGGTTCCTATGCAGTATTGCTCTTTACAGCATCAGACTTGTCTTCCATCATCAGACACATCCACAACTGGCTGTTGTTTCCACTTTGGTTCAGCCTCTTCATTCCTTCTAGAGCTATTTTTCCTACTGGAGCTCTTCCCCGGTAGCATTTTGGGCACCTACAGACCTGGGGAGTTCATCTTTCAGTGTCATACCTTTTTGCCTTTTTATACTGTTCATGAGGTTCTCAAGGCAAGAATACTGAAGTGGTTTGCCATTCCCTTCTCCAGTGGACCACATTTTGTCAGGGCTCTCCAGCATGATCTGTTTATCTTGGGTGGCCCTACATGGCATGGCTCATAGTTTCATTGAGTTAGACAAGGTGGTGGTCCATGTGATCAGTTTGGTTAGTTTTCTGTGATTGTAGTTTTCATTCTGTCTACCCTCTGATGGATGATGATAAGAGATGTGGAAGCTTCCTGATGGGAGGCACTGGCTGTGGGGAATACTGGTTTTGTTCTGGTGGGCAAAACCTAACCACTACACTACAGAAACTTTGAAATGCTCATAGAAATTAAATGCTATAGATAAAGGCCCATATATGAATAGCTTTTCATGTGAGTTTTTTGCCATTGTTCATTCAAGTGCCTGACATCATCCAAAATGGACATAAAATACTTGTGCATTCTGTCTGTATTTTGTAATTGGGTTAGCTAATTATCTTTTTTTCTTTTTTTTTTGCCTGTTTGCCTAAAGCCTTATCTCCCTAAACCAGAAAATAGGACTGTTTGGTCTTTTTTCTACATTTAGTTCTAGTTCCCTGCTTATTTAAAAAGCTAAACATAAATTTAATGTCTACAAGAGATAAGGGAAAAGTCTAAATTTTCTACTAGATAGCAAGGCAGGCAGTTATTTAGAATAAATAGGTTAATCACAAAGGATAAGAAGAGCTTTTTAGATTAGTGATGCTTAAACCACAGTCCCATAAAACAAAAATTTTGGTGAGCTAAATTCAAGTTAGTTAACATTTGGTTACTGGAGTTTTCCCCAACCTCTACTACACAAACTAGATGAATCTTGTTAGTGGAAGGGTATTCTTGTGCATTAAAATATTTGGGGGGATTTCATCTGTTTCCACATGAATACAGACCATTGATAAATAATGGTCTAACATGTTATTTTGAAATGAGCAGTAATACTAATGGGGACAATCCAAATAGTTGACCATACTTGATTGATTTCTTTGACATTTTGGCTGTTTGCTGTGTGATTGTCACTGGTATGTGTGATGGAGTTAAGTGTATGCTAATTCACTTCAGTCATGTCTGACTCTGTGCAACCCCTTAGACGGCAGCCCACCAGGCTCCCTGGTCCCTGGGATTCTCCAGGCGAGAACACTGGAGTGGGTTGCCATTTCCTTCTCCAATGTATGAAAGTGAAAGTGAAGTCGCTCAGTTGTGTCTGACTCTTAGCGACCCCATGGACTGCAGCCTACCAGGCTCCTCTGTCCATGGGATTTTCTAGGCAAGAGTACTGGAGTGGGGTGCCATTGCCTTCTCCGGTTAAGTGTATGGGTATCCTTGAAAAGCCTGGGTCATGTCTTCAAAAGAACTCTGTGACCTGCTATTGACCTCCTGGCTTTGGGGGAGATCCTTACTTGGGAAATGCACTTCACCTCTGGGTGCCCTAGGAATGTTATGTTGAATGTAATTTTAATACATAAAGTCTTGAGGTTGCCACTTGTTTATACATTTGTCTCTTTAAAATTGGCTATTTAAAACTGGCTATAGAAACTACTGCCAAGTGGAGTCCCTTAGGCTTTTTTCAGTGAAAGTGATGGTGGAGACGGTGTGGAAAAGTCTGCAGTTTATCCTGAATATTTTTTCTTTCTGCTGTCATACTAAAGAATTCAGTGCCTTTTTTTTTTTTTTTTAAACCCAAGGCAGTATGTGAGTCTTGGAAAGTAGCTCAGTGTGGATGCTGCAATCGTACTGCACCACTTCTTGGTTGTGTGACCTCGGGGAAATTACTTGGTTTATTTATGCCTCAGTGTCCTCTGCTATAATATAGGAATAATGATAGTACTACTCACAGGGTTATTTTGATTATTAAGTGACTGGAAGCCATGCCAAGCACTGTGAATAGTGCCCTGTGAGTACATGTTAACTGCTTAATAAAGTTTAGCTGTTCTTTTTTATTATTGTATTAATATTTTCACTATTCTTAGAACTGGAAAGAACTGTACTTGACCCATTTTTTTAATATACCACCCTTGAGGAGCTGGCCTTGGAATTAGTGGTTTTATTAAATTTTTGGCTGATAGTGTTTAATAACTTTTCTGCCAGAATAAAACAGATTTTGGGGGAAGGTTTAGTATGAATTTTCTGTTAGCAGGATTTAGGTGCCCTAAACTTCAGATTTGACGGAGATCACCCCTGCCCCAAATTTTGACCTCAGAATGGATCAAGTATAGTTAGGGAGTATTTGGGCTTATTAAATAGGTAGAAATATAAGTCAGTATAACATATCTGACCATTTAACCCTAAACAAAATTCTATAAGGACAAGTTATGGAAAACATTGACTTGAATCCTCAACATTTTTAATTAAAAAGAATAAATGTTAGTGGCAGTGAAAAAAATCTTAAATATTTGTTTTTGTGATTTATTTTTTAGGATGAAAATCAGTTTTTAAAACGTGTTCCATTGGCTGCACCTGCTGTAGGTCTTGAATTGTAGAAAAAGTGAAGTTCCTGTTTACTGCAGAGCCATGACGGTCCCCATTTCAGTATGCCCGCTGTGTTCTCCCTCTCTCCAAGCCATCTTAACAATCATTATATTTAGAAGTGTACAAAGCCCCCCAATCTTAAGGGATTTAGGAACAACCTGTGAAATTAGTAAGAGTATCTGCCACCAACTATTACTATATGAATATACGTGTTGAAATTACTTTGAGAGACTTAGGAAAGAGAAGAACAACATCATTCAGGAAGAAATAGCAGCTGCTAAAAGCAGTAGAGTGATATTCTTCCTGGGCGATTCCAAAGTACAGCGCAATTAAATAATGGAGACTCTGGTGACTTCATCTCTAATCCTAATGATTTAATTACACACTCATAAAGATTTAGACTAACATTCTAATAACTCATTGTGCTGGGGTGACAAAGAACGAGCTTTGTGTTTAGAGAGAGCTTATATAAAACATGTTCCTTTGAAAAAAAGTAGCCTATCTGTTTAAATTATGCCAGCAGGCAGCATTGCACATTAGCAACAGATACCTCCTTGGTACCATGCACTGTTAAACTATCACAAAACCCTCTTCACTGCAGTCTTGCTCCACTGGAACCCATTCTCAGGGTGGTGTTTGTAAAGATGATTCCCAAATATGAGTCACTCTGCTGAAAGCCCTTAAGTGGCTCCCAGAGCCCTCAAAGGAAGTCCAGCCCATCACTGCATCCTTTTCTTTTATAGTCTTATTCTACCCACCATTTTATTACATAGACATCTTGGCTATTGGGGATTCCCTGGTAGCTCAGATGGTAAAGAGTTTGCCTGCAATGCAGGAGACCTGGGTTCGATCCCTGGGTCAGGAAGAGCCCCTGGAGGAGGGAATGGCAACCCACTCCAGGATTCTTGCCTGGAATATCTCATGGATGAAGGAGCCTGGCAGGTCCATGGGGTCGTGAAAAGTCAGACACGACTGAGCAGCTTCACTCACTTGACTGCTGAGTCAGCTCAAGGAACCTCACTGATGGCTAGGTGTCACAGCACACTGGAGCTAGGAGTACAGGCAGTCCTGGAGGTCCAGTTCTCATCTCCGTGGCTTTCGCTACTCCCCGTCTCATTCTCTTTTGCTGCAGACTGCCTTCCTCTGCTTTGATGCGGAGGAAATGGCCATCTCACAACTCCTAGTTTAGGTCTTCACTGCAAGTGTTCAGCAGAGATGGAAACTAGTTTCATGGGCCCTACAGCAAGTTCCTGGGAAAGTGAATCTAATGGATGAGAGGAAGGTGGGCTCACTGGTGCACTGAGTCTGGGGGATGGTCCCAGGTGTAGTAGTGGCTGTGAAAACAGGCTGCCATTTTACAGGTTGGGAGTGTTCAAAGGGTTCCCAGATAAAAACACAGGGAGCTCTTTGAGATATCCCACCTTTGATTCCCTTCTCCAATTATCCTCAGATGTCTCCAAATAGACTTGGGCTTTGTCTTTGGTATTGAGGACTGTGATTACCTTGTATGTAGTTTATTTATGGGAAGCTTAATGCCACCAAGAAGTTGCCTTTTCAACCAGATGATATATCTTGTGTTTTTGAAAATGTATTCATTTTAATAAATATTTATTAGTTATCTAGATTATTTAAATTGCTATAATATAGAGTTGCATGGAGTATAATTGTGTCTAGTTTAAAGGCTATTTTTTGAGGAAGTTAACAGTATATATCTAAGCTGCATTTACTTGCATGTCCAGGGTTATAATCCTTTATTCATTAATGTTTTCTCCAGATCTTGTTCCAGTGTTGTGGCAGGCAGTCAGACTCTTTAATCATTTGTCTGTACAGATGCCTCTGATATATAGGAAGTTTTTTTAAACTCATTCTGGTATGTGTAAGAGAAAAGACATGTTGGAAAAACAGAAAATTTCCAACAGCTTTATTGCAGGACATTATGAGTTTGAGATTAACTCAATAACAAGAGACTTTGTATAATCTGAGAAACTGGAGATTTAAGATTATGAACATGGCAACTTGCCCAAATCATTTCTATAGCTGGAGGTAGTTCAGAGTTCAAGACTTCACAAATAAATACTTACATTCAAAGGGAAAAATCAGAAACATCATTGCCTAAGTCCAAGATGAAGTCACAGTCCTACTGGTGGGAGGACTTGTTCATGGTTAAAGATACAAACTTGTATTTTTAAAGTTCAATATGGGAACTGTTGAGGGGTTATATCACGGGACTATTTCTTAGAATGACAGTGGATGAAAAGTAGGAAACCCTTACAAAGACACATGTTGGTGAACTTATTTGTTGAATATTTGAAATTGCCTTCTCCTGCAGTGAGGGAGGGAGTGTCCTTACTCTTGTGTTCTTAAAATTGAATATCTAAAAAATTATTTGGAGAGCTGTGCCAGGATCACCAATGGGAAATAAATAGGGAGAAGAAAGTGTAACCCACTAACATGGCATCAGTAGATGTGCTAAAGCTGAGAATGATCCTTACCATGCGAGGTTTTAAGTTCCCCAACCAGGAATGGAACCTGTGGCCCCTGCAGCAGTAGTATGGAATCCCAGCCGCTGGACTGCCAGGGAAGTCCCAGATTAGAATTCTTAACTGCTGGGCACCTTATTTCCTTTGTGCCTTGGTTAGTGCTCTCAAAGATGTTGGGGAGCTTTTCCTATGAAGATGGTATGTTAATAATTTCATAAAGATACCATTCAGGAGTCCAATTTGAATACATTTTGAGGTGGAATGTTTTCTCAGCAGTTGGTGATTTTAAAGTTTACTTTAAATGTACTGTATAACCATATTCAAGTAGCTGGAAAGGAAAATGTACTATTGATATGTACTAATTATGGAAAAGGTAGTCTCCTAACCTTCAGCATTAACTATAGGTCTGTCCTTCATGGAGTGGTGCAAGAATATCTTAATGTGACTTCTGTTTGAGAAAAATAAATATAAGATGATATATTTACAAAACATTTTCCATAGGAGAGGAGCTAAAGTGCTAATTGAATGTAGGTGATTTTCTCATTTGAAGGAAGGAGCGATATGAACTTTGAAGCCAGTCCTTACCGACAGGGGCATTTTGCTTATCCTAAGGACTTTTTTTCATCTTGTGTTAGGACGGGCCATAACAGGTTTTTCCAGTAATACTGACCTGCTCAAATTCATACACAGCTCTCTTCTGCTTCCTTTTTACTTGATGTATCCAGGGGCTGGCCAAAGTTAAAGGTCTCATCTCTTCTAGAACTGACTAGCCAACAAAGTAATGGACCTCTGACCTAGAGCTCAACAGTCCTAGCCAGTTTTATTTTTTTAATTCAATTTTTACATTCAAGTATATTTTACAATGTTCAGGTCACAAATTTAGCTCTCAAAGTCTTAGACCTTAATCAGCTTTAGAGGAAAAAGCTGCTGAGACTTGCTATGGCAATTGAAGGTAAAATTTAACTTGTTCTAGGTGTAACACTTAAAGTTAGACATGTTGCACAGGTCAGTCTCTCTCTGTTGAATGACTATTTTGGTTATTATTTTTTTCAGGCCATCATAGACTCAAAATTTCATAGAATACAATGAAAATCAGTTATTAAAAATAAAAACCAAGGCATAAAAAAGACAAGTTCCAAATTTTCATTAGGCTTAACAGATATAAAACTTGCCAAATGTTATAAAAGTGCTAAATTCTTTCCGTTTCTGCACTTATCTCATTTTGGACCCATCACAACCAGTTTACAGACCAGTGTGGGTCCTGGGATTACTTTGAGACATTGAATCTAATTATTTAGTTGACGTTGAAAAGGTTACATCATGGCTAGATGTCCCTGTTTAGGAAATCTCCCAGAATTGTATCCTGACTTAAATTTGTTATATCAATATTGTTGCCTAAAACAACTTCCTTTTTTCCGAGAGAGCCTCAATCAGATCAATCTGTCCTATTTAAGTGAAATCTGAGCATCTGCCCAGTCTGGGTGAATCTTGATCAGATTGGTTACTCCAGTTTCCTCTGAATAATTGGTTGTAGGCAGGGACATATGACACAATTCTGGCCAATTAGATGTGAAGAAAATCAGGGCACTTTGGAGAAATTTTTCTTTCCTATTCAAATGATAGGGTAAAATAATAGGAGGGCATGATGCCTGGAGCTGCTATTATACATTTGGTAACCTATGAGTTTAGGGAGAAACTTGGATTTTATAGTGAATTATTAAACAGCTAAATGAACTAAACATGTTAGTACCTTTCACAATTACTATGCAGGATTTAAAAAAAAATCCTCTTTATTATTTAAGCAATTTGTAGTTGGTCTTTCTCTAGTTTGCAGCCCAAAGCATCTACACAGAGTAATTTAGGAGTAGTTCAATGCATAGATTTTAATAATGAGTTAATTTTTAAGGAAAAACAGAAATTGATTAATATTTTAAAAATCAGTTTTCCAAGTAGTGCTCTGCCCCTGGGCCTGTTTTTCCATTAGGTGGAAACTCCTAGACTTGCAGGTAAAAAAGCCCCAATGACTAAACAGACCTCTGTCAGATTTGCTCTGCAAGTCCGACATTTCAGCATTGGCGCATGTCATAAAAACAAGAGGCACCACAGCTGATGTTTTTGTTCGGTGATATAGGGCATTTCTAATATTTGGGGTCGGGTAGGTTAAAAATCAGGGAGAAGGCAATGGCACCCCACTCCAGGATTCTTGCCTGGAAAATCCCATGGATGGAGGAGCCTGGTGGGCTACAGTCCATGGGATTGCTAAGAGTCGGACATGACTGAGCAACTTCACTTTGACTTTTCACTTTCATGCATTGGAGAAGGAAATGGCAACCCACTCCAGTGTTCTTGCCTGGAGAATCCCAGGAACGGAGGAGCCTGGTAGGCTGCCGTCTATGGGGTTGCATAGAGTTGGACACGACTGAAGCGACTTAGCAGCAGTAGCAGCAGGTTAAAAATCAAGTCTTCATCTTTTGTTTGGAGTGTGAAGGAAAGCACTCAGTATAAGTGGTGCTCTCAGAGTAGGCTATAGTATTTGGATTATCAATAACTGCTGGAAGCTCTGACTGAAGGCTTGCACATTCCTTTCTCTCCCCTACCCCTGGCCCTGGGCACTCTGCTCTCAGCCTTTAAAGTTTACTGAAATGCCCAGATGGAGGAAGATAGAAGCTTTGCAGCTGGAGAAATACCTTGTGGTGCAAAAAGAACCATTACCAGGCATTTTGGGAGTTGGAGTGTTTGAGAAGTGGTAATAGAGCTGGGAAATTTTAATTTTTAAAATTATGAAATAAATGGCACTGTAAAATCTGACATTATGTGGCAGGCATTAGTCCAAGCACTTAATCATTTAATCCTCACAAGAAGCCCACAAAACAGATATCATTATTTTTACTCTCTGTTACAACAAAAGAAGGGATTCCAGAGGTTAGGTCATTTAGAGACTTACAGTCTCTACCATCCATGCTGTTACCATTCAACCACACTCTCTCCATATGGAATATTTCAGCTGTACAGATAAAGACAGAGAACTGTTTAAGACTCCCCCAGGTATCCAGTGCTCTGCTTTGTCCTTTAGAGAGATTTGACATTATGGATATGGTTGGTCCTTGAGCATTTCTCCCTGCTTCTACCCCTCCCTCTCTTTCTGTGATCTTTCTTTCTCTGGCATGAAGTTTGGTTCAGTTTTTGGTTAGAGGGGCTGAGTCTAGTTTCTCCTACCTCCTGGGTCCTGCTTACTTAATTAAGCAGCAGTTCTGAAGGCGACTGGAAGTCATTTTCTTGAGCCTTCTTTCTGTAGCCCAGAGCGCCATCCTAGACAGTGAGCCCAGCTCTGGACCACAAAGGGTAATCTTTTAGCTGTCATTTAGTCCTCATTTCTCTGCCGGTGTTCAGTAACATCCCACTTCCTGCTGTTGGTCCTGATGACCTGCTGTCCCAACATTTCAGCCCCTCTCACCACTGTGAGCCTTATAGGAAAACAGGGAAGATATTAATACCTTTTTCAGTGCCATCCTGACGTGCCTATTGTTCATTTGCCAGTCATCAGTAGGTGGCACAAACGAGCACCGTGTTCCCTCTACATACAGCGCAGGCGCACCATCCTCGCGCTACACATTGCATGTTTCTAGGTTAGAGGGGAGATTGGCCAGCCTCTTTGATTTACTATGCATCCTTTTTTTGGTCAAGAATGTCCCATTTTCTCTGAGCTGTTTTTATTCCAAGAAATTAGGTTTATCATTTCGGAAGGTTGGTGAGATTGGTTTAACAGCTAATTTGATATTGAAAGTTTTCCCGCAACCCTACGGTGATAAGCTGTAGTGTTGTCGGTCTGCTTAAGGCTTACTACGGATACCTTAGGCAATTCACAGGAATTTGGAGAAGTCATGGCTTTCAGCCTATAACCCCCTAAATTTACATTTCCCTTAAGTTAAAAAAATTAAGTCAGGAATGCACCAGCATGGAGACTTTGCTGTAATTTGTCTTTTGATTTATTATTTATAGGGTGTTTACTGGCAGGTATATGGGCTTCCCAAGTGGCTCAATGGTAAAGAATTCTCCTGCCAGTGCAGGAGATGCAGATTTGATCCCTGAGCTGGGAAGATCCTCTGGAGAAGGAAATGGCAACCCACTCAAGCATTCTTGCCTGGGAAATCCCATGGACAGAGGGGCTTGGTGGGCTACAGTCCATGGAGTCGCAAGAGTCAAACACTGAATAGCAGCTAAACAACAACGACAAATGGGGAAAAACAGATAAAAATTCTTAACTTCATGGAACTTACATTCTAGTGGGAGAGACAGACAAGAAAACAGGAAGAGTATGACGTTTAAAATATGTAGCCTCTTAGGTCATTTACGTTTTTGGACTCTTGATGCATTTGAGAAGGTCGGCATCGAGACAGAGGGAAACTCTTGGTATCACCACCAAACCCCTCTCAACCCTTAAGAGTTATGTTTTTCATGTTCTACCACCTCTTGCCCTTTCTTTCCTCTAGACCAATCAGTAGAACTGACCACTGTTTAAAAAAACAAACAAACAGGGAGATACTTATGAGCTCTTCACACTCAATGGAGGGGAGACAAAGGGTCATAAAAAATATTTTATGGTAGCTTGTTGTGCTCACTGGCAGTGTTAACACTAGAAGTGAAAGTGACTTTTCTTTTCCAGGAAAGAATTTTGATGTGTTGTCTTAGCGGTTTAAGGCAAAGAGGTCTGCCTAGAAAGGAGCTTTATATTAAGATCAAACTTTACATTAAAATTCAAATGGGGGCTGCTTCCATGAGGATTCTTAATATTACTATTATAGGTCATCCGCTGACTGTCCTTTTCCATTTTCATAAGATTCCCATAAATCAGATAAAACTTTAAGAAAGTCTTCCTTTCCCTCCTTGCTTCCTCTCTTGATTTCTCCCTCCCTCCTTTCCTGTCTTTCTCACTTTAATTAAATTGCATCAGGGGAGTTTATTTTTCCTTTTGTAAGATCTTCCTTTAAGCAGAACCCTTAAAAATCTTTTGTGATCAAGCATTTTAAAGTGCCTACATGGGCATGGCTTTATAGAGACACAGTTAGATTGAATTCAGTCTGGTCATCTCAGAATACAGATGAAAAGCAGAAAATTGTATTATAAAATTGCAGCTTGAACTGGGAACCATCTAGTCACCAGTGATACACACTGCTTTATGGCTGGTTTGTTCATGGGTATGATGATGGCCTTAGAAGGTAATAGATACTTGATTTAGTTGCCCTGAATAATTCTGAATTCTGGACTAGACCATGGTGATTGATTTAAAGGAGATGTGACTTTTTTTGTTTGGCTAGAGATACAGGGAGTAGTGTGTGCTTCCAGTGGGTTTGAATATGATACTTTATGAATACGAATCAGCTGGTTTCATGGGGTTTCCACTTGTAGCTTTTTCATAACTGGTATGTTTATGCCACCAAAAATAGCTCTTTCAACAAAGAAATTGTCATTTGCTAAGATGGCCATCGGAAGTCACAGCCACCATCTGATAGAGTTGATGATTGCTGTGAAACTACTGAAACCTGCTTTAGATGAGTAAACCTGGCTAGAGTGGACTTTAAACCTCAAATCCCCAATTTCAAGAACAAAAGGAAGGGTGCACTGGTCGGAAATATGATTCCAGTTAAATGGACCTTGTTGACTATTTTTATGTGCCTGAATTGAATATTTAAAGAAGAGTCCTTCTGGTTATTTTATTTACCTGGAATGCACTTGTTCAGGTGGTCAGTAGTAGTGATGGTTCCTAAATACTGACAGATGCTTTTGCATTATTCATCAAAAGAGTTTTCTATCATTAGAATCACACTGCTTTCACAGTGCTGCAAATGTTTTCTGAGATTTAAAGAAGATGTGGGCCTAGTTGGTGCTTTTTCAGCTTTCGGATCTGGATTGTGGGGATAAACTGATGTTTGAATTGCCCTTGTTCTGCTAGAGGAAAAGGATTTCTGATTACAGCACTTATTAGCAGTGGGAGTGCTGAGTCAGTTGCAAAAATTTTAAATAGCATACAGACTGGGACGTGATTGTCCTGTGAAGAGATCTTTAGGGAAGCAGCCTTACAGGATGAGGGTCTACAGGCTGTTGAATTCCATACTGAATGTTGTTTCCTAGGGTAGGGTGAACAGGTGTCCTGGGGAGGCTTGCGTATCTCCTGGGTGTTGACTTACGCCGCTGCCTCAATGCTTTTTTGTGGACTGAAGTCCTGTTGCTCCTGGTGCATGTGTTATGTTTAAACATAGCATACCTTGAATTTGGCAATGATCTTAGCTTGACTGTACCGTAATCTCAGTGTGAGACGGATACAGTCATTTATGTGGAAGGGCACCATCCTATTTTTAAGGCTTGTGATTTGTTTGTTGAGCATCTACTCTGAGTCTACTACTATGCATTTCTGAATTTACCAAAATTACTAGAATTGTTTTCTGTCTTATGATTTGCTATGGCTCTAAGTCAGGCAAATATGACTTAAATATGCCTCAGAAAGTTGTTAGTAATAAATTTTGGATCAAGTTTGAGGGTTGGGATAAATGACTTCTAGGAATAAGGCAGATATTTTTCTCTTCAAAATTAAAAATTAGAAGTAGTTTTTGTGGTAACTGAAAAGAATATTTTAAATTCTGAAAACTTTCTCCATTATATTAAGGCATTTTAGTATTTGTCTTTTAAGTTTTAAATCTTTTTTTCAATTCTTATTCCATATGGGCAAATAGCATAATAGATATTAAAACAAAAAGTTATTTTTTAATTTGAAAAATACTGTTTAACTGAAAAAAAAAGGAAAATCCAGAAGAAAATGAAGACGATTATGAATCATCCGTAATTCAGAAGCAAATATAGTCGGCGTTTTGGTAGTTTTCTAGTTTTTTCTTCTTTCCCTCTGATGTACAATTTACAAATGTAAGGTTGAAGCCTCACTTTCATGTGATTCACTGGAGTGCAGGAGTCAGAAAAAAGCAAGTAAAGATGGTAGATACCAAATGAGGGGATGAATCAC
Organism: Capricornis sumatraensis; assembly: GCF_032405125.1. Classification (NCBI taxonomy): domain Eukaryota; kingdom Metazoa; phylum Chordata; class Mammalia; order Artiodactyla; family Bovidae; genus Capricornis; species Capricornis sumatraensis. The sequence continues at coordinate 218,131,138 of NC_091069.1, forward strand.
AGAAGAACTGAAAGGGCTTCTAAGAATGCTGCCTCATCTATGATACAGTGAAACCTCACGGACAACTCATGAACAGCTTTAAGAAGCTTACTTATATGAACTTGGAGTTCTGAGAGAATAAAAACTTTGATTAGATGAGTTCTTTGGCCAGCTTGGTGACTCCACTATACTCTGAAAGGTCTAATAAAATCACTTTCAACCATACTGTTCATTATTAGCTTAAATGACAACATATTGATTGCCATTTAAGTTAACAGTTGTCATTTCTCACCATTCATATTGACTCTTACTCAAACCTTAGTTTTAAATGCTAAAAAAATCACTGTTCCTGAGATAAATATCAATACAGATCAATCCTTAGCTTTAATTCATAAAGTTTTTTTTTTTTTTTTTATGGCAACAGTTAAGAATTGGATCTCTTTTAGATCTATTCATTGGGAACCATGAAAATCATTAATCCAATGAACAAAAACTTGTGGTGTCACCACTGTGTGCCAGGTACTGTTCTAGGCACAGGGAACCATGAGTGAATAAAACATTTCTGTGTTCATGAAGAGAAACATTTCTATTTTCATTTAGAGGGAAATGACAGAAAATAAAATCAATGGTGGTTGGTGGCTCAGACGGTAAAGCGTCTGCCTACAATGTGGGAGGTCTGGGTTCAGTTTTTGGGTTGGGAAGATCTCCCAGAGAAGGAAATGGCAACCCACTCCAGTATTCTTGCCTGGAAACTCCCATGGATGGAGGAGCCTGGTAGGCTACGGTCCATGGTCCATGGGGTCCCAAAGGGTCGGACACGACTGAGCAACTTCACTTTCACTTTCAGGAGGCCTCTCCAGATTGGGTGATTAGTATCTGCTTTTCTGTACTGCTTAATCCCAGCCTGAATTGCAAGAATGAGTCAGTCTTGGAAAAATCTGGAGAGAAAGCATTTGAGACAGAAGGAACAGTGAGTCAGAATGAACTGAGGAACTGTGTGGAGCCCATGATCATAGGAAGAGGAGTAGGAGAGGCAGGCTGGAGGGAGATCATGTAGGCTACAGCAAGGAGTTTGGGATTAATTATACTTATTGTGAGAGGTCATCGGATTGTTCTGAGAAGTCTACTTGACCTTAAAAAGTACCACGTTAATAACAAAAAGCAACCCAATCACAAAGTGAACAGACCTAAATAGACATTTCTTTGAAGAAGATATACTGATGGCCAGTAGACATGTGAAAAAAAATGCTCAACGTTGCTGCTAAGTTACTTCAGTCATGTCAGACTCTGTGGGACCCTGTAGGCGGCAGCCCACCAGGCTCCCCCGTCCCTGGGATTCTCCAGGCAAGAACACTGGAGTGGGTTGCCATTTCCTTCTCCAATGCATGAGAGTGAAAAGTGAAAGTGAAGTCACTCAGTCATGCCTGACTCTTAGTGACCCCATGGACTGCAGCCTGGGTTCCTTCTTCCATGGGATTTTCCAGGCAAGAGTACTGGAGTGGGGTGCCATTGCCTTCTCTGTCAACATTGCTACTTATTAGAGAAATGCAAATCAAAACTACAATGAGTTGCCACCTCATACTGGTCAGAATGACTATCACTACAAATAGTAAATGCTGGAGAACGTGGAGAAAAGTGAACCCTTCTACACTATTCATGAGAATGCAAATTGCCACAGCTACTATGGAGAACAGTATGAAAGTTCCTTAAAAAACTAAAAATAGAGCTGCCATATAATCTTGCAAGGGCTTCTCTGGTGGCTTGGTGGTAAAGAACTTGCCCGACAGTGCAGGAGATGTGAGTTCGATTCCTGGGTTGGGAAGATCCTCGAGAGAAGGAAATGGCAACCCACTCCAGTATTCTTGCCTGAGAAATTCCATGGACAGAGGAGCCTGGCAGGCTACAGTCCATAGGGTCACAAGTTGGGCATGATTTTAAACAATAACACCAACATGATATTGCAATCCTACTTCTGGGCATGTATCTGGAGAAAACTCTAGTTCAAAAAGATACATCCACCTCAGTGTTCAAAGCAGCACTATTTACAATCACCAAGACATGGAGGCAACCTAAATGTCCATCAGGAGATGAATGGATAGAGAAGATGTGGTATGTATGTACAATGAAATACTGTTGTTGTTCAGTCACTCAGTCATGTCTGACTCTTTGCAACCCATTAGATTGCAGCATGCTAGGCTTCCCTGTCCTTCACTATCCCAGAGTTTGGTCAAACTCATGTCCATTGAGTCAGTGATGCCATCCAACCATCTCATCCTTTGTCACCCCCTTCTCCTCCTGCCTTTAGTCTTTCCTAGCATCAGAGTCTTTCCCACTGAGTCTGTTCTTCACATCAGGTGGCCAAATATTGGAACTTCAGCTTCAGCATTAGTCATTCCAATGAATATTCAGGGTTGATTCCCTTTAGGATTGACTGGTTTGATCTCCTTGCAGTCCAAGGGACTCTCAAGAGTCTTCTCCAACATCACAATTCAAAAGCATCAGTTCTTTGGTGCTCAGACTTCTTTATGGTCCAGTTCTCACAGCCATACATGACTGCTGGAAAAACCATAGCTTTTTTTTTTTTTTTAATTTTTTAATTTTATTTTATTTTATTTTTTTAATTTTAATAGCTTTGACTATACAGACCTTTGTTGGCAAAGTGATGTCTTTGCTTTTTAATACACTGTCTGGTTTGTCATAGCTTTCCTTCCAAGGAGCAGGCGTCTTTTAATTTCATGGCTGCAGTGACCATCTGCAGAGATTTTGGAGCCCAAGAAAATAAAATAAGTCACGGTTTCTACTTTTTCCCTTTCTATTTTGCCATGAAGTGACGAGACTGGATGCCATAATCTTAGTTTTTTGAATGTTGAGTTTTAAGCCAGCTTTTACTCTCTGCTTTCACCCTCATCCAGAGGCTCTTTAGTTCCCTTCATTTTCTGCCATTACAGTCGTATCATCTCAGTTCATGTGCTGCTGAAGCTGAGCTTAATGTATTTTGAGCATTGCCTTACTAGCATGTGAATTGAGTGCAATTGTACAGTAGTTTGAACATTCTTTGGTATTGTCCTTCTTTGGGATTGGAATGAAAACTGAGCTTTTCCAGTCCTATGGCCGTTGCTGAGTGAGTTCTCCAGATTTGTGGCATATTGAGTGCAGCACTTTTAACAGCTTCATCTTTTAGAATTTGAAATAGGTCATCTGGGATTCCATCACCTACACTAGCTTTGTTTTTAGTAATGCTTCCTAAGGCCCACTTGATTTCACACTTCAGGATATCTGGCTCTAGGTGAGTGGCCACACCATCATGGTTATCTGGGTCATTAAGACCTTTCCTATATAGTTCTTCTGTGTATTCTTGCCACTTGTTCTTAATCTCTTCTGCTTCTGTTATGTTTCAGTAATGAAATATTACTGTCATAAAAAAAGAATAAAATAATGCCCCTCACAGCAACATGGATGGACCTAGAGATTATCCTAGTAGGTAAAGTAAGTCAGGGCGACATAGACAAATACTGTAGGGTATCACTTATATGTGCAACCTAAAATATGATGCAGGGGCTTCCCTAGTGGCTCAGTGCTAAAGAATCTGCCTGCCAATGCAGGAGGCATGGATTCGACCCCTGGCCTGGGATGCTCCCACATGCTGTGAAGCAGTTGAGCCCATGCACCGTAACTACTGAGCCTGTGCTCTAGAGCCGGGAGCTGCAGCTGCTGAAGCCTGTGTGCCCAGAGCCCGTGCTCTGCAACGAGAGAAGCCACAGCAAGAAGCCAGTGTACTGTTAACTGGAGAGTGGTCCCCACTCACCGCAACTAGAGAAAACGTCTGTGCAGCAACGAAGATTTAGCATAGCCAAAAATAAATAATAAAATTATTTAAAAAGTATGATATAGGAGGGGAGCATAAAGATGGCGGAGGAATAGGACGGGAAGACCACTTTCTCCCTCACAAATTCCTCAAAAGAACATTTCAACGCTGAGCAAACTCCACAAAACAACCTCTGTAGGCTGGCAGAGGACAGCAGGCAACCAGAAAAGCAGACCATTGTCTTCAAAAACAGGTAGGAAAAAATATAAACGACGAAAAAGGAGACAAAGGAGGTGGGGAGGGAACTCCGTCCCGGGAAGGGAAGCCCGTCCCGGGAAGGGAATTTTAAGAAGAGAGGTTTCCAAACACCAGGAAACACTCTCCCTGCCGAGTCTGTGGCGAGTCTTGGAAACCCAGAGGGCAACATAACAGGAAGGAAAAATAAAGAAATAATTAAAACTAAGAGATTACAAGCCCAACAGTAACTCCCCCAGCGGAAAAGCAGCACAGACGCCGGCATCCGCCATTGGGAAGTGGGGGCAGGGCAGGGACGCGCGGGAGGCGCGGGCTGCAGTGCTTTGTAAGAATCGGGCAGGAACGCCCCACGCGCAACCAGAACGATCTAACTTGCGCTAGCAAACCAGACTGTGGGATAGCTACAGCACGAAAAGCTCGAACATAAGACGCCGCCAGGACCGAGCACAGAACAAAGGACGGAACGGAAAAAGCCGGCTGCAGACCATCCCCCGCCGGGGACAGGCAGCCAGAGCCGTAAGGACTGGAAAGGGGCAATTGCAGACCCGGAGAGACTTTACTTACCTAACTGCAAGCGGGCTTCTTTGCTAAGACTTCTGGGGGTGCTGGACAGTCACAATCTGCCTCACGGGGGACGCCAGCGGTCCACCCAGAAAGTTGAGCAGCAGCGACAGAAAAGGAGACAAGCCGCGGCGATCACGCTCGCCAAACTCCTGAGCTACTCGGACCTGGGAAGGGCACAAAGCGCAGTCCCAGCCGAATCTGTGCCTCTGAGGGCTGCCTGAGCGCCAAACATGAGCGGCTTGGACCGGGAAGCGCACGCAGCCTAGGGCCGGCCCCAGACGGTTCCCGGCTGTGCATTGTAGAGCCGGAGCGGTTTGTGCGCCGCGAGAAGGGACAGGTCAAGCGGGGCTGTGACACTGTGAGCACACGACAGCGCTATTAGTTTGCGGCATTCCCCCTCCCCACAGCGCGACTGAACTAGTGAGCCTGAAAAACCAGCAAACGGAAGAAGTTAAACAGAGGGAACCACCTTGGAAGTGATCCCACATGGCCCAAAACATCAGAGAAGAGCCAGATATATTTTTACTATTTTAAAAATCATTCCTTTTTTTTTTTCCTTTTTTTTCTCTTCTTTTTTTTTTCTAACCTTTTTTTTTAATTGTTAAATCTTCTATTTCTCCTCTAATTTTTATTACTATAACCTATTATTACTATTTTTTAAAAAAAAGACTTTTTTTTTTTTTTTTTTTTAAGGCAAACACCATATATAGCCTTTGGATGGTTGTTGGTGGGGTTTTTGTTTGTTTGTTTGTTTTGTTTTTTTTGTTTGCTTGTTTTTTTTTAATAATTCTTGGTTTCTTTTCTTTCTTTCTTTCCTGCTTTTTCCTTCTGCTTCTTTTCTTTAATATTGTATTTTTGAAAATCCAACCTCTACTCTAGATTTTTAACCTTTGCTCTTAGGTTTTTGTTGTCAATTATGTTCATTTAAAAACCCAAACTTCACTACCCAAGTTTACCTGAGAGCGAGATTACTGGCTTGACCACTCTCTTCTCCTATGGACTCTCCTTTTTCTCCACCAGGTGGCCTCTGTCTCTTTTCTCCCCCATCTCTTCTCTATCCAACTCTGTGAATCTCTGTGTGTTCCAGACAGTGGAGAACACCTAAGGAACTGGTTACTGGCAGGATTTGTCTCTCTCCTTCTCATTCCTCTCTCTTATCCTCCTGGTCACCTCTGTCTACTTCCTCCCTCTCCTCTTCCCTGTATAACTCCGTAAAAACCTGAGCGGGCCAGACTATAGAGCGCACATAAGGAAGTGACAACTGCCTAGCTTGCTCTCTCCTCTTTTGATCTCACCGCATCTCATTCCAGTTACCTCTAACTACCCCCTCCATCTTCTCTTCTCCTTGTAACTCAGTGAACCTCTCTGAGTGTCCCTCAATGTGGAGAAACTTTTCATCTTTAACCTAGATGTTTTATCATCGGTGCTGTATAGATGGAGAAGTCTAGAGGCTACTGTAAAAACTGAAGACCAGAAGCAGGAGGCTTAAATACAAAACCTGAAAACATTAGAGAACTCTTGAATTCAGGGAACATTAAGCAATAGGAGCTCATCAAATGCCTTCATACTTACACTGAAACCAAGCTCCACCCAAGGGCCAACAAGTTCCAAAACAAGACATATCACTCAAATTCTCCAGCAACACAGGAACACTCCCCTGAGCTTGAATATACAGGCAGCTCAAAATTATTCCAAAACCTTTGATGTCTCATAACCCATCACTGGTCACTCCACTGCACTCCAGAGAGAAGAAACCCAGCTCCACCCACCAGAACTCCAACACAAGCCTCCCTAACCAGGAAACCTTGACAAGCCACTGATAGAACCCCACCAAAGTGAGGAAGCTCCATAATAAAGAGAACTCCACAAATCACCAGAATATAAAAAGACCACCCCAAACGCAGCAATATAACCAAGATGAAGAGACAGAGGAATACTCAGCAGGTAAAGGAACAGGAGAGTTGCCCACCAAACCAAACAAAAGAGGAAGAAGTAGGGAATCTACCTGAGAAGGAATTCCGAATATTGATAGTGAAAATGATCCAAAATCTTGAAATCAAAATGGAATCACAGATAAATAGCCTAGAGACAAGGATTGAGAAGATGCAAGAAAGGTTTAACAAGGACCTAGAAGAAATAAAAAAGAGTCAAAATATAATGAATAATGCAATAAATGAGATCAGAAACACTCTGGAGGCAACAAATAGTAGAATAACGGAGGCAGAAGATAGGATTAGTGAAATAGAAGATAGAATGGTAGAAATAAATGAATCAGAGAGGAAACAAGAAATACGAATTAAAAGAAACGAGGACAATCTCAGAGACCTCCAGGACAATATGAAACGCTCCAACATTCGAATTATAGGAGTCCCAGAAGAAGAAGACAGAAGGAAAGATCATGAGAAAATCCTTGAGGAGATAATAGTTGAAAACTTCCCTAAAATGGGGAAGGAAATAATCACCCAAGTCCAAGAAACACAGAGAGTTCCAAATAGGATAAACCCAAGGCGAAACACCCCAAGACACATATTAATTAAATTAACAAAGGTCAAACACAAAGAACAAATATTAAAAGCAGCAAGGGAAAAACAACAAATAACACACAAGGGGATTCCCATAAGGATAACAGCTGATCTTTCAATAGAAACTCTTCAGGCCAGGAGGGAATGGCAAGACATACTTAAAGTGATGAAAGACAATAACCTACAGCCCAGATTACTGTACCCAGCAAGGATCTCATTCAAATACGAAGGAGAAATCAAAAGCTTTACAGACAAGCAAAAGCTGAGAGAATTCAGCACCACCAAACCAGCTCTCCAACAAATTCTAAAGGATATTCTCTAGACAGGAAACTGAAAAGGGTGTATAAACCCGAACCCAAAACAATAAAGTAAATGGTAACGGGATCATACTTATCAATAATTACCTTAAACGTAAATGGGTTGAACGCCCCAACCAAAAGGCAAAGACTGGCCGAATGGATACAAAAACAAGACCCCTCTATATGCTGCTTACAAGAGACCCACCTCAAAACAAGAGACACATATAGACTGAAAGTGAAGGGCTGGAATAAGATATACCACGCAAATAGAGACCAAAAGAAAGCAGGAGTGGCAATACTCATATCTGATAAAATAGACTTTAAAACAAAGGCTGTGAAAAGAGACAAAGAAGGCCACTACATAATGATCAAAGGATCAATCCAAGAAGAAGATATAACAATTATAAATATATATGCACCCAATATAGGAGCACCGCAATATGTAAGACAAATGCTAACAAGTATGAAAGGGGAAATCAACAATAACACAATAATAGTGGGAGACTTTAATACCCCACTCACACCTATGGACAGATCAACTAAACAGAAAATTAACAAAGAAACGCAAACTTTAAATGATACATTAGATCAATTAGACCTAATTGATATCTATAGGACATTTCACCCCAAAACAATGAATTTCACCTTTTTTTCAAGTGCTCATGGAACCTTCTCCAGGATAGATCACATCCTGGGCCATAAATCTAAACTTGATAAATTCAAAAAAATCGAAATCATTCCAAGCATCTTTTCTGACCATAATGCATTAAGATTAGATCTCAATTACAGGAGAAAAACTACTAAAAATTCCAACATATGGAGGTTGAACAACACACTTCTGAATAACCAACAAATCACAGAAGAAATCAAAAAAGAAATCAAAATATGCATAGAAACTAATGAAAATGAAAACACAACAACCCAAAACCTGTGGGACACTATAAAAGCAGTGCTAAGAGGAAAGTTCATAGCAATACAGGCATACCTCAAGAAACAAGAAAAAAGTCAAATAAATAACCTAACTCTACAACTAAAGCAACTAGAAAAGGAAGAATTGGAGAACCCCAGAGTTAGTAGAAGGAAAGAAATCTTAAAAATTAGGGCAGAAATAAATGCAAAAGAAACAAAAGAGACCATAGCAAAAATCAACAAGGCCAAAAGCTGGTTCTTTGAAAGGATAAATAAAATTGACAAACCACTAGCCAGACTCATCAAGAAGCAAAGAGAGAAAAATCAAATCAATAAAATTAGAAATGAAAATGGAGAGATCACAACAGATGACACAGAAATACAAAAGATCATAAGAGACTACTATCAGCAGTTGTATGCCAATAAAATGGACAATGTGGAAGAAATGGACAAATTCTTAGAAAAGTACAATTTTCCAAAACTGAACCAGGAAGAAATAGAAAATCTTAACAGACCCATCACCAGCACGGAAATTGAAACTGTAATCAGAAATCTTCCAGCAAACAAAAGCCCAGGTCCAGACGGCTTCACAGCTGAATTCTACCAAAAATTTAGAGAAGAGCTAACACCTATCCTACTCAAACTCTTCCAGAAAATTGCAGAGGAAGGTAAACTTCCAAACTCATTCTATGAGGCCACCATCACCCTAATACCAAAACCTGACAAAGATGTCACAAAAAAAGAAAACTACAGGCCAATATCACTGATGAACATAGATGCAAAAATCCTCAACAAAATTCTAGCAATCAGAATCCAACAACATATTAAAAAGATCATACACCATGACCAAGTGGGCTTTATCCCAGGGATGCAAGGATTCTTCAATATCCGCAAATCAATCAATGTAATTCACCACATTAACAAATTGAAAAATAAAAACCATATGATTATCTCAATAGATGCAGAGAAGGCCTTTGACAAAATTCAACATCCATTTATGATAAAAACTCTCCAGAAAGCAGGAATAGAAGGAACATACCTCAACATAATAAAAGCTATATATGACAAACCCACAGCAAACATTATCCTCAATGGTGAAAAATTGAAAGCATTTCCCCTAAAGTCAGGAACAAGACAAGGGTGTCCACTTTCACCGCTACTATTCAACATAGTTCTGGAAGTTTTGGCCACAGCAATCAGAGCAGAAAAAGAAATAAAAGGAATCCAAATTGGAAAAGAAGAAGTAAAACTCTCACTGTTTGCAGATGACATGATCCTCTACATGGAAAACCCTAAAGACTCCACCAGAAAATTACTAGAGCTCATCAATGAATATAGTAAAGTTGCAGGATATAAAATCAACACACAGAAATCCCTTGCATTCCTATACACTAATAATGAGAAAGTAGAAAAAGAAATTAAGGAAACAATTCCATTCACCATTGCAACAAAAAGAATAAAATACTTAGGAATATATCTACCCAAAGAAACTAAAGACCTATATATAGAAAACTATAAAACACTGATGAAAGAAATCAAAGAGGACACTAATAGATGGAGAAATATACCATGTTCATGGATTGGAAGAATCAATATAGTGAAAATGAGTATACTACCCAAAGCAATTTACAAATTCAACGCAATCCCTATCAAGCTACCAGCCATATTTTTCACAGAACTAGAACAAATAATTTCAAGATTTGTATGGAAATACAAAAAACCTCGAATAGCCAAAGCAATCTTGAGAAAGAAGAATGGAACTGGAGGAATCAACTTGCCTGACTTCAGGCTCTACTACAAAGCCACAGTCATCAAAACAGTATGGTACTGGCACAAAGACAGACATATAGATCAATGGAACAAAATAGAAAGCCCAGAGATAAATCCACACACATATGGACACCTTATCTTTGACAAAGGAGGCAAGAATATACAATGGAGTAAAGACAATCTCTTTAACAAGTGGTGCTGGGAAAACTGGTCAACCACTTGTAAAAGAATGAAACTAGATCACTTTCTAACACCGCACACAAAAATAAACTCAAAATGGATTAAAGATCTAAATGTAAGACCAGAAACTATAAAACTCCTAGAGGAGAATATAGGCAAAACACTCTCAGACATAAATCACAGCAGGATCCTCTATGATCCACCTCCCAGAATTCTGGAAATAAAAGCAAAAATAAACAAATGGGATCTAATTAAAATTAAAAGCTTCTGCACAACAAAGGAAAATATACGCAAGGTGAAAAGACAGCCTTCTGAATGGGAGAAAATAATAGCAAATGAAGCAACTGACAAACAACTAATCTCAAAAATATACAAGCAACTTATGCAGCTCCATTCCAGAAAAATAAATGACCCAATCAAAAAATGGGCCAAAGAACTAAATAGACATTTCTCCAAAGAAGACATACGGATGGCTAACAAACACATGAAAAGATGCTCAACATCACTCATTATCAGAGAAATGCAAATCAAAACCACAATGAGGTACCACTTCACACCAGTCAGAATGGCTGCGATCCAAAAATCTGCAAGCAATAAATGCTGGAGAGGGTGTGGAGAAAAGGGAACCCTCCTACACTGTTGGTGGGAATGCAAACTAGTACAGCCACTATGGAGAACAGTGTGGAGATTCCTTAAAAAATTGCAAATAGAACTACCTTATGACCCAGCAATCCCACTGCTGGGTATACACACCGAGGAAACCAGAATTGAAAGAGACACATGTACCCCAATGTTCATCGCAGCACTGTTTATAATAGCCAGGACATGGAAACAACCTAGATGTCCATCAGCAGATGAATGGATAAGAAAGCTGTGGTACATGTACACAATGGAGTATTACTCAGCCGTTAAAAAGAATTCATTTGAATAAGTTCTGATGAGATGGATGAAACTGGAGCCGATTATACAGAGTGAAGTAAGCCAGAAAGAAAAACACCAATACAGTATACTAACACATATATATGGAATTTAGAAAGATGGCAATGACGACCCTGTATGCAAGACAGGAAAAAAGACACAGCTGTGTATAACGGACTTTTGGACTCAGAGAGAGAGGGAGAGGGTGGGATGATTTGGGAGAATGGCATTCTATCATGTATACTATCATGTAAGAAATGAATCGCCAGTCTATGTCTGACGCAGGATACAGCATGCTTGGGGCTGGTGCATGGGGATCACCCACAGAGATGTTATGGGGAGGGAGGTGGGAGGGGGTTTCATGTTTGGGAACACATGTAAGAATTAAAGATTTTAAAATTTAATAAAAAAAAAAAAAAGAAAAGACCCTGATGCTGGGAAAGATTGAAGGCAGGCGGAGAAGGGACAGCAAAGGATGAGATGGTTGGGACAGGGAGACCTTGCATGCTGTGGTCCATGGGTCTCAAAGAGTCAGACACAATTGAGCAACTGAACTGAACTAAACTAAACTGAACTAACTGAAGATAATGTAGTGAGGAAGGAAAGTAATCTGAGAATTAGTGATTGAACATTATCAATAACTATGAGTAACACAGACCAAACCAGATTAGATGTTCACATTGTGTATTTAAGAAATAAAAGCAAAAATAAACAAATGGGATCTAATTAAAATTAAAAGCTTCTGCACAACAAAGGAAAATATAAGCAAGGTGAAAAGACAGCCTTCTGAATGGGAGAAAATAATAGCAAATGAAGCAACTGACAAACAACTAATCTCAAAAATATACAAGCAACTTATGCAGCTCAATTCCAGAAAAATAAACGACCCAATCAAAAAATGGGCCAAAGAACTAAATAGACATTTCTCCAAAGAAGACATACAGATGGCTAACAAACACATGAAAAGATGCTCAACATCACTCATTATCAGAGAAATGCAAATCAAAACTACAATTAGGTACCACTTCACACCAGTCAGAATGGCTGTGATCCAAAAATCTGCAAGCAATAAATGCTGGAGAGGGTGTGGAGAAAAGGGAACCCTCCTACACTGTTGGTGGGAATGCAAACTAGTACAGCCACTTTGGAGAACAGTGTGGAGATTCCTTTAAAAATTGCAAATAGAACTACCTTATGACCCAGCAATCCCACTGCTGGGCATACACACCGAGGAAACCAGAATTGAAAGAGACACATGTACCCCAATGTTCATCGCAGCACTGTTTATAATAGCCAGGACATGGAAACAACCTAGATGTCCATCAGCAGATGAATGGATAAGAAAGCTTTGGTACATATACACAATGGAGTATTACTCAGCCGTTAAAAAGAATTCATTTGAATCAGTTCTGATGAGATGGATGAAACTGGAGCCAATTATACAGAGTGAAGTAAGCCAGAAAGAAAAACACCAATACAGTATACTAATGCATATATATGGAATTTAGAAAGATGGCAATGACGACCCTGTATGCAAGACAGGAAAAAAGACACAGCTGTGTATAATGGACTTTTGGACTCAGAGGGAGAGGGAGAGGGTGGGATGATTTGGGAGAATGGCATTCTATCATGTATACTATCATGTAAGAATTGAATCGCCAGTCTATGTCTGACGCAGGATACAGCATGCTTGGGGCTGGTGCATGGGGATGACCCACAGAGATGTTATGGGGAGGGAGGTGGGAGGGGGGTTCATGTTTGGGAACACATGTAAGAATTAAAGATTTTAAAATTTAAAAAAAATAAAATAAAATAAAAAAATAAAAAAAATAAAAAAGAAAGAAATGAAAAAAAAAAAAAGTATGATATAAGTAAACTTACGTACAAAACAGAAACAGATGCATAGATGTAGAAAACAAGCTTATTACCAAAGAGGAAAAGGGGTAGGGGAGGGAAAAATTAGGAGTTTGGGATTGGCAGATACAAACTACTATAATAAAATAACAAACCCCTATTAAAAAAGAAAAAATACCACAGTGACTGTGACGTGGAGAACTTTTATGAGGGGAAGCAGAAAAGCCAACTGGAATGCTTAGACATCCAGGAGAGATGATGGTTGGTTAGATCACAAGGTTGCTATACTGATGGAGAGAAACAGTGGATTTGGGTTGTGCTTTGGATGAAGAGTCGAGGCTTTCTGAAGGATGGAGAAAGGAAACAGTGATGTTTTGGGTTTAAACATTTAGCGGGTGGGGGCCCATTTACTGAGATGGAGAGGCTAGAGCAAGAGCAGGTGTAAGATTAAGATTCATGTGATGTTTAAGATTCTGAGATATCACAGTACTGTCGTCTGGCAGTTGTACATAAAACTGGGACTAAAGGTGGAGGATGATGCTGGAAATGTACATTTGGAGTCATCTGTGTGTGGATAGGAATCAGTTCCTTGAGATTAGGCCACATGACTTAGGGTGACATAGAAACTCAAGTCCCTTCACCATTTGGGAGCATCTGTATTTTCCTGTCAGAATTTTCAACGATTGAGAGTCTGCTGAGAGTACCCTGAGCTGCTGCTTTTTCTGAGCTCTGATATCGTTTAGGAAGAAGGAAAGAAACTAATGTTTGTTCAAGGTGTGACATATGCTGAGAATTGAACATGACACCTTTACTTTATTTCATTGAATCTTTACCATGATTCTTGTCTTTAACATGTGAGGCGACTGGCTCAGAGTCAGCGAAGTTGGCCAGGAGACAGTGTGACTGAGAAATGAACCCGGGATTTCAGTGCAGGTCTTTGGGCTTGTTTTTTGTTTTTTTCTTCTTCATTCATGTTTGCAGTTGGCAAAGTTGCAAAGGAGTGGGAATATTTGCTTTTGCAAATTGCATGTGATTTTAAAATAAATATAGCATGTCACATGTTAAAATTTGTTTTCAAAGCAGTGCTTGCTCATGCCAAAGACAATAAAATTCTTTAACAATACAGAAAACTCTAAGGTGGGAATTGAAGTACCCTTGTCTCTTCCTGTTTAAGTAACATTTCTTTTCCACAAATCATAGAAAATTTCTAAGACTATATAACGTATGTTTCTTGCCATGCTACAAATATTGCTTTGTAACTTTTTATTCACTTAATAATGTATCTTGGACAGCTTTCTGTTTTGGCAGATCTATGACATTATTTTTAATGACATCATAATGTTTTATGGTTAGCTCATTTATTTAATCAGGCCTCATAGACATTTAGATGATTTCTGGTTTGTTTTTTAAACAATTGCAAACAAGGCGGTAGTGATCAACCATATAATTTCTATTTCTTGCTTTATTATGCTAGTGTTTATCAGGAATAAATCCCTGGTACTGTAATTGCAAGGTCAAAATGAATATTTATTTTAAATTTAGATAAATATTGGTAAGTTGATTCAAATAATATTACCTAATTTATAGTCTTACTATTAGCCCCACAACTTCATCCTCAATATCTTTTTTTCACATTAAAATTTGTGCTTATCAGATGAAATACTATTTCACTTTTGACTTTAAGATTTTAGCCATGGGTACTGTTGAGCATTTTTTCTATTTATTAGTCATTTCTTCTGTTAATTGTCTATTCTTATACTTTTGCTGGTTGATTTGCAGGGACCCTTTCAGATCATGGATATGAATCCTTTTTTCTGTGTCTGTTTACAAAAGTTTTCTCCTAATTTTTTGCTTAATTTGAGTAATGTTTATGGTTTATATAGATATTTTACATGTGGTTACATTTATCATCCTTTTCCATAAGGACTTCTGTCTTTTGCCAACATTAAAGAAAGTGTAGAATTCTTACTCTGGAAAAGCTTCCATAAGGACAGATTGTCATATGGCAAAGCTTATGTCTTAAAACTGTGTAGACCACAGTGACTTCCCTAGTGGCTCAGATGGTAAAGAATCTGTCTGCACTGAAGGGGACCTGGGTCAATGTCTGGGTCGGGAAAATGCCATGGAGAAGGGAATGGCAACCCACTCCAGTATTCTTGCCAGGGAAATTCCCTTGAACAGAGGAACCTGGCTGACTACAGGCCATGGGATCGCAAAGAGCTGGGCACGACTGAGCAACTAACACACACACGCACACACGCGCACACACACACACACACACACACACACACACACACACACAGTGGCAGATGTAGGTCCTGCATTCCATTGACCTCCCAATGCCATGTATGACTCTCCCAGTGTTCTGAGTTTCTGCATTTAGATGTTTGTCAGATGTTCAGCAACTTTCCTGTCTACCTCCTATTTTTTCTTGGACCGCAGCTCTTTCTTACCCTTTGGTTATTTCTCACTGACTCCCTTCTTCACCATCAAAATTTTTGCTTCCATTTTCTCCTTCTTGTCCCTGCCACCATTGTGTTTAATATTTCCTACTCTCAATCCATCCTGACACTCTCCCTGCCCTCCCTGATGTTTTTTCTGTCCCTTGTCAATTTCTATGTGCTTCCCAAGATTGATTCCAGCAGTCAGAGGGTAATCATGGACACTTCTCAGCCCTGGTTGTTCTTGCTTGGTGGACACCCTTGTACTGCTGAAGAAGTGTGCAAATGTTTGTGTCTATATGAATGTGCCTGTGTGTTAGTGTGTGTAGTTATTTCTGAATGCAGAGGGATTCAAGGAATCTTGTAATCAGATAGTTTGGGTTTTAATGCTGGCCTTCCTTTTTTTTCCCCTGGGATTGGCTATTTAGAAAACTTTGTAGCACATCTGCTCCAATTATATATGCAAATTTTGCTTAAAAGAAGTTTTTGGGTTTTTTCATTTTTATCCCAGTTTTAGATTTTTCTACTTAAAGAATGAGTTTAAGATCTATAGTGCAGTGATTTGAAATGTGGACTAATCAAAATGCCACTTATTTGTGACAGTTACTCAACAATGTTTACATGGTATTTTAAAAAAGGGAAGCTTTTGATAACCAGGAGCAGAATTTGAACGGGGACAGACAATTGTCGAAAAATCGACTTGCGTGGATACTCCTAGGCTTTTTCTTTACCACAGGGAGATCTATTTTTATGTTGTTGGTGGGTTTTTTTTAGCATGGATTTTTTCTCCCCACAAAACCACCTGTCACAGAAATACAGTGCCTGCTTTAAATGCTATACAACTCGATTTCCAACTGGCCGTGGCTGGAAGGTGCCAGGCCTGCTTCAGATCAGCAGGCAGTTTCTCTGAGCCCCTCACCCCTCTGGAGATGGAGACTTTGACCTGAAAGCAGCAAAAACTTGGGGGCGGGGAAGTGCTTTGTTTTCTAGAGAAAAATGTGATCTCTTCCTCCACTGTCCTTTCTTTGACTTGTAGCCAGAAAGCCTTACAGGCTCACAGAAGTCGGACTTCTAGGGACAAAATTAGGACAGTTTGCATGAAATCAGTTGCTCTTTCTTGGCTTTTTTTTTTTCCTGTTTTTGGAAAACAGTTGAGTCTGTAAACCAGTAGTTAGTGAGAGATATAGAGGCTTAAGTGTAAGAATTTGGAAACTGGTGTGGGTTTATGAATTTGTTAGCATACAAAGCAGACTTTCCTTTAAAATGAAATTAAAACAAAACACAGGAGGTAGGTGGCAAGTGTGTACGGTGACTTTAAGAAATGAATGAGACCATTAACAACCTCTACAAATACTTCCTCTATGTTAGTGTGTGTAGCCCACTGTGTAAGTTTCCTGTCAAGGTATCTTTTTAAAGAGGCGACTCTGGATGGGATGTAGGTGAGATCAGATAAAATACAGATGGTCATAAGGCTCAAAATTTAAAAAGTACCTCTTCCCCACTTAGCAGCTAATTACAGGTTAGGGTAAGGGCTTCTCTGGTGGCTCGGAGGTGAAGAATCTGCCTTCAGTGCAGAAGATATGGGAGATGTGGGTTCAGTTCCTGTGTCAGGAAGATCCCCTGGAAGAGGAAATGGCAACTCACTCAAGTGTTCTTGCCTAGGAAATCCCGTGGACAGAGGAGCCTGGCAGGCTATAGTCCATGGGGTCTCAAAAGAGTCAGACACAACCAAGCGACTAACTCACACACAAGTTAGAGTGGATCTGAAATTGTCCTGAGCAGCCCCCAAGGGGACAAATGTTATGGAGACATAGTCAGTAATGGTTAGTTGAAAGTCAGAATTTCATATCTTTTAACTCTTGCTTCAACTGGGATATTTCATATTTTATCAGTAGGGGATGAGACCTTGTGCTGATACCCTAACATACAACTAAGCTAGCAAGCCTTTGCGTCTTTCACTTATATGACTCTGAATTAAGTGCTGTGCCTGGGAAACAGATTGACTCCCACTGCCCACATGCTCAGCAGGTCTGGTGAGAGGTAATGCTGCCTGGAGCTGTGGTTTCCAAACTTAAATGGGACTCAGAATTACCTGGGAGAACTTTTAAAATACAGATTCTCAAGCAACAAGGATTTCTGGAGATGAATGTAGCAGTTTGTACAAAGAAAGCCAAATCTGGGGACCTGTTGCTGCCTTGAGAAGCTGGATATGTCTGAGGACCACACTTGACTTCTGTCTCCTAACAGCTGTGTACATTTTGACCTATGCATGCATGCATGCTCAGTCACTTCAGTCGTGTCTGACTCTTTGCAACCCCTGTAGCCTGCCAGGCTCCTCTGTCCATGGGGATTCTCCAGGCAAGAATACTGGAGTGGGTTGCTACGCTCTCCTCCAGGGGATCTTGCTGACCCAGGGATGGAACGCATGTCTCCTGCATCTCCTGTGCTGCAGAGGGTTCTTTACCGATGAGCCACTGGGGAAGCCCACATTTTAATCTAACCATCAGTCAAATATCAAGCTAGCATTTCGAAGTTAATGTGTAATATAGTCACTTTTTATTTAACATGCCCAGTAGAGATGCTTTTGTGCTTTGACATGAGTGTTCTTATAGAACTAAGAGAAAATATTTTACTGTCTTTAGGGAAGGTTAAGCCTCACTTAAGTCCCCTTGTCCAGTGTCACCAAGGAAACAACCAAGGAGTAAGCAATAAATGAAACTGGCTTTCCAGTTACTAAGAACAGATGTGTGTGTGTTAGTCATTTAGTCTTGTCCAACTCTTTGCAACCCCACAAACTGTAGTCCACCAGTCTTCTCTGTCCATGGAATTCTCCAGGCAAGACTACTGGAGTGGATTGCCATTCCCTTCTCTAGAGGATCTTCTTGACCCAGAGATCAAACCCTGGTCTCCTGCATCACAGGCAGATTCTTTACTGTTTGAGCTACAGGGAAGTCCTACTAAGAACAAATACCAAGGTCTAAATTTTTACTGTGGTAAACAGAGTATTTATAAAGTAATCACAGCTACTGTTTGCATACTCTAAGTAAAAAGAAAAAAAAGTACATGGCCTAGAACAAGAAAACTTTTAAAACTGTGTCAAGTGTTCTTACAAATAGCTGTGAAAAGAAGAGAAGCGAAAAGCAGAGGAGAAAAGGAAAGATATACCATTTGAATGCAGAGTTCCAAAGAATAGCAAGAAGAGATAAGAAAGCCTGCCTCAGTGATCAATGCAAAGAAATAAAGGAAAACAATAGAAAGGGAAAGGCTAGAGATCTCTTCAAGAAAATTAGAGACACCAAGGGAACATTTCTTGCAAAGATGGGCTCGATAAAGGACAGAAATCGTATGGACCTAACAGAAGCAGAAGATATTAAGAAGATTTGGCAAGAATACACAGAAGTGAAGTGAAGTCGCGTCTGACTCTTTGCGACCCCATGGATTGTAGCCTACCAGGCTCCTCCCTCCATGGGATTCTCCAGGAGAATGGAGTGGGTTGCCATTTCCTTCTCCAGGGTATCTTTCCGACCCAGGGATCGAACCTGAGTCTCCCGCATTCCGGGCAGATGCTTTAACCTCTGAGCCACCAGGGAACACAGAAGAACTGTACAAAAAAGGTCTTCACCACCCAGATAATCATGATGGTGTGATCACTCACCTAGAGCCAGACATCCTGGAATGTGAAGTCAAATGAGCCTTAGGAAGCCTCACTATGAACAAAGCTAGTGGAGGTGATGGAATTCCAGTTGAGCTATTTCAAATCATAAAAGATGATGCTGTGAAAGTGGTGCACTCAATATGCCAGCAAATTTGGAAAACTCAGCAGTGGCCACTGGACTGGAAAAGGTCAGTTTTCATTCCAATCCCAAAGAAAGGCAATGCAAAAGAATGCTCAAACTACTGGACAATTGCACTCATCTCACACGCTAACAAAGTAATGCTCAAAATTCTCCAAGCCAGGCTTCAGCAATACGTGAACTGTGAAATTCCAGATGTTCAAGTTGGTTTTAGAAAAGACAGAGGAACCAGAGATCAAATTGCCAACATCCACTGGATCATCGAAAAAGCAAGAGAGTTCCAGAAAAACATCTATTTGTGCTTTATTGACTATGCCAAAGCCTTTGACTGTGTGGATCACAATAAACTATGGAAAATTCTTCAAGAGATGGGAATACCAGACCACCTGACTTGCCTCTTGAGAAACCTGTATGCAGGTCAGGAAGCAACAGTTAGAACTGGACATGGAACAAAAGATAGAACTGGACATGGAACAATGGACTAATTCCAAATAGGAAAAGGAGTACATCAAGGCTGTATATTGTTACCCTGCTTATTTAACTTCTATGCAGAGTACATCATGAGAAACACTAGACTGAAGGAAGCACAAGCTGCAATCAAGATTGCCGGGAGAAATATCAATAACCTCAGATATGCAGATGACACCACCCTTATGGCAGAAAGTGAAGAAGAACTAAAGAACCTCTTGATAAAAGTGAAAGAGGAGAGTGAAAAAGTTGGCTTAAAGCTCAACATTCAGAAAGTTAAGATCATGGCATCTGGTCCCATCACTTCATGGCAAATAGATGGGGAAACAGTGCTTGACTTTATTTTTCTGGGCTCCAAAGTCAGGCAATGGCACCCCACTCCAGTACTCTTGCCTGGAAAATCCTATGGATGGAGGAGCCTGGTAGGCTGCGGTCCATGGGGTCGCGAAGAGTCAGACACGACTGAGCGACTGCACTTTCACCTTTCACTTTCATCCATTGGAGAAGGAAATGGCAACCCACTCCAGTGTTCTTGCCTGGAGAATCCCAGGGGTGGGGGAGCCTGGTGGGCTGACATCTATGGGGTCACACAGAGTCGGACACGACTGAAGTGACTTAGCAGTAGCAGCAGCAAAGTTACTGCAGATGGTGATTGCAGCCATGAAATCAAAGATGCTTACTCCTTGGAAGGAAAGTTATGACCAACCTAGATAACATATTAAAGAGCAGAGACATTACTTTGTCAAGAAACGTCCCGTCTAGTCAAGGATATGGTTTTTCCTGTGGTCATGTATGGGTGTGAGAATTGGACTATAAAGATAGCTGAACACCGAAGAATTGATGCTTTTGAACTGTGGTGTTGGAGAAGACTCTTGAGAGTCCCTTGGACTGCAAAGAGATCCAACCAGTCCATTCTAAAGGAGATCAGTCTTTGGTATTCTTTGGAAGGACTGATGCTAAAGCTGAAACTCCAATACTTTGGCCACCTGATGGGAAGAGCTGACTAATTTGAAAAGACCCTGATGCTGGGAAAGATTGAGGGCGGTAGGAGAAGGGGATGACCGAGGATGAGATGATTGGATAGCATCACTGACTCAGTGGACATGGGTTTGGATGAACTCCAGGAGTTGGTGATGGACAGGGAGGCCTAGCATGCTGTGGTTCATGGGGTTGCAAAGAGTCAGACGTGACTGAGCAACTGAACTGAACTGGTTAGGTTTTTCAGGGGTCAGGCTTGAACTCTGTGTCTTCTGGTGTTCACCTGATCCATGCCACATCCTCTACCTTCATTCCTTATTGTCCTTATTTTATTGTTATTTTTATATACTACTGACTAGAGTTGTCATTCCTATGTGCTAGATAAAGTTTCCAAAAGCTAGACAGTATTTATAGATTTCTAGTATTTGCTAGAAAGGGTCTAAGGAACCACGACATAAAGTCCTTGCTTTTATAGATCATAAAACTGGAGGCAAAGCTGTTGGAAAGACTTAGCAGTGATGAGCCAGTTTGTGGTCTGGGTGGGACTTGAAGGCAGACAGTCCATATGATGAAACAGAATGAGAGTTGCTCTAGGGCCCAGAGCACCTGATTTCAAGCCTGGCTCTGTCATATCCTAGCTTTATGACCTCAGACAGGGTCTTCATTTCTCTGACTCTATAATAAAAGGCAATGAATTATCTCTACCTACTTCATAGAAATATTAAGAGGAATAAGTCACATAATGTATGTCAGTACTCTTAACTCTGGATACACAGTAGAATCCTTGGGAAGTTTCAGCAAATCATCAAACAAAACAGATACTCAGTCCAGTCCCATCCTGAGAAATGCTGATTTAACTGATATGTGGTGGGGCTTTGTGATCAGCACTTTTAAGAAGATCCCCAGGTGCTTTTAATGTGCTACCAGGGTGGAGAACCGTGAAAGAGCCTTGCTGGATGCCAGTGATCTTTATAAATTCAGGTCAGTATTTACTGTGCCTTGGGAATTTTGTTCCCAGATATTCAGTACAATGTCATATCACTAAATAAATGACAGAAGAGTATCCATAGTCTTTTATATATAGATACATATGTGTTATGACAAGCCATATTGTTGAATAGTGACAACAATGTCATTTCTGATCTTATGTTGACATAGAAAACTGTTGACATAGTAGTTGGAACTAAATTTAAAATTTTAAAACTAATTCATATCCCTCTTCCCCATGGGATAACATTGAAACAAAATGAACAAAGCTATATTGTTGTGAATTCTTGTTTGTATTTCATTTGTTTCCCAGGGCTAACAATTATAGAATATAAAATAGGTCTTATTGAAAAGGAAAGTATCATGTGAAAGGCTTTAATAAAATAGAAACAAGGTTCTGACATTTGAAAAATTGCTGATTAATTCATTTCATCCTTTCTTTGACCTAAATCCTCCCATATGTATTTATCAGCTTTGCAAACAGATTGACTTTGTGCATTTAGAGTTTGCAAACAAGTCCCAGAATGTTACTGCTAACCAATTAGTTTCTAAAAGCCTTTCAAATAATCTTATCGTCTCTACAGGAGTGATTTAGGCAATGAAAAAAAAAGTTTGTTCTTCACTGAGAAGAATCATGACTTAATAAGAGTGGAGCTCGCCACGGCTGTTCGTAAGCATACTTATTCATCAGCTGATATTATTTGAGTTTAAGGCCTGATTACTGGAAAGGAAGAGCATTTCCAGTTGAAGCCATTCTTTGTGAGAGCAGTTACATTTTGTATAGAGATCATTTTTGAAAATTCATATCTGTAGTAGGAGATCCGGATGTTAATCAGCTTTTTTTTCTTTCCTCTTTAAAGTTACTCTAATAGGCTTTTGGATTGAATGAGGCTTTCAGCTTATCGAAAGATAAAATAATATTTGTGAAAGCCAGATCAGCTGTTTGTAGACTCATGGAGCTTAGAGGAAAATGCATTTTGAGGGAAGCAGGATAATCAGTGATGCTCAGTGACCCTCTGAAGTCCACACAGCTAGTTAGTGACAGAACCCAAACCAGAGCTCTTCTTGCCAGCCCTCCTTCTGCCCCTAAACCCAGACCAACTATGTCATCCAGCCCAGCAGCAGCGTGTCTCAGGACTCACTGTGTACCAGGTCCCCAAATATGTCTTGGGTCTGTGCTGAGAACTAAGGATACCCCGTACTTCTGCTCTGATGATTTTAGGAAATCTCCCTTTTCCTTCCTTTGACAGAAGCATTACCTGCACCTTTTCCACGTAGAAATGAAATTGTTTTCAGAAACGAATCCGTTTCAACCACACAGCTTTACTCTGATCTGTGGAAGCTGGCAAGAAATCAATTCACATTTTTTGTGTAGTTTTTGGCTGAAAAGATTCTATTGTAGAGGATCTGATAGTTTTTTGTTGTTGTTGTAGGCCCGCTAATGCAGTTTGTTGATCAGTGTCCCAGAATAGATGTGTTTACAAAAGAGAGCAAGTGATATTTTTGTGTGTCCTCAACACAGACATGGCCATGAGACTGTGTGAGAGACTGTCTCAAGGTGACCTTTAGAGCAGAGAATGAGAAGGGCTCCAGGTGTGCTCAGTACTGTTGGAGGGGATTTTGCTTCTTGGCCTTTCAGAGAACAGAGCTAGGAAACACATGCAGCTCCACGCACCCACAGACATACAAATACGTACACAAATACCTGTGTCTCTGTGTATATGCTTTTGTTTACATTTTGTATTTGTTTTTGTTTTGCACTCCTCTCATTCTTTTTAAGTTTGAACATGTAGGATCCTACAAGAGGTGTCACACCTTTCTTTACCCTCATCACTCAATTCTCTTCCACCCTTATAGGTAACCACCTTCACTGTTTTCTGGGTTATCCTTCCTGTATTTCTTTTTGTGATGATGAACAATATTTATATATTTAAAAATTCATATACTTTTTTATTACCCAAGAAGTAGCATACTATAAATTATTTATGCTTGTTTATACTTTGCCTTTTTCACTTATAATTTTAATGTATATAAATTATATCTCAAAGCTATTAAAAAGTCACCATCAGGTGGCATGTATGGCATTCCTAACACAATAAGATTTTCTCTGATTTGACCTTGGCTTAAAGATTTAAACCCAGTTGGATGCCGTGTAGACTAAGTGGAAAGGTTAGGAATCTCCCCTCAAATGACTCTCTTATGATTCTTTAAACCGGAAGTGTATTTTTTAACAGCATTTTCTGCTTGAGGGACTTAGTGAACTGATAACCCCTAAAGAAATTTACTTAATATTTTAAACTGACTGTGGCAGAAATGATTGATTCAATCCCTCTAAAGAGTTGAATTCTAAAGGACCTTATAGACCACTTTGCTACGCCTTTTATTTTACAGATGAGACTTAGAGAGCTTTAAAACTCTAATTATGTAATAAAGTTAGAAATGCAGTCCTCGACTCATCTGTTCTACTCTTTAAATATTTATACTCTTCTGTTAGGCAGTGATTAAAATGATAATTATTAAGACTCTGTAGAAACATGGAAAGCTGTTTATAATACAAATGAAAAAAAGAGCAGCGTGCCAAATGGCCTAAATATCATGATTGCAACCAATATAACAAATTTGTGTTCATATTGAGGTCTGGAACATGACAGACAAAAACGGTATGTGTGTTATGTAATGGGTTAAAGGGCATTTCTCCCTTAATGTTCTCGAACATTGCGGCATTGTATCCAACTAACTTCTTTTCTAAAAATATTAAGGCTACCACAGGGAGAATGTGAAATCAAAGAGACTGTTGGTAGCTGCCTGAATCTGTCAGCTGTATTTGCACTTTCCCCAGATACTTTCCAGCACTGGAAACGTGTGACGAGGTTCTATTATCCTATGCCTCTGACACTCTTCCATTGTTTACCCGCCCCTGGAATTTTGCCTTTATTCCCTTGTTTCTCACCCTGTTTTATGGAATCTACTGACCCAGCATGGCTGGCGAATGACTTTTATAGCAGGCAGTAACCACTGTTACCTATCCCAACTGAATGCAGAATATAAAGAAATTATGCTGACCCTTAAGTAATTTACGGCTTCCCTGGTGGCTCAGATGGTAAAGAATCTGCCTGCAATGTAGGAGACCTGAGTTTGATTCCTGGGTCAGGAAGATCCCCTGAAGGGCATGACGACCCACTCTAATACTCTTGCCTGCAGAATTCCACAGACAGGGGAACCTGGAAGGCTAAATACAGCCCATGGGGTTGCAAATAGTCAGACATGACTGCGCGACTAATACTTAAGTAATTTAGATAACACTGGAATAATATTTTGTTATTATTGTTATAAGATGGGTCATCTAATAATTATTAGGGTTAATTAATGGCTTATCTAATTATTATCTAATAATCACCCATTATCTAAGATGGGTGATTATTACCCAGTGGGATGAGTCCCAAAGATTGAGGGTGCCCCCTCTCTGGTTAGCTGTACAGGACCGTCTGCTATAAGGTTTGAAGAATGGAGCAATAGGTTTAGATGACTTTCAATCTGGTTAAAAAGCAGTTTCAGGAATCAGAGCACTCATTCGTGGATTTGCCTATCATGTGGCTCTGATGCCTGGAAAGTAACCAGAAAGAAAAGAAAGTACTGTGCCATGATGAGCCTGCCTCAGTTCTTTGTGGCTTTGGACCCTGCCCTCTGTAAGAATTCTATTTCTGGTCAGAGTTGCCGCATAAGCTTAAACTTCATCTAAATGCAAGTTCACTAGACTTGTTTTTTTCAAGTTGACTCTAACCATATGATTTTTTTGTGTGCTAGAGAACATCACAGGGAAAGCATAACGCAGCTACATAAACAATTTAAGCATCACGTTGTTTCAGACCCTAGCTCTTCCAAGAACGTTTGGATCATATATACTAGTGCACAGCACTGGATAATGCTAGGGTTTCAGCCCATGACTGAGCTAGTGCGATAAACATGAAGCTAGTGAATATTTAATATACTATTCAAACACACTCCCTCTCCAAGGGGTTGGGTCTCATTTTCTAAAATGTTCAGGTTTCTTTGGATGATGCTTGCTAAGTGGCACATAGTGTTAGCTCAACCAACTGATTAAACTTTTATGTCACTGTGCTTTTCCTGTTAAAAAGTTGAGAATATTCTATCCATAATGGTTTTATTTCAGGGAAAAGAAATGGGACTGTGAAAAGTCCAGGGATAGAAGAGGCAGAGTGAACAGGGCAGAGGGCACTGTGTCTGATATATAGACAGTCCTTCCTACAGGTCTACAGTCCTTGCGTTAGGTCTTTGGTGATACAGTTAAATCAACTTTCTGTTCTGGCATAAACAGTTCACTTTATTCTCCTTTCCCAAGCAGACATCTTCCTGAATTATATCTTTTTTGCCCCCTCTCCTTTGCTTAGAAATATCTAGTGAATCTGTTATTGCCGTTGTATTTAAATCTTAGGTCAGGCATTCCTACCTCTGTGCATCTAGTCTTATCTGACCCCCAAAATCAAATATCCTGTTATAATTGCCTTTTAGGACACTGCACCAAAGACAGCGAACCATCCTTCCCTATCCTCTGATTACACCCATGCTCTTTCCTGTCCTCAAGGCTCCACTGACACTGTTTTATTACCGCATTCTCCTTACCCCCACACGCTGTATTCTCTTTTTGCTATGGACTCCCGTGTATTTTTGTCAGGGCATTTATTTTTTGAAATGTCAATAGTAAAACTGTGATAATAGTGACCATTTATAGTGTTTATTTTGTGCTGGGCACTACTTTCGGTATTTTACATGAATTAACTCATTCAGCCTTCACCAACATTCAAGGGGTGAGTGCCATTATTCCCATTTTATAGACAAAAACCTGGAGACATGTTCTTGTTCAATTGCTGAACAAGTCATGTCCAACTCTTTTGTGACCCCATGAACTGCAGCCCCTGCCAGGCTTTTCTGTCTTGCACTGTCTCCCAGAGTTTGCTCAAGTTCATGTTCACTGAATCTGTGATGCTATCTAACCATCTCATCTTCTGCTGCTTGCTTCTTCTGCCTTCAATCTTTCGGGTCATCCATTTTTTTCCAATGAGTCGGGTCTTCACATCAGGTGGCCAAAGTATTGGAGCTTCAGCATGAGCCCTTCCAATGATATTCAGGGTTGATTTCCTTTAGGATTGACTGGTTTGATCTCCTTGCAGTCCAAGGGACTCTCAAAAGTCTTCTCTAGCACCACAAAAAAATTGAAAGCATCAGTTCTTCAGTGCTCAGCCTTCTTTGTGGTCCAGCTCTTGCATCTGAACATGACTACTGGAAAAACTGTAGCTTTGACTAGACAGATCTTTTTCCTCAAAGGGATGTCTTTGCTTTTTAATATGCTGTCTAGGTTTGTTGTAGCTTTCCTTCCAAAAAGCAAGTGTCTTTTAATTTCATGGCTGCAGTTACTATCTGCAGTGATTTTTGGAGCCCAAGAAAAGAAAATCTGTCACTGCGTCCACCTTTTCCCCATCTATTTGCTATGAAGTGATGGGATTGGATGCCATGATCTTAGTTTTTTGAATGTTGAGTTTTAAGCCAGCTTTTTCACTCTCCTCTTTTACCTTCAACAAGAGGCTCTTTAGTTCCTCTTCACTTTGTGCCATTAGGGTGGTGTCATCTGCACATCTGAGGTTGTTGATATTTGTCCTGGCAATCTTCATTCTAGCTCGTGATTCATCCAGCCCAGCATTTCGCATGATGTACTCTGCATACAATTTAAATAAGCAGGTTGATAACACAGTCTTAACATACTCCCTTCCCAATTTGGAACCAATCAGTTATTTGGTGTCTGGTTCTAACTATTGCTTCTGGATCTGCATACAGGTTTCTCAGGAGACAGGTAAGGTGGTCTGGTATTCTTATCCCTTTCAGAATTTTCCACAGTTTGTTGTGATCCACACAAAGGCTTTAGCATAGTTGATGAAGCAGAAGTAGATGTTTTTTGAGAATTCTCTTGCTTTTTCTGTGATCCAGTGGATGTTGGCAATTTGATCTCTGGTTCCTCAGCTTCTTTGAAACTGAGCTAACACATCCGGAAGTTCTTGTTTCATGTACTGCTGAAGCTTAGGTTGAAGGATTTTGAGTATAACCTCACTAGCATGTGAAATAAACATCATTGTACAGTAGTTGGAACATTCTTTGGCATTGCCCTTCTTTGGGATTGGAATGAAAACTGACTCTTTCCAGTCCTGGGGCCACTGGTGTGTTTTCCAAATTTGCTGGCATACTGAGTGCAGCACTTTCACAGCATCATCTTTTAAGATTTGAAATAGCTCAGCTGGAATTCCATCACCTCCACTGGCTTTGTTCATAGTAATGCTTCCTAAGGTCCACTTGACTTCACACTCCAGGATGTCCAGCTGTAGGTGAGTTACCACACCACTGTGGTTATCCAGGTCATCAAGACCTTTCTTGTACAGTTCTTCTCTGTATTCTTGCCACCTCTTCTTAATATCTTCTGCTTCTTATGGGTCCTTATTGTTTCTGTCCTTTTTTTGTGCCCATCCTTGCATGAAATGTTCCCTTGGTATCTCTAATTTTCTTGAAGAGATCTCTAGGTCTTTCCCATTCTATTATTTTCCTCTATTTCTTTGCATTGTTCATGTAAGAAGGCCTTCTTATCTCTTGTTGCTATTCTCTGGAACACTGCTTTAAGTTGGATATATCTTTCCCTTTCTCCCTTGCCTTTCACTTCTCTTCTCTTCTCAGCTATTTGTAAGGCCTCCTCAGACAACCACTTTGCCTTGTTGCATTTCTTTTTCTTGAGGATGGTTTTGGTCACCACCTCCTGTACAAAGTTCTAAACCTTCATCCGTAGTTCTTCAGGCACTCTGTCTACCAGATCTCATCCCTTGAATCTATTCACCATCTCTACTATATAATCATAAGGATTTGATTTAGGTTATACCTGAATGGTCTAGTGCTTTTCCCTACTTCAATTTAAGTCTGAATTGTAAAGAGGAGCTCGTGATTTGAGCCACAGTTAGCTCCAGGTCTTGCTTTTACTTATTGTATAGAGCTTCTCTATCGTTGCCTACAAAGAATATTATCAATCTGATTTCAGTACTGACCATCTGGTGATGGCCATGTGTAGAGTTGTCTCTTGCATTGTTGGAAGAGGGTGTTTGCTATGACACACACTCTTGTCAAAACCCTGTTAGCCTTTTCCCTGCTTCATTTTGTACTCCAAGGCTGAACTTACGTGTTATTCCCGGTATCTCTTTGACTTCCTACTTTTGCATTCCAATCTCCTATGTTGAAAAGGACTTTTTTTTTTTTTTTTTTGGGTGTTCTAGAAGATGTTGTTGGTCTTCATAGAAATGGTCAATTTCAGCTTCTTCAGCACTAGTGGTTGAGGCATAGACTTGGATTACTGTGATGTCGAATGGTTTGCCTTGGAAACAAACAGATCATTCTCTCATTTTTGAGATTGCACCCAAGTACTGCATTTCAGACTCTCTTTTTGACTATGAAGTCTACTCTACTTCTTTTAAGAATAGTAAATATAATCACATGTGAACTAGATTTGCCCATTCCTGTCCATTTTAGTTTACTGATTCCCAAGATGTTGATGTTCACTCTTGTCATCTCCTGCTTGACCACATCCTATTTACCTTGATTCATGGACCTAACATTCTAGGCTCCTATGCGATATTGTTCTTTACAACATTGGACTTTACTTTCACCACCAGACACACCCATAACTGAGAGTCATTCCTGCTTTGGCCCAGCCTCTTCATTCTGGAGCTATTAGTAATTGCCCTCCGCTGTTTCCCATTAGCATACTGGACACCTTCTGCCCTGGAGGACCCATCTTCTATCATCGCATCTTTTTGTCTTTTCATACTGTCCATGGGGTTCTCTGTGGCAAGAATGCTGGAGGGTTGCCATTAACTCTTCCAGTGGACCACAGTTTGTCAGAACTCTCCACTATGACGCTTCCATCTTGGGTGGCCCTGCAGAGCATGGCTCATAGCTTCATTGAGTTACCCTCGCCCCTCTGCCATGACAAGGCTGCAAGTCATGGAGGGGCATGGAGGCTTTGAGGGATAAAATAATGAACCTGAGCTCATACAAGCAAGTGGAAGATTTGGAATTCTGTCCCAGGCTGTCTGGATTCAAATTGTGTTCTTAACCACAGTTCTAAACTACTATTTGTAAGTTATCTTTTTAGAGGTTTCATTCTTTTAAAATTTAGCTCTTTAAGTCAAAGTCTCCTTGTTCTCTGCTTTACCTCATTATATAACCCTGTGCCTGGAGCAGGGAGTGACTCTGTGAATATTTATTGATGTGACCTGATGTCAGAGGTCAAAGAAATTCTAACAGATTTTTCTGGGTGTTTTGACTTGCTTGGTTAGACTTGATGATTTTATCTTGATAAACTGGCTGTTTTCTGTTCTCCCTCTGACTGTTGGTATGAGATGGTCAGGGTGACTGTCAATAATTTAAATCCGTGACATTTATGACCTAAATGAATGGTGCTAAGTGGTGGGGAAATTTACTAATGTGTGTGAAATCAAATCTCAAATTTTGTTCTGTGCTTCAAAGTAAACATTTTAAATTTACATGCTTTTTTCTTAAGCAGTATTTTATTACTTGCATATTTTATATGTCAGATCAAAGGAGTAAGAGCAACCTGTACTTCACCTTTCTTACAATGTCAAGTCCTAGCAATATATTTAATTTTGCACAGTTTTTTCTTGATTTCTTTGGGGGAAGAAAATGCTCTTCATGGAGGAAATGGTCAAAGTTGGTTATGTTAAAGTTACTTTGAGAACTCTGTGCATACTCTGTTAAGCTCTGGGATCAAATTCTTTCCTGTTTAATATAATGACAAGTTAGCCAAAGAAGCTGAAGTCTAACATTGGAGTTTTGTTTACCACATTTCTTCTATCTAACAGCATGCTGCTTGATAAGATAGGTGCTCAGAGCTAGTTGTTTCTGGTTCTCTAATGGTTACATCTGTGCTGGTGTGTTAGTGAAACAGAAGCAGTTTCTGGCTGATGCAATAAGAAAAGGGCATTTGGAAGAGTATTGTATAACTTGGAGAATCAAGGGGAAAAACTGAATAATTTGCCAGCTTTAGGAAGGGTAGCTGTGACAATTGTAACATCTTGAGTGTCCAACCAGGTGCTTCTCTGAAGTTTTGGCCTTTGAAATGACTCAGTTCCATTTTCATTCAGTGCTCTACTCAGGATTTCTCTTTCTTGGAAGGGAGCCAGATTTGCTCTCCACTTAAACCAGGTGCCCATTTCTTGCTTGGGATGATTCACAGGTCACCATAGGCACAGAAGATGGGAAAATAAGTATTTCTAAAGGAAATGTGGGTACTATTAACAAAGAAAAGGAAACAGACATCAGCAAAAGATGCTCATTGCCATCAAGTTTCATCTCAAAGCAGAGAGTTTAAATGAAAGTGTTAACTTGGATAATAAGTGAGTTGGATTTTACCTGAGTTCAATCAATAAGTTATATCTCTACTTAGAAAATACTGGCAGCCAAATTCCTTAACAAATATTTTATATTTGTGCAAACTTGATTTTTTTTTCTGACCACATTTTAAAATGTTTACTTAGCTGTTTTCAAGCATATACAAAATTATAATATGAACCCATATGCAACTTCAATGATTGTTGAAACATTTTGCCATTCATGTTTTTGTTAATTGCATTTGGAAGCATTAACATAAGATGATTTTATAGTTGGCTGGATAAAAGCTCATGAGATTTAACATAAAGTCTGAAACTTGCTTTATGAATCTATATTCAAGTGTCAAATTATTTATTATTGGTTTTATACCAAAAAGCATGTTGCCAGTTAGAAACACTGTTCAATGGTCATGCATTGTTTATCTAGAAGTAGAATTTTATTTCCATCAGTGAGGCTTTTTTGTGGCTTAAGCCTGATAAAGCAATTCTTTAACAACTCTGTTTTCAGGTTACCTCTTCTCAATTTGTCTCCTGGCTCTTGGAGGCTTGGGGATGTGAATCAGAGGCTTCACTCACAGTGTCTCTGAACAGCAGGATGCACGTGCACTGCGTGAGAATTGACTGTGCTCCAATCTCGTTTGCAGTTGAAAGATGCATGAGCGTAATGCAGTCTGGGACACAGATGATCAAGCTGAAGCGTGGGACCAAGGGGCTCGTCCGGCTCTTTTACCTGGATGAACACCGGACCCGCCTCCGATGGAGACCCTCTAGGAAGAGTGAGAAGGCAAAAAGTAATGCTAGCTTTTGAATTCTTGACTTGACTTGACCCAGTAACACATGGCTTCTATTGGATGGGCTCTGTGGAAGTTGGTAAAACTTTCATAGTTTTACAAGTTTTCAGGGGCCAGTGGTTAGAGAATGTGCAGAGACAGAATAAGTGATGACCATTTTTGCTTTTGTTAATTCATCAGGAAATTTAAATCCATAAAAAGTGTTCTTGTCCACTAGTGCTGTTGAAGGTAATATTTATCCTACATTGAAGACATGTTGTATTTAGTTGGGATATGAGGTTTTATAGCTTGAGGCCTTTTATATTGCTATAAAAAAGTGAAGGAAGTCGTAAATCCAATAGGATTAAACTGTTTTGACATATTCTGTGCACAGTTAACTGACGAATGGATTGACAAAATTGTTTTAATGATATCAAATAAAATAGCTTTGATCTGCGTCCTCCATAAAGCCTCTCTCCCAATCCTACACTTAGTTTCAAGTCCATGTTGAGTCTCCTGGAGCATCTCTCTCATCTGCTCCTTCCTCCTGTTTTGACATGGACCTCCTTCATCCAGGGTCTCTTTTTTTCTGGAGGCCTATGCAAAATCTCCTAACCAAGCTCCATTTGCTAGTTTCTTCTGCCCTGACCAGTGAAGATGCTTTCCTCTTCATGTCACAGATGACCTCCACTAAATTAGGGTTATGTGATATACAAATTTATTCTCACTTAACAAGAAACCCAGAGACTAGCTGGCACCAGCTTTGGGACGTTGAGCGTCTAGTTCTGTCTCTCTGAGCACTCTTGGCTCTCTCCCTTCTGCACTGACGTTGTAATTGAGGCAGCAGCAACATGGCTTCACAACTGACAGGCTTCAGGAAGATGCAGAAAAGGGACCTGCTCTTCCAGTGCTTCCTTTTCAAGAGGGAAGAGCCCATTCCACACCCTTCCCTCAAGCAGAATGCATGTCTCCTTGGTTATAAGTGGGTTATGTTCCCACACCTAAAGCCATTATAGGAGACCGGAGTGGGGCCACCCCAGTGGCTTAGCTGCACCAGAACTTGCCCTGCAATGGTCAGAGGCTCATTTCCCCAAGAGTGGAAAGAAAGAAAAATTGGGACTTGCCATTAAGGCAGAGCAGAGGCATGGATAGTGTATATGGGCAATCAGTAAGATTACAACTTTCTGATTCATGCCCCCAAACAGGCAAGTGAACAAACAGAATGTAGTGTTTAATCCAAAGTAATCCTCTCTGCAAGTGTTCCTCTGACCCGAACCTGCAGTGTTGCGCCACCACCTAAATAATGCTAATCTCTGCACTGTCACTCCAGCTCCTCCTAATCTAGCCTCTAGCTGCCTTTCCAGCTTTGGCTCCCATTACTCTCCTTCCTGAGCTTTTCAGTCCAGCATCTCTGGAGTGGGGCTAATGTTTCTGTATCTTTATGCCTCTTTTCCCTGATCGGCCATCTTGTATTCCCCTCCACCTCTCAAGCCCCGCTCTGCCTTCACCCTTAAAGCTTTCTCTCTATGAATCCAAATCACATTTATCTATGCTATTTGGTTGTCATCAAATGTTTTTTTCCCTTCAATTTTAACTGCTGTCATATGCATATTGTAAAACATCAGAGTCGGCTCTAGGTCTTTGTATGTTTTCCTTGCATAAATGTATAAACTATACATTTGATATATTCATATCCCTCTTTTCTACCAGTCTTCTTGCCTGCTGGGCTTATCTGTCTTCCTATCATAAATTTTAACACTTCCTGACCCAGTGCCTGGGAGGGTATTGTCTGAGTGCCCAGGAGGGTTAAGTAGTACATGGAGAAGGTTACTAGCAGGAAATGATAAAGCTTGTACTGCACATTTGGACTTTTCACTTGTCTAGACAATTCATAGACAATTAATTTTATTTTTAAATCTTAAGATGATTTTACATTTCTTAATCTGCACACATATCTTCACCGGCCAGGTAACTGCACTTTCCTCACTTTCCTCACAGTACTTATTGACTCCATTTACAAAGTCACCGAGGGTCGGCAGTCTGAGATATTCCACAGACAGGCTGAGGGGAACTTTGATCCCAGCTGCTGCTTCACCATCTACCATGGCAACCACATGGAGTCCCTGGACCTCATCACCTCCAACCCCGAGGAGGCCCGCACCTGGATCACAGGCCTCAAGTACCTCATGGCTGGCATCAGTGATGAAGATTCTCTCGCCAAAAGGCAGAGGACCCACGACCAATATCCTCCCTAAAACTTTAATTCTGCACTCTGTATGTGTCTGTGTGTCTGTATGTGGATTAGACTATACTTTTCCCCATAATTTTGAGGCTTAAACCCCCTTTCCTTGCTGTCTTTCTTCTTTACCCTTAGTACCTTTCTGCCCCCTCCTCACCCCCACTCCAAGTAAACGAATGTGTAGAACATGTAGAAATTTAAGCTTACGTGAACTCAGGAGCAAACTTCTTTGGAGGAGACTAGATTTAGCTTCATAATCTGCTAGGTCTCCAAATGCAGCGTAAAGTTTCCTAAGGGAGATGAAGCAAAATGTTTATTTGAGTTAGAGGAAATCCCACTTTGTCATAGAGTCAGTCTAGTTTAACAAACACCTTTTTTTTCTTTTTCAAATTCATAAATTTCATCACAAACTTCCTAAGCGGTGCAGTGGTAAAAATTCCGCCTGCCAAGGCAGGAGACACAAGAGACGCAGGTTTGATCCCTGGGTTGGGTAGATCCCTTGGAGAAGGAAATGGCCACCCACTCCAGTATTCTTGCCTGGAAAATTCCATGGATAGAGAAGCCTGGTGACTCCAGTGCATGAGGTCATAAAGAGTCGGTCACGACTGAGCAACCGAGCACAAACGTCTTACAAAACACTTTTTCGAGTTCCAATTATATACCAGCTGTTAAGTTCTTTCCTCCTTTTTCTCTCTTCTTAATTTAGAGTTTGGAATCTGAACTGATTGATCCTTAAGGGGAAGTTATTTTTTACTTATATTTACCCTGTCTAAGGAAGGATGCTAAAGCTGAAACTCCAGTACTTTGGCCACCTCATGCGAAAAGTTGACTGATTGGAAAAGACTCTGATGCTGGGAGGGATTGGGGGCAGGAGGAGAAAGGGACAACCCAGGATGAGATGGCTGGATGGCATCATGGACTCGATGGACATGAGTTGAGTAAACTCCAGGAGTTGGTGATGGACAGGGAGCCCTGGTGTGCTGCGATTCATGGGGTTGCAAAGAGTCGGACATGGCTGAGCGACTGAGCTGAACTGAACCCTGTCTAAATTGTTCAAGAAACTGGAGTTTCTTGATTAAAATTCTGATTCTCATTCTTGATTAAACCCAATCTTTGGTCCTGCAGCACTGACAGGATAAATGGTTAGTGTGCTTAGTCTGCTGGCACCTCTTCTGCTGGGACCCCCTGGACACGTAACATGCATGGCCTTTCTGGCCTCAGTTTCCTTATCTGTAAAGTGAGGGTGTTAGACTCATTGACTGCTTTGGCTCCCTTCTTCACATTTTGAATGGTCTTAAAATACATGTTTCTCCCTCCCCCTATAGGAATTAGTACTACTTTCCTGCTGTCATTGGAATGTCCACCCTAAGTTTTTTCCAGAGCAGTGGTAGATTTGTGCTGCTAGAGCTATAATCTTCACCCAGGGCACTGTTGAAGTAGGGTGGAAATAGTCAACCCATGAAAGGATGTTGACAGTGCAAAGGTCTAAGCTGGTGAGCCATGATGTTTTCATCAATATTCACAGCATGCAGGTAAATCCAACTGGGATTCATAAGTGAACATATAACAATGAACTTTGTATGCTTTTTTTTTTTGTTAGTTTAGTTCTTAACTCCTTTACATTTGACAAAAAACCAAATAATGAGTGCTTTCTTGTGCAAGCCACAGAACCATACTAACAGTGCCTCAGACAATAAAGAATATTCATTTTCTCATGGACAAGAGACCTGAGGTAGAGTTAATTCAGTGGCTCAGTAATATCATTAGAAGAGATCTAGGTTCTGCCATTCTGAGCATTTGGCTTGGTCCATTAACTGGCTACCTGTTGGTCAAAGAGAACTGCAACAGCTCCAAGCAGAGAAACCTTACCCAGAGGGAGCAAAGTTTCTTCTCATAAACCTCCCCCTCCTTTTTTTTTAGAAGTGAAGAAAAACTTCCCAGGAGTTTCACAGAAGACTACCTCTCATCATTGGCCAGAAATAATATTGTGGGCCCATTTCTAAACCGACTCTGACAAGAGAAATTAACATAACTGGACTTTGATCTCAGGACCCTTTTTGTATTTTTAGAACCTGAAGACTCCAGAGAGTTTTTATGTGGGCTCCATTTACTGATATTTCTCATATAAGAAATTAAATCTGAGAATTAAAAAAAGAGCTCATTAAAAATTACAATAAACTATTACATATAAACATTTTTATGGAAAGTAACTTTTTCAAAGCAAAAGTGAAAGTGAAGTTGCTTAGGCATGTCCAACTCTTTGCTATCCCATGGACTGTAGCCTATCAGTCTTCTCCATCCATGGGATTTTCCAGGCAAGAGTGCTGGAGTGGATTGCCATTTCCTTCTCCAGGGGATCTTCCCAACCCAGGAATCGAACCCAGGTCTCCCGCATTGCAGGCACATGCTTTACCGTCTGAGCCACCAGGGAAGCCCAGTTCAAAGCAAAACAAATTAGTAAAAGAGGAGGTATTGCTTTACTCTTCTGCAAGTCTTTAAGGTTTTCTGCATGTAAGATTGTATCATCTGTAAACATAAAATTTTACTTCTTCCCTTCTGATTTGGTTCCCTTTAATTCTTTTTCTTGCCTAGTTGCTCTGGCTAGAACTTCCAGTACTTTGTTGAGCAGAAGTGGTAAAGGCAGGTATTCTTGTCTTGTTCCTAATCTTACAGGAAAAGCTTTCAGTCTCTAACTATTGCATGTAATATTTGCTGTGTTTTTTTCATATGTAACTTTTATTATGTTTGGGTAGTTTTCTTCTATTCCTATTTTGTTGAGTGTTTTTATCATGAAAGGGTGTTGAATTTTGTCAAATGCTTTTTCTGCATCAGCTGAGATGATTGTGGTTTTTCTCTTCATTAAGTTGATGCAGTGTATTACATTGATCAATTCTAATGTGCTGAATAATCCTTGTATTCAGGAATAAATCCCACTTGGTCATGGTGTATAATCCTATTAATATGCTGCTGAATTGTATTTGCTAGTATAGCTGACCCTTGCACAGTGTAGGAGTTGGGGTGCAGACCTCTTGAGCAGCTGAAAATCTGAGTATAACTTTATAGTTGGCCCTCTGTACTGAGGTTCTGTATGCGTGGATTCAACCAGTTGCAGTGCATGTAGTACTGTAGTACTTATTTATTGGAAAAAAAATCCACATATAAGTGAACCCACATAGTTCACACCCATGGTGTTCAAGGGTCAACTGTATTTTGTTGAGGGTTTTTCCACCAGTGTAAATAAGAGATAATGGTGTGTAGTTTTCTTGTAGTGTGTTTCTCTGCCTTTGGTATCAGGGTAATGCTGTCCTCATAGAATGAGGTAGAAAGTGTTTCCTCCACTTTAATTTTTTGGGAAAAATTTGACAATTTGATGTTTGTTGTTCTTTAAATATGTGGTAGAATAAACCGGAGAAACCATCAAGTCTAGAGACTTTCTTTGTTGCGAGATTTTTGACTACTGATTCCATCTCCTTACTAGTTACAGATTTATTCAGATTTTTCTATTTCTTTGTGATTTAGTCTTGGTAGTTTTAATATTTCTAGGAATTTGTCCATTTCATCTAGGTTATCCAATTTTTTTGGTGTACAATTGTTTATAGTGGTATCTTATAGTCCTTTATGTTTCTGTAGAATTAGTAGTAATGTCCCCACTTTCATTTCTGATTTTAGTACCCTGAGTCTTTTTTTTTCTCTTTGTCTGTCTAACTAAAGGTTTGTTGATTTTTATTAATCTTTTTGAAAAAATACTTTTGATTTCACTGATTCTTTTTCTCAGTTGTTTTTCCACTTCATATCTGTTCTTGTCTTTCTTATTTTCTTCTTTCTGCTATCATTTTAAATCTGTTGAGACTTCATTGGTGGCCTAAAATGTAATCTATCCTGAAAATGTCCCATATGCCCTTGAGAAGAATGCATATGCTGTTACTGTTGGGTAGAGTGTCTATACATGTCTGTTAGATATTGTTGATTTATTGTGTTGTTTAAATTCATTTCCTTAGTTCTGTCTGGTTTTTCTATCCATTATTGTAAGTGCAGTCTCCAAGTATTATTGTAAAACTTTCTCTCTTCAATTTTCTCCATTTTTGCTTTATGTATTTTGATGGTCTGTCAGATACATGCATGTTTACAATTGTTATATCTTCTTGTTGTACTGAGACTTCTATTAATACATAACAACAGTCTCTTACAGCCTGTTTTGATTTCAAGTCTATTGTTTGTATAGCCACCCCTGCTCTCTTTTGGTTATGATTTGCATTGAATATCTTTTCTTATCCTTTCATTTTCAACCTGATTGTGTCTTTGGATCGCAACTGAGTTTCCATATAGTTCAGTCAGGAATTTTAATCTATCCTGTCCATCTGTCTTTTGGGGAGTTTAAATGATTTACATGGAAATAATTATTGATAAGGATTAATATGTTATTGTGCTATTTGCTTTCTTTATGCCTTATATCTTTTTTCGTCTCTTATTCCTTGACTAATAAGAGACCATCCTCTTTTTATGTGGGTTTTTTTTTTTCTTTTTTGGTTGCAAAATAAATTCCTTCATTTCTTATTTTTCTTTTCATGTAAATTTCTTTTTATGTAAATTCTATAGCTGTCTTCTTGGATTACATTTAATGTTCTAAAGTTATAATACTCTAGTTTAAATTTATACTACCTTAGATGAGTAGGTTTTTGAACCTGATTTTTTTGTTCATGTTTACTAGCAGTAGAAAGTTTTCATATTTGAGTTCATTGACAGCTGAAGAATTGCATTTGAAAATATGCTATCTGGAAAGTGAGCGTGCCCTAGAATCACACAGAGGAATCATTTTATTAGAAATATAGAATAGTTGCTGTTTATATCAGTGAGGAAAGAAAAAAAAACAGGAAATTAATGAATAATGAAGAGGAAGCTGGTGTCAAAAAGAGGGAAGTTTATGTTGAGTCAGGGAACCATTCTCAAAGAGATTTGTCAGAATTTGATAGGGTTTTAGATAATGTCTTACTATCAGGGTTTCGATAATGTCTTACTATCAGAATGACATCCCTGATTACATTAACTGGGGAGAACAGAGCTGAGATGTTCATTATTATTACATTTCAATTAGACCTAAAAATTTCAACTGTGAATGAATAATGAGAATAATGAGTCTTAAATGATTGCATGAATAAAATCCATCCAGTGTAAAGTGAAATTCAGGTGATTTCTGCAGTATGGCCATGTTGAATGGAGGTAGATGTGGTACCTGTGTCTATCAGAAGCAACACAGTGTTGTGATTAATGACTGAGACTGGTGCTGCCCTGTCTGGGCTCCAGCTCCAAGGCTGCCATGTACTGTGTAATTAGGGGAGTTACTTAAACTCTTTTGCTTCAGAGTCTTGAACACGTTGATGATGATAATGATGGTGCCTACCCTGTCTCACTGTGTGACCATCAAATGAGTTGGTTATACACAAAGTGCTTTGAATGCTCTCTGGCTCATAGTAAGCATTTTATAAATAGTAGCTGCTGCTGTTATTGCTAGAGAGGGATAAGGATTGGCAGACTTTCTGCTTTTCCTGTTCAGATAGATTGACATCTAAAAACGCAGTGTCCACAGCATACAAAGATGATGATTCTTAAGTTCGTAGCCTCACCATATTCCTCCAACAGATCACTCTTCTCTGTGATTCCTCCACCTTACCTCTTGATGCCACTAGGGAAATTATTACCTCTAGAAGACTCCAGGCAGTCCTTTATGGATGTTGTTTGTCAATTGAAGCCTTACACCTTCCCTATAAATTTGGAGTTTTGCTTGTTGGGCAAATCTGGCCCTCCCTTCCTGTTACATGGCCTTCTGAGCTAAGGATGGGTTTTCTATGGCTGAAAAAAATCAAAAGAAGAATAAAATATTTTGACACATGAAGTTTTATGAAATTCAGGCTTTAGCATCCTTAAATTTTATTGAAACACAACCATGCCAATTCATTTATGTATTGCCTGTGGTAGCACAGTTGGGTATTTGCAGCTGAGACCAAATAGCCTGCAAAACCTAAAATATATACTATGAGGCCCTCTTCAGGGGCCTGTTTACCTACCCCTGAACTAAATAGTACTGTTCAATGCTTTACATTCTCCTTAAGTTTTTTGATTAAAAAATACTAGGCCAGAACTTTTCATTCAGTTTTTACTCTCCTAGTTTTTCTTTGTAAAATTGCTATTTCTTTTCTTAAATTTATCGTGTATTGGCTATGAGTCATTAATTCAGGGCTTTCTTGGGCACTCATGTGTTAATCATGAAGAACAACTTTGGGGTATCAGAATACTTTTACCAGCGGTTATATCTTATCTTATACCATGTGTACTGTTACTGAGAGAATGGTGTTTCTTTCATAGAATCTTAGAGTTGGAAGGGGCTTCAAGGTAATCTAGTTGTGCTCGCTGACATTATAGATGAAGAAATGGAAACCCCAAGAGGTAATATAAGTCATAGGGCCCACTATCACAGGGCCAGTTCAGAATGAAGTCAGAACTAGTGTATATTACTTGTCTGAGTCTACTTCTGTTTCTGTCTTAGCAACCCTAGATCCCTTAAACCAACAGTCCAGGCCAGCTCGTGTGTTGACACTGCAGGCCTTGCAGACACAGGCTCATCCAAAAGGGTTTGTTTCTGCAGAATATTCATGCTTAGGGTTTGTTTGTCCTTGCTTCTTCCCTGGAGAAGTCTTTAAGGTGCTTTGGTAAAGAAGTTTAGCATCAAAGGGTGAAAATACTGCTGTCCTTGGGCTCATTTAATAATTTCTTGGAATTCTGACCAAATATTTTGTGGGGCACAGAGCAGTGTCCATGGTCAAAAGAAATAAAGCTCATGCAATGGGCACTGTAGGCCCAGAAAACAGACACAACAAGATTCAGGTTCTGACTAGTAATTGGTCCAAATGTTTTACTCTTGATTCTTCAGTTATTTTTCCCTCTGGGTCCTGTGTCACCCTTTAACTTCCAGGTATCATATATAATGAGGTCCTACCTGAACTCTGTGAGGAACAATTGAATTTGAAAGAACTGGCCTGGTTATTCTCAAATGTTATAAAGGGAACAAGATGTGAAACATATTTACAGTGGAAAATCACTTCTGATTAACTTTAGGAGAAATAAGACTATCATATTTTATTTTCTTTCTAAGGTATAATCTCCTGTAATCATAATTTGAATTACCTAAAAATATAAATGTTCTGAGTTACTACTAAGAGGTCAGTTAATATTTTGACTTAAATGAAAATCTTTCTGTCTGAGGTCACCTGCTTGATGAATATTTTTCATTGACCTTTTCCTTTGACCTAATCCCAACTTCGTTCCTTTCCTCTTCATTATCCTTTGAGTTTTGAAGCTGAGTTTGGTTTTCTTTTCCTTCTTCTTTTTTTTAAAAGATTTTTTGATGCAGATCTTTTTTAAAAAATTTTGTTGTTGTTGTTGTTCAATAGCTAATTCATGTCTGACTATTTGCAGCTATTTGCAACCATAAACTGCAGCATACCAGGCTTCCCTGTCCTTCACTGTCTCCCTGAGTTTGCTCAAACTCATGTCCATTGAGTCAGTGATGCCATCCAACCATTTCATCCTTTGTCACGCCTTTCTCCTTTTGCCCTCAGTCTGTCCCAGTGTCAGGATCTTTTCCAATGAGTCAGTTCTTCACATCCGGTGGCCAAAGTATGGGAGCTTCAGCATCAGTCTTTCCAATGAATATTCAGGACTGATTTCCTTTAGGATGGGCTGGTTGGATATCCTTGCAGTCCAAGGGACTTCAAGAGTCTTCTCCAACACCGCAGTTAAAAAGCATCCATTCTTTGGCTCTCAGCTTCCTTTATAGTCCAACTCTCACATCCATACATGACTACTGGAAAAACTGTAGTGGACCATTTTTAAAGTCTTTGTTAAAATTGTTACAATATTTCTTCTGAAATTTCTTCTGCTTATGTTCTGTCTTTTTTTGGCTACAAAGCATGTGGGATCCTAGCTCCCTGACCAGGCATCAAACCTTCACCCCCTGCATTGGAAGGTAAAGTCTTAGCCACTGGACTGCTAGGGAAGTCCTTGGTTTTTCAAATATACATAACAGTCCTATCTTCTGTAATCTAACCCCCAACAACTGTGAATCATACATGAAAAAAAGTTCTCTGCTAAAATGTAACTGGGAATTTAAAACTCACCCATTTGCTACTATTTTATTATACTTCCTCACTATGTAAAAAAATCCAATACTCATTTTTCTGGGGGCCTTTTAAAATCTCAGTTAACATGATATAAACCCTTTGCATCTAAACTCATATTCTCAGGCACCTAGTATCTTAACTGAACTTTAAAGCAACCTCTAGCATATCAGGTTATAGTTCCTTTTCCTGCCCTTGATTTAGAAGTTGGGTCTATTAGTTAAGAACCGTCAAAGCTAGTAATAGGAAGAAGAACAGTGTAGAGACAGCATTCTATGTAGGAGAAAATAGAGATAGACTAAATTACAGGAGACATGAGGTTGAGACCTGGTTCTTTTAACTAATTCTTACCAGATTTCTCCCTCTCTTCTAGTTTTATATCCTCATTTGAACAATACGGAGATTAAACAAAATGGTCTCAATATCTAAATGTAAGAGTGGAACTGAGAAAAGGGAATTGAAAAGATCGTGTAGTGTGAGGTATCAGTTCAGTTCAATCGCTCAGTTGTGACCTACTCTGAGACCCCATGAACCACACCGTGCCTTCCTGTTCATCACCAACTCCCTGAGTTTACCCAAACTCATGTCCATTGAGTCCATAGTGGCATCCAGCCATCTCATCCTCTGTCATCCCCTTCTCCTTCTGTCTTCAATCTTTGCCAGCATCAGGGTCTTTTCAAATCAGTCTACTCTTCGCATCAGGTGGCCAAAGTATTGGAGTTTCAGTTTCGGCATCAGTCCTTCTAATGAATAGTCAGGACTAATTTCCTTTAGGATGGACTGGTTGTATCTCCTTGCAGTCCCAGGGACTCTCACAAGTCTTCTCCAACACCACAGTTCAAAAGAATCAATTCTTTGGCGCTCAGTTTTCTTTATAGTCCAACTCTCACATTATACATGACCACTGGAAAAACCTGGCTCAGAGGTTAAAGTGTCTGCCTGCAATGCAGGACACCTGGGTTAGATCCCTGGGTTGGGAAGATCCCCTGGAGAAGGAAATGGCAACTCACTCCAGTATTCTTGCCTGGAGAATCCCATGGACAGAGGAGCCTGGTGGGCTACAGTCCACGGGGTCGCAAAGAGTCGGACACGACTGAGCGACTTCACTTCACTGACTAGGTGGACCTTTGTTGACAAAGTAATGTCTCTGCTTTTTAATATGCTATCTAGGTTGGTCATGACTTTCCTTCCAAGGAGCATCTGTCTTTTAATTTCATGACTGCAGTCACCATCTGCAGTGATTTTGGAGCCCTAAAAAATAAAAGCCTATCACCGTTTCCATTATTTCCCTACCTATTTGCCATGAAATGATAAGACCAGATCCCATGATCTTAGTTTTGTGAATGTTGAGTTTTAAGCCAAAATTTTCATTCTCCTCTTTCACTTTCATCAAGAGGCTCTTTAGTTCTTTACTTTCTGCCAAAGGGTGGTGTCATCTGCATATCTGAGGTTATTGATATCTCTCCCAGCATTCTTGATTCCAGCTTGTGCTTCATCCAGTCCAGCATTTCACATGATGTACTTTGCATATAAGTTAAATAAGCAGGATGACAATATATAGCTTTGACATACTTCTTTCCCAATTTGAAACCAGTCTGTTGTTCCAGGTCCAGTTCTAACTGTTGCTTCCTGACCTGCATACAGATTTCTCAATAGGCAGGTCAGGTGG
The DNA here is from genome assembly GCF_032405125.1 of Capricornis sumatraensis. Lineage (NCBI taxonomy): Eukaryota > Metazoa > Chordata > Mammalia > Artiodactyla > Bovidae > Capricornis > Capricornis sumatraensis. The sequence goes on from NC_091069.1 coordinate 218,175,165, forward strand.
TCTGGTATTCCCATCCCTTGAAGAATTTTCCACAGTTTGTTGTGATCCACACAGTCAAAGGCTTTGGCATAGTCAATAAAGCAGAAATAGATGTTTTTCTGGAACTCTCTTGCTTTTTCGATGATCCAATGGATGTTGGCAATTTCATCTCTGGTTCCTCTGACTTTTCTAAATCCAGCCTGAGCATCTGGCAGTTAACAGTTCACATAATGTTTAAGCCTGGCTTGGAGAATTTTGAGCATTACTTTACTAGCATGTGAGATGAGTTCAGTTGTGTGGTGTTTAAACATTCTTTGGCATTGCCTTTCTTTCAGTGAAAATTGACCTTTTCCAGTCCTGTGGCCACTGCTGAGTTTTCCAAATTTGCTGGCATATTGAGTGCAGCACTTCCACAGCATCATCTTTTAGGATTTGAAATAGCTCAGCTGGAATTCTGTCACCTCCACTAGCTTTGTTCATAGTGATGCTTCCTAAGGCCCACTTGACTTTTAATTCCAGGATGTCTGGCTCTAGATGAGTGATCATACCACCATGGTTATCTGGGTCATGAAGATCTTTTTTGTATAGTTCTTCAGTGTATTCTTGCCACCTCTTCTTAATATCTTCTTCTTCTGTTAGGTTCGTACCATTTGTCCTTCATTGTGCCCATCTTTACATGAAGTGTTCCCTTGGTGTCTCTAATTTTCTTGAAGAGATCTCTAGTCTTTCCCATTCTAGTGTTTTCCTCTATTTCTTTGCATTGATCACTGAGGAAGGCTCTCTTGTCTCTCCTTGCTATTCCTTGGAACTCTGCATTCAAATGGGTATATCTTTCCTTTTCTCCTTTGCATTTAGCTTCTCTTCTTTTGTCAGCTATCTGTAAAGCCTCCTCAGCCAACCACTTTGCCTTTTTGCATTTCTTTTTCTTGGGGACGGTCTTGATCACTGCCTGCTGTACGATGTCACGAAGCTTCGTCCATAGATCTTCAGGCACTGTCTATCAGATCTAATCCCTTGAATCTATTTGTCACTTGTACTGTATAATCGTAAGTCACTTGATTTAGGTCTAGTGGTTTTCCCTACTTTCTTCAATTTAAGTCTGAATTTGGCAATGAGGAGTTCATGATCTGAGCCACAGTCTGTTCCTGGTCTTGTTTTTGCTGACTCTATAAAGCTTCTCCATCTTTGGCTGCAATGAATATAATCAATCTGATTTCGGTGTTGACCATCTGGTGATGTCCATGTGTAGAGTCTTCTCTTGTGTTGTTGGAAGAGGGTGTTTGCTATGACCAGTGCGTTCTCTTGGCTAAATTGTGTTAGCTTTTGCCCTACTTCATTCTGTACTCGAAGGCCAAATTTGCTGTTATTCCAGGTGTTTCTTGACTTCCTACTTTTGCATTCCAGTCCCCTATAATGAGAAGGACTTCTTTTTGGGGTGTTAGTTCTAGAAGGTCTTAAAGGTATTCATAGAACCGTTCAACTTCAGTTTCTTCAGCATTACTGGTTGGGGCATAGACTTGGATTACTATGATATTGAATGGTTTGCCTTGGAAATGAACAGAGACCATTCTGTTGTTTTTGAGATTACATCCAATTACTGCAGTTTGGACTCTCTTGTTGACCATGATGGCTACTCCATTTCTTCTAAGGGATTCCTGCCCACAGTAGTAGATATAATGGCCATCTGAGTTAAATTCACCCATTCCAGTCCTTTTAGTTCACTGATTCCTAGAATGTCGACACTCACTCTCACCATCTCCTGTTTGACCACTTCCAATTTGCCTTGATTCATGGACCTAACATTCCAGGTTCCTATGCAATATTGCTCTTTATAGCATGGACTTTACTTCCATCACCAGTCACATCCAGAACTGGGTGGTGTTTTTGCTTTGACTCCTTCTTTTCACTCTTTCTGGAGTTATTTCTCCACTGTTCTCCAGTAGCATATTGGGCACCTACCAACCTGGGGAGTTAATCTTTCAGTGTCCCATTTTTTGCCTTTTCATACTGTTCATGGGGTTCTCAAGGCAAGAATACTGAAGTGGTTTGCCATTCTCTTCTCCAGTGGACCACATTTTGTCAGAACTCTCTGCCATGACCCATCCATCTTTGTTGGCCTTACATGGCATGGCTCATAGTTTTGTTAAATTAGACAAGGCTGTGGTCCATGTGATCAGTTTGGTTAGTTTTCTGTGGTTGTGGTTTTCATTCTGTCTTCCCTCTGATGGAGAAGGATAAGAGGCTTATGGAAGCTTCCTGATGGGAGAGACCGACTGAGGGTAGAAAATGGGTCTTGTTCTGATGGCTGGGGCCATGCTCAGTAAATCTTTAATCCAATTTTCTGTTGATGGGCAGGGTGGTGTTCCCTTCCCTGTTATTTGACCTGAGGTCAAACGATGGTGGAGGTAATGAAGATAATGGTGACCTCCAAAAGGTACCATGCAGGCACTGCTACATTCAGTGCCCCCAACCCTGCAGCAGGCCACCGCTGACCCACGCTTCCCCTGGAGACTCCTGGACACTCACGGGTAAGTCTGGGCCAGTCTCTTGCGGGGTCACTGCTCCTTTCTCCTGGGTCCTGGTGCACATAACGTTTTGACTGTGCCCTCCAATAGTCTGTTTCCCCAGTCTTGTGTAAGTTCTGGTTGCTCTGTGGTGGGATTGATGGCGACCTCCTCCAAGAAGGCTGATGCCATAGCCAGGTCTACTGCACCCAGAGCCCCTGCCCCTGCAGCAGTCCACTGCTGACCTGTACCTCTGCAGGAGATGCTCAGACACAGTTCTGTCTCCGTCTCTGTGTGTTCTCTGGGTCCTGGTGTGCCCAAGGTTTATTTGAGCCCTCTGAGCGTCTCTGGTGGGTATGGGGTTTGATTCTAACTGGGATTTTGCCCCTCCTTTCATCTTGCCGGGGCTTCTCCTTAGAGATATAGGGTTGACCAAAAAGTTCATTTGGATTTTTCCATAAGATGCTGCAGAAAAACCTGACCAAACTTTTTTGGCCAGCCCAATAAATAAGCTTCCCGGGTGATATGATTTGACCCTCATTTCCCAGTGAAGGGAATCACATCCACGTGTCCTCCTCTCACCATTCTTAGTGTTATTGTCACTGTTAGTAACTCACTAAGAGCCTGTGGATCGTGGGGTCTCCTCAAAAGAATTTCTTCTCAAGTTTGTTGTTAATGATCAACCTCCCTCTGTGAAATTAGTTTTTATTTTGATGACAGTGTAAGTGGCAAGTGTTTCCTTGACCTTTCTGCAAGTGGGTGAAGCAGACCTTTGAGGAAGCTGATAAGAATGGCGATGGCCTATTGAACATTGAAGAGATACACCAATTGATGCACAAACTAAATGTCAATCTGCCCCGAAGAAAAGTCAGACAAATGTTTCAGGTATGTTTTCACAAGGGGATTGACCTTACGTAAAATGCACTTTGGAGGGTAATGGTATACTGAGATATTTCAAAAGGCCATTTTGTCTTGGTGGAAGCTAATATTACCTGCTGTGTATTGTTCTGTTTCTCTTTGAAGACAGGGGCATTTTATTTCATCAGAGAAAACTTCCCAAACTTAACATGCATCCACAATTTCACTTCCTAAAATGTGTGATTTTTGCCATTTTCAGAGTGATTATAAGCACTTTACTTGACAGTTTAATAATGGGGTAAATAGGATGAAGTCCCTTGGAGAGGATAAGATCTCATTTATCAATCTCGTGGTCTGTAATGAGGATCAGAATAAAGACTAAATAGTGTGAAAAATTAGCACTTGTGGAACTCCTCAAGAGCCCTCTATTTTGTTTCAGAGGAGTTGAGGATTTTAGAATCCCTAAGATTTAGAAGTGCTGTATCACTCCTGCCATTTAGGGAGCTCTCCAGAAGTTCACTCCACTGCTTGTTGGTGTTAGATGAGATGTTCTTTCCCTGTTTGACAGTCCTGAAGGAAAATTCTTAGACCCAAATTTATCCTGTGTCCCCCAGCTCAGATTGTACTCAGTCTTCCGTCTAAGATGCTGAAGTGAGTTCTATTAAGTGAAGATTGGCGCAAAGAGAGTGTTCAATTATTAGTAATTCCTAGAACGTTAATTTTGGAAAGGCTTTTATTCGAAGATAAGTCATATACGTAATTCATGTGTTGTAGTAATTTGCTAAGTGAGTAGGTAGTTCATATATTTTATGTGTAAAATTAAGTAACAGGGTTATATTTTATGGTTAATGCATTTTGCTCCCTTTGTTTTCTGACCTCCTGTTATCAGAGGTGGTAAGGGCGGAAATGACATGAGGGGTGAGTTGCAACAGTGAATGGAAGGTGGAGGCTGGCTTTGATCTGTGACCTCTTACAGTTACACATCCTGTGGTCCTGTCCTTGGAAGCTGGAGATAGTTTGCACTGTGGGAACTTGGTCCCATTGCACTAAAGAGAAAGGAAAGAGGAGGAAGGAATGAGACACGCTATGAAAGGAACTAGAGATGGAGAGAGGGACTTTGGAGGTGAACTGAGTTGTCACAGAGTGAACAGTCTGTAAACTACATGGAAAGGTTCGCCATGTTCCTGGCACTCCCTGTGACACCTAACTTTTGTCCTGTTGTGAGCCCCATCTCCCATCTGTTCCTTTTCATAGATGTTCATCGTACAGGGAGAGAGAGCCCTGATTAAATCAGAGAGGGCACACTTATAGAGGGGGGCAAAGTCTATACTTACAAACATAATGATCTGGGAGTACTTTTTGGAAGTAAGAGAAGTAACATTCAATTTTGACTTATTTTTACTTCTGTATTTTTAACCCTCTTCAGATACCTTTTGTCTCTAATGCACATGTATTTTGAGGATAAACCATGAAATGTTTATGTTAAAAGTCTTGTGAGTTCAGTGTTAATACTTCAGAGAAGGTTTTTTTCCCCAAAAAACTTTAAAATTCTTATTTTTTTGTATTGGGGTATAGCCAATTAACAATATTGTGGTAGTTTCAGGTGAACAGCGAAGGGACTCAGCCATACATATACATGTATCCACTTTCCCCCAAACCCTCCTCCCATCCAAGCTGGCATATAATATTGACCAGAGTTCCATGTGCTATACAGTAGGTTCTTGTTTGTTATCCATTTCAGATATAGCAATGTGTACATGACTTTCCCAAAGTCCCTAACTATCCCTTCCCACTAGCAACCATAAGTTCATTTTCTAAATCTATGATTCTCTTTGTTTTGTGAGTTCATTTGTATCATTTTTTTTTTAGACTCCACATATAAGGGATATCCTATGATATTTTTCCTTCTCTGTCTGACTTCACGCAGTATGACACTTTCTAGGTCCATCCATGCTACTGAAAATGGCATTATTTCATTCTTTTTAAAGTCTGCGTAATATTCCATTGTATATATGTACCACATCTTTATTCAGTCTTTTGTTGATGGATATTCAGGTTGCTTCTATGTCTTAGCTATTGTAAACAGTGCTGCAATGAATGTTGGGATGCATGTATCCTTTTGGATCATGTTTTTCTCTGGATAAAAGCCCAGGAGTGGGATTGCAAGGTCATATGGTAGCTCAATGTTTAATTTTGTAAGGAACCTTAATACTGCTCTCCATAGCAGCTGCACCAATTTACATTCCCACCTACAGTGTAGGAAGGTTCCCTTCTACTTTGGAGATGTTTTAAGAAAGCATTAAGGTCTCTTTTTGTGACATTGAATTTAAAGATTGAAAGACTTCTCAAGCAAGGAGTGACTGGAGAAGTAGCTGGGCTTCTAGTGAAATATAGATTATTTCTACCATAGATTTTGCATGTAGCTCAGGGTGGAGTAATGGGAACAAGAATCTTAGTTTTATTTTAAGGAGCATATTCTTTTCTTTCTTTCTTTCTTTTTTTTTTTTTTTTTTACTGAATTGCTGGTAAAGACATTAAATCCTTCCTGGAATTTTCTTTGCCTTCTTGTTGCAGTGCAAGATTCAACTTATTTTTTTAAAAGTAATCTGTTAGGGTATGGATAGCTTCTTTTGAAGTCTTTGAGGCTATTGCTTAAAACCTCAGAGTGGTACTGTTCTTAATGGTTTAGGCATTTCCAAAGAAATCTTGAAAAATTATCATCTCTCTATCCAGGGCTATAAATTCTGAAAAAACGGCAGCAGAAATATGAACATTAGACATACTTTCTTAGGATGCAAAGACTACAGCCAAGAGCCTGAAACACCAAAAATTGTTGGTATTCTGTAGATCAGTCTATCACTGCTTTTAAAATGACAGAAGGAAACAGCAATTAGCCTCAAAAAGAAACTTTGTGTGATGTAAATATCGGTCTAAATGTTTGTTCATAGTTGACGCAAAGTTAGATGAGTTTAAAAAGATATATTTTTATATACACTTTGATTTTCAAAGCTATGTTTAAAACCACATACCAGCTGACTATATGTTGCAAAATCTACGTATTTCAAAATGCCATTCATCCCCTGTCAGTTTTTGTTTGGTTTTACAACTGTGTTCACTTAGAATAGAGAACATATAAATGGATTGGTTACTCATTATATATTCCCAGTAGTTTTATGGTTTTATGACAAATCCAGCCAGTCAGAAGGCAGGTACATGGTAAAAGATCCTTGCTCAATAATTAGTAGGAGCAAATAATTTCAACTAGAGATAAATGCAAATGGATTTTTCAGGCAGGGAGGTACCAATGATGCTGCTGGCTGTTAGAGCAATAAGCTATCTATGTAGAATTAAGAAATTCTTTTATAGGTAAAAGTTACATTTGATTGAATCACAGTTTAGAAGCTGATAAGAGACTAGTATTTTCATGATATATTGAATGTATTTTCTCTTTTGCTTATGATTAATCTTCTCCAAGATTTCTTTGATTAGTTTTGTCAAAAGACCAGCTTTTGGCTTAATTGCTCACCTTTGATGTTATATCTTCTTGTTTTCTATTTTGTTTAGCTTTCTTCTTTTGCTTATAAGTTATTTCCTTCTATTTTCCTTAGCTTAACTTTTTAATAGCTTTTGGAGTTGAATTGTTAGCTCACCTGATTTTAATTTACCTTGCTTTCTAATAAGTTGAAAACTTCAAGTTCCCCTCTAACTACCGCTTTAGTGTCATCACACAAGTTTTAATACATGGTGCATGTGTTTCCTTCTGTTTAATTTCCTATTTAGAAATGGTTGTTTCCAGACAAAGTTTTTTAAGCTTTCTTTGTTGCTTTATAAATTTACTGTGCTCAGAGAAATTCATTTTTATAAAGTTGATTCTTTATAATTTGAAACATTATTGTGGCCTAATGTATAGTCAATTTTTAAATTGATCCATGTGTTCTTGAAAAGAACATGTTTACCATTTGCAAAGTGGTCATTAGCTTTTTATTGTAAATATTATTTCCCACTGCTGAATTTCCTATTTCAAACTCTTACTGCTTTATTTTTTCTATGCCTCTTTCAGGAAGCTGATACAGATGAGAATCAGGGAACTCTGACTTTTGAAGAATTCTGTGTGTTTTACAAAATGATGTCTTTGAGACGAGACCTTTATCTGTTGCTTTTGAGCTACAGTGACAAGAAAGATCATCTAACTGTGGAAGAACTGGCTCAGTTTTTGAAGGTGGAACAAAAGGTATCATTAGACTGTTGCACTGAACGTTTACTTAAAAATACTTGTGAAAGATACATGGGTTTCTCTTAGGGCTGAGTGTAGGTATATTTTAAATTTAAGTTAGAAGGGTAAATATCACAATTCCAAAAAAATCATATCTATGAGGTTTTAAAAATGTGTTCCCAGCAGCTTTAGAGAAATTGAATTAGTAAATTGAACACATACATAATTTTTAACCTTAAATATGCATATTTTTCCACAAAGTGGTGACTACTGTCTTGTGTGTTTCCTTTTAGGTACTATAGTGATATTTTCTTTATGTTAGTAATATAGCTAGGTATTTATTAACTATGATGTAATTCTTTTTAAAAATTATTTATTTGGCTGTACTAGGACTTACTTAGTTGCAGCATGTGGGATCTAGTTCCCTGATTGGGGATCAAACCTGGGCTCCCTGTATTGGGAGCATGGAGTCTGACTGGACCACCAGGGAAGTCTCCTATGACATAGTTCTTTCTTTTTAGTTGGAAGATAATTGCTTTACATTGTTGTCTTGGTTTCTGCCATACAACAATGTGAGTCAGCCATAAGTACACATATGTCTCCTCCCTTTTGAAGCTCCCTCCCACCCCCAGCCCATCTAGGTTGTCACAGAACACCAGCTGAGCTCCCTGTGTTACATAGCAACTTCCCATTAGCTATCTGTTTTATGTATGGCAACACATGTTTCAATGCCACTCTCTCAATTCATCCCACCTTTGCTTCCCTGGTGGCTCAGAGGTTAAAGCGTCTGCCCGCAATGCAGGAGACCCGGGTTCGATCCCTGGGTTGGGAAGATCCCCTGAAGAAGGGAATGGCAACCCACTCCAGTACTCTTGCCTGGAGTCCCATGGAGGGAGGAGCCTGGTAGGCTACAGACCATGGGGTCGCAAAGAGTCTGACATGACTGAGCGACTTCACTTCACTTCTCCTTTCCCCACTGGGCCCACAGGTCTATTCTTACATCCCCATCTCTATTCTTGCCCTGCAAATAGGTTCTTCAGTACCATTGTTTCTAGATTCCATATATATGCTTTAATACACAATATTTGTTTTTCTCTGATTTCCTTCACTCTGAATAATAGGCTCTAGATTCATTCACCTAGAACTGACTCAAATTTATTCTGTTTTATGGCCGAGTAATATTCCATTGTTATTTGTACCACAAATTCTTTATCCATTCATCTGCCCTATGACATAATTCTTAACTAGCAAAACAGTACTTCATTGGTAAATATCTTCCCTCACACCTTGCCCTATGCATCTCTTCCATATGGCTGTGCCTGAGTTGTATACTTTATAATAAACTGGTAATAGTAACTAAAGCACCTTTCTGAGTTCCGTATGTCATTCTCGTAAATCTTAGAAACTGAGTCACAGGAACTGACAAAGACTTTCTCCTTAACTAAACAAACTCTAGGCAGGCTCTTTGGAGCCACTTTTCCTACTGGGTTGCATCCTTTGGCCTTGCCCTTAAGAATCCAGTTGTAGCAATAATTCTTAAGTCTGTTTAACCAGAATCTCTATCCTTGACATCTAGTCACCTTCGATGTCTGATAAAATTCTTCATCTACCGCTATGCCCTGGTGATATTTGATCACCTTGGCCTGCGTTTCAGGAAGAATCCTATTAGGCTGGGTTAGCCAAAATCCCCACTTCTGTCTGGGATTTCTTCCACTGACCCCTATTCCTTGGCTGTGAATCTCTACTTGTATTCAAAATTGAATCAGTTCTATACTGAGTTCTCTTTTCCCCTTTTTGCAGTAGTTAACTGATTAAAATCTGTTTTTAGTTTTAACTCACTTCCAGTTCTGATTATTCCTTGACAGAACTCCCAAATTTGTTAATAGGTCAGGTAGAACTGGGGTAGCCTAAGCACCTCATTTGTGGCTGGCATCTGAAATAGGGGCAGCCTGTGGGCCTGAGTCTTGTGAGGTCTAATGCTAACTCCAGGTGGTCAGTGTCAGAACTGAATTGCATCATTGGAACCCAGTTGGTGTCAGAGAATCAGAGATTCTGTGGTGTCAGAGAATCAGAGATTCTGTGGTGTCAGAAAAAAGACACTAGACCTGGTAATATTTTACTTTGTTCCATTACCACCATCACATACATTTTAGGCATAACAGATTTATAAATTTCATTGTTGCTTTTTAAGGATTAAGCCAGACAGTATTAGCAAAATGTTTTATCATAATCAGTTATTAAATTAGTTTGATAATTTGGCAAAGGCTGAGCTTCTCCATTAACAAAGTTAGCTCTAAGACAAGTAGAAAATGGGAATGGAGTAATAGAAGAATTTTTTTCCCCCCAGAGAATATGCATTTCTAAATCTCTATTACCCTGTTTCTTGCAATTATAACTACTCCCGCTTTCTCATCAGAACTCTTCCTAGTATAGTAGAGAGACCATTAGACCAGGGGTCTAGAAGGTCTGCATTTCACACCTGGCAAGTTGTTTTTTTTTGTTTTTAAACTTCGAGGATAATTGCTTTACAATATTGTGTTAGTTTCAGTAAGCTTTATTGGTTGGAGAATCTTACACAGGCCAATCAATATTGTTTTTGAGCCTTGGTTTCCTAAGCTGTAAAAAGGGGAGTTAATACCTACCTTCCTTACCTCACAGTGTCAGATTGAAAACTGATAGGGGTGATGAATGTGAAAGCCCTTTGACAGAGATATTTGAAAGCACAACAGTGTGAAAAATTAAAATGTTTAAAGATGTTGACTTCAAATTCATTTGTGCTGGTGGAATTTACCCAATCTAGCTGAACAGCAGTAGTGGGTATCACTTGCTAAGGGGCACGTATTTTTTTCCTCCTTTTGTTATATTGACATTCAATCAGCAAATTTTAGTTGGGCAAAATAGAAGCCACTGTTCTGTGACTTCTGCTCCTGGCAGGTGATTACCCATTTCCAGTTTAATTTTCTAAAGTAGCTTGAAGCTACATGTGGATTTAACACAAAATAAATTTTAAAAATTTATCATGTATCAGGAGGCATAAACCATAAGGAAAATATTAGTGTTCTGAAACTTTTATATGTGGTCCAATATATCAAATATGATAAAATGAATGTCAGGTTCAAACTCAGAAAATGCAATATACAAAAGAGAGAAATAGTGAATTTCCCTAGCATAGAAAGTGCTGTACAGACTATTGAGGGGAGAAATGAATGCTCAGTAGAAAAATGTGCAAAACATAAAAAATTTTACAATGTCAATAACATTAAAAATGTTCTTCCTTCACTAGTAATTAAAAAATGTGAAGTAAAACCAAGAGACCATTTTTCAGCCATCAAATTAATAAAGGTTAAAATATAGTATGAAACATGGTATACATATATTTCTGGTGAAGTTGTGAAATGATACAATCTTTCTATAGGGTAGTTTTATTATTTATCAATTTTTACATAATATATAAAACTTTGACCAATCCATTTTACTTCTAATAATTCATCCTAAGGAAACAGTTGTGCATAGAAAAAAGTTATCAAGTTGTGCATTTCAGCATTTTTTAACAGAGAGAAAAATTGGACATAATCTAAGTGTGCAGCAGGAGAGTCGTTAGTCAAGAGTTTTGTAGGGTTTTGGGTTTTGAAATGGGATTTTCACAGTGTAACAAATCTGAGGCAATTTGGTGATCCATATGGCAGTAATTCATTTGTTTCTGATGGCATCAGATTAGTGTAGACACCAGAGTATTCAAATTTTACAGATTTACTCAGTTGTGAAATGAAATATCACTGCTGGCCACATATGCTGTCCAGGATTATGGGAATTCAAATATTGGCCTGTAGGCCAGACATTTTTATTTCACTGAAGCACTTTGAAAATTGAATTGATGACTTTGACAAGTCCAACTGCTGTTTAATTAGGACTTTGATCCTTGAAATACGATGTGCCCAGAGAAAATTTCACTGTCTTTTATATCCATGAAGAAGTGCCAGTTAGGAAAAAGCCAGTTGGCTGGATTTTCCCTTCTGTCACTCCCTTGCTTCCACAGATCAATATCACACACATCCATTAGTCTGTGGTTCTAGAGTACAAGAGTTGATTGAGACCCTTCTCCAGTTTTTCTATTAAAAAAAATTTAAATATATATATATATGCATATATGTATATTTTAAGTTCTATAGTATTGTGTTGGTTTCTGCCATACAACTGTGCAGATCAGCCACAATTATAAATACATCCCCTCCCTCCCTAGACTCCCCCACTACCCCCATCCCATCCCACCAGGTCATCACAGATCAGCAGACTGGGCTCTTCCTGTGCTACTCAGCAACCTCCCAGAAAGGGATAGACCTAACAGAGAAGAAAGGGACCAGCCATCCGTCTTCTACCTGATCGTGTGTAATTGATGCTGCCCTCTTCATTCATCCCACTCTCTCCCCGCCTCACTGTGTCCACAAGTCCACTCTCCACATCTGCATCTCCATTCCTTCCCTGGGGCTGAATGTATTTTGTGTTTGATTCTTCTCAGAGTTTTGGTTTAGGAGTAAGAATCTGACTTCATTCCCTCCACCCTCCTCGACAGCCTTTCTTAGCAAGCCTTTACCTTTTTTCTAATCCTTTTGTTTCTTATGTATTGAAGAGTGAGGAAGAGAAGGCAGGAATATTGAAGCATCTTTATAATTTGCAGATGCTTCTAGCTCTTAACCAAGAGCAAAGGCACTGCCATAGATGAGTTAAAAGCAGATTTCTATTTATGTATGGCTTTTTATCTGAAATATGCATGTGGTTGGTTAATTCCAGGGGAATTTTCAGAACTTTTGTGATCCCATGCTAGAAGGCCCTCCTCTTATTGAACTTTATATGACACAGACCTATATATTATCCCTTTCTGGTGGTTCTAACAGTTGCTTATTTTGCTTTTTTTTTTTTTCTGTTGAAATATACCCTTGATTCTTCTGATCCAATTATATAAGTGTCATTTTTCCCCTCTCCCTTCATTACCCTTTACTGAATCCAGACTGGTTTGGTGAGAGTCATGGTCATTCTAATATCACCTCTCTTGTGGGAAATAATTATAAATTCTTCTCTGCTAGAACTATCCCTTTCTGGTGTTAGGGTTCCTTTATCTTTTATTTTTAAAGCATTCTCCTCATCATAAAAAGCATTCCATTAAGAGCCTTTCCCAAATCTGTTTCATTTTTCTTAATCATTTGCAATTAAATCAGTTGAGAGACTGTTCAGAGTAATTGTGTCTTGTAGTATTTTTTCTCTTGAATACAGTCCCCAAAAGACATTTTCTATGAAATAGCTTTGTGTTTAAATGCTTTGAAATTTGTACCTTAATTTTTGGATGAGTTAGAGTAGCCATTTTGGGGAGATAAACAGTTATCGCGGTTGTCTTTTTCAGTTGGAAACTGAATGACCATTCATCTAGAGATGTTTCCCTGCTCCCTCCTGAAACTGCCAAAAAATATAGTAAAAAGACCCCTGCTCCCTATAAAACCACAAGGACAAAGAGAGTAGGAGAGGATACAGAAACAGCAATATCTTGAAACTTGTCTGATCTAAAGGAGACCTCAGAGCACTGAAACCCAAGCCCACAGAGCAAGAAACCACAAAACACGTTCATTTGCCTGAAGAACCCAAGAAAGCTCAAGAATGAAATTCACACAATACTCTGAAAACAGGAGAGGAGCGGGGGTTGAAAGCACAAGCGTTGGTTGGAAGCCTGACCCAGATGATGCTAGGGCTCCAGATCCTCTCCCCTCCCCATGGGAGCAGGGCAGCTGTCCCTTCTACACCCTGGCATGAAACTGAAGCTAAGAACCGGAGGAGGGTGGACCAGAAGACTCTGGACTAAGTCATGCCAGGCACACCTGAGCGAGGGCCCTGAAACATAGGAGATGTGTCAGGCAGTTTTCAAAGATGGCTACAGTAGTCCCCGTGTCCCTGTATGTGTGTTGCTATACAACACGACTTTGCTTCTCCTCCTGTCAAGAAGTGGAGTCTATTTTTCTGCCCCTTGAACCTGGGCTGACTTCGTGACTTGGTTTAACTAGTGGATTGTTGCAGAATTAATGTGCAAGGAATGCAGGCTTCAGAGCCTTGGCAGTTTCCTTCATGCCTTGTTGGGGCTGTGAGACTATCATGTGAGGAAGCTGGGTACTTTCTCTGAGGAGGAAAGACCACATAAGGAGGCCCAGCCAACAGCAACCACAGTCATGTTGGTGAAGCCATTTTGGACTATATGACTGTAGTCATGTGACTAGCTGCCTATTTTTACCTAGAAACCCCCCAGGTGAAAACAGAATAATTGTGTGGCTGGACCTAGTCCCACTTACCATCTTACATAGTTGTGAACAAGTTAGTAGTGGTTGTTTTAAGTCTCTTAAGTTTTGGAAACAGATAATGAGTACAAAGATTAAGTGAATATTTATGAGCTGAACTGAACTGAACTGAACTGAAGTGTGAGAACCACAGCCCTCTCCCAATGTTCAGATCTTGGGTTTATCCCTTCCAAGTAGGACACTGGAAAATTTTCCTTAGAGGAATATTACAAACTTTGGTAGGTTAAATAGTAGCTTGAAAAGATACATCCAAGTGCTAACTCCCTGTATCTGTAAATGGGACCTTATTTGAAAGTAGGGTCTTTGCAGATGTACTAAAGGGTGTTGAGATGAAATTATCCTAAATTTCGTGTGTACTCTAAATCCAGTGATGAGTGTCCTTATAAGCAACAGAAAAGAAGACACAGACACACAGAAAGAAGAAGGTGGCTATGTGAAGATGGAAGCAGAGACTGTAGTTATGAAGCCTCAAGCCAGGGTTTGCCAGCAGCACCAGAAGCAAGGGGAGAGAAATGGAATGGATTCTCCCCCTGTGTCTCCAGCTCTAGGAGATAAACTCAAGGGGAACCTCCCCCCGCCCCCACAAAGATATTTACATCAGAAATTTCCTAAGAGTCCCATGGAGAACTCTACAGTGAAGCTTACTAGTCACTAAGCTCTGCTCAAGAACACAGCTTTCAGCCAATTTTTCCTTGCCTTAGTTTTAAGTAGGTTTTTAAATAGTTGACTTAAAAAATGAGCTTTAAATAACCAGGGCTTACCACACATTTGAGGAAATCCTCTGCTATAAAGAAAGAGACAAAGGCAAACAAGTAACTCAAGAAACAGGAAAGAGACAATGCGGGGAAGGAAACTTTAGAAACTGACATTAATGCATCAGAGTAATTAAAAATGTTGCCACCATGAAGAAAGGGCAAGGTGCTATGAGAAAAGAAGACTCAGAGGAAGAGAAGAGCAGGGAACTACATTTGTTAGTTGTCTTAGATAAAGTTGAGAAAATTTCCCCAAAAGGAGAATATACAGCAAAGAAATAGATAAATGAGAAGAAAATAATTAGATTAATCCTGAAGGTCCGCTATCTGAATGATAGGAGTTACAGAAAAAGATGAGCTAGAAGGGAGGATATTTATCAAACAAGTAATTAAAAGATGATTAGCACCAAAAGGTAGGGGTGTCTAAACTGCTGACATCCACTGAGTGCCAAGCACAGTGAATATAGAAAGATCCACATAGAGACAAATCACAGTGAAATTTTGCAATGCGAAGGTTAAAGTGAACCCCTAAAAGCTTGCATAAATGGGGAAAAAATCCCTTACCAAATTAACAAACAAAAATAGGTCCTCTGGAAAGAATTGGAATCAGAATGGCTTCAGACTTCTCAACAGTAATTCTGGAAGCCAAAAAAAAAAAAAAAAAAATTAAGCAATGATTTCTGACCTAGAATTTTCTGCCTGGTTAATTTGTCAACCAAATGTGTGCACAGAATTAAAAAAACAGATAACACACAAAAATACGTACAAGAAATAAATGATTTACTTCTCAAATGCTCTTCGATAAGAATGACACAATGAAGTTAGGACAAAAAGCTGAGTGAAGTTCTAGAACTCAACCAGCCTGGAAGGAGGACCTTTATAGAGGAGAAAATGAAATTCATGGATTACCTGTTGCCTTGATGTGGAAAATAATACTGAGATACCATTAGAGTCACTGGGAAAAATTTGTGATAGGAACATTGTAAATTAAACAGATGGGTGAGAATTTCAGCAATTAAATGAGAAAAAAATTCTAGAGCAGAAGCACAACCAGATTATACAGTAGACTCAGAGTTAACATTTGCATACCCTGGAGAATTATATTAGCAGTTTAGTAAAAATTAAAATATCATTCTACTAGGAGGATGGATGGAGAAAGTTTTGCTGGCCCCAAAGAGCTGTCTTTTTTTTTTTCTTTTTCTTTTTTAATATATATATATATTTTTTTTTAATTTTAAAATCTTTAATTCTTACATGTGTTCCCAAACATGAACCCGCCTCCCACCTCCCTCCCCATAACATCTCTATGGGTCATCCCCTTGCACCAGCCCCAAGCATGCTGTATCCTGCAGCAGACATAGACTGGCTATTCGATTCTTACTTGATAGTATACATGATAGAATGCCATTCTCCCAAATCATCCCACCCTCTCCCTCTCCCTCTGAGTCCAAAAGTCCGTTATACACAGCTGTGTCTTTTTGTCTTTTTTTAAAACAGTAAAAGGATATAATGTTTAAAGTGTATGAAACAGGAAATAGCATCATATACCTAATAATTAAGAAGATAAAGACTTATTCCACAAGAAATATCTAGAGATGTTGGCATTATTACCTCTGGACAGTGGCTCTATATATATAGAGGGGAAATTCTGCTTTTAGTCATAAACACCTTAGTTTTGACTGGCTTAATTATGAATATGTTACTTTGATAAAAATAAAGGGAAGAGAGTTTAGCCATGTTGAAATTCTTTACAAATTATATTATGATTTTGTGTTTGGGGAATCATTCCAATTTGGAATTATCAAAGAAGTCAAATGAATGGATTTGAAAGTTACAAAAATTTCAGAAGTTAAGTTAAAATGTGGGAATTTCAGTTACACTAAAAAAAATACTTTGGAAAGTATTTCAATTTCTCAGTAGAAATATAGAAAAACACCCAGACGATAGATATAACAAAAGAAAAAGCTTTGGACTTGAATTCAGAAAGTTGAAATTTGAACCTTTGTTCTGCCTTTTAATGATTGTTTGATTGATTGTGATAGGTAACCATTCTTTGTGTCCATTTTCCTACTTACAAGATGAAGATAAAAATACTGTTTACAAGAACTATAAAGATTATGGATGTAAGAACTTTTAATAAACTGCACAGCATTGATTACATTATGAACATGTTATCAAGTTTTCCTCAAGTTCTTTTTTACACCATTTGCCTTGTATAGAATAAACAATCGTCAATGTTAAGAGACAGTGAGGGGCTCCGATATTGATAGCAAACAAGACTTTCAAGTGAACTCCATGGGAAAGAGGAAGAAAATGTTCCTATTTCGTCTTATCATTCATGTCAAATAGAACACAAAACAAGGGGGGAAAGAACACTAAAGAGTATTAACGTATGTTGAACCTTCATTCATACAGTAAAATCCCAATATAACTTTCCAAGTGAGGTCTGGAAAACTCAGTTGTGTTAAGTGCAGGATTTTGCTCTTGGGAGGTTAATTAAAAGAAAGCAAGGCTGGAAGAAGGATGGGAACTGATTTGCTTATATTTCCATTCTCATTGTTATGAGGTTTTACTGTATTTCAATGAGTTAATCCTTAATACTTATATTTTCGATTAGCTCTTGTTAATTTTTATATGGTGCTCAGAAAATTGTGGGCTTTCTAGAATGCCTACTGATATTTTCACTAATTTAATGAACACTTTTCAAATATGATGATTTTCATTAGCACATTCTTTGTGTTTTGAGCTAGTAACATGTTCTCATGGGCAATTAACTCCATCCTAGGATGCCAGGATTTTTTTTTTTCTTGTTGTTTGCTTGAATTTTGTTTTTAGATCTCACAGGCTCCTGGTAGACTGAGGCTAGTGCAAGGCCTTGATGTCTCTGAACAAATGGCTTGATAAACCAAATAATTGCAATGTAAACTCAGTCTTCCAATGGAAATACAATTTTTTAAAATCAATTTCTTTCTATTTTGTGAGAAATTATCTTTTAAACTGCATGTGATAAGTCTCTAGCTTATAACAGATGTATCAATGAGCTAGTCAAAAGCCAGACTGGCTCAGTCAAGTTACTCACAGGTAGCATGATATCATGTATTTATGTATTTTGGGGTGATGTCTGCTAAGGAGGCCTCTGCATGCAGTAAAGACTAAAATTTATGCAAAGAATGCAGCTAGCCTTAGGGGAACAAAGCATTCTGTGCTCTTTCAAACATGCAAAAATGGTTGCATTGTAGAGCTTTTTCTTCCCCTGCAAAAATTTAAATGATATTAAATAGATGGTTTGAATTTAGAGTTCACTAGAACATAAGTATTGAACCTAAGAGGTAATGGAATTTTTGAGAATATCATAGAAATATAAAATACTGGCTCCCAACTTATCTTCTATTGTTATTCGTTAGTATATTTAAATATTGTTGTTCAATTGTGGGACTGAATGAATTTTTGATCAAAATATCACATCCTTTGTTACTATTCAAGATATTATTCTCAGAGTTTGCTTTTCCTAGTAACACAGTAAGCATGTAATGTACTTGCAGCAAAGTGGAAGTCGCTCAGTCGTGTCCGACTCTTTGCAACCCCATGGACTATACAGTTCATGGAATTCTCCAGGTCAGAATACTGGAGTGGGTAGCCTTTTCCTTCTCAAGGGGACCTTCCTGACCCAGGAATAGAACCTAGGTCTCCCACATTGCAGGCGGATTCTTTACCAGCTGAGCCACAAGGGAAGCCCCAGAATACTGGAGTGGGTAGCCTATCCTTTCTGTAGGGGACCTTCCCAACCCAGGAATCGAACCGAGGTGTCCTGCTTGCAGGTGGATTCTTTACCAACTAAGCTATCAGGGAGCAAACTTCAGACTAATTCAGTACTATTAGCATATGCATACGTTTTTCTTAGATTTATTAATCTATTTAATCCTCACAGCTACCTTATAAGGTAGCCACAGAGAATGGGAGTGACTTATGTAAGAATACACTGGTACATATGTTCTTAAGTAAGGCAGTTAATTTGAATATTAAAAGCACATGTTATATGTTAATATGAGGCAGCTGATTTGAATATAAGCACTCTCATTCCAGAGTTCTCACCTACCTTTTTATTTTCTTTTGCTAACCTTTATGTTCTTGAATCACTATGGCAGATTGCTCCCATGAATTGGTGGAAGGATCTGTAGATACATACACACAGGTGGATTTACCTAGAACCTTATGCTTTGGTAGGGAGTCATTTTCTTTTTACATACAATTTATGATTAGCCAACTTCAGTGTTTGTATGGAAGACATTACTTTTGCTAGCTACTGGCTTATAGTGAGTGGATTTTCAGTCATGTATTTGCACTGATTATTGACTTGGTTTTATTAATCTTATTGCTTCGTGGAGAACATTGGTCTAATAGTTGAAGGACTGTTTTCACTGATTAAATCCGAAAGCTGCAGAAGAATACTGAGTTCATAATCATTTTCCAAAGATTAAGTAGTTATGACACAAGTAGCCTCAAACACTGCTCATTTCACCATTTTGCATTGTATCAAGAATACTTAAATCCATGTGCCTTTTTAGCATGGAGGAAAATATCTCATGAAATTGCAGGTTCTCTACTATTGTTCTGTTTTGTTTAGATGACAAATGTGACAACAGACTATTGTATTGACATCATAAGGAAATTTGAAGTTTCTGAAGAAAATAAGGCGAAAAATGTCCTTGGCATAGAAGGTAAAATAATTAATATTCTTAATTTCTCATTTCTCCATTCAATATTGTTAAGTTACCTTCTAGCAAAATTTTTAGGAAAAGAAACCGGGAGATATCCTTGGAATTACAGATGATTCAAACAAAACCCACAACACACACATAATTTCCTCCAAATCAGATGTCATGATCTTGGTGTTTCTCCTGCTTTTGCAATGACAATAGCATTTTCCACTCTGAGCAAGTCAGCTTGATGCCACTATGTATAATATATGCCAAGAAATATTTTGACTTTTCTTAAATGCCTAATTTTTAGAAATAGTCTTAACCTAAGGAAGGAGAATTTGGTCTTAAAAATAAACAAACATGTTTCTTTTAAAATGTTGGCAACTAACTTGTTTTACTTAGTTGGTAGTGGTAGAGAGGTTGTAGGAATTGAAAATTTTGTTAATGACTATCTCATTTTATAGTTGAAGAAAGTGAGGCTTAAAGAAATTAAGTAATTTGCCCACAGTTCTATACTCAGAATCTAGCTCCTAGGTTTTTACATATGAATGAAATGGTATGTATATAGCTGCATGTATTTGTAAGTTCCATGTATTTAAAATATATAGGGAAATGAACTGTAGTCTGCTACCCAAAAGAGAACACGTCTTAGGCAGAACAGATAATCTTAATTTTAAAAAAAACCACTGGCACCCCCCATTGCCCACAAGAGCATCCGAAGCCATGTTTTATCTCACCAGTTTTGATTGTTGGCCTCCTATTCCCCAAACAGGCTCAGTGTGGATAAGGGGGTTTTGATACTATATGTTTACTTCCGGGGACAGAGGCTAATTAAAATGAAGAGAAATGATTTAATGTTTATAATTAAAAGCTATTTTAAAAACAATGAAAGAAGATAAACTACTTTGGACCTTTCTTTACCAATAAATGAATCACTTCCTTGGTGTAGGGCCTTAAGAGATGGAATTAAACATACTTTCTAAGTTATGTCCCTAACCATGAAGATAAGCATAAAGAAATTCTCCGGAGTTTCCCAGGATATCTACCGATGGTTTTACCACAGGATTTTTGAAGAGCTGAAATGATTTACCCTAGTGATCACTGGCATCCCACTCTAGTACTCTTGCCTGGAAAATCCCATGGACAGAGGAGCCTGGTAGGCTGCAGTCCATGGGATCGCTGACGGTCAGACACGACTGAGTGACTTCATTTTCACTTTTCACTTTCATGCATTGGAGAAGGAAATGGCAACCCACTCCAGTGTTTTTGCCTGGAGAATCCTAGGGACGGGGAGCCTGTTGGGCTGCCGTCTATGGGGTCACACAGAGTCAGACACGACTGATTTGCCTTAGCAGCAACAGTGATCATTTAAGTACTTGTAGGACATTTACATATTTGTTGATGTATTAATGAATGCCTCTCCTACCCAGACACTTATGTTTTTGAAAAACTGTAGAAAAACTGATAGAGTTTTCTACATAATCTTATAGCGCTTTATCACTTTTATCAAATGTGCTGGCCATTAGCAGCATCTTCCCAAACCAGCTTCATAGTCAAATAATCATACCCTGATTTTAGGCTATGCCTAATTCCTGACCTTTACCTCCACTATGACACAGACAATACTGTTTTTCAAATCAGCTTAACAAACTATCAGATTGCTGCTAATCAGTATATCACTTTGGATAAATATGGCTTTAACACTGCATCAGCCACCCAGTAGGTCACACTGCATACTCACAGCTGGAGCTCAGAAGTTACTGAATAGCTTTGCAATAAGCCACTCACTCCCCCAATCAAAATTCTTAAAAAAGTCTGTTTTTCTTTAGGTTACATTTAAAGTGCTACTCCCCAAAGTCACACTGCAGTTTTTGACACTATTTGACCTGGGCAATCCCCCTATTGCCTCAGTATTCCCTGCAAAGGTTGTCCTGAAGGTAAATAAGATAAGCACTCTGGACAAATTTTGATCTCTTTTGTACTCGTTGGAGTCAGGTAAGTATATAGGCTTTATTTACTTATTTATTTTGAAGATTTTTTTTTTTTTTTGACGTGGACCATTTTTTAAATCCTTTGTTGAATTTGTTACAGTACTGTTTCTGTTTTATATTTTGGTTTTTTGTCCTCGAGGTCAGTGGGATCTTAATTCCCCAACAAGGGGCTGAACCCACACCCTCTGCCCTGGAAGGCAGTCTTCACCACTGGACCGCCAGGGAAGTCCTTGGCTTCGAAGCTATAACACTTCCCTTTCTCTTCCAAAGGCTTCACGAACTTCATGCGTAGTCCTGCTTGTGACATCTTTAACCCCCTGCATCATGAAGTGTACCAGGACATGGATCAGCCACTGTGCAACTACTACATTGCTTCCTCCCACAACACATACCTGACCGGGGACCAGCTCCTATCTCAGTCCAAAGTGGACATGTACGCGCGGGTGCTGCAGGAGGGCTGTCGCTGTGTGGAAGGTGCGTGCCTTGTCTGAGCACCAGTGTGTGTTGATGAATATGTCCTTTGGTCAATAAAGTCTAGTGGAAATAATGGAGACCTAAAAAATGTACTCACACTAATTAAAATCATTTTCAAACTAATTATAAAGTGGTTCTTCTTCTTTCTTTTTTTAAAAGAGTGAGCAGGATGGTCACTGCCTGTGATCTTCCTTTCTTTTTAAAAAAACATTTATTTATTTGGACATGTGGGATCTTCCAGTTATAGTATGCAAGGTCCTTTTTCAGTTGTGGTGTGCAGAATCTAGTTCCCTGACCAGGGATTGAACCCAGGCCTTCTGCATTGGCAGTGCAGAGTCTTAGCCACTGGACCACCAGGGGAAAGTCCCTCTGTAAAGTCATTCTTAATTCATAATCCTGTCTCCCCCTTACAGTTCAAGCAGAGAGAGAGAGATGTACTAGCAATTGGGAGGCACACCTTCAGGTGCTGAAAAATTGTGATGAACATGGAAGTTTTTCCTAGAGGTTTTTTGATTAAATGATGGTAAAAATAGTTTAGAATAACTGTTTTTTTTTAAGATACTTAATGATGTGCCAATCAGCCAACATTTATTAAAGTTCTAGGAGGTTCCTGGGGGTGAGGACACAGATGTGAGACATAGTTTCTGTCTTTAAGTAGCTCACATCTTTAGATGTGTCTAATAGAAGAAGTGGACACTAAAAACAATAATATGGTGTGAGAATTCTACCAGTTGATGCATACGTGGTAGAAAGCGGGTACAGAGAGTGAAGGGGTGAGGTAAAATGAGATAAGAAGTCAGTCAGGGAAAATAGATGGGTCTGTGAGAAAGGGTATGAGTGCTGTGATAAGGAGCTTCGGGTTTAGCTTTTGGTAATAATGGTCCAGTGAACTGTTTTAATACCTACAGTGACATGGTCACACTTGCAGTTTAGAAAGATTGCTTGGGCAGCAGTGTAGGAAGAAATTTTTTTAAGTGATATATGTTTGAAGAGGGGTAAGAGAGGTGAAACTGGGGCAAGGAGAATCGTGGGAAAGCTATTGAAATGATTCAAAGGAAGGATTATAGAAGATTAGATTATGAAAGCTTAGACTAAGTGAGAAAGAAGCTTATATGGACATTAAAGAAGTAAATTTGCAGGACCTGGCGAGAAAAGTGAAGGAAGTAAGGCATGCAGGGGAGTACTGGAAGGAGTGATGGAGCCATCACCTACTCTGGGGCCTGAAAGGAAGAAAGTGGATGAGTTCAGCTTTCCCTGGGTTGGGTGTATAGTAACTCTGTAACGTTTATCTAGACATACCTAGCAGTCAGTTAAATAACAATGTGTGAACTCAATAGAAGGATCCAGACAAGATAAAGATTCCACAATTCTGAGTTTCCTATGTGGTAGTTTATGAGATCACTTACAGAGACCTTCATGTGTAAGTGTAGGTGAAAACATGTAAGACCACTTGGGGGACTGCAGTCTCTCAAATATCTCCCTCCCCAAACCTGCATCAGCAAATTCCTCCTCTATGGTTCGGTGTGAAGTTTTCACTGTTGCAATAGTCTATGACTGGACAACGAAAGTCAAGCTGCTGTTTCTGGAAAGTTTTGTTGAGAAGAAGAAGTGTATTTGGGAGACTTGGTCAGCTTTGTACGTACTCAGCTTCCTGTTTGAAACTATGGTGGTCACCTTAGCTTTTAATGTACTGGGAAGAAACAGGGAATTCACCATGATTTCATTCCCTTTTGTGGGCTAGGTTCTGGTTAATTGCTTTCCATACATTCTCATTTAGTTCTCACAGCACTAAGGAAGATGGAGTGATCTCCTTAAGAAGAGGGGTAGGGTTGGTGACTCAAGGTCCCGTAGCTGGAAAGGTTGGAAGCTGGTATTTCAACTCAAGCTGTCTGACTGCGCCACTTTGCTTCTCCAGGAAGCCTGTGTGGTCTTTGGAGGAACAAGCATTGAATGACATGACCAGCCCAAGGTGAGGTCAAATGCAGGCCATCTGGTCACATAAGGAAGGCCAGAAAACATAATGCAAAGCACAGAGGGAAGGTTGGCTTTAATAGGAGGTATTCGCTTGGCATCTAAATATCTACCTGTTCCTAAAGACTTTAGAACTTGATAACCTGATCTTTTGTGCTCTCCTGACAATTTGTCAGCCTTGTAATATGAAGATCTTAGCTTACACTTCAATCTCGGGTCCGGAGGCACCAATCTATAGACCCCCAGCCGTGCTTTATCTACTTTGGTTCCGGATGAAGTTGTTTTTATTGTTAAGCAGCTGCAGCTAGGATTTAAGGAGCCTGATTTATAGAATGTAGCAGGTGGTGGATTAAAAACTGCAGGCCCACAGATTATTTTCTGAAGCAGATCTTGTCAAGTATAGTACTTAGAGGAGGAGAGTAATGCTTCTGGACAGTTTCTTCATGGTACTGTGACCTGAAGAATCTCTCCACTTTCAAGCTTCTGTGTTGTTAATATTGTGTTTTCCAACCCTACTAGTTCAGTTGCAGCGATATCCTTGGTCAGGGTGTATGTCATGTCATGCGGAACACTAATCAGTCTTGTTTTTGATAAAGTGGGTTTGTCAACAAATCACGTAGACAACATTTTTCTTTTTTACATGGCCTTTCACTTCCCTTGATTTTCAGCCCTAGTTGCTTAATAAATATGGATGTTCTGTCCAGGGGATTTTCACTCTTATTATGGAACTGATGTTGCATTGCCATTATAATCGGTTTACAGCTTTCCCTGTTATCTCTGGGAGCGCTATCAGGGTGGAACATTTCTAAATTCCACTGTGAAAAGCTGTCATGTTAACCTCTCAGCTGGCCCTCAGATCTGACCAACTCTTTGTCAGGGTGCTTTTGGGGGCCTCTATTGTGTGGTCTGATTGAAAAAATGGGCTTGGCTATTTAGTGGCTAGGAAACTGGTTAGAGGATTTCTACTTTGCCAACGTTCTCATCACAGCACTAGCTCTTACAAGAGGTCTTCATGGCCATTTGAACTCAGCTACTGATGCTGAGGCTGAAACTCCAATACTTTGACCACCTCATGTGAAGAGTTGACTCATTGGAAAAGACCCTGATGCTGGGAGGGATTGGGGGCAGGAGGAGAAGGGAATGACTGAGGATGAGATGGCTGGATGGCATCACTGACTTGATGCACATGAGTCTGGGTGAACTCTGGGAGTTGGTGATGGACAGGGAGGCCTGGCGTGCTGTGATTCATGGGTCGCAAAGAGTCGGACACGACTGAGCGACTGAACTGAACTGAGCTGAACTGATGGATGCTAGTCATTCACATGCCAGCACCATTTGGGAGTGTTGTTTTCCTCATTTAACAGACAAGTGATAAAACAGACCTAAAAAGTGAATGTTAGGACACCATCCTCAACTATGCAAATTCTCCTTATTATAAATGTTAGCAAAAGAACACCACATGACTAATGTGGTTACTTATGAAGAGATATTTTTATGGGTATATGATAATCAAGTTAGTGTGGCATTGCCTACTACTTTGCATTCTTTTTCAAAAGATAGTAACTCATTTATGAGGAACCCTGTTATGCCCTTTTTCTTCTAAGATGGGATATAAATTGAGGTATATTGTTAAGTTACATACTTTTGAAACATCTTTATTTTTTTCATGTTTGTATTCAAACAAAGAATATAAAATACATGTCAAAAGATGGATGAAGCTTCTCTTCTGAGAAGATACCTTCATATATTTGACTTCATTCAGGCCCAAAGACTTCCCTGGTGGCTTAGTGGTAAAGAATCCACCTGCCCACGCAGGAGACACAGGTTCGATCCCTGGGTTGGGAAGATCTGAGAAGGAAATGGCAACCCACTTCAATATTCTTGCTTGGGAAATTCCATGAACAGAGGAGCCTGGAGGGCTGCAGACCATGGGGTGGCAAAGAGTTGGACACGACTGAGTGACTAATGCTTTTACTTTCAGGTTCTTGTTGGCATTTGAATTTGTGACCCCCTATCATAAGGAAGGGCAACGTCATGAGAGCTGGCAAGGTTATCCTTGGGGGATCCTTGTTTAGGATCCTAATTCTTAATTCAGGATTTGACCCTGGATTGGGACTGAAAGGAGCAAAGTGAAGGAGGACGTGTCAGTTGACCTTAAATGAAAGAAGCAAAGACATGGAAGTAGGACTGTATGTAAGGAAGCTTGCCTAACTGGAAGGAGGCTGGTAGTTTGGTTGTTAGGAGAAAAAAATGTTTGACTAGGATATTAATTAACTAGTTTTTTAAACAGTTAAGCCTAAAATCCTACTGCCTGAAAACAACTGAAGTTTAGTTTTTATGTGAAGTCCAAAATAGCTGTTCCTAATGGGGGAGTCTTTCAGGCAGTGATTTAGGGGTGCAGGCTCTTTCCCTCAGCATCTGTGCCATCTTCAGCACAACTTCCAAATCACAGCACAAGAGGGAGCATGAAGGACTGTGTAAGGCCAGATGTGGAGGTGGTGCACATCGCTTCTACCCACATTTCAGCAGCATGTCCTACTGCACGGGAAGCTGAGAACTGTAGTCCAGCCCACTCCAGTATTCTTGCCTGGAGAATCCCATGGACGGAGGAGCCTGGTGGGCTACAGTCCACGGGGTCGCAAAGAGTCGGACACGACTGAGCGACTTCACTTTCACTTTCACTTTCTGAACCAGGGCTAGAGAGAAGACAGGCTTAGCTGAATGGCAAGTGTCTAGCACCAGAGATAGGGAGGGACCTTGGAGTTAAGCAGGCAGCAGCTTTCATAGACTGTTTATTTATAAATTTAACATATATCTACTGAGTACATAATATGTACTGGATGCTATGTTATGCACTGAATATGCTTCAAAGCAAAGTAATGACATGGAGAAATCAGTGTTTGGAGAAATTAGTCTGGTAGTGGAGTGTAAAACAAGGGAAGACAAACTCTGAGTCAGGAAGGATGATGAGGAAGCTTTTGTGTTTCTTCAGCTGGGGGCCAGTGAGTTTGTCCATACACATAACAGTATCAATAGTATCAATAACAATAATGATTACTATGTGCCATGTAGGATTATAAACTTCACAGGTACTTATTTATAAATCACTCAAACTTATGATTCAAGTCTTGTTCTTAGTTTTCTTTTTATGGATGGGGAAGCAATACTTTAAATTATTAAGTCATTTGTCCATGTTCACGTAACTCTTAGCAGGGCCTAAAGATTTGGACTTCAGAAGTCAATGCCATTTTAGAACTACTGTAGAATTAATAAAATGGAAATAAATCTAATGAAAACATAATGAGTTTAAGTGAACAATAATGAAAAGCCCTGGTTTTGATTTGAGAGGGTCATTGAGACTTCATAAAAGAACAGTAAAGTGAAAGAAGTAAAATTAGAGAAATAATCTGATAAGAAATATCACTAGCTTCAAGCATACTCAGTTGGATTTAGATCAATTTCTTTTTTTTTGAAAAACTTATTTTATACTAGAGTATAGCTGATTAACAGTGTTATGATAGTTTCAGGTTAACAGCAAAGGGGTCCAGCTATACATACCCATATATCCATTCTTCCCTATACTCCCCTCCCACCCAGGCTGCCACATAACATTGACCAGAGTGCCCTGTGGTAGACAGTAGGTCCTTATTGGTTATCCATTTTAAGTACAGCAGTGTGTATATGTCCATCCCAAACTCCCTAACCATCCCTGCCCCGGCAACCACAAGTTCATTCTCTGAGTCTCTTGGATTTAGATCAGTTTCTAATGAGAGTTCTTGGTAAATGCTAAGCTGATTGTTATGACCTCCTTTTTAACTGTAAGCATTCACAGTAAATCATTTATAATCTTTAATTCCTTATCCTGATAAATATGCCAGAACACTCATTTTGGTCTGACATCTTTGTCATGATCATCATAGTGTATAATCTCAAACAATAAACTTAATACATATCTGATATTTCCAGAAATATTGGGAAATACCAGAAACTTTGAGTTGTTGATGTGATGTCCTTTTTCTGGCAGTTGACTGTTGGGATGGCCCGGACGGAGAGCCAGTGGTGCACCACGGTTACACGCTCACTTCAAAGATCCTCTTCAGAGATGTTGTGGAGACCATCAACAAGCATGCCTTTGTGAAGAATGAGTAAGTCAAGCACAGCGGGGAATCAGGCTCAGCTGGCCCACGGGACGCTGCCTGCTGTAACTTGGTCATCAAACCATATGCTTCCTTGGAGGCTACATCTCCTTTTCTCCTGCCCCAGTTCTCTCCCTCCTTCCCAAGGAAACACTGAACAAATAACATGGGCCCCACAACCATGCTTTCTTGTGCTCTCTTCATTCCTTACCCCATTCTCTCTCAAGATGCTGCCTCCTTGAAGCATGTTCTTCCAAAGAGTGACCTCAAGCCTAGGGAGTACAGTGTCCATAAAGTTTAGAAATGCAGATTATTGTACATAATAAACAGCTTATCAGTATTGTTCAGTTCAATTACTCAGTCATGTCTGACTCTGCGACCCCATGGACTGCAGCACGCCAGGCCTCCCTGTCCATCACCAACTCCCAGAGTTTACTCAAACTCATGTCCATTGAGTCAATGATGCCATCCAACCATCTCATTCTCTGTCATCCCCTTCTCCTCCTGCCCTCAATCTTTTCCAGCATCAGGGTCTTTTCCGATGAGTCAACTCTTCGCATCGGGTGGCCAAAGTATTGGCGTTTCAGCTTTAACATCAGTCCTTCCAATGAACACCCAGGACTGATCTCCTTTAGGATGGACTGGTTGGATCTCCTTGCAGTCCAAGGGACTCTCCACACCACAGTTCAAAAGCATCAGTTCTTTGGCACTCAGCTTTCTTTATAGTCCAACTCTCACATCCATACATCAGTATTGTATGCCAATACAATAAAATAATAATGTCTTGATTTCCAGACTTGTTGGATGTCCTATATATACTGCAGTGTCTGGAATCTTTATGTCACTTGGCCCTTCCTTGGCATGGGATGACGGTGAACATTTTCTCCTTAATACTTGCTTTGGGGGGGTCTTCTATTAAAACACTCCCTCCTCTATTGCTGCCATTGCTTCTCACTCTCTTTCTTTAGCCCATGGTCTTCGAGTCCATTTTCTCACTCCTGTAATAGTCACCATTTCCGGGACTTCTCTGATGGTCCTGTGGTTGACTCTGCACTTCCAATGCAGGGGACGCAGGTTGGCTCCCTGGTTGGGAAACTAAGATCCCACATGCCAAGTGGTGTAGTCATAAAACAAAGAAAAAAGTCGTTATTTCCCAACGTGTCTTTGGTCTACTTCTTGGTTATTTGCCAATTACATATCGAGAATGTTCTTCCTAAGTTTCAGAGATATATTGAAAAATTCTTAGTACAGATTCATCTGAGTATCTCATAGGTACCTGAAAACCAACAAACTTCATTGTTTATTCAGACATTTACTTAGCTATTTAATGGTGCCTACTCTAAGCCGGGCATACTGTAATAGGTGTAAGAAGCCATAGCACTGAACAAGGATAAAACTCCTGCCAGCACGGGGTCTCCATCCCAAGCTGAACTCAGCATCTCATTCTGCCAAGCTTCCTCTTGCTCTAGTTAGGAAGGTAGCACTGCTTACCAGTGATTTTATGGAAACTGGGAGTTACTCTTGATTCAGCCAGTCTTGTCAGTGCTACTTGCTAAATTATCTTTTGACTCCATTGCCTTCTCTTCATTTTCACTTCTCTTCGGTTCGTCCTCCACCCTGGAGTAGTATCTTTCTTTCTGAAAATATAAGCTGATGTTGTAATTCTTCTTAAAGTCCTTCAAAGGCCCCCTGTTGTACATAGTCATGCCTTCCGTGCCGGCCTCCTCTTGCTCTTTTATGTCACCTTCCACCATTGCTCCACAGGGACTTCGGCTTCTGCCATCACGGACAGTTTCCAGAGTCCCTAGGGATCCTGTTGCTTTCACAGCCTCCACCCCCACCCCTGCACCAACCCCCTTTCCTGTGCCCTTCTCTTTATCTGATAGTCATCCCCATTATTCCACCCCCCTAATTCTTGCTCATCCTAGCAGACTGCTTAGGCATTGTCCCTTTGGCAAACTTACCCATACCACAATTTATTTAAATGCTCCTTTACTCTGTCCTTAGCACTCTGAGCATATTTCTGTCATATCATACAGCACTTTCTTGCAATTGTTGGTGACTTGGCTCCTTTTATGTCTTTAGGATCATGAGCTCATTTAAAATATGTGGCTATGTCTTATTCTTTAAAAAAAAACCAAAACTTTGCTCTTTTGGCGGGGGAGGAAGTGCTGTTTGTGACTTGTGGGATCTCAGTTCCCTGACCAGGGAGTGAATGAGAAAGGAAGGAACCTGGGGCACCGCAGTGAAAGCCCAGAATCCTAACCACTAGGCCACCAGGAAACTTCCCCTTATTCATTTTGTAGTGCCTGCAATATACCAGATATTCAAGAAATGACTTCTGCATTAAAAAGAGGCAAATTAAAATTAACAGTTGCATAAAGTTAATTTTATAGACCTTAGTGGCCTTTAAAATTTCTAATGTTTGGTCTTCTCATTAATTAAATATGAAGTTAAAATGCTGTTGTGATAAGAGACACTTGCTGAATAGTAGGCTTGGTTTCTGGTGTCTTCTACATGGAAGAATCTTGAGGACTAAATTATGATGGATCATTTTACCCTGATTGCTCCTCAACTTAGCCAGGTTGCTGAAGGATTTGCCCCTGAAGTAGAGCCTTGAGAAGACCTGCTATCTATGTACTCTGGTGACTTGACCATGCTAACTTCAAGTTTGGAAGACAACTTAGGAAAAAAGGACTTTGATTGAAAATAGTGAAAGTTGTTAACACCTTTTAAAAGTTCAGTCTTTTTGTTAAGTTTTAGTTGCATCTTTATACCAGGGTTTCTCAAGCCTTGGCACTACTGACATTTTGGGCCAGATTATTCTTTGTTATGGGGAACTGTCTTGTGCATTGTAGAACAATGAGTACATTTATGACTGTACCCCCTAAACACCAGTAGTAGTCCCCACTCACAACACTGTGACCACCAAAAATGTCTTCAGATGTTGACAAATGTCCCTTTGGGAGGGGTACCACACAGCCGCCCCTGCCCCTGTTGAGAAACAGTGCTTTATACACCAAGCATCATTAGACACTAATAGACACAGACTTTTTGTAAATAGATTGATAATTTTCAAATTCATTGCTAGAATTCCCTGATGTGATTTCATAGACAACCCAGGGTTGCTAGTTTGTTGTTTTTCTCTCTTTCTAACATGCTGGGTGAAACTCATGTGAGGATACAAGAGTAAACAAATTATAGTCAGGCAACCAAACCACCTCAGCACAAAGGTTCATCTCTTATATTACCTCTGGCATGAGATTTACTAATGAGGATAGAATGTAATTTCAGAAGGTCACAGCCTGTATTGTGGAGCTTGCTTGTTATATAAGCCCAGAAATAAAACTTTTTCTCCACATAGACATATTAGGCAATTTAAATATTGGTTTGTATGTTATGAAAAAAAATCTATTGCCTATTACTTCAGAAGATATATGATGGAAAACTAGGGGAAAAAATAAGCCTGAATTTGTTTTTCCAAGGAAAAAACAAAATCAAAAGAGGAGTAAGGTCATGTAATCATTCCTGGTTCCTCAGGCTGTCTGTGATAATAACTTCATTGGGGTCTCACATCTCTGCACAGAAACCTGGGTGCTGGAGGAGAATGCCTGCATTTTTTTTTTTCCTTTCTAAAAGTAAAGACTAGTATATAATTCTGTACAAATGTCTTTGAAATGCCTGATATAGGACACTAAAAGACACAAATTCCATTATGTTATTTTATCCTCAATAGTAATTTTCAAGCTGAGTACTAAATATATATTTTTAGAGTAAATATATGCACTTAATGACAGTGGTCTCCTAGACGTTTCTAGAATTTGAATGAATAAGACAAAATTACATTATGAGTTTTCTTTCTTTATGTTTCTTATCTCTCAAAATTTTCTCTCTCATTTTTTCTTGTAAAAGAGACATAATGTATGTTCCGTGTGTGTGCATATATATGTGTGAGGGAGAGAGATGCAAAATATTAGACTAAGTCATCCCATGTGGATTGGTATTGAGTTTACCCATTATGCCTGGTAATGTATATTTGGCCAGAGGTGTTTTTAAAAATATGTGTCTCTCATTGTTTTCATTTTAGAAGCACTTTAATCATCACCTCTTTAACAACTACTGTCACCAGGCTTGTAAGAACACAATGAACACAGAATAATTTTCAAAAGTCCCTGTGAGTTGCTGTGGTCGATGCCTTTACGATGTGCTGCTGTTTTTTCAGGTTTCCAGTCATACTGTCCATTGAGAATCACTGCAGTGTCCAGCAGCAAAGGAAAATTGCTCAGTACCTGAAAGGCATATTCCAAGACAAACTCGACCTGTCATCTATAGACACAGGAGAGACCAAGCAGCTTCCAAGCCCTCAAAGTTTGAAAGGCAAAATCCTAGTGAAGGTAAGTACCTCGAAATACAAAGCACGCATGACCTACTAAGCCCTTCCTCTCTCAAAGGCTAAAAATGGGTTTATCAAGAGAATAAGAGAGTCAATAACAGTCAAGAGAGAAGGGTTGTCTAGACTTGGGCATGCACCTTGTTCCAATCTATTTATAGTCATAGCTTTAGAAAAAGCTTGTTACTGACTGAACATGTATTTTGGGGGTTGTTTTTATGAAGCAAGAACATCAGTACTGAGCCAAATGTTGAATGTTTTAGTGGTGGTTCACACTGGAGAGAAGCCTGTGTACAGGAGACAAGCATTACATGAGAGGAGAGGCTCCTTCTGTCCATATCCAGAAGCATTTCTTTCAGATTCTTCTCTCCCATTTCAAGCTCCAGTAACTGTCTGTCAAAAAAAGTCTTCATGGTTGATCAGCCTGGGTTATGTAAGTGAGAAGAGCTGGCTTCGAAGTGGAGCACAGGCACAGACATAACGCCCCATAGGATTCGTGTGTGCGGAGGAGCAGTGGGCGAATAGAATGACATTTCATGAACAGATCTTCTCAGAGAGGAAACCTACTACCTGAAATGAATATTATTAATACAAGGAATAGCCGGGAAGACAGCTTTCTTGAGATTTCAGATTGCTGATGTGATTCACTTAATCCCAGTTAATTTTGTGTATTTGGACTAAAAACATTTTGGATAGTTGTATTGTTTTGAAACTGAAAACCTAAAGAAAAGCAGTAGAATATTGATATTTAAATGGAGTTATATTTTACTTTAAAAGGTGTGTACAAAAACCAAATAGCACAGTGGAGGCTTAGGAAAGTCAGACAGTGTAATTTCATAGCGAGACTAGAACTGGGGTGTTAAGAGAGGACAGCAAATGGAAAAGTTGTATTCATCTTTGAAATTGGTCAAAACCTGTTTTTCTATCAGTTAAATGAGAATTATAGGCTGAATCCATCAAAGAGATGTCACTGGGCATGTGTACGTGTGAAAGCATTTTGAATAAAAGCTCCAATTATATAATGCAAGAAATGATGTTAAGGTCAGTGTTCCTGAAATCTTGCTAAAGTAAACTCTTATGGTGAAAACTGGGCTAGAAAGTTGGGTTAGAAAGCTCAGTGTCACCTTTATAACCTTGTAAATGTTTTCATGTCTTTAGCCGAGCAGTCAGAAGAATAAACACCGAATGAGTCCATTTGGACAGTGGAACCTAAGGAATATTTGATATAAACTCATTGAGTTCCCTTCTACATAACCGGGCTTTGGGTTGTTGGGCACCGAATGTCTGAAGGCTGATGGGCACCAGGATGAATCAAAGCCAAAAGACCTGAGACACTTATTGGAAAGAGTGGCAGTGATGTGGGCTGTGGGTATTTCACAACAGCTGTGGTCAATTTGCTGGTAGTAACCGTCTCCAAACTTTAAGACTTCCTAGATCTGTGGGGGCAGAAAACTCCCATTTGAAGCAACAACAAGGGAACTGATTTTTCTAAGTTCCTTTAGCATCTGAGCAATCTTTGGCATTGCTTATATGCTAAGATCCTTTAGCATCTCTGATCCCAAAGGCAGTATTTGAATGACTACTTACTACTTTGGAGATGGACAAGTTGTTCATTATTATAACTATATACACATGCCTTCCCGTATATTTAATACATAACAATATTCTTGCCTGGAGAATCCCTTGGACACAGAAACCAGGCAGGCCACAGTCCATAAGATTGCATAGAGTTGGACATGGCTGAAGCGACTTTGCATGCATGCAAGTTTGCTTTTGAACAAAAATAGTAACAAACTTAGTAATTTTTCCACAGGCTCACAGCTGAAAGAAACCTTATCTAGCCCAAGCATTTTACTTCTGTAGAGCTATCACAGAGTTGTTAACCACTCTTCTGGGGCCATGCTGCTAGATGCTAAGAGGTGGCTATGGTTCCAGTTTCTAGAAATATTTCCATATACCATGGAGGAATCAGTCTAATTCTTGAGTGTAACTCCTGCATGAAATAGTGTGTATGTCAGAGGGGGACTTTTAGGTCATTCTTTGTTTACAACGAGCCACTGTTAAGTTCATAAAATTCTACCTTGCCTGTGTGCTTAGTTGCTCAGTCGTGTCCAGCTCTTGGCAGCCCTTTGGACTGTAGCCCACCAAGCTCCTCTGTCCATGGGATTATCCCAGCAAGAATACCTTAGTTTATTCTATAATTTTCCTTATGAGTAACACTGTTCATGAGAGGCATTAAGGAATAATGTTCTGTTCTGTTGCTTTTCTTCCTATTTGCCTGGAAAACATATCTTTCAAGGACCAGGAACATGAAAAAAGCTAGCAGAAAATATGGCCCTCCTGTCTTTTAACGAGATAGTAAAAGGAATGAAAATGAGGATGCCCTGTGAATACTCCGAGATGGCAACTTTCCTTACCCTGCACCCACTGCCACATTTAAGTGAAAGGACTTTGAAGTTTTAGTGCTGCTGCCAGGCCTGCCCGTCACTACTGCTCACGGTGGTTACATTTTCCTTTCTTTCTTGTGGTATCAGAACCATGTGCAACACTCCAGAGTTGCTATTGCTTATTTGGTATCACCTCACACCCGTCATGGAGAAGGAAATGACAACCCACTCCAGTACTTTTGCCTGGAAAATCCCATGGACAGAGGAGCCTCGTAGGCTGCAGTCCATGGGATCGCGAAGAGTCAGACATGACTGAGTGACTTTGCTTTCGCTTTTCACTTTCATGCATTGGAGAAGGAATGGCAACCCACTCCAGTGTTCTTGCCTGGAGAATCCCAGGGACGGGGGAGCCTTGTGGGCTGCTGTCTATGGGGTCGCACCGAGTCAGACACAACTGAAGCGACTTAGCAGCAGCAGCAGCAGCAGCAGCAGCAGCAGCAGCAGCAGCAGCACACCAGTCAGAATGCCCATCAACAGATAAATGGATAAAGAAGTGGTGGTACATATATACAATGGAATATTACTCAGCCATAAAAAGAAACAAATTTGAATTAGTTCTAGTGAGGTGGGTGAACCTAGAGTCTATTATCCACAGTGAAGTTGAGTCAGGAAGAGAAAAACAAATATTGTATATTGACACATATATATGGAATCTAGAAAAATGGTACTGATGAAGCTATTTGCAGGGCTGGAATAGAGACACAGACATAGAGAACAGACTTGTGGGCACAGCCAGGGAAGTAGGGGGGATGAATTGAGAGAGTAGCATTGAAACATCTACATTACCTTATGTAAAATAGATAGCTAGTTATATAAATCATATGTATAACACAGAGCTCAACCCTGTGGTCTGTGACAACCTAGAAGGGTGGGATGGGGTTGTGGGGGGAGATTCATGAGGAAGGGGGCATATGTATACTTACGGCTGGTTTACTCTGTGGTGTGGCAGAAACCAACATAACATTGTAAAGCAATCATCCTCCAATTAAAACCAGTTGAAAAAGCATTGACTAAGATGGTATTTCAAGAGAGGGAATTGCTGTCACTAGGTTTTAAATGTCTTCTGTACAGCTCCATCTTGGTGTTTGTCATTGTGCTCAAAACAAAGTTGACTGAATAAATTAATTGGTGGTTAATAAATGAAGGAGGTTCATATATCCCTGAATATGTCTGGTCACCACCTAATTGAGTACCTTATTTCTGGTACTGCTAGACATATTATCTTAGCTATTCTACAATGCTGTTTAAAATGAAGAGATATAAAACTTATTTTATAGGGACCTTCTATTAATAAGACTTAAAGTAATACATAGACATCAGTACCTTAATTCCAAGCTACCTTGTTATTACAGATATACAGGATGAAGTGAAAATAATATTTTGCTATTCTAAATTAGAATCATAGTAAAAATGTATATATATACTCATATTTATATATCTACGTTATATATGTTCTTATGGCAAAGAATGTAGTTTTCACTTCGTGAATAGCACTTACAAACAAGAACTGTATTACATAGTGGTACGAACGCAAATTAAATACCAACTTTTTAAACCTATAAACATCCTTTTGTAGTTTGAAGAAAATACTTAAGTATTCAAACCCTGGGTTTGGATTCTTAATATAGATTTTGTTTTCATTACACAAATGATTTAACCAGCTTTGAATTTATCACTATGCGAAGCACTCAAGGCCAAGTGCTTGGGTATCAGGGAAGGTACAGAAAAACTGGGAGGGAGGAGTTCTCTGAAAATCTGACTATGCTGTTGGCCCCGCGGAAGTAGGAGAAGCGGATGAGGGAAAGATCCAGGTGCCGAAGGTGGGCCAGCCATGGTTATGAAAAGCAGAAATACCAGAAGTCCCTGGAATCTGCGTTTAGAAAAGACAGCCCGGTTAGTTGTTTGGGAAGATATTTGGAAATGTGTTATTAGTTTTGGCTGCCAAGCATTTGCGCACCCTGCTACGTTTAAAGAATTTCCCCCATCTTTATGTGTTTAGGAACGCCCTCATAGAACTACAGGTCTCAGGCATTTTGCTTTTGCTGCCTTCCGTTCATCAGAAGGAAGCACTAGGTCCAGCCCCCAATCGAGGAGAAGGGATTCTAGAAGGGCATGAAAAGCCGAGAGGAAGGAGCCGTTGTGGGCATTTCAGAGGCTGCCTACCACTGTGACCTTGGCCACTTAGCCACAGAACCTGATTCTGTCTCCCCACACCCCCAAGATTTGGGGAGGGATTCATTTTCCTATTAATTTTCCTTTCTGCTTGCAAGTATGATTCTTTACCGATACAGATGGTTAGCTTCCCTAGCAGCTCTTAACAGGCCACTGGGCCATGCCTTCTGGTATTTACTTTTTCTTTTTCTGGATACAAATTTGGAAATGTAGGAAAGGAGAAAATAGCTATCGTCCGTAGTGCTGTTATCCAGAGATTTGTACTCTTAATAATGGACCATATTTTTTGCCAGGGTTTTTCCTTGAGTTTTTATACATCACTGAGATCATAATGAGCATGTAATTCTATAACTTGGGTTTTCTACCCTTTTGCCATAGGAATTCCCCCTCGTTTTCCAAAAGCTCCTGATTCCTGAAGTATGTTAGTGATTGGTTGTGAGGGGTGTGCTCCAGCTGGGCAGGCATATCATTGCACTGTCCTGTCATAAAAACTGGCCTGCTCTGTGCAGAGGGGATCCCCAGCAGGAGGGAAGGGCACTTTGAATCTGCTCAGGAGAACAAACGGCTCTAAGGACATGGGGTGGGGTGATGCCTATTATGGCAAGTCATATATTCTCAAACAGAAGCCTGGTCTGACTTTCATTTGTTAATATAGTACCCCTACTTGTTGTTTTTCAGTTGCTATCGCATCCAACTCTTTGTAACCCCATGGACTGCAGCACCCCAGGCTTCCCTGCCCTTCACTGTCTCCTGGAGTTTGCTCAAACTCATGTCCATTGAGTCGATTATGCCATCCAACCATCCCATCCTCTATAGTGCCTTTCTCCTCCTGCCCTCAATCTTTCCCAGCTTCAGGGTCCTCTCCAGTGAGTCAGGTGGCCACAGTATTGGAACTTCAGCGTCACTCCCTCCAGTGAATATTCAGGGTTGATTTCCTTTCAGATTGACTGGTTTGATCTTGCTGTCCAAGGGACTCTCAAGAGTCTTCCCCAGCACCACAGCTCAAAAGCATCGTTTGTTTGGTGCTCAGCCTTCTTTGGAAGTAATAAAAATGCCTTTTCTTTAAAGTCTCTTCCCTTTTGTTTTGTCCCTAATTCAAGCAATCTGCCATCAAGTTAGTCTGAAGTAAGGAATAACACATTTTATTTTCATTTTTCAATTTTTAAAAATTATTTTTAATTGTGGTAAAATTCAGCATAAGACTTACCTACCATCTTAACCATCTGTAAGTATACAGTTCAGTAGTGTTAAGTACTTTCACATTACCTTGTACAGAAACCGCTTTCCTTGCAAACTGAAACTTCATAGTCATTAAACCCCTCCTCGTCCTCCCAGCTCCTGGAGACCACTGCTTTACTTCTTGTTTCTATGAATTTGGCTACTCTGGGTACCTTATATAAGTGGAATCATATAATACTCTGTTGTGACTGGCTTAATTCCTTTAGCCTAATATCCTCAGGGTTCATCCATGTTGTAGCAAGAGTCAGAATTTCCTCACTTTTAAAAAGCTGAGTAATATTTCAGTGTATGTGTACCACATTTTGTCTATCCTTTCATTTGTTAGTAGACACTGGGTTATTTCCACTTTTTGGCTATTGTGAATTTTCATTTTTATTTTGTCTTTTATTGTTTAACTGAAGTATAGTTAATTTACAACATTATACTAGCTTCAAGTATATAACATAGTGATTCAATATTTTTATAGATTAGACTCAATTTAAAGTTGCTATAAAATAATGACTATTTCCCTGTGCTGTACAATATGTCCTGGTAGCTTATTTTATACATAGTATTTTGTACCTCTTAATCCTCATACCTCTATCTTCCTGAATTTTCATTTTTTAAAAATTTATTTATGGCTGCACTGGATCTTTGTTGCTTTCTCTAGTTGTGAGTGGGGACCACTCTTCACTGTGGTCTGTGGGCTTCTTGTCGTGGTGGCTTCTGGTGTTGCAGAGCATGGGCTCTAGGTGTGAGGCCTCAGTAGCTGCCCTGAAACATGTGGGATCTGCCCACATCAGGAATTGAACCTGTGTTCCCTGCCTTAGCAGGCAGATTCTGAACCACAGGCCCACCAGGAAAGTCCCTGTATTTTCATTTTTAAATTGGGTGTTTTGTTTCATTTCAGGGCAAGAAGTTGCCTTACCACCTTGGAGATGATGCCGAAGAAGGAGAAGTTTCTGATGAAGACAGCGCAGATGAAATTGAAGATGAGTGCAAGTTCAAGCTCCATTATGTAAGTTACAGGCTTGGCCATAATTTTTACCCTCCATGTGCTATAGTAAAAACTGCTGCTGTGCTGGAATATTCACAAATATGGTGGCTGTAGTGTAGAAAGGATATGTATTGAAAATCACGTTGTGTGCTGGCACACAGGACTCCTAAATGTTTACTGAGTGACTGAGTCAAGGATTGTTGTGTCTTAGAGTTGGAAGGAATCTTAGTGATTAACCCATCTGACCCTCTCTCCAGGGACCAATTCCCTCCTATTACAACTTGGTCAAAACTCAAATTGCAGTTGGAAATGTCACTGTCTGGTGAAATAAACTGACTTTAGCATTGTCACCCTGCTTCCCGCTTATAGCTCCACCATGCTGCCATTCAAAGCTGGCTCTCAGAACCCAGCTGCAAGAGGATCTGCTTCTCTAGAATGCTCATCCCCTCCCTGAGAGAATGCACCTTGGACCAGAAGATCTCCAAGTTCTTCCAGACAATGAGACTCTTGGCTAAAACTTTAATTTGCCACATGTTAGACAAAATGGCAAAGAGCAGTTTGTCACCTGCGTGTTGCTTCAGACTTCTGTCCTAGAACAAGGAGCTCTGTTTTTAAACAGAGCAGCACCATTTAGCCAGGTACTCCAATGGAAATGCAAACCTGGGAGAAATGTTAGGCTTAAAGACCTCCCTATCCCCCATCCCTTCTTGACCTCCCCCACCTTCTGACCTTCTGTAGCTCACGTGATTTCCAGGATCATGTGACGATCTGAGAGTAGCACCTGCTCACGTTAATTTGTTGTAGAGTTTACAATTTCCTTTCTACAGAAAAGTAGTATTTCTTTAGATGTCAGAACTATAATCCTACCTCCTAAAAAAGAAAATATTACACAAAATCTTCTAATTTACAGTATTGCCCTGAATTCAATTATTACATCATTAAAAACAGTCTTCTTTCTTCGAGATAATAATAATGGCAGTGGCTTCCTATAGGTATTAAAGAGAGCTGGTATTATTTTCAAAGAGGGGAAGAGTTTAATGACAACTGAAGTCTCAGTAGATAGTTCTTTCTTGGCTTTCATGCATTTTAGAAGGGATGACATGGACAAGATTCAGCCTTGAAATGAAAAGAAAAAGTTACCATCTGTATTAATCTATTGCCTTTTAACAGTTTTTATTAGCTCAATTAAATACCATGAATAAGGCTATGGTTACAGAAAATTAAATAGATTTACATAAGTGAAAATACAGTTAATATTTTAGTTTCTTTGTTTTTGCTCTTATAGCTACTTGCCATTTTGGTAATTACTTGTGATTATAGATAATTTAGTTCTTTTTCTAAGCTTTATTTTATAAACCAGATATTTGTCTCTGAATTTCAGTATCTTTGCCTCTTGTTTCCACTTGTTTTCTTGGTTGCCAGCCTCGGAGTAGTCCACAGTTTGGAAGCAATAAACAGAGTGTTTATTTTTATTTATTTATTTGACTACACCGGGTCTTTGTTATGGCTCTTGGGATTTTCCATCTTCACTGTGACATGTGAACTGCTATGTGCGGCATGTGGAATCTAGTTCCCTGACCAGTGATCAAACCCGAGCTTCCTGTGTTGGGAGCGCAGTCTTAGCCACTGGACTACCAGGGAAGTCCCAAGGAAAGAAGAGTCTTGGCCAAGTTATGTGTTTAGGGAATGTAGTTTTTAGTGAAAATGAGTGGTGGAAATTTAGCTACTATTCAGTTCAGTTCAGTCGTTCAGTTGTGTCCGACTCTCTGCGACCCCATGAATTGCAGCACGCCAGGCCTCCCTATTCATCACCAACTCCCGGAGTTCACCCAAACTCTTGTCCATCGAGTCGGTGATGCCATCCAGCCATCTCATCCTCTGTCATCCCCTTCTACTCCTGCCCCCAATCCCTCCCAGCATCAGAGTCTTTTCCAATGAGTCAACTCTTCACATGAGGTGGCCAAAGTATTGGAGTTTCAGCTTTAGCATCAGACCTTCCAAAGAACACCCAGGGCTGATCTCCTTTAGAATGGACTGGTTGGATGTCCTTACAGTCCAAGGGACTCTTAAGAATCTTCTCCAACACCACAGTTCAAAAGCATCAATTCTTCGGCACTCAGCTTTCTTCACAGTCCAACTTTCACATCCATACATGACCACTGGACTTACTATTACAATAGTATTTATTGCTCTGAGGAAACACGTTATTCTAGTTTCTAAATCCACCCAATAGTACAAAATTTCTTCTAATGTCAGTGAGCCTTCTAACTTTCTAAGTTAAATATCTATAATTACAAAAGAGAATTAGCTAAAGTGTTATGGAAGCAAATCAATTACTTCACTTGTGAAACTATCCATCTGGGTTCATCTCAAGCTTCATAACCTCTTGGTTGATGTCTAGGCACCCATATAGGTAGACAGTTTAGAACATGATTCCATAAAGATAGACATGATCTTTCACTTGGATTCTTTGATTTGGGCCTAAAGTGAATGTGAAGAGCACCTTACCTATAACATTTTACAGGTGTCTCTTTGTTAGACTTTAGGAGAGAAAATATATGCAGAAACCAACATTCTAGCAGAAATAGATAAGATTTTTACTCATGCTTTTCAGATCTGTTTTCTCTATTTTTTGAGCTCTTCTGAGAAAAGGCAGTACTGTATTTAGAAAGCCAAAGCATTATCCTGCAATCAGTCAATTTCTAGTTTCGCTGTCAGTAGAGGGCTCAGATGCCTTATCTGAGTGTTGAATGTAAATTGCCTGGTCTAAACCGAGTGATCAGATTTCTACAAAAGCGTATGTACTGTGCATAGTTGGTATGAAACCGATAATTACCTTAGAGGAAGTTCTTAACCTCAGTTTGGAGTTAACAGAATGTGGTTAGATTTATAAGTTATATCTGAATTATTGCAACAGATAAAGATTTTTAGCTTAGCATTCAGGGATACTGGAATGCTAGCTGTCATGGGGCTTATGCAAGATTCATTTGCACACTCAACAGATTTTTATGGAGGTGCAGCCAGTGTGCGGTAGATGTTGGGGCACATATTAACGAACAAAGCAGAACAGTCTTTGCTTTTGTGGAGTCTGTACCTTGGTGGGAGAAGGGAAGACAGACAAGAAACAAAGCAAATAAGTAGCATGTGTACTAGGCAAGTGATAAGTAATAAGGGGGAAAGGGAGAGAAGAAATGTGTAAATGGTCTATGGAAGGTTTAGATGTGAGGGCCAGGAAAGGTCTCACAGAGGAGGTAACACATGGGCAAAGACTTGAAGGAAGTGAAGTTAGCCATAGTGATATCTGAGGAATGTTCCAGGCAGAGGGCACAGCAGATGCAAAGGTCAGAGGCAGGATTTGCAGCTCGCCCAGCTTCACCTTGGGGTTAGAAGCAAAGTGGAAGGCAGGACCCTCATGCTGGCCCTCTTTCTCCTCTTGGTCTACTATCTAAGGAATTCAAACCCATACCCACACTGAAAACTTTTGTTCTTTTAATAAATGTTTTCTGTTGTTGAATTGAATCATTTAGGCATCTGCCCTATTATTTTGAGGCTTCAGCCATAGAGAAAATCTGGCTTATGATGTAATAAGCCATAGATAAAGCTGATGTGTTCAATGACCCAGGAAGCACACAGATCAAAAGACTCGGCGGACAATTTCCTTTCAGCCACAGAGCAATAATCTAACAGATGTGATTCAGTGAGGCCAGCTCACCATTATTCATCTTTTTGGGGTCCTCTAATGCCAGTGTGCCTTACAGACTTTCTAGCCCGTATTTCAACCTTACAGATTGTTTTACTCTTCTGCTGAGTTATTTGATATCTTTTTTTCCCCCTGCACTCTCTGAAGCTGAGTTCAACCAGTTTCTTAAGCACAAATATCAAACTGTCACCTACGTGAAGCTCATCCTGTGGACACCAAGCTTTCCAACAAGTTTAAATGAGCCTTTGTAGAGTAACATGCAACCACTTTT
This sequence comes from Capricornis sumatraensis, assembly GCF_032405125.1. Classification (NCBI taxonomy): domain Eukaryota; kingdom Metazoa; phylum Chordata; class Mammalia; order Artiodactyla; family Bovidae; genus Capricornis; species Capricornis sumatraensis. The sequence goes on from NC_091069.1 coordinate 218,218,273, forward strand.
TGTGTCGTATTAATACCCCCAAATCATATTCACTCTGTGTATGTCTCACAGTAAACACCTTAATAGTCTGCTCCCTTCTGACCACCTCAGATTGAGCTTCTTTCATAAGTTGTTCATTGTATGATTTGAGCCATTTTGAGGGTTAAGAATCTTGTTGGTTGAAGATGTGTCAGCACTCAGGGAAGGGATGAATTCCCTCATGATATTGTGAGATCCCTGTTACTCAGTAAATGCCCACGTGCCAGGCCTGCTGTTGCATCCTGGTGACAAAGGGTGAGGAGTGGAAGGTGAGCTGAAAATTCCAGTTATTTTCTAATATATGATACAACTTCTTCCTGCTTGCCTTGCCGGAGAGTTAAGGTAATGAACATTTAAGGTCTAGTGTACAGTATGTGTTATCTATATGTATACGTAGGTATTTCTCTTATATTTCAAAGATATTATCTTCTGAAAATTACTATTACTGAGAACTCAACTATTCCTTGTCTTCTTTAATTTTTATGGAAGCACAGTTGATTTACAATGTTCTGTTAGTTTCTGCTGTGCAGCAAGTGAATCAGTTATACATATGCCCACTGTTTTTTATATTCCTTTCCCCTATAGATAGAGTTTTAAGTAGAGTAGAGTTTTAAGTAGAGTTCCCTGTGCTATACAATAGGTTTTAATTAGTTATCTGTTTTATATATAGTAGTGTGTATATGTCAATCCCAGTCTCCAAGTTTCTCTTTCCTCCTTGTTCCCCCTTGGTAACCTTGTTTTCCACAATTATTCCTTGTTGGTAATTCATCTTCCCTTTCTATTCTAAATGTTCTGTGACTTCACTATTAAATAACTGAGAGTCAGTTATTTTTCTTAGCATTCAGTATTCACTTCTTACTAGAGAACCTATGTTTTCTTTCATTCGAGAGAAATCTCAGCCATTTTTTCTTTGAATATCGTTTTTACGCCATTTCATCATTTCTCTTTTTCTGGCAGTACAGTTAGATTTAGGTTAGAGTCTTAGTTTATTCTCTGTCTTAATTATCTGTCAGTTATTTTTTAATGTTTTCTTTGTCTCTGCTGATTTGGGGTACTAGCTATAGTGTTGTTTTCCAATTCATTACTTATCTCTTTGGCTATGCCTGATCTAGAGTTTACCCCAGCTATTCTTTTCATTTCAATGACTATGTACTTGATTTATAAAATGTTTTTATTGTTTTTTCATAGACACTAGTTTTTATTTTACTCTTTGGCTTCTTAGTTTCTTGTTCTTTTTATGAGACTATTTCTTTATATCTTTGAGCATATGAACATATTTCATTCAAAGTGAGTGGGTTTCCTTTTCATGTGTTGGTATTTTTGGCACTTCATCTTAGCGTTAGTCTTCCACATGAATTTTAGAATTTGGAGTTGAAGGTTCAGTTTTCAGTGGAATTTTTTCCCCCTTCCATTCTTTTCCTCTGTCTATTTAACCTGCTTCTCTAGTAGTGTGGAGATTGCTTCCACTTGAACTCTAAGCACCACTCCACCTGGCACAAACACATATAAACACAGCCTACCTGTGTCCCAAGTTCCTAACTAGACCTTACATTGATCGATTGATTGGAGTTCCCTGCCACTGGAGATGCTGAAGATATTTCCCATTCAGTCACCAAACAAGTGAACATTTTGGTTGTCTTCTTATTCTTAACTCTTTTGATATTCAATTTCGAATCTTCCTCATAGTAATTTTTTTTATTGCTTCCTATTATAAGTGAGTGGCTTCCCAGGTGGTGCTAGTGGTAAAGAATTTGCCTGCCATTACAGGAGACATAAGAGACACCAGTTCAGTCCCTGGGTTGCAAAGATCCCCTGGAGAAGGGCATGGCAACCCACTCCAGTATTCTTGCCTGGAGAATCCCCATGGACAGAGGAGCCTGGAGGGCTACAGTCCATAGGGTCGCAAAGAGTTGGACACAACTGAAGCAACTGAGCATGCATAATCCCATAAGTAAGGCTTCCATTCCAGCTTTCATCACCACCTTGGTTTCACGTTGTGAGGCCTGCTCTAATCTCCCAAAGCATGTGGAGCACCTTTGGTTTCTACTGTACTATAAGAGCTAAACTCTTGGTCACCTGTGCCCTCTGTGAATATAGAGCTCACACATTGATGATCTGCAGTGATCTTGTGTATTTTATTTTGACAAACTTATGACTTCTCTCTTTGTTTTTCTGTCACTGGAGCAGGGAAGATATCAAAGCATGAAGGTACACTGTTGTATATAAACCCACATGTATGTACAGATGTATGAATCCAGACGTATTCATTTTGAACAGTATTTTTTGTTTTTCTTAAAGTATCTAAAGAGGTGTTGCTCTAAAAATATTTATTTATGTACTTATTTTTAAATATAAATTTATTTATTTTAATTGGAGGTTAATTACTTTACAATATTGTATTGGTTTTGCCATACATCAACATGAATCCACCACAGGTATACACATGTTCCCCATCCTGAAACCCCCTCCCTCCTCCCTCCTCGTACCATCCCTCTGGGTCATCCCAGTGCACCAGACCCAAGCATCCAGTATCACGCATCTCAACCTGGACTGGCGATTCGTTTCACATATGATATTATACATGTTTCAATGCCATTCTCCCAAATCATCCCACTCTCTCCCTCTCCCACAGAGTCCAAAAGACTGTTCTATATATCTGTGTCTCTTTTGCTGTCTCACATACAGGGTTATCGTTACCACCTTTCTAAATTCCATATATATGCGTTAGTATACTGTATTGGTGTTTTTCTTTCTGGCTTACTTCACTCTGTATAATAGGCTCTAGTTTCATCCATCTTATTAGAACTGATTCAAATGTATTCTTTTTAATGGCTGAGTAATACTCCATTGTGTATATGTACCACAGCTTTCTTATCCATTCATCTGCTGATGGACATCTAGGTTGTTTCCATGTTCTGGCTATTATAAACTGTGCTGCGATGAACATTGGGGTACACGTGTCTCTTTCAATTCTGGTTTCCTTGGTGTGTATGCCCAGCAGTGGGATTGCTGGGTCATAAGGCAGTTCTATTTCCAGTGTTTTAAGGAATCTCCACACTGTTCTCCATAGCGGCTGTACTAGTTTGCATTCCCACCAGCAGTGTAAGAGGGTTCCCTTTTCTCCACACCCTCTCCAGCATTTAATAATATTTTAAAATGTATGCTTAATAGCTCCGAAGAAACATTACCATTTGCTATTTGCCTGCCATTGTACTGTTATTTTTTTTATACCTAAGCTATTAAATATGAACTTTTAAATGTGAACAATTTGTTGAAAGCTTATTAGTACCAGCACTATGCTAATGTATATGCACTTATACAATTTCTTTATTCAGATATAGGTCAATGGAACTATAGGATAGAAAGTCCGGATAAACCACACATCTATAATCTCTGACAAAGAAAGCAAGAATACACAATGGAGAAAAGATAGTCTTTTTAATAAGCAGTGGTTGGAAAGCTAGACAGCTATAAAAACATGTAAAAGAATGAAATTAGAATATTCGCTAACACCATACACAGAAATAAACTCAAAATGGATTAAGTACTTAAATGTAAGATTGGATACTATAGAACTTTTAGAGGAAATCATAGGAAGAACACTCTCTCACAGAAGTCACAGCAATATCTTTTTTGATCCACCTCTTTGAGTAATGAAAATAAAAGCAAAAATAAACAATGGGGCCTAACTAAACTTAAAAGCTTTTGCACAGCAAAGAAAGCCATAAACAAAACAAAAAGACAGCCCACAGAACAGGAGAAGGTATTTGCAAATAAATTGACTGACAAGGGATTAATTGCCAAAATATACAAACAGCTCATGTAGCTCAATGTTAAAAAAACAAACAACCCAATTAAAAAGTGGACAGAATATCTAAAGAGACATTTCTCCAAGAAGACATACAGATGGCCAAGAGTCACACAAAAAGATGCTCAACATCACTGATAATTAGAGAAATGCAGATCAAAACTACAATGAAGTGTCACTTCACACCAGTCAGAATGACCATCATAAAACAAAAACAAAACCCTACAAACAATAAATGGTAGAGAGGGTATGGATAAAGGGGAGGTTTCCTACACTGTTGGTGGGAATGTAAATTGGTGCAGTTCAGTTCAGTCGCTTAATCATGTCTGACTCTTTGCGACCCTATGGACTGCAGCACTCCAGGCTTCCCTGTCCTTCACCAACTCCTGGAGTTTACTCAAACTTATGTCCATTGAGTAGGTGATGCCATCCAACAGTCTCATCCTCTGTCGTCCCCTTCTCCTCTTGCCCTCAATTTTTCCCAGCATCAAGGTCTTTTCAAATGAGTCAGTTCTTCACATCAGGTGGCCAAAGTATTGGAGTTTCAGCTTCAACACCAGTCCTGTCAATGAATATTTAGGACTGATTTCCTTTAGAATGGACTGGTTGGATCTCCTTGCTATCTAAGAGACTCTCAAGAGTCTTCTCCAACACCACAGTTCAACAGCATCAATTCTTCGGCACTCAGCTTTCTTTATAGTCCAACTCTCACATCCATACATGACTACTGGAAGAACCATAGCTTTGACTAGATGGACCTCTGTTGGCAAAGCAATATCTCTGCTTTTTAATATGCTGTCTAGGTTAGTCATAACTTTCCTTCCAAGGAGTAAGCGTCTTTTAATTTCATGGCTGCAGTCACCATCTGCAGTGATTTTGGAGCCCCAAAATAAAGTCTCTCACTGTTTCCCCCTCTATTTGCCTTGAAGTGATGGGACCAGATGCCATGATCTTAGCCCTCTGAATGTTGAACTTAAGCCAACTTTTTCACTCTCGTCTTTCACTTTCATCAGGAGGCCTTTTAGTTCTTTGCTTTCTGCCATGAGGGTAGTGTCATCTGCGTATCTGAGGTTATTGATATTTCTCCTGGCAATCTTGGTTCCAGCTTGTGCTTCATCCAGCCCAGCATTTCTCATGATGTACTCTGCATAGAAGTTAAATAAGCAAGGTGACAATATACAGCCTTGATGTACTCCTTTTCCTATTTGGAACCAGTCTGTTGTTCCATGTCCAGTTCTAACTGTTGCTTCCTGACCTGCATACAGGTTTCTCAAGAGGCAGGTCAGGTGGTCTGGTATTCCCATCTCTTTCAGAATTTTCCAGTTTGTTGTGATCCACACAGTCAAAGGCTTTGGCATAGTCAATCAAGCAGAAATAGATGTTTTTCTGGAACTCTCTTGTTTTTTCGATAATCCAACAGATATTGGCAATTTGATCTCTGGTTCCTCTGCCTTTTCTAAAACCAGCTTGAACATCTCAAAGTTCACAGGTCATGTACTGTAAATTGGTTCAGCCATTATGCAAAATAGTACAGAGGTTCCTTAAATAAAAAATTAGAGTTACCATATGATTCAGTTATATGTATATCTATGTTTTTCAGATTTTTTTTCACTTGTAGGTTACACACTGAGTGTTGATTAGAGTTCTCTAAGATGTATAGTCCTTGTTGATTATCTGTTTTATACATAGTAGTGTGTATCTGTTAATCCCAGCCTCCTAATTTATCCCTCCCCCCGGACACCTTTCCCTTTTGGTAACCACAAGTTTATTTTCTGTCTGTGAGTGCCTTTCTGTTTTCTAAATAAATTTGGAAACAGAACTTATTTAGACCTGGAGTGCCAGAAAAGTCCCAGGACCTTGTTCTATATCTACATATATCAGTTTGAATCTGCTAATCCCAAACTAAATAAATTCATTTGTATCCCTTTTTTAGATTCCCATATGATATCAATCAATCGGCTCTGTATTAAAAGAGCCTACTGTATCAGTCAGTCAATTGACACATGATGTCATATGATATTCATCTTTCTCTGTCTGATTTACTTAGCATGGTAATCTTAGTTCCCTGTGCTATATAGTAGAGCTTGGGTTTTTCTTTCTTAAATTTTTTGGCCATGTTGTGCAGCATGCAGGATCCTAGTTCCCTGACTGAGGATCAAATCCACGCCCCCTGCAGTGGAAGCATGGAATCTTAACCACTGGACTGAGAGGGAAATCCCAGGATCTTGTTGTTTACTCATTCTATATATATCAACTTGTACCTGCTAATTCCACACTCCCAATCCTTCCCTCCTGTTCCTACCAAAACAAAAATTTGTTTGCTAATTCCAAACTCCCCTCCTCCTCCCCCTTAGCAACTGCCTGTCTATTCTCTCTGTTCCTGATTCTGTTTCACAGACAGGTTCATTTGTGTCATAATTTAGATATCACAATTCGTGATATCATACGGTATTCGTCTTGTTACGTTGCTTAGTATCAGTTCAGTTCAGTCGCTCAGCCATGTCCGACTCTTTGCGACCGCATGAATCGCAGCCCGCCAGGCCTCCCTGTCCATCACTAACTCCCGGAGTTCAATCAGACTCGCGTCCATGGAGTCAGTGATGCCATCCAGCCATCTCATCCTCGGTTGTCCCCTTCTCCTCCTGCCCCCAATCCCTCCCAGCATCACAGTCTTTTCCAATGAGTCAACTCTTCACATGAGGTGGCCAAAGTCTTGGAGTTTCAGCTTTAGCATCATTCCTTCCAAAGAAATCCCAGGGCTGATCTCCTTCAGAATGGACTGGTTGGATGTCCTTGCAGTCCAAGGGACTCTCAGGAGTCTTCTCCAGCACCACAGTTCAAAAGCATCAATTCTTCGGTGCTCAGCCTTCTTCACAGTCCAACTCTCACATCCATACATGACCACTGGAAAAATCATAGCCTTGACTAGAAGGACCTTAGTCGGCAAAGTAATGTCTCTGCTTTTGAATATGCTATCTAGGTTGGTCATAACTTTTCTTCCAAGGAGTAAGCGTCTTTTAATTTCATGGCTGCAGTCACCATCTGCGGTGATTTTTGAGCCCCCCAAAATAAAGTCTGACACTGTTTCCACTGTTTCCCCATCTATTTCCCATGAAGTGATGGGACCGGATGCCATGATCTTCGTTTTCTGAATGTTGAGCTTAAAGCCAACTTTTTCACTCTCCATTTTCACTTTCATCAAGAGGCTTTATATAATAACCTCTAATTGCATCCATGTTGCTGCAAATGGTATTATTTCATTCCTTTTTATAGCTGAGTAGTATTTCACTGTCGACATGTACCACATCTTCTTTTTCTGTTCCTTTGTTGATGGACATTTAGGTTGCTTCCAGGTCTTGGCTATTGTGAATACTGCTGTTATGAACATAAGGTGCATGTATCTTTTCAGTTATAGTTTTGTCTGGATATATGCCCAGGAGTGGGATTGCTGGATCATATGGTAATTCTATTTTTAGTTTTCTGAGGAACCTGCATACTATTTTCCAGAGTACTTCTGCCCATTTTTTGATAGGGTTTTTTTTTTTTGGTAGTGAGCTACATGAACTGTTTGTATATTTTGGAGATTAATCTCTTGTTGGTTGTATTGTTTGCAAATATTTTTTCCCATTCTGAAACTAATATAATATTTTAAATCAACTATACTTCAATTTTAAAAAAAGGAATAGTGACTTCTCCTGGTTGGAAATATAAGCTACTCTCATCCTCTGCATAATTTTGACTTACTATGTACTGCTGCTGCTGCTGCTGTTGTTTCAGTTGTGTCTGACTCTGTGCAATCCCATAGACGGCAGCCCACCAGGCTCCCCCGTCCCTGGGATTCTCCAGGCAAGAACACTGGAGTGGGTTGCCATTTCCTTCTCCAATGCAGGAAAGTGAAAAGTGAAAGGGAAGTTACTCAGTTGTGTCTGACTCTTCTCGATCCCATGGACTGCAGCCTTCCAGGCTCCTCCATCCATGGAATTTTCCAGGCAAGAGTACTGGAGTGGGGTGCCATTGCCTACTATGTACTAAAGAAATGAAATTACTGTTTAACTGAAGGAAAAAAAAAAGGAAAATGATTATCATGATGGCTGAGTTAAGTTCATACTCAGTAAAAAACTCAGAACAGTGCCTGGCAAATAATTTATACTCAATAAATGTTAGCTAAAATCAGTAACAAGAATAGCAGCTGTGGCATGATTATCGCTAATGTAAGTCCTGAGCAGAAGGTGTTTCAGTGGGAGCTAAAGGAGCAGGCAGGAGAGGACAGGAGTAATTGCAGAGCCTTGGATAGCTAAGAGCCCGCTGCTCTTCAGCCCGGCTTGGAGAGCTCTAAGGCTGTCACAAAGGGCAGCTAATGTATTATCCTTCCTGTCTGCTGCTCTAGTCCAGAGGGGGGAAAAGACATTTGGGGATGGTGAGATATTCCAGTGTTTTTGCTTTTTGTTTTTAAAGTTGAGGCCTTCAACTTTGGCTGCACATTGCAATGACGGGGGAGCTTTCAAAAAATCCTACTGCACTGGTCCCAGCCCAGAGATTCTGTGTCATCCGTCTGGGCTGTGGTCCCTGGTGATTCCAGTGTGCAGCCCAGGTGAGCACCAGTGTCTGAGAGAGTCTCTCTTTGTGGGGCAGCCCTCTACCCTACTCCCTCCTGCTTCTGGCTGCTCCCTGGCCTGGAAGTGGTCAGCCCTCTTGTTTTCCAGTCACTTTTCATATCACCCTGGAGATGAAACAAGAATGTGTTTTGTGTTTGACTTCTTTATTTGTGGTCAATATTCCTAGGTCATATTTACTTCTGGAGAAGGCAATGGCACCCCACTCCAGTACTCTTGCCTGGAAAATCCCATGGATGGAGGAGCCTGGTAGGCTGCAGTCCATGGGGTCCCTAAAAGTTGGACACGACTGAGCAACTTCACTTTCACTTTTCACTTTCCTGCATTGGAGAAGGAAATGGCAACCCACTCCAGTGTTGTTGCCTGGAGAATCCCAGGGACGGGGGAGCCTGGTGGGCTGCCGTCTGTGGGGTCGCACAGAGTCAGACACAACTGAAGCAACTTAGCAGCAGCAGCAGCAGCAGCAGCAGCAGCAATTTGCTTCACTGATGGCAATTAGGAAGCCCGACTGGGGCTCAGGTGGAAACTACCCCAGACCATATTGGAGGGCTGCCCTCCCCTCTCCCTATTCCTTCTGCAGCATCCTCTTCCCTTGTGGGCTCAGGGAACAAAAGAGCAAGAGGCATGACTTTCTTCTCTGGTCCCTGCAGCAGCTGCAGGGTGGCTGACAAGTCACCAGGTCAAGTGTCCACCTCAGCTTTCCTTCAGTAGTGCTGTTGAGTTCCGGGGTCAAATGATAATACACTAGTGAAACCTCAGCCACACATTTATTTATTCTCAGTGCTGTAAATCACAGGGAAGGAATAGACCAACAGGCAGAAATATCATTCCTTCAGCTGCTCCAAATATTGAGAGGATGTGAAATGAATAATTATAGCCTTTGTATTAAGTATTCATTATTTCACCAGCCCCAGTCGGCCCAGCTTTGTATTGTTAGCCTTGTTTGCTGCTGGTGAAATTGTTTGGGCATAACTGCCACAGTTCATCTCCTCATTGTCTCCAACTCCTCAAGTAGCCCTGAGGCAGGGAAGGAAGCTGATGCTTATTGGGGGGTGTTTGTGCAACACTGGGCACACTCATGCTCTTACACACTTTCTCCTTTGGACCTTCCAACACATGTATTCCCTGCAGACTCTGAGTCACTTGATGAAACATATTGGTACTTTGAGACCTGGACTTCCTTTCTCAGATTCATTTCTGACCTTAAGTGAAACCTACTGTTTTTCTCCAGTAGATTTGTGATGATCTATTTCCCAGGTGTCACATAGGAATAAAGATGATCTAAAATATGAGCCTGTTCATGATTAATTTCACTCAGAAATTTATCTTTTTTTGTAACAGTGGAACTTATCTTCTTCTGCAGCACCATGTAATGAAACACACACCAAATTTTGAATTGGAAGTCTTAGGCTCCAACTCTCACACTTCATGTGTATTTGGACAAGTCATTGAATCTTTCTGCCTCTCTACTCTTATGAGTAAAACTGGACTAGACCTACACAGCCTTAATGGGTGTTACACAGCTCAAAGGAAGCATTGCCATATGACCATGCTTTGTGAGCCGCAATGCAATGTGTAAAGTCTTAGTTGCTGTATCAGTGTCCTCAGTGTTCTTTTCTCCACGTTCATGTGGTTGCTAGTTCTCACTGACACTGTTTTCTCTAGGCTTTTGCTGGCATTGGAATGATTTGTGGCCACCAAAAGATGTGTCTGAGTCCTACTCTCTGGTACCTATGACTATGACCTCAATTGGAAAAAGAGTCTTCGTAGATGTAACTAGGTTAAGAATCTAGAAATGAGATCATTCTGGATTAACTCAGTGAGTCTTAAATGCAGTGACAAGTATCCTTTTTTGTGGGAGCAGCCACCTTTTACGAATGTTAGGAGTGGGGACACAGCGAAGGCCATGTGAAGACAGAGGAAGAGGCCGGAGTTCTGCTGCTGTGAGCCAAGGAAAGCTTGGCACCACCGTAAAATGGGAGAAGCAGGGAAGGATTTTCCCCTTAGAGCCTGTGAGAGGCTGAATGTAGACCTGACAACAGCTTGCTTTCACAGTTCTGGCCTCTGACACTGTGAGAAAATAAACATCTCTTGACTTTAAGCTACCAGGTATGTGGTAATTTATCACAGCAGCCACAGGAACCTAATACACTCTTCCTTTTTATTTTTTGCATCTTTAAAAAAAATTTTATTGGAGGATAAATGCTTTACAACATTGTGCTGGCTTCTTCCATATATCATCATGAATCAGCCACGGGCACACACATCTTTTAAGACCTGGCTCCAGTGTCCTCTGCCCCTGGAATTCTCTGCTGCATTTCCAAGGCCGAGGGCAGTGCCCCTTCTCCATTCACCCATGAAGCATCTGTCACCCTACTTGCACCTGTTATGTAATTATCCAGTGATATGTCTGTCTCCTCAGTGACACTGAGAGTTCTATGACAGTGGGATTGGGATTGTGCCTTATCAATGCTTTCATCTTGCATATAACAGCTCAGTATGTGTTTGTTTTATGCAAAATGCTCTCAGATTCTGTCATCTTTATTAAATCCCCCATCAGCACATTGGCCTTAATGCTCATAGTGGGAACTGATGTGCCTGGCTTTTCACCTATAGGTATCTTTCATCTTTCTGCACACGTTGCCTGGTTAATATTATTTCTTCAGTGTGATCCAGACACTTGTCTACTCAGAGTCTCTCAGCAACTCCATACCTCTTGACCACTGGCTTTCAGGTGTCTCCACAGCCTGGCCCCAAAGTACTTTTTCGGTTTTATCCACCATTGCCCTCCTTCATGGGGACTTCCCTGTAGCTCAGTTGGTAAAGAATCCTCCTGCAGTGCAGGAGACTCTAGTTGGATTCCTGGGTCAGGAAGATCCTCTGGAGAAGGGATAGGCTACTCACTCCAGTATTCTTGGGCTTCCCTGGTGGCTTAGCCGGGAAAGAATCTGCCTGCAATGCGGGAGACCTGAGTTCAATCCCTGGGTTGGGAAGACCCCCTGGAGAAGGGAATGGCTACCCACTCCGGTATTCTGGCCTGGAGAATTCCATGGACTGTATAGTCCATGGGGTCTCAAAGAGTTGGACACGACTGAGCAACTTTCACTTCACACCCTCCTTCATGAACTTCTGCTCCATGAAAACAAAGCTGTTCCTGTGTTCATAAAACACACTTTGCTAATATAAAATCTTTACTAGAATGATGGGTGATAGGAAAGCCCATCTCTTCATCACTGTTGAAGTTTTAGTTGCCATACAGAGTCCCCCTCTACCCCTCCCCCCCTTTCTATGAGGTCTTTGTGGTCACTCAGGCAGAAATGCCATGTTCCTTCTCAACCGCTGTTGTGTGGTCATTTGCGCTTTTTGCAGGCAGCTGTGCAGACCAGGGTAGGTTATTTGAGGACATGCCTTTGTTAGCCTAATGGGGTCTTTGCTGATGTCAAGGGCCAGCTATTTTCCATCTCTGCATCTCCTGCAGAACCTGAGGGCCTCATTCACTGGGTATATTAAAGATATTCATATATGTGATGTTAATACAGGGAAATTCAATAACCTCTCCTGATGTAGCCTTCCCCCACCCCAATTTCCCTTTGTATTTATATTGCTTTGCCCTTACAAGATTTTGTGAAAATGAATGTTATTACTGAAAAACTGCCTGTTCTGTATTTTAAGTATAATAACCTCTTAGTAACAAATTTGCAAGCAGAAAAATGGTCTTAAACTTTTAATGAGGACTAGGGGGATTGTTTTGGCGGAAGAGTATTCCTTACCTTTGGATGGGTTGGCCTCTAACAAGTGGTTGAAGAGTTCACAGAAGAATGTTGGACACTGGGAGAGGGGTTAGGAGCTGAGAAGGAGAGGAGAGGTGAGCAAAGCTTGGGTCATTGGTTTCAGGTAGAACAAGGGACCAAAAAGCTGTGCTGCTAAGCAGACTTCTAGGAAATCTGGGTCTCTTGATCATCTAAAAATTGTACAAGTTTTCATCTGGACACAAGCAGATCTTTTTTATCCAAAACAGTTGAAGTTAGTTGTCATCTTAAAGTAATTACAGTGCCTAGTCATGGCACAGGTCAATAGTGAGTTCCCTCCAATTACACAGTGGTGCAGAGATAGGAAAGATATTTTATCTCAGAATAATCCTTGCTTCCAGAGATTTCTACAGTACTCTTCTCCCCTCAGTGAAGGAAGTGATTTAAGTAGCATATTCTTGCTCAAATTTACCTATGTATTGGGCTGGCCGAAGTGTTTGTTCAGGTTTTTCCAGAACATCATATGGAAAAATCGAAACAAGCTTTTCAGTCAACCCAATAGATATAGAAAACGTAGTCTCCAAAAGACCCGAGTTTGAATCCTGCCTCAGGTACTTACTAGCTTTGTAACCTGGAGCAACTTATTTAATTTCTCTAAGCATCAGATTCTACATCTCTGAAATGGAAATGATGATAACACTATAAGGTTGCTGAAAGTTGAATGCAGTCATAGTTGTCATTATTTTATGGGATTGGTGGAGGGCTGGCAGGAGATGGACAAAACTGGTACAATAAGCTTAACTCCTTACAGGTAGTCGAGAGAGAAATTATAGCAGCAATGCTGGTTTGAGTGAGGGGTGCATTCTAAGTGACTCTGTGTTTCTTAAGAGACATGATTTCCATTGCTTAATTCTTTGCAGAATAATGGGACCACTGAGCATCAGGTGGAATCTTTCATAAGGAAAAAACTGGAGTCGCTGTTAAAAGAATCTCAAATTCGAGACAAGGAAGATCCTGATAGTTTCACAGTGAGGGCACTCCTGAAGGCCACGCATGAAGGCTTAAATGCACACCTGAAGCAGGTATACAATTCCCTCCCGTGCTTGTCCTCGACAGGAAAAAGAAAGCACCTCATGCTTTGTTTCTCATCATCTGTCTCTTTTTGGAATGCTTCTCCAGTTTCTTCCATTTCTGCCCTTATATTGCTGGAAAAATGAAAGTCTCCTCCTGCAAAATGATGTTAGAAATAGTGAATAATAGCTTGAAGGGCACAGGTGGGGGCGGACCTGCTTCACTGGGATCCTTGGGACAAAGCCCCATGTCCCTGCTGTTACCGTCCTGGCAAGTGCTCAGGTGAGGTTGAGGGCTCATTCAGGTGGCCTCCATGCCCTGTTGATCATACCTCCTAAATGTGTGTCTGTCCACCTCTCTTCTCTATGGCATGTCCTCATTCAGGCCAATGTCAACTCTCACTTAGACTTCTCTTGCCCTCTTTCAATCTAACCTCCTCTCTGATATCAGCAAGAGATTTTAAAAATGCAAATCTGATCATGTCACTCCACTGTTCAGAAGTTTTCAGTGGCTTTCTGTTATGCTTGGAATAAATGACAGACTCTTTAACTGGGCTTTCAAGGACCCACATAATTGCATTCTCACCTACCTCTCCAGTCTCATATCTCCCTGTTTCCCCTGTCACACCACCATCCACAATTGTCACACCAGCCACAATCATCTAACTGCCTTGGTCTTCCTCAATTTCCATTTTCTCTGCTTGAAACACTCCATTCCCACATCTACTCTAGCTAACTTCTACTTAGGCTTTTAAATTCCAGCATCTATGTGGTCTTCTGAATGAGTCTTGCCTTGACACCTAGATTACGTTAGTCATCCCTTTTATATTGTTGATGGTAGTCTGTTGTATCTTCTTTTTAAAGAAGTTTATTTGCAATTACTTGTTCAATATCTATCTTCTCAATTAGACTATAAGATCTCATGAAGCCAGGAACCATGTCAGTCTTGATAACCATTATTTTTCTGACTTGTCTAGTGCCTGGGACTTGTTATGACCTTCATGCATAGTTGTTGAATGAATGAACGGTTTAGGCTCTGGGTGAGATTTTTATTCTGCCTTCTGATAAAGTACAAATGGGCAAGGGAGAGAGATGGTGGGTTTATTGATGTTATCATGGCAGGACATTGAGGGCATTTATTCTGGCTCAAAGGAGATCCATGTGGTCTCTGGCTTGGTTGATAGCAGCCTCCCCTGCTACTGCTGTCTGTCCTCCAGGGCTCAGCATGCCCCAGCAGAGGGAAGATCATTACCCATGGATCTGAGTGACCACTCAGCATTGGTGGTTACTTTCTAGACCCTACAGAAGTCCAGCCATTCAAACACCTTGCTGATTCTCAGGTCTGTTTTGCTTCCAAACATAGAAAACCTCATTCAAAGTGGCTTAAATAAGGAAGAACGATGTTGGGTTAGGTAAGTGGCAAGTTCATTTGCAGAATGGCCTTCAAGGTGGGCTTAATTCAGAGGCTAAGCAGGGTCATCAAAAACATGTCTTTCTGTTCTAGCTACCATGTAATTAGCATCATCCCCTGTCTGGTTTCCCCTCTCCTGGTGGTTGCAGGGTGACTGCCAGCAGGCCCCTGAACTATATGTTTCTTGGTCCAAGCCCAGAGAGAGTGAGACAGTGAATGTGCCTCATCCAACAAACCAGAATTTGTACTGACTTCTGGATGAGCAGCTTAGCTCATGTGACGATCCCTGAGCTGATCCCTGTGACCTTGTGTATGTGTTCTCCTTGGAACAGTAAATCAGCATGGGCATAGGATAGCATAGGCTTGCTGATGCCAGTGATCGCTTATCCTTGGAACTGGCTCTTCTGAAACTCCATGCTGGATGGGCAGAATGAATTGTTGGGGGACAGACAGAATGTCAATTACAGCATCATTGCCCTACAGTTTATCATACAGTTTTGCATTTTCTTACATGTTTCTGTAAATAGCTGTAAAGCCTCACTCCTACCTCCCTGGCCTCCAGCCTCTACTTTCAACCACACAAATGTCTGTCAAATAACACTGGGTTTGCCCAGCTTGATTTTTCTGCTTCTTGTTCCTGGTGAACTCTCTTTGGCTAATCTGGACCAATCACTTCCCCTTATGCTTTTGGAGACGTCTTTGCTCCATCCTAGATCATCCCAACTGGAAAGGCAATAGCAGATCTTAGAGATTTTTGAAGAGACGAAACAGGTTCATCTTTCTTTTATGGAAGAGATCCTAATGGTAATTTCCTCATCAAGTAAGATGGCAGTGGACTTCAGATTTCAGATATGTGGTAGGACAAAGCTTATCCTCCTTTTTCTTGTTTTTACTCTCCCTTAAATTTGGGTGACTGCAAGAATGCATTAGACTTGCATAAAGTAAATGGGAGCCTGTGACTTAAACTGACTACAAAGTATTACGATTTTTTAAGCCTGCTGTTGTGTCAGTTTTTCAAATATGGTTTTGACTCAGTGGGCAAGCAAAGACAGGTTACTGTTGAGAGAAGTCCATCTGTGTCAAATACATATGCATACGTGAAGCCAAGCCTGAGAACGTGCTGTGGGGCTCGGGAGACACTCACTTCAGCTCCCTCCCCCCAGATCAGCACCCAGCAGGGCAGTAGTGTGTGCTACTCTGCCGTCTTTTCCCTGGAGATCCCTGACATAAACTAACAATGAAATCTCATCCTTTCCACTGGAAGAACTTAGTATATACAGGAAGGATGCCTACCTTAAGTCCTTGAATCCACCCCTTTTTTACATCCCAGTTCCGGTCATCTGGGTAGCCTTAATTTGTCCTTAAATAGACTTTTCCAGCTCTCCCGAGCTCCCACTCCCTCCATTCTCTCATCTATACAACTACTACAATAGTGATATTTCAGAAATATGTGTCTGACCATGTTATTTTTCTATCGTAAACCATTCAAATGTTGTTCATAGCTTGGAGGATAAAGTTCACATTGCACGCTATAGCCCCAAAGATGAGCCAACCCCCACTCTGACTGGTCAGCTAATGCATGTGTATAATCTAAACACACACCCCCCACTTAGTTTCCTGGAAGGTACCATGTTTACAGCATTTGGCCTTTGCATTCACGCTTTCCTTGGCCACAGTACCCTTCTTTTCCCCAACACATAGACAATGTCTACCTATCTATGGCTTCAGCTTTTGTAACATGTCCCCTCAGAAGTCCTTACTCTGCCTTCTCTGTCATGAGGCAGCATGCTGGACCTTCCCCACCATAGTCTTGTTCAAGTGTGTTATGATCGTTTGTGTCCATCATTAAAGTGCAAGCCCAGGGAGGAACAGGGTCTGCACCTCTCTTGCTTGCTGTCTCCCTTGTATACATGTCAAGTTCTTATCATGATGTCTGATCCATTAATTCAATTAATGCTGTGGTGTTGATGCTCAAGGAGAGGTCAAGCTGGGGGGAGATATGTGTATATATTTCTACATAAAGAGGGAATATAGAGTAGGGGAGAGGTAGCAAGTCAGACAGGAGACTTAGAACTATACAGAATCCCTGTTTTATCAACTGGCGTTGCAACTTTGGGCATGTTATCTAACTTTGCTATACTTTAGTATTTATTATCTGTAAAACTGGGATTTTAATTACAGTTGTCTCTAGGCATGGTTGTATATATTAGGATTAAAGAGTATATGTAATATACTTGGTATAGCCCTTGGGGCATAGTAGTGAGTGAGTGAAGTCACTCAGTCGTGTCCGACTCTTTGTGACCCCATGGGCTGTAGCCTACCAGGCTCCTCTGTCCATGGGATTTTCCAGGCAATAGTCCTGGAGTGGATTGCCATTTCCTTCTCCAGGGGATCTTCCCAACCTAGGGATCGAACCTGGGTCTCCCGCATTGTAGACAGACACTTTACTGTCTGAGCCACCAGGGAAGTAGGTGCCTGTTAAATACATGACCTTATACCTCAACCTGCCTGGGATGGCCCCACTTCATACCTGTTGTCCCAGTGTCATTACTAAAAGTGCCCCATTTTACTCTTCAGAGTCCTGTTTTGGACAGTAGATGACATGTTCCCCTACTGAGGGATGAGCTACTAGAACTAGAAAGGAACTCAGAGGTTAATTGGTGTATTCCTCCCCCCAACTCACAGATAAGAGAACTGAGGTCAAGAGAGTGAGTTTTGCCAAAGCCCCTGTGACTACTTGGTGGCAGAATTGAATCTTCTAACTTGGAGAGCAGAGTTACTTCTATGCCACATGTGAACTACTTTCTTAATTCCAGTGTTTTTGAAGAGTTAATGATCAGGTTGAATAGATCTTCAAAGGCAGTCAATACATATAAACCAGCCAATATATATAAACCTGTAAACCTGCTACCCACCCTTCTCCAGCATTTTCTGAACTGCCTCTTTCCCCAACCCAGCCTCCCGCTTCTGAATTGCATCTTTAATTAGTTTCTCTAGATATATGTAGATGCTCTCCCTGACCTTTTGATTTGGGGCGGTTTTGCTCACCCACACTCTTCCTTTTTATGAGATGATCTCTGTTCAGCTGGAAGTCCTGGGAGGGCAGGGAGGGCCTATAGGTCTCCCCCTAGATCATGTGAATCACCTAATACATATTTTTAGGGATGGTAATTGGATAAGAGCCTAAACCCTTTTAGCAGGGTGGCTTTCTGTCCCCTGGAGTAGAGACCTCTAGCCTGTGCATGTCGCCCTCTCTGAAGACAGACACAGCACCTGCAGGGAAGTGGAGGGCAGAGCAGGAAGAAATGAGCAGCACTTGCTTGCTGCCCACCTGGAGGCAGAAGGAGAGAGGGGCCCCATTCCCTTCCACCAGAATTGAGGACAAAACAAAAACAAAGAAGATAAACAATCATATTATGCTTTATTTACTCAGCATCCAGAGGCAAAGGAAAGTGGAAAGAAGGCACATGGACGATCCCTCATGACCAGCTTCGGAAAACATAAGGTAAATTAATTAAGAGTGATAATTTGCATAGTTCAGTTAACCTAAAGAGTCGAGAAGGTAACAGAAGACCATGACCTTGGAATAACTGTAGATTCCTTAAATAGGACCCCAGAAAAGGAAAAGATTGATAGTGAAACTACTTTAAAATTTAAGAACTTCTGTTCATCACAAGTATGAGAGCAAATAGCATACTGGGAAATAATATTTTCACTACACATATCACACAAAGGACTTATATCCTGAATTTATTAAAAAATCTCTACAAATCAATAGAAAGCACTCTAAATTTTTTAAAAAAATGAGCAAAAGACTTAACTGTGCTTCACAATAGAAGATATCCAAGTGACTGATATGGAAAAACCCTGATCAGTCCTGGGAAATGTAAATTAGAATGATGTTAAGATTCTGCATACATCCTCCACAATAACACCCTCACAGTATCTACTCAACCATTCTATGACCCATGAGTGGCTTATCAGCTCTATTGTTAGGTGTGTGTCATGAGACTGAAGCAATGCTATTTATAGGGGCCTTATTTGTAATAGTACAAATAGGAAATAGTTCAAATGTCTATCAATGATAGAGTGAATAAAAATGATGGTGTATTTGTGTAAGAAAATATCATCAATGAGAATGACAAAACTACAACTACATGCAATAGTGTGATCTTTGTAAATATGACATTGAGCGAAAGAAGCCAGACCCAGAAGAGTGCATAGAGTTTGAGTCCATTTATATGAACCTCAAAAATAGGCATAAAAAAATCTATGGGGTTAAAGTCAGGATAGTAGTTACTTCTGGGGAGAAGGTGATGACCAAGTGGGAGAATCTGAAGATTTGGGGGCAGATAATATTCCATTTCCTCATTTGGGTGGTTTCACGTGTGGAAAGTTATGCTGTACACTTACAGTTCTTGTACTTTTCTAAGTGTATGTGATATGTCAATAAAAAGGTAAAGCAGTTATTAAGTGATGAATTTTATGCATGAGGTTTCCCAAGGCCATTTCTTGTACTTTAAAGAATGTTGTATCTAGAATTTCCTGCCCATCAATAAGATAATTTATTAAAAGTTTGGACAAAATAGTCATAATAAACTGAAAACAATAAAAATGTTCTCCCATATAGACTGCTTAAGTAAACTATAATTCATTCACACAATGGACAATTATGAGCCATTGAAAGATGATCTCTCTAAAAAGTTCAACATGCAAAACCTTAAAAAAGTAAGATAAAAACTGATTATGTGGTATGCTAATGATGATGTGTCAAAACTTTATATAAAGAAAATATATCATCATTTCTCCAATACCTGTCATTAATCATTATTACTTATTTCTGCTTTTTGCATTTTATATTTTAAAATGAACCTGAGAAATATATTTATTGTTTTTGTAACTCTTCAAATTACTAACTGTATATGGAATTGAAGAATATTTCACTTCTTGATTACAACTAGTTGTTTAAATTAAAATTATTTTCCAAAGTAAAGCTTTTAGGGAGTGCTTCAGCTACTGCAGAATCAGACTTTATTATGTCTTAAGTCATAAGAATGAATGTCCTCAAGACTTTATACATTATTTTTTAAAAAGTTAATAGTATTTTAAACTGAAAGTTTATACAAAGTTTATACAACTTTCCATGCCATCTTATTTAATCACCACAAAAATAATAATCCTTTAAGATAGATGTTTTTTTTCTGCCCTTTAGAAAAAGTACAATAGGAAACTTGAGAGGTTAACTGATTTATCAGCATGATGAGAGGCCAGTCTGAAACATGAGCTCATCAGATGCTTGGGTTCCCACTCCAGGTACACTGTGGTCCTCAAGGCATAACCAAGACCTGAGAAGGTTCCAGACTAAATTGGCCCCTTGCTGTCAGTGCAGTAGAGTGCATTTATGCCAATAGTGTAGCTTGCTTTTTTGTTTATTATGAATGAGAAAATCTGGAAGGCAATTTGGTCCCATGGTAATGTGAGGATGGAGTCCCTTTCCTCTTCTAAGACATGTTCCCCAGATGTCCAAGGTACTTGTCTAAAAGTTTTACCTTTGTTTGTAGAAGCTGAGATTTGGTGACATGGTTTTCTACAGTTACTAGGGTCCCTCCCCCTTATTTGTGTTGTTGAGATATGTGTTGCAAATATTGGATTTATTTCCAATGTTGTGGGGATGAAACTGCATCATTGCTAAGGTTTTGGGTCTAACAGCTAATGACATCAGGTTAGTCCTACAGTCTTTCAGCCTGAATACCATAGGTAATAATCTTCATTCTGCTCTAGAAATTAAAATGGGTCAAAATCTCAAAAGAACAGTTTGACTTAGATGAGTTTTTGAGTCCATACTGAACAAAAGCAGGAATGGCAGTTATTCATTTGAAAAATTACTGCTTGTCTTTTTTTTTTTTTTAATGAAATCTGCCTTTTATAAGTAATTCAAAAGGAACAGTGAGCTTTCTATATGAGGACACTTTGTCCCTTATAATCATTTAAATAAATATTACAACTTGACCCTACCCTTCATAGAAACCTTTAATGCGTGACTAATAGTCTAAGATCTATATTTATGTGCCTTAGAAGTCAGTTTTACAGCATGAAACCATCAGTTTTGCCTTGATTATTTTAAGATAATTTTGGCCAAAGACACTCTTGTTATTAGGCTTCCCAAGTGGGTCAGTGGTAAAGAAACTGCCTCCTAAGGCAGGAGCCACAGGAAATGCGGATTTTGTCTCTAGATTGGGAAGATCCACTGGAGTAGGAAATGGCCACCACTCCAGCTTTCTCGCCTGGGAAATCCCATGGACAGAAGAACCTGGCAGGCTGCAATCCATAGCGTCCCAAATGAGTCAGACATGGCTTAGTGACTAAACAGCAAATGCTTGTTGCTAAGGCAAGCTGCAATGTTTGGTCAATTATTTTCCTCCAGGTTACTGTCCTTGTGTGTCTGTGTGTCTTTTAAAGTTCATTTCATTTTCTGTATATTGTAGAGGTACCTGATGCAATGAGTTTGTGTTAAGTTTGCTCTGATTTTTCTGGCAGAAAACCACAAAATCACGGTCTAAATCTTATAGTACTGATGATGAGGAGGATGCACAGCAGAATCCTGGCAAGGAAACTGGCCAGCTGTACCGGTAAGAAAACTCCCCATGTTTCTTACTCAGGCTCCCAGGACCTCTCTATCCCCGTCAGCTTGGCTGGTTAGTTGTATGTATCTAGAAAATCAGATCACAAGGTAAAGGGCTCAGTGCAGTGGGACATGTGACAGGATATGAGATGATAATATATGTAGGGGACTTTTACAGCCTGGTGTACAGTGGGCTCTTAATAAATGCTGGCTGTAACAGGCAAGAATCCCTTAGAAGAAATGGAGTAGCAAAAAGTCCGAAATGCAGTACTTGGATGCAATCTCAAAAATGACAGAATGATCTCTGTTCATTTCCAAAGCAAACCATTCAGTGTCACAGTAATCCAAGTCTATGCCCTGACCAGTAATGCTGAAGAAGCTGAAGTTGAACGGTTCTATGAAGACCTACAAGACCTTCTAGACAAGACCTACAAGACCTTCTAACACCAAAATAAGAAAAAAGATGTCCTTTTCATTATAGGGGACTGGAATGCAAAAGGAGGAAGTCAAGAAACACCTGGAGTAACAGGCAAATTTGGCCTTGGCGTACAGAATGAAGCAGGTCAAAGGCTAACAGAGTTTTGCCGAGAGAACGCACTCGTCATAGCAAACACCCTCTTCCAACAACACAAGAGAAGACTCTACACGTGGATATCACCAGATGGTCAACACTGAAATCAGATTGACTATATTATTTGCAGCCAAAGATGGAGAAGCTCTATACAGTCAGCAAAAACAAGACTGGGAGCTGACTGTGGCTCCGATCATGATCTCCTTATTGCCAAATTCAGACTTAAATTGAAGAAAGTACGGACAAACACTAGACCATGCAGGTATGACCTAAATCAAATCCCTAACGATTATACAGTGGAAGTGAGAAATAGATTTAAGGAACTAGATCTGGTAGACTGCCGGATGAATTATGGACAGAGGTTCATGGCATTGTACAGGAGAAAGGGAGCAAGACCATCCCCAAGAAAAAGAAATGCAAAAAAGCAAAATGGCTATCTGAGGAGCCCTTACAAATAGCTGTGAAAAGAAGAGATGCAAAAAGCAAAGGAGAAAAGGAAAGATATACCCATTTGAATGCAGAGTTCCAAAGAATAGCAAGGAGAGATAAGAAAGCCTTTCTAGTGATCAGTGCAAAGGAATAGAGGAAAATAATAGAATGGGAAAGACTAGAGATCTCTTCAAGAAAATTAGAGATACCAAGGGAACATTTCATGCAAAGATGAGCTCAATAAAGGACAGAAATGGTATGAACCTAACAGAAGAAGATTTAAGAAGAGGTGGCAAGAATGTACAGAAGAACTGTACAAAATAGATCTTAATGACCCAGATAATTCACGATGGTATGTTCACTCACCTAGAGCCCGACATCCTAGAATGTGAAGTCAAGTGGGCCTTAGGAAGCATCGCTACAAACAAAGCTAGTGGAGGTGATGGAATTCCAGTTGAGCTATTTCAAATCCTGAAAGATGATGCTGTGAAAGTGTTGCACTCAATATGCCAGCAAATTTGGAAAACTCAGCAGTGGCCACAGGACTGGATTTCATTCCAATTCCAAAGAAAGGCAATCCCAAAGAATGCTCAAACTACTGCACAATTGCACTCATCTCACACGCTAGCAGAGTAATGCTCAAAATTCTCCAAAGCAGGTTTAAACATTATGTGAACTGTGAACTTCCAGATGTTGAAGATGAATTTAGCAAAAGCAGAGGAACCAGAGATCAAATACCCACCGGATCATCGAAAAAGCAAGAGTTCCAGAAAACCATCTACTTCTGCTTTATCAATAGGCCAAAGCCTTTGACTGTGTGGATCACAATAAACTGTGGAAAATTCTGAAAGAGATAGGAATACCAGACCACCTGACCTGCCTCTTGAGAAATCTGAATGCAAGTCAGGAAGCAACAGTTAGAACTGGACATGGAACAACAGACTGGTTCCAAATAGGAAAAGGAATACATCAACGCTGTATATTGTCATTCGGCTTATTTAACTTCTATGCAGAGTACATCATGAGAAATGCTAGGCTGGATGAAGCACAAGCTAGAATCAAGATTGCCGGGAGAAATATCAATAACCTCAGATATGCAGATGACATCACCCTTCTGGCAGAAAGTGAAGAGGAACTAAAGAGCCTCTTGATGAAAGTGAAAGAGGAGAGTGAAAAAGTTGGCTTAAAGCTCAACATTCAGAAAACATAGATCATGGCATCCGGTCCTATCACTTCATGGCAAATAGAAGGGGAAACAGTGGCAGACTTTACTTTTTGGACTCCAAAATCAGTGCAGATGGTGATTGCAGCCATGAAATTAAAAGACACTTACTCCTTGGAAGAAAAGTTATGACTAACCTAGACAGCATATTAAAAAGCAGAGATGTTATTTTGCCAACAAAGGTCCATCTAGTCAAAGCTATGGTTTTTCCAGTGGTCATGTATGGATGTGAGAGTTGGACTATAAAGAAAGCTGAGCACCGAAGAATTGATGCTGTTGAACTGTGGTGTTGGAGAAGACTCTTGAGAGTCCCTTGGACTGCAAGGAGATCCAACCAGTCCATCCAAAGGGAAATCAGTCCTGAATATTCATCGGAAGGATTGATGTTGAAGCTGAAACTCTCATGCTTTGGCCACCTGATGCGAAGAACTGACTTATTTGAAAAGACCCTGATGCTGGGAAAGTTTGAAGGTGGGAGGAGAAGGGGATGACAGAGGATGAGATTGTTGGATGGCATCACAGACTTAATGGGCATGAGTTTGAGTAAACTTCGGCAGTTGGTGATGGCCAAGGACGCCTGGTTTGCTGCAGTCCATGGGTCACAAAGAGTTGGACACGACTGAGCAACTGAAATGATCTGAACTGTGACATCTGTCAGGTAAAAGGTATTTTCAGAGGAGAAGGGCCACATGAACCAGCACAGAGGAGCTTTACAGGAGATTGAAGTAGAAGACAGATGATAAGCACATGAGAAGAGCCAGGAATCTGAAATCAGCCAGACTTCAAACTCTTGTCCCTCCAACTTTTACATGGGGCTATGTAGGCTCCTCCTTTGTATCTATTTCATAGGGTCACTTTAAGGATTAAAGGACTTCAACTGTTTAGCCTGATGAGCCCTACCCCAATTAACTAAGTGCTCAAAAATATCAGCTGCTGCTTTATTATTTGTTGTTGAGTCACTAAGTCATGTCTGACTCTTGTGACCCCATGGACTGTAGCCCACTGGGCTCCTCTGTTCATGGGGTGCCCCAGGCAAGAATAATGGGGTAAGCTGCCATTTCCTCCTCCAGGGGGTCTTCCTGACCCTGGGATCAAACCCACGTCTCCTGCATTGGCAGGCGGATTCTTTACCACCGACCACCAGGGAGGCCTGCTATTTAATTACCAGTAGAATTTGGGATGAGTAAAATGATCATAATTTTAGAACCCAAATTGTGATACATGATTTGATATAGGATTTTCTGGAAGTTTATATATACAGTAAGTCTCACAAAGGAATATAAATTATATGCTTCATAAATAGATAGACAGATATACAAACATGTGCACATCCACACACACACCCGTGGCTTTATTGAAAGACTAAAACAAAATTGGAGGCATAGAGGTCCTGTAGGAAAGAATCAGTGTTGAATTCAATTTTGTATTTGAGCCTTACTTCAACAAAATGTCCATATATAAGATAGTAGCTAATTAGTAAGGGCAAAGATGTGTATGGTCCTTATCCTTAGGGTACAGAAAATCCAATATGTATAAATAGTTACACTAAAGGATATATAGAGAATAGAGTCACTTTCCAGGAGACCTCTGCTGTGAATGTTCTCAAATATAAGTTTGACAAAGGCTCACCTCTGAATCATCTTCCAAGATAGAGATCAGACCTGCATCTCTTATGTCTCCTATTTTGGCAGGTGGGTTCTTTACTGCTAGTGCCGCCTGGGAAGCCCAATAGCCAGGGAAGCTATCACATAAAGTCATGTTCCATGCTTCACTTAAATCAATTAGAAATTTGCTTGTAGTAGCTACCAAGGCCCAAGCAGCTATGATTGTAGCCTTTTGGGACTTCAATAAACTAACTCAATTTTTAGATAAGGATTAAAAAAAGCAAACTGTATGTAGAAATTCTCTGTAATATGGAGTGTCTTGGGGGCTTTACTTGTCATTTCTAGGCATGGCTTCCCTCACATTCATTTATGATCATTTGCTTTCACAAAACCAGATTTTTCACCTATGGCTACAGAATTTCCTAATCACATAGTAAAGGAGGAACATGGACTCTTTCTTCCCATTGATTTTTATTCCTGTTTGTATTCATGTCTTCTTTCTCAAATGAGTTATTGACACATTTTGACCTTAATCTTTTGTTGAATGTTTATAAATATCATCATGATAAGAATTTTTCTCTGATTTGTTTACTATTTTCTCTCCATTAGGTGCTCAGTAAATATTAACACAGTGAATAAGTCTATATCATCACTATCTAATTCCAGAACATTTTCACCACACCAAAAAGAAACTCTGCCATTAGCAGAGATTTCCCATCCCTCTCTCCCCCAGCCCCTGATACCAACTAATCTACTTATTTGGGGCTGCACCCTGTGGCATGTGGGGATCTTAGTCCCGAGACCAGGGATCAACCTTGCGCTTCCTGTGTTGGGAGTGTAGAGTCTTACCACTGGACCACCAGCAAAGTCCCCCGACTAATCTGCTTTTTGTCTTTATAAATTTGCCTTTTCTGGACATTACCTATAAATGGAATTCTACCATATTTGGCCCATTTTTATCTGATTTCTTTTACTTAGTATAATATTTCCAAGATTCATCCATGTTGTAGAATGCATCAGTACATCATCATTTTTATTGTTGAATAATATTCCATTGTATGAATATATTGCACTTTATTTGTTCACTAGCTGAAGGATATTTAGGTTGTTTTTACGTTGTAGCTATTATAGATAATACTGCTATGAACATTCATTTCTAAGTTTTTCTGTAAATATAGGTTTTAATTTCTCTTGGGTATCAGTTAAAAGTGGAATTGCTGAGTCACATGGTAACTGTTTCATGTTTTTGGACTGCCAAACTATATTGGCAAAGCAATTGAGCCATTTAAAATTCTCCAGTAGTGTGTGAACATTCCGATTCCTCCTCATCCTTGCCAACACACATTATTCCCCGCCCTTTTGGTTATAGCCAACCTAGTAGACATGAAGTGGTATCTCATTTTAGTTTGGTTTGCATCTTCTTATTGGCCATTTGTGTATATTTGGTGAGGACTGAAGTTTTTAATGATTATATGTTTTCTGGGAGGAGAAAAGTGCTTCTGTAAAGGGAATGTGGTATTCTGTGGAGAATTTTACTGAGGCAAAGAGCAAGTGGTAGAATTTGTAAAGTTGTGGAGGAAAAGAAATGCTAGGAGTGGTTTATAGGATCTATACTGTATAGATATATGGAAAGAGTAAGTGATGTTTATCTTAAAAAAGTTGAATATATTAATAGAAAAGGGATAAAGAAGAAAATCAAAATCACTATAAATATACCTCTAGAAGATAATGACTATGGAAAGTTTGGTGTGTTTCTAATTAGATGTATTATTGTTCAGTCACTAATTCATGTCTGACTACTTGTGACCCCATGGACTACCATACACTAGGCTTTCCTGTCCTTCACTATCTCCTGGAGTTTGCTCAAACTCATGTCCATTGAGTTGGTGATGCCATCCAACCATTTCATCCCCTGTTGCCCGCTTCTCCTCCTGCCGTCAATCTTTCCCAGCATCATGGTCTTTTCCAATGAGTCAGCTTTTTGCAGCAGGTGGCCAGAGTATTGGGGCTTCAGCTTCAGCATCAGTCCTTCCAATGCGTATTCAGGGTTCATTTCCTTTAGGATTGACTGGTTTGATCTCCTTGCAGTCCAAGGGACTCTTAGATGTATAACATGCTTTTTAGTCTAGCCAGGTTCTCCTTCTGCCAAAGTAGGGTGATTCCCTGGTAAACTCTGTTATTACTCCACAGTTGGGAAATGGTAGGAATCCAGCCCTTCACAACAGAACTCATAAATTCAGGAGAAGAGAGTGTGGATAAAATCTGGCTGAACAGTGAATAAAGCCACATGAGTAGAGTGTTGTGGTGGAGACAGTACTGAACTAAAAATCACATTTAGGTTCTAATCCTGGCTCCATCAGAGCAGGTAGGGAAGGTGGAGTAACCAAAAGCCCAAACTTCTTCTAGCTCTAAAATGTCATGAGTCCTGGGTGTGTTTTACAGGTTGGGCCGCCGAAGGAAAACCATGAAGCTGTGTCGAGAGCTCTCTGATTTGGTTGTGTACACAAACTCTGTGGCAGCCCAGGACATTGTGGATGATGGTAAGGCCTGAGTGTTTTCACTTCTGGATAAACACTCCTGACCTTTCTTTGTCAATTGTTAATTAAACTTTTGTTAATCGAATCATCAGCACACATTTCTGGAACTGCGTAGAATCCAACTTGAGCCTGAGCATCAGGAAACTGATTGCTGGAACCATACTTAGCTCACAGGGAGCGCTCTATTGGTCACTTTGTTTGCCTAACTGGCTAGAGGTCAGAGACATTTCCTGCAGGGCAGAGGACTTTATTATTAAAAAGGCAGATGGATCAGAGCAAGGTCTTCCCTGTGTGTAAACTATGGACACTTGACCTAGTTTGATGGTCAGATCACAGATGGCCATTCCAAGTGTGAATGACTAGAAGAAGGAGGAAATTAATTGGCAAAAATAACATCCTGAAACACCCCATATTTTCTCATTGAGAGTTTTGACCTTGATGAAAATAATTTAACCCACAGATTGCAATTTTAACAAAAAGGGCAAAAATTTCTAAAGCATTGGCTCTTTCACAGTTTTTCCCCCATCAATTGCCATATGTGGAACTGAGAAATCCTAGTCACAACTCTTCTTACCCTGACTTCCTGCTGGCTGCACTTTCTCCTTAGCCTCTTCGCTTCTCACTTGTGTTTTGTCCAGTTGTTGAGTGCTTATGAAGATACACTATGATCATGTGGGTTTTCAGTATAATTGTAGTTTCACTGGAAGTGAAAATTACATCAGAGTCTCCCATTCTCATGCCTCAGCAGCGCTGAAACAACATTGTGCTGAGTCTCGTGTCTTCACAACCTCCAGGATTTTTCCTCAGATCTTTGTTTTTTCTTCCGCTATTCTACAAGTGTATTTTTTTTTTATCTGAAGATTTTCTTCCCTTTGGTGTTGAATCCTTCTTCAGATGATGACAATTATTAAGAAAAATTGAACTTCGTGTGTGATGAGAACCTGTAGACTTCTGAGAAAGTGAACCTTCTTTTTTTCCAGATTCTTTTCCATTACATGTTATTATAAGATGTTGAATTTAGTCCCTTGTGCCACACAGGAGGGCCTTGTTGTTTATTTTATGTATTTTGTTCTTGTTTTTGTTCAGTTTCTTGGTCATATCTGACTCTGTGACTCCATGGACTGTAGCACACCAGGCTTCCCTGTCCTTCACCATCTCCTGGAACTTGCTCAAACTCATGTCCGTCGAGTTGGTGATGCCATCCAACCATCTCATCCTCTGTCATCCCCTTCTCCTCCTGCCCTCAATGTTTCCCAGCATCAGGGTCTTTTCTAATGAGTCAGCTCTTGCATCAGGTGGCCAAAGTACTGAACCTTCAGCATCAGTCCTTTCAATGAATATTTACGACTGATTTCTTTTAGGATTGACTGGTTTGATCTTGCAGTCTAAGGGACTCTCAAGAGTCTTCTCCAACACCACAGTTCAAAAGCATCAGTTCTTTGGTATTCAGCCTTCTTTATGGTCCAACTCTCACATCCGTACATGACTACTGGAAAAACCATAGCTTTGACTATATGGATCTTTGTTGGCAAAGTAATGTTTCCACTTTTTAATATGCTGTGTAGGTTTGTCATAGCTTTTCTTCCAAGATACTTCCCTAGTGGCTCAGACAGTAAGGAATCTGCCTGCAATGCAGGAGACCTGTGTTTAATCCCTGGGTTGGGAAGATCCCCTGGAGGAGGGCATGGCAACCCACTCCAGTATTCTTGCCTGGAAAATTCCATGGACAGAGGAGACTAGCTGGCTACAGTCTATGAGAGTCATAAAGAATCGGACTTGACTGAGTGACTAACACTTTCACTTTCTTCCAAGGAACAAGCGTCTTTTAATTTCATAGTTGCAGTCACCATCTGCAGTGATTTTGGAGCCCAAGAAAGTAAATTCTGTCACTGTTTCCATTAGTAGTTGTATGTACCAATCCCAAACTCCTAATGTATCCCTCCTCTTTCCTCTTTTGTAACCGTAGTTTTGTTTTCTGTGTTTGTGAGTCTATTTCTATTGTGTAAATGGGTTCATTTGTGTCATACTTCAGATCTCACATGCAAATCATATCATGTAGTATTTGTCTTTGTCTCACTTACTTTACTTAGTATGATAATCTTTAGGTTCATCCATATTGCTGCAAATGGCATTATTTTATTCTTTATTATGGCTGAGTTTTCTGTTGTGTGTGTATGTGTATGGATGTATGTATGTATACACACACACACACACACACACACACACACACACACACACCACAACTTCTTTATCCATTTATCTGTGGATGGACATTTAAGTTGCTCCCATGCCTTAGCTATTGTAAATAGTGCTGCTATAAACATCAAGATGCATGTGTCTTTTTGAATTAGAGTTTTTGTGTTATCTGAATATATGCCTAGTAGTGGGATTGCTGGATCATATGGTAATTCTCTGTTTAGTTTTTTAAGGAACCTCCACACTTTTTAATATAGTGGCTGCTACAATTTGCATTCCCAGCAATAGTGTAGAAGGTTCCGTTTTCTCCACACTGTCTCCAGCATTTATTATTTGTAGACTTTTTGATGATGACCATTCTGACCAGTATGAGGTGATACCTGAATGTCATATTCTTATAGTAACGGCCGGGTAGTGGTGATGTAGTTGCTCAGTCATGTCTGACTCTTTGGGACCCCATGGACTGTAGCCTGCTAGACTCTTCTGTCCATGGGATTCTCCAGGCAAGAATACTGGAGTGGGTTGCCATTCCCTTCTCCAGGGAATCTTCCCAACCTAGGAATCAAACCCAGGTCTCCTGCATTGCAGGTGGATTTTTTACTGACTGAGCTACAAGGGAAGCCAATAACTACCTGCAGCTAGAAAATAAACTTGGGGAGTATTTTAATGGAGTTAGAGGTATATTTGGTTCATAGAAATATAATTTCTACTGCATGCCTCAGGAAATCATAATCCCATTAGCTTAATGGAAAATAATACTGAGGATTGTTTAGTTCTTGAACATCACCTATTTTTGTCTTGTGTGTGTGTATCTATACCACAAAATAAGTAATAGATAATGAATGCATGGCTTATCCTAATGTAAAACACTCAGCTCTATTAATATACTAATTGACATGTTCCTAATTAGCAAGGTCATCTTACTGATGATGTGGTGTGCCTAATTTATGTAGAGAGAGAAAAGAGTGTACTAATTTTAGTGCTGTTACATCTGAAGGTGGTTTGTCACAAAGACTATATTTTCTTTTATTATGTTCAAAGTATTCCTCATCAACACCTACAAGTATGATCATTTTTAGTATGCTTGAGATATGTAACCTTGCTAAAAAGTTATGTCAATAAGATATATATGATAAGGAGTCTGTATGCAGGAAATCATCAAATTAACACTGTAATTCTCTAATTTCTTTGCCTCTCACTTATATTTATGACTGTTTCAAGTTCCAACTCTAGAATGTAGTTGCTAGTCAATTTGGCCAGTATTTAATATCTAAGACTGTACAACCCCAAGGACCACAGGGGCCCTGGGAGACTGTGCACAAATTAATTTGTACAGTTCAGGTCCAGTAAAACAGTAATTCAACTCTGGTTCATGGGCCATGTCCTTCAGTCTGGGTTCAGAGTACACACTGGAATGAAAATGAGACTCTGGGGAAGTTTAGGCTGGTCTCTTCCAACAGGTCCAGATGAGATTGGGTGGTCATTTTAGGGATGAGGTATGGATATTTACTGAAGAAGTAGGAGTGGTGGGGCATTCTAGATGTGTGGCACAAAAAGACAGAATTGGGAGAAAGGGGTAGGATATTAAATATTTGGAGGTTTACTCCATCGTGACCCCCTAACTTGTAGCATCGTTGGCCGTAGATTATCCCTTTCTGATGATGCTCCAACCAGAAACTTTAATATCAGCTTCCTGTTTTTTTTTTTTTTCACCTCCCATTTTTTCCCATTATTTATAAACTTGGCTAGGTGGATATTCTTTATAATATTCTTTTGAATTCTTTTTCCATTATTATTCCTTTCTCCCAAACAGGTTTTGACTGGCTTCAAGATTCTATTCAAATCAACTTTAAAACCCAATTTTCCTGTTTTGGAATTACTCTTTTCCCTTTATTTTCTTAAGCCTCAAATGCAGTCACTTAATGTGTTTCACACGTGTGCTTTCTAAATGATGCCTTCCATGATTGTCTCCCTTTTATCAGGAATGAGTTGCATAGATAGTTTTATTTATCCATAGGTGTCTTGCTCTCTGGCAAAGCTATTCTGTTTGAATCAGGCACCTAGAAAATGTTCCCTCTCTACCCTCTTCCTACTAGCCAGATCAACATGAAGTAAGGAGATAAGAGAATGCTCTTGAGAGAATATGGGATTCAAAAATAGACAGTTATCTGAACAAGATGCAAAGCTCTGATTTGAAATGGTAAAAGAGTCCTGGGAGTGGGATTTTATAGATCTTTCTTGCTCGGGAGCTGAGCCTCTTCTGGTTGAATTCGCTCTTTCCCTCTGCCTTTTATTATTGGTGTAATCGGACTCAGGATCTTGCATGAGTGGTGTTTTCTTTGCCGCAGTTCTCACATTTCTGTTTTCTTTGTTAAAACCCGCGTTAGGAACCACAGGAAATGTGTTATCCTTTAGTGAAACAAGAGCACATCAAGTGGTTCAGCAGAAATCAGAGCAATTCATGATTTATAACCAAAAGCAGCTCACGAGGATTTATCCCTCCGCCTACCGCATCGATTCCAGTAACTTCAACCCTCTGCCCTACTGGAACGCAGGTTGCCAGCTAGGTGTGTATACCTCTGGGAGGAGCAGTTCTCCGTGGGTCTGAGTCTAGGCTGCTATGTTACCTAATTCTCTTAAACTTTGAACTTGCACAGTGGCACTGAACTACCAGTCTGAAGGGCGAATGATGCAGTTAAATCGAGCCAAATTCAAGACAAACGGCAACTGCGGCTACGTTCTCAAACCCCAGCAGATGTGCAAAGGTGTGTGTTAAATTCATAGTCGTATCTCTGAAAGCAAGAGACATTACTGAAGGAGCACTCGGGAAAGCAGAGTGCCTCAGCGTTTTGCAACATGATTTTTAAAAATGAGAAAAATTAAGTATTGGAATGTAAATAAAGAACTCTTTTTAAAAAATAGTTATTTTTAATCAAAGGTTAATTGCAATATTCTGTTGGTTTCCACCCATACATCAACATGGATCAGCCATAGGTATATATATGTCCCCTCCCTCCCACCTCCCACCTCATCCCAGCCCTCTAGGATGTCACAGAGCCCAGGTTTGTGTTCCCTGAGTTATACAGCAAATTCCTGTTGGTTATCCCATTTTACATATGTTAGTGCGTATGTTTCCATGATCCTGTTTCTGTTTGTCCCACCCTCTCCTTCCTGCTCCCACTACCCTGTTCGTAAGTCTGTTTTCTGTGTCTGCATCTCCACTGCTGCCATACAAATAGGTTCATCAGTACCATCTTTCTAGATTCCATGTATATGTGTTAATATACAGTATATTTGTTTTTCTCTTTCTGACTTACATTACTCTGTATAACAGGCTCTAGGTTCATCCACCTCATTAGTGCTGACTGAAATGTGTTCCTTTTTAATGGCTGAGTAATATTCCACTGTATATATGTACCACATATTCTCTACCCATTCATCTGTCCATGGGCATCTAGGTTGCTTCCATGTCCTGGCTGTTGTAAATAGTGCTGCAGTGAACATTGGGTTACCTGTGTCTTTTTCAGTTATGGTTTTTTCAGTGTTTATGCCCAGTATTGGGATTGTTGGGTCATATGGTAATTTTATTCCTAGATTTTTAAGGAATCACCATACTGTCTTCCATAGTGGCTGTATCAACTTGGAATGTAAATAACTCTTGTCACCACTGTTTAATAATTCGGTAGCCTTCCCTGGTAGGCTGGTGTTTGGCCTTCCCCTGTAGCTCAGCTGGTAAGGAATCTGCCTGCAATGCAGGAGACCCCAATTCGATTCTTGGGTCAGGAAGATCCCCTGGAGAAGGGATAGGCTACCCACTCTAGTATTCATGGGCTTCCCTGGTGGCTCAGATGGTGAAGAATCTGCCTGCAATGCGGGAGACCTGGATTCAATCCCTGGGTTGGGAAGATCCCCTGAAGGAGGGCATGGCTACCCACTCCAGTATTCTTGCCTGGAGAATCCCCATGGACAGAGGAGCCTGGCAGGCTACAATCCATGGGGTTACAAAGAGTCAGACATGACTGAGTGACTAAACCACCCATGCAGTATATTTAATTGTTTAAATCCCAGGCTCCTCTGTCCCTGGGTATTCTCCAGGCGAGAATACTGGAGTGGGTTGCCATTCCCTTCTTCAGCATGTGTGCATATGTACGTGTAATTTCCATGCTACCAACCTTAGATATTAACCTCTATTTGTCTTAGGTACTTTCAACCCTTTCTCAGGTGATCCACTTCCTGCCAACCCCAAAAAACAGCTCATCCTGAAAGTGATCAGTGGACAACAACTCCCCAAACCTCCAGATTCCATGTTTGGAGACCGAGGAGAGGTAAGCCATGTATGACCAAGTGGTTAGTTATGTGATTATCTTACTGTGTTTACATTTCAGCTGAGGGTGCTGCGGAGGTATGCATGTGTGTGTTTGTCAATGAGCCCTGACCTCAGCTTCTCAGATATTAACTGACTTCCTGGCAGAGTACACACAGTTCCTTCTGGAATGCAGTTCATCGTCTGTTTTGGAGGCATGAGTGCAATACAATTCAATTCACAATCCAAGAAGGACACAGGCAATGGTAAATTGAGATGCAAGGAGCAATTTTGTTATCAATAGAAACATCGAACAAGAGAATGTCTTCCCCTCTCTGCATTTTTCACCTGCTGTGACCCTCATGTCTGCTACACATTGGCCACCTGCTCCCTGGTCACAGACCATTCTTCCCTTGCTGCACTTCTGTTGCATGATTTTACAGTGTCTCCCTCTGTGACCACAGCCTTCGCTCTTTCCAGAGCTGTCATTCCATGATCCCCACTGTACCTGCTCTTGGCCTTCTTGGCCTCTGTTTCCTCTCTGTCAGTCAGCCCCTCCTCTGCTCATGTCCTTCCTCTCAGGAGTTGTCCATCACTTCAGGCTATCTGCCACTCCCACCTATTAAACTATTCTTTCTGGATCTTCAATGTCAATGGGGAAACCACATAGCTCTGAGTGGTCCCACCATCAACCGTGTCTCTAATCTCTGCTGAGTTCTGCAGTGCCGTCCCAGCTCCTCCTGATCAGCCCTCCATCACATTTCCCGCAGCAGATAGTGTCAACCTCTTCTCTCCTCATACGTGTATTCCCATCACTTTCTCACCTTTAGCAGATGGCTCCATGTCCTGCCTCTTGGGAAGTAGAGCTGCAGGTGGGGCCGTGTCTCCCCTGTCATCTGCAATGCCTCTGGCCTCGTCTCAGCCACCATCAGCTCTTGGCATTTCTGCTGCAGTAGGTTCTCAGCTCACTGGTCTCCCCGCTTCCATTCTGTTCTCTCAGCAGCAAGAATAGTTAAGTTGGTAGTATCAGAAAGTTTCTCCTTACTTCTTCTTCTTTCCCTTTTTTCTTTGTTGTCTGCAGAAGGGAAGACTCACTTCCTATATTTCCCCTAAGCTTTTTGCTTTGAAAAATTTCAGTCCTTAGAAAAACTGCAGGAATAGCAGAATGAACACTGTATCTTCAGCATCTAGATTCACCAATTGACTTACTAAATTTTGTTACTTTCGCTCTATCTTCCTTTCATGTGTAAATTAGTATATGGTAAATATACATATACAGTTATGCACTTGAAAGGGAGACGTAAAGCAAATATAACAAAGTTTAATTATATGTGTCACACACACACACACACGCTCATACGTATACCTTTGCTTTTCTTTGGAGAATTATTTGAGAGCAAGTTAACATCATGACCCCAACCCCTAAATACGTCAGCATTTTTCTCTCCTTTTTAAAATTTAATATAAATAAATATACTTATTTTTAATATTTATTTTGCTGTTCCGGGTCTTAGTTACAACCTTTGAGATCTTTAGTTGCAGCATGTGGGATCTAGTTCCCCGACCAAGGATGGAACCTTGCATTGGATGCAAGGAATCTTAGCCAATGGATCTCCAGTGAAGTCCAGGCATTTCTTTCTTAAAGACAAGAAGACTGAGACTTTCTTGGTGGTCGAGTGGCTAAGACTCCATGCTCTCAGTATAGGAGGGGTCCAGGTTCAACCCCTGGTCAGGGAACTGGATCCCACATGCCACAACTAAAGATCCTGCATGCTGCAATGAATACCCAGCACAGCCAAATTAATTCATTAATTAATTTTTAAAAAAGAACAAATTATCCTATATAACTGCAATACAGTCATTACACTCATGTCATTAGATATTGGCACAATAATATATTTTTCTGCTATTTTATTTTTTGTTTCTTTTAGACCTTCAGAACAACTTTATCCATCTTTTTAAGATTTTAAAATACAGTTTTGAAAGATTACTTTCCATTTACAATCATTGCAAAATATTGGCTGTATTTTCTGTGTTGTAAAGTACATCATTGACCCTATCTTACACCCAGGAGTTTGTTGGTACAATAATTTTATCTAAGATAATATGTATTCAGTTCTACTCCATTGTCCCAAAATTGTTCTTTTATTATTTTTCTTTTTAGATTCAGAATCCAAAGAAGAATCACACATTGCTTTTAGTTGTCATTTCTCTTTGGTCTTTGAAAATGTGGAACAGTTTTCCAGTTTTGTTGTCATTATATTGATATTTTTAAATGTCCAAGCCAGTTGTGTCCATAATGTCCCTCAGTTTGGATTTACCTGATTGTTTGTTCATGATTTAGTTCAGCTCAGTCACTCAGTCGTGTCCGACTCTTGGCGACCCCATGGACTACAGCATACCAAGCTTCCCTGTCCATCACCAGCTTCCGGAGATTATTCAAACTCATGTCCATCAGGGTCTTTTCCAACTCATGTCCATCAGGTCTTTCTCATCAGGTGGCCAAAATACTGCAGTTTCAGCTTCAGCATCAGTCCTTCCAGTGAATATTCAGGACTGATTTCCTTTAGTATGGACTGGTTTGACTTCCTTGCAGTCCAAGGGACTCTCAAGAGTCTTCTCCAACACCACAGTCCAACTCTCACACCCATACATGACTATTGGAAAAACCATTGCTTTGACTAGATGGACCTTTGTTGGCAAGTAATGTCTCTGCTTTTTAATATGCTGTCTATGTTGGTCATAGCTTTTCTTCCAAGGAGCAAGTGTCCTTGAATTTCATGGCTGCAGTCAACATCTCCACTGATTTTGGAGCACAAAAAAAATAAGGTCTGTCACTGTTTCCATTGTTTCCCCATCTATTTGCCATGAAGTGATGGGACCAGATGCCATGATCTTAGTTTTCTGAATGTTGAATTTTAAGCCAACTTTTTCACTCTCCTCTTTCACTTCCATGAAGAGCCTCTTTAGTTCTTCTTCGCTTTCTGCCATAAGGGTGGTGTCATCTGCATATCTGAGCTTATTGATTTCTCCTGGCAGACTTGGTTCTAGCTTGTGCTTCATCCAGTCTAGCATTTCTCATGATGTATTCTGCATAGAAGTTAAATAAGCAGGGTGACAATATACAGCCTTGACGTACTCCTTTCCCGATTTGGAACCAGTCTATTGTTCCATGCCCAGTTCTAACTTTTGCTTCTGGATCTGCATACAGATTTCTCAGGAGGCAGGTAAGGTGGTCTGGTAGTCCCATCTCTTGAAGCATTTTCCACAGTTTATTGTGATCCACACAATCAAAGGCTTTGGCATAGTCCATAAAGCAGAAGTATATGTTTTTCTGGAACTCTTTTGCATTTTTGATGATCCAACAGATGTTGGCAATTTGATCTCTGGTTCCTCTGTCTTTTCTAAATCCAGCTTGAGCATCTAGAAGTTCACGATTCACGTACTGTTGAAGCCTGGTTTGGAGAATTTTGAGCGTGACTTTGCTAGCGTGTGAGATGAGTGCAATTGTGCATGGTTACAATCAGAATACACATATCTGTCAGGAATGCTGCATGGGCAATGTGTTTCCTTCTCAGTGCATCGTATCAGGGGCCATGTTATGTCGGTTTATCCCAGGACTTGGCTAAGGGAGTTTCTTCCAGATGTTTTTCATTGCATAGTTATCTCTTTATCTTTGTAATATATAGTTTGTGGTATTAAAGTTATCTTTTAAATGTAAGAGTATCTTTATTTTATAGTTAAAGTAAAATCCAACCTCTTTATCGTGGCTCATGAGGTTCTCTGTCAGGAGATTTTAACTCTTTCTTGAGCCACAGAAAAAGATGTTATCAGGTGAGGCCTTTGTGCACTTTCTCAGTGTTTTTAAATGCATACAATAAACAGATAAAGTGACACTTTAGGAAGCTACTGCTGCTGCTGCTAAGTCCCTTTAGTCGTGTCTGACTCTGTGCAATCCCATAGATGGCAGCCCACCAGGCTCCCCCATCCCTGGGATTCTCCAGGCAAGAACAGTGGAGTGGGTTGCCATTTCCTTCTCCAATGCATGAAAGTGAAAAGTGAAAGTGAAGTCGCTCAGTCGTGTCTGACTCGTAGTGACCCGATTGACTGGAGCCTACCAGGCTCCTCCGTCCATGGGATTTTCCAGGGAAGAGTACTGGAGTGGTTGCTATTGCCTTCTCCGTTAGGAAGCTAATTATATTGAAATTCACTTATCAATATATTAGAAACAAGTTGTGACATACAAATATGTGTGCAGTAAATAGCAGGATCTAGAGAGAGGCGTTGAATAACTATTAGATGAGTACGGGTGACACAGAGATTTCTGTCACGACCATAATGTGACTTAAACACCTGTGATTTCTGTCAGATACAAAGTTATAGTACTAATATTCTATTTGTGCTTTATGGAAAATGAAAATGAAAATACAGTTTTCCTCTCATCTTGGCTCATTGAATTTTCAGCCTGTGATCTCTCACATTATTCATTATCTCTGAGAGTGAAATAACTTTTCTTGCTCCCAATCAGAAAATTGTCATCTTTTTTATTTTTTATTTTTTTTTAATTTTTTTTTGCTGTACAGCACAGGGAACATAGCCTTTATTTTGTGATAATTTTAAATGGAGTAGAATCTAAAAATGTTGAATCACTGTGTTGTACAGCAGAAACTAATATAATATTGTAAACCCACTGTACTTCAATTAAAAAAATAAATAAATAAAACATGGAAATAATTGAGAATAAAGCATTTCATTTAGAAAATTTATTAAGAGTAGTTTAAGCATTGTTTGCCTTTTTCCTGTCCTATAACTTAAAATTCAGAGTGAACATTTTTTTATGCCTTGACAAATTGTCATACTCCTGAGTTTGGATCAGGCACCTACATTTTATCATTTACATTTTCAATGTCATGAAACATCTCTGAGTGTTCCTTTAACGTGAACTTTTGTGCCAGCATCATATCCTACGGGATATCCTTTCCGCTACAATCATTTTCCTCATTTATGTCAGGCAAGTTCACTTTCACTAAGCAGTTGTGGCTGCACATCCCAGGTCTCTGGAGAGCGAAGGTGTCAACATCCCCAGGGTCCATGGTCTTTTAGTTGTATCCAGAGAAAGTTCCAGCGTTATCACTATCTGCGCTTTCATCTAGTAGCCAGTCCCCTCTTTTGGTTATTTTGTTCAGTGTCCCGTGGGTTTGTTTATTACTGGGAGACAAGGAGGCAACACAATTGCATGTTTTGCTGGCTCTCAGTTGCCTGAAAAACAGATGCATGGTGACCAGCTGCCAGCAGACTTGAAAAGAAGTGACAAGATGACATGCGTCTGTTATTATGTAGTGAAGTTTGTACTTTATACTATATTCAGCTAATATTCCATGAAGACTTATATTTGAAAAGTGTTGGGAAGAACGTACATTATTTAATTAAAATGTCATAACTGAAATTCAAAGCGAGTACTGCCTATTTTGCACCGAATTCAAATCATGCATATAAACTCTGTTAATTTTCACCTTTTCTTCGCTCTCCACATCTACTCAGTTACTATCTCCTGGACATTCTGCCTCCTAAATCTCTCCCTATTCTTGCTGCTACTGTTCAGCTCCATTCTCCTGGCATGTCACCTGGATTACAGCTTTGATGAAGCAGACACTGTTTTCTCAGGTTTACAGATGAGGAAACTGAAGCACAGATGTTACACAATTTGCCCAAGTCCAGCAGTGTTGAAGCTGGAAGTCGTCCTTCAAGCCTGTGGTGGCTGCTGCTATTTTTTTCCTAATTGGAGGATGATTGCTTTACAACATTGTGTTGGTTTCTGCTGTACAAAAATGTGATTCAGCTATAAGTATACATGTATCTCCTCTCTGCCTCCCACATGCCCCCATTCCATGCCTCTAGGTTATCACAGAGCACCAAGCTGAACTCCCTGTGTTATGCAGCTGCTTCCCACTAGCTATGTATTTTACACATGATAGTGTGTATACGTCAGTGCTACTCTCTGTGACATCTTAATTCCTTAATTTAGATTTAATTAAATTAAACCTCTTAAATTCCTTAAAAACAGGAGTCGTATTTATTCAGTTCAGTTCAATCGCTCGGTCGTGTCCAACTCCTTGTGACTCCATGAATCGCAGCACGCCAGGCCTCCCTGTCCATCACCAACTCCCGGAGTTTACTCAAACTCATGTCCATCCAATCGGTGATGCCATCCAGCCGTCTCATCCTCTGTCGTCCCCGTCTCCTCCTGCCCACAATCCCTGCCAGCATCAGGGTCTTTTCCAATGAGTCAACTCTTCTCATGAGGTGGCCAAAGTATTAGAGTTTCAGCTTCAGCATCAGTCCTTCCAATGAACACCCAGGACTGATCTCCTTTAGGATGGACTGGTTGGATCTCCTTGCAGTCCAAGGGACTCTCAAGCGTCTTCTCCAACACCACAGTTCAAAAACATCAGTTCTTCAGCACTCAGCTTTCTTCACAGTCCAACTCTCACATCCATACAAGACCATTGGAAAAACCATAGCCTTGACTAGATGGACCTTTGTTGGCAAAGTAATGTCT
Source organism: Capricornis sumatraensis (assembly GCF_032405125.1). Lineage (NCBI taxonomy): Eukaryota > Metazoa > Chordata > Mammalia > Artiodactyla > Bovidae > Capricornis > Capricornis sumatraensis. The sequence goes on from NC_091069.1 coordinate 218,258,985, forward strand.
CTGCTTTTGAGTATGCTATCTAAGTTGGTCATAACTTTTCTTCCAAGGAGCAAGTGTCTTTTAATTTCATGGCTGCAGTCACCATCTCCATTGATTTTGGAGCCCCCCAAAATAAAGTCTGACACTGTTTCCACTGTTTCCTCATCTATTTGCCATGAACCCTGCTTATTTATGCAGAGTACATCATGAGAAATGCTGGGCTGGAGGAAGCACAAGCTAGAATCAAGATTGCCTGGAGAAATATCAATAACCGCAGATAGGCAGATGATACCACCTTTACGGCAGAAAGTTAAGAGGAACTAAAAAGCCTCTTGAAAGTGAAAGAGAAGAGTGAAAAATTTGGCCTTAAAGGTCAACATTCAGAAAACTTAGATAACTGGTCCCATCATTTCATGGGAAATAGATGGGGAAACAGTGGAAACAGTGTCAGACTTTATTTTTGGGGGCTCCAAAATCACTGCAGATGCTGATTGCAGCCATGAAATTAAGAGACACTTACCCCTTGGAAGGAAAGTTATAACCAACCTAGATAGCATATTCAAAAGCAGAGACATTACTTTGCCAACAAAGGTCCGTCTAGTCAAGGCTATGGTTTTTCCAGTGGTCATGTATGGATGTGAGAGTTGGACTGTGAAGAAAGCTGAGGGCCGAAGAATTGACGCTTTTGAACTGTGGTGTTAGAGAAGACTCTTGAGAGTCCCTTGGACTGCAAAGATATCCAGCCAGTCCATTCAAAAGGAGATCAGTCCTGTGTGTTCTTTGGGAAGGAATGATGCTAAAGCTGAAACTCCAGTACTTTGGCCACCTCATGAGAAGAGTTGACTCATTGGAAAAGACTCTGATGCTGGGAGGGACTGTGGGCAGGAGGAGCAGGGGACGACAGAGGATGAGATGGCTGGATGCATCATCGACTTGATGGACATGAGTTTGAGTAAACTCTGGGAGTTGGTGATGGACAGGCAGGCCTGGCATGCTGCGATTCATGGGGTCGCAAAGAGTCGGACACGACTGAGCGACTGAGCTGAACTGATGGGACCAGATGCCATGATCTTATTTTTCCGGATGTTGAGCTTTAGGCTAACTTTTTCACTCTCCTCTTTCACTTTCATCAAGAGGCTCTTTAGTTCCTCTTCACTTTCTGCCATAAGGGTGGTGTCATCTGCATATCTGAGGTTATTGATATTTCTCCCGGCAATCATGATTGCAGCTTGTTCTTCATCCAGTCCAGCGTTTCTCATGACGTACTCTGCATATAAGTTTAATAAGCAGGGTGACAATATACATCCTTGACATACTCCTTTTCCTGTTTGGAACCAGTCTGTTGTTCCATGTCCAGTTCTAACTGTTGCTTCCTGACCTGCATATAGGTTTCTCAAGACGCAGGTCAGGTGGTCTAGTATTCCCATCTCTTTCAGAATTTTCCACAGTTTATTGTGATCCACAGAGTCAAAGGCTTTGACATAGCCAATAAAGCAGAAGTAGATGGTTTTCTGGAACTCTCTTGCTTTTTTGATGATCCAGCAGATGTTGGCAATTTGATCTCTGGTTCCTCTACCTTTTCTAAAACCAGCTTGAACATCTGGAAGTTCATGGTTCACATATTGCTGAAGCCTGGTTTGGAGAACTTTGAGCATTACTAGTGTGTGAGATGAGTGCAATTGTGCGGTAGTTTGAGCATTCTTTTGCATTGCCTTTCTTTGGGATTGGAATGAAAACTGACCTTTTCCAGTCCTGTGGCCACTGCTGAGTTTTCCAAATTTGCTGGCATGTTGGGTGCAGCACTTTGACAGCATCATCTTTCAGGATTTGAAATAGCTCAACTGGAATTCCATCACCTCCACTAGCTTTGTTTGTAGTGATGCTTTCTAAGGCCCACTTGACTTCACATTCCAGGATGTCTGGCTCTAGGTGAGTGATCATACCATCGTGATTATCTGGGTCATGAAGATCTTTTTTGTACAGTCTTCTGTGTATTCTTGCCACTTCTTAATATCTTCTGCTTCTGTTAGGTCCATACCATTTCTGTCCTTTATTGAGTCCATCTTTGCATGAAATGTTCCCTTGGTATCTCTAATGTTCTTGAAGAGATCTCTAGTCTTCCCCACTCTGTTGTTTTCCTCTCTTTCTTTGCATTGGTTGCTGAGGAAGGCTTTCTTATCTCTCCTTGCTATTCTTTGGAACTCTGCATTCAGAATCTTATATCTTTCCTTTTCTCTTTTGCTTTTCGCTTCTCTTCTTTTCACAGCTATTTGTAAGGCCTCCTCAGACAGCTATTTTGCTTTTCTGCATTTCTTTTTCTTGGGGATGGTCTTGATCCCTGTCTCCTAATGGAGTAGCCATCATGGTCAACAGGAGAGTCCGAAATGCAGTACTTGAATGGTCATATTTATTAGCTGCCCCCAAATCCAAGACCTCAGTGGTACAGTTTTACCATATGGTTCTATTCTAAGGAACAACTTCTGTTTGCAAAGAATTAATTCAAAATGTGTAAACTTTAGCTGACTTATTTAGTAAACCAAAAATATGTCTATCCACTTGTCTCAAAGTGTTTTTCCATCAGACCTCTATCTTATATTCCTTGACACTCGCCTTCCCAAACTGTATTCATCTTACTCTCCAAAGTCCTAAAACAGTATTTTCCCAGACTTAGCAACTCCCTCCTTTCTGGGTCCTTTAGGATTTTATTCCTTCATTGCTCCTTATCCAGTACTGGAATGACAAAAGAGAGCTTACAAACGGCCAACAAAGGAAGATTCCTCCCTCAGAGGACAGGGATGTGGGGGAGGTAAAGGTTTTTTTGGCCATACCCGGCATATGGGATCTTAGTTCCTGCAGTGGAACCACTGGACCACAAGAGAATTCCCTCATATTTTTCACCTTTTTAAATACTTTAAACTTTGCATCATAGTACTCAATTGATTTAACTATGTTAAATTGCACAAGTCAAGTGTGGATAACTTGATTAATTATTATGTACCCAGATCAAGATAGAACATATCCAGCACCCCTAGAAGACTTCCATATACCTTCCCAGTCAATATCTACTCCTAAGCCTCCGCTCCTTCCATCAAATACCAGCCTAATCACAATAGATTGATTTAGTCTGTGCTTGAACATTATGTAAATAGACTCTGACATATATGTAAATAGACTCTTAAATATACATCAGTTCAATTCAGTCACACAGTCGTGTCAAGACTCTTTCTGACCCCATGAACCACAGCATGCCAGGCCTCCCTGTCCATCACCAACTATCGGAGTCTACGCAGACCCATGTTCACTGAGTCAGTGAGGCCATCCAACCATCTCATCCTCTGTCATCACCTTCTCCTTCTGCCCTCAGTCTTTCCCAACATTAAGGTCTTTTCAAATGAGTCAGCTCTTCGCATGAGGTGGCCAAAATATTGGAATTTCAGCTTCAACATCAGTCCTTCTAATGAACTCCCAGGACTGATCTCCTTTAGGATGGACTGGTTGGATCTCATTGCAGTCCAAGGGCCTCTCAAGAGTCTTCTCCAACACCAGAGTTCGAAGCATCAATTCTTTGGCGCTCAGCTTTCTTTATAATCCAACTCTCACATCCATACATGACTACTGGAAAAACCATAGCCTTGACTAGATGGACCTTTGTTGACAAAGTAATGTCTCTGCTTTTTAATGTGCTGTCTAGTTTGATCATAACTTTCCTTCCAAGAAGTAAGTGTCTTTAAATTTCATGTCTGCAATCACCATCTGCAGTGATTTTGGAGCCCCCCAAAATAAAGTCAGCCACTGTTTCCACTGTTTCCCCATCTATTTACCATGAAGTGATGGGACTGGATGCCATGATCTTAGTTTTCTGAATGTTGAGCTTTAGGCCAACTTTTTCACTCTCTTCTTTCACTTTCATCAAGAGGCTCTTTAGTTCTTTTTCACTTATATATGTAAACATATATATATATATCCTTTTATGACTTGTTCCACATTTTGGTTATGTAGAGAACTTTGTTATCTTTTCATTGTTGTGTAATTTTATTAAATGAATCTTCCACCATTTATCCATCCAACTCATCATGGACATTTAGTTTGTTTCCAGTGTGTGGCTATTATGAATTCACCTGCTCTGAGCATTTTTGCATAGACAGAAGCTCTCATTTTTGTTGGGTACATAACCTCAACTAGAGTCATAGATTCATTGGATAAAGTTTGTGTAGCATTAGTAGATATTGGTAAATAACAATGTAATCTTTTTTCTTTCATGCCTCATATCTGACTCTGTTGCACCTGATACAATTTCTCTTTCTTAGTAAGGACCTAAGTGGATTGCTGTTGATATATGACTTTTTGGCTAATGTTCTTCAATTAACATATATGTAGAAATGTATCAGTGGTAATAACTAATGCTTTTAATCTTTTTATAGATCATCGATCCTTTTGTTGAAGTTGAAATTATTGGATTGCCGGTAGATTGTTCTAAAGATCAAACTCGTGTGGTAGATGACAATGGTAAGATCTCTGTTCACTTTTAATAAAGATGCTTTAGAGGTAGAATTTGCACCGAAAAGGAAAAACGTGTCTGTGTGGGCTTCCCTGGTGGCTCAGACGATAAGGAATCTGCCTGCAATGTGGGAGACCTGGGTTCGATCCCTGCATTGGGAAGACCACCTAGAGAAGGGGTAGAAAGAGAAAGTCTAGAGGTTCATTGGAGAGACTGATGCTGAAGCTGAAACTCCAATACTTTGGCCACCTCATGCAAAGAGTTGACTCATTGGAAAGACCCTGATGCTGGGAGGGACTGGGGACAGGAGGAGAAGGGAGCGACAGAAGGTGAGATGGCTGGATGGCATCACCGACTCGATGGACGTGAGTTTGAGTAAACTCCGGCAGTTGGTGATGGACAGGGAGGCCTGGGATGCTGCGATTCATGGGGTCGCAAAGAGTTGGACACGACTGAGTGACTGAACTGAACTGAACTGAGACAGGCTTTCAGAGGAGTTTAAAGAAAGGGATTTGAGCATTCAAGAGTAGCAGAAACTTGTTATTTAGGAAATAACATGCTTAAAGTAAGTAAGGTTCCCATACTGCATTTTCCTACCTGTGCTCAATGAATTTTTTTAGTCTCAGAAGTAATTGAGATGTCACCACTAAATCAACAAAAAGTATGCTTTCTCTTGTTCAGGAGGGACATCTCAATGATTGTCCATAATTATTTCATTAACTAAGGCATTAGAGTTAAGTGGCTGATTCCTCCTTGATACATATGTTTAATATCACTGATTTTCAGTTTTAGAAAAGAAAAACAAACTTATAGAGTACTTGACTTTTTATCCATTTGATTAATTTATCTGAGAGAATTTTACCAAGAAATGAATGTTTTTGGCTTATAGAATTTGAGTGAAATTATATGCTTTTCCTATTTATTTTCAGTACCTATGAAAATATATCATCTTTCTTGTATTAAGGTCTTGCTTCATTAGATTCCACTGGGAATCAACAGTGCTTCATCTCACTTGGCTTTGTCACTAGTTGTATGACTTTAGGCACATTATTTTCTCTGAATATCTGTTTTCTCAACTATAACATAAGCATTATATTTCCTGTGTTAAAAATGAGCATGGGTACTTGTATATTTTTTTAACAGTTACATATTTTTGAAAGTCAGTAATATATATTTTTTCATTAATTAGGGAAAGAACCTCTGCCCTACCACCCTTAGAGGATTGCCATAAGAATTAAATAGGATAATATATGTAGAGTGGGTCTTCCTTGGTGGCTTAGCGGTAAAGAATCTGCCTGCAATTCAGGAGACACGGGTTCAATCCCTGGGTTGGGAAGATCCCCTGGAGAAGGAGATGGCAACTACTCCAGTATTCTTGTCTGGGAAATCCCATGGACAGAGGAGCCTGTGGGCTACAGTCTACAGGGTCACGAAAGAGTTGGACACAACTGAAAAATTAAACAGTGACAACAACATTTGTACAATAACACTGAAACCTTACAGAATGCTTGCTGGTGATGATAACAGCAAACGTTTTAGTGGGTGAGAAGCACCGCTTTATTGGGGTGAGGTAGGGGTGGGGGAGAGGAATCATTCTTTATTGTTTTCGCTAAAACATTATTCTTAGCTCACTACTATAGATACCTTTTGAGCTTACTGAAACATTTTAAATATTGCCTAGAAGAGCCTTCTCTACAATGCAGTTTTGCTTCAAGGATTATTAGAATTGATGTAATAATTTACAGGCAATTTTCTTACCAATTATTTTCTAGCAATGGGGGTAAGTTCCAAGGGTTTATTTCAGTAAGGCATCCTGGGGTGGCTCTGTTGTCTTCACCAGTTTAATAACCATTGCAAGCAATTTTCACTGTCTGCTTTGCAGATGTTGCCGCTAAATCATTTTTAGCCAACCCCTTTTGCTTTTTCAATTTATCTTTTCCTATTTCTCTCAGGATTTAACCCTGTATGGGAAGAAACCCTGACATTTACAGTACACATGCCAGAAATAGCTTTGGTCCGGTTCCTCGTGTGGGATCATGATCCAATTGGACGAGACTTTGTTGGGCAAAGAACTGTGACCTTCAGCAGCTTGGTGCCTGGTAATTCTGGCTGAACTTTTCTCTCTAGACCATTCCTTGTTCTTTGGAAGATGTGATATGCAATATACATGATACATGGCATATATGATATATAAAGTATTGTTATATGATAATGTGAGTGTTAATATAACTATTGTCAAGTCAGGTATTTAATTCTATTTCACCCATGGAAAAGTCAAACATGAGTTCAAGTAAAAGGTAACTACTTCTCTTTTATCAGGCTACCGGCATGTCTACTTGGAAGGACTGACAGAAGCATCTATATTTGTCCACATAACAATCAATGAAATCTATGGAAAGGTGAGAATGATCACAGGGCTTAAAGTCACATGCAACAATAATATGGTCCCTAACAAAGTTTTTAATTCATTGCATAAAAGGAACGTAAACTTCGACAAAATTTTTTGACAGGAAACTCTAGGAAGGCCAGCCCACGCCATGCTCCATGTGCTCTCCTGCCCTGAGGTCCTCATTCATGTGCTCCTTCCTCTGTTTAGGGGTGTCTACATGTCCCCTCCACCCAGTGGCCCTTGCTGGGCTTAACAGAACTAAGAAAACTATTACTCTCTCAGGCAATCATTTGACTAAAACAGTAAAGCTGGAGTTACATGTTTGAATTTTATTATAATCCTTAAAAAAGACTCAGCTGGCTGCAGTTGGAAATGTAGTCTCAGATGTTTGAATTACCTGTACTAACTGGGCTGTGATCCCAGCCAGTTCTAGGCAGGATGCATTCATTCAAGCGTCATGTATTTAACTGGAAACCTAAAAATCATGAATGAATTAAGGGGGTTTCATGTTTGGGAACACATGTAAGAATTAAAGATTTTAAAATTTAATTAAAAAAAAAAAAATAAAAGCCACCCACTGAACTTAAAAGGAAGAGACCATACCAGTGTCTTCTGGCTCTCTTCCAATGACAGTTTCTTCACTGCGGAGCTCACTTGAGGTTTACATATCAATAGGCTCTCGTCTGGTAATCCCAAGTCACTGGGGATTTAGTGACTGGAACAATTTTCAGGACTAGGTGTGATTTGGAGGGGCTTGGGCCCAGAAGTGTCCAGTGCTCTTTATCAGAAGGTCAGCATAGTCTGGGGCTCCTCCTCCAGAGGTTTATACATTCTCTGTGCTTCTGCTTTCTTATCTGTACCTACTTCATAAACAAATACTTTAAGAAGCTGCCTGGCACATACTAAATGCTCAGAAATGTCAGCTAATATTAATATTAAAAAGACTACAATCTGACTGGTAGGGAATGGACCAATTTGCCCTGGAAATAGGAAGTGTGTGTTTATTCTCACATCCATCAGTTAGGAGGGCTGAGCATCCTAATTTCTAAGAGTGGTAAAGTTTTATGTCTTGTGTTCAGTCCTAGATTATGCTGCTTGCTGAGATCTCTCCTCTGGCCTAAACATACACAAATGTAAATTATCCAAAAGTGATTCTTGAATTTCTTAGGAATCCCAGGTGACCTAAGCAGCATCTCTAGCATTTCACATGCTTGAAGGAAATAATAAAATTCAGAATTTGTTTAAAACTTGAGCCAGAAATAACCGGAAAGAAAATGTGTTCTGTAGGGCTTGTGTTCTCTCTCCTAAGTAAATGTCCATGTATAGCGTAAGTCATTTATTCCCTTCAAGGTGTGTTTGGGTTGAGATGCATAAACCCCAATGTGGTGGTAGTGAACTGAGCAATGAATGACACCTGCAACTAAAAATTCAAAGTGGGAGAAAGGGTTTACAGAGCATATGTGTTGTGTCATCTTCTGTTTCACTTGCGCAACCTTCTTGAATGAGGCCCAATTGTGTTTTGTTGTGCTTTTCTCCCCCCTTGCAGTGGAGCCCTTTAATACTCAACCCCAGTTACACTATATTGCACTTTCTAGGAGCTACAAAGGTAGTTTCTCAGCATGGTGTTTGGTTCTGGCTGGCGTGTTTCTATCAGTGGTCATGGCGGCATGCTCTCTCACATTGCTCCATCGTCCTGCTTACCACTTTGAAATTGCGTCTGTTGCTTTAAGGCGGCTCAAGTTCATAACAGTCTGTTCACTGTGGACACTCTTCCTACCACCTTGTCCTACCTTCTTTGGGCAGGAAACTCGTGGGCAAGCTTGATTGTGAAAATGGGAGGCTGCCTTCCTCCCAAAGTCAGGTTGATGAGACATGCATGACGTAGTGCAAGCGTGCTGTGTGCTGCCGTTTTCTTGGTTTGAATATTCTTCAGTGGCTGTAAGATTTCGTTTTCTATCCATTTTTCATGCAGCTGTTACTTGAGAGGCAAGCGGTTGACACAGTGGTATTTGCTTAACTTCTGCTTGGTCCTTTTGTGTCTTCAGAACAGACAGCTCCAAGGTTTGAAGGGGCTGTTCAATAAGAATCCCAGACACAATTCTTCAGAAAACACTTGCCATTACATTCGGAAGCGATCGATTGGAGACAAGATTCTGCGACGCACAGCCAGCGCTCCGGCCAAAGGCAGAAAAAAGAGCAAAATGGGCTTCCAAGAAATGGTAGAGATGAAGGATTCTGTTTCTGAGGCTGCAAGAGATCAAGATGGGGTCCTGAGAAGGACCACGCGGAGTTTGCAAGCACGCCCTGTCTCTATGCCTGTTGACAGAAGTCTTCTTGGGGCTCTGTCGCTGCCTGTATCTGAAACCGCAAAAGACACTGAAGGAAAGGAAAACTCTCAGGGTAAGATGCTTTAAGTTTCTCTGAGAATACACCATTTTAAGACACATTTTGGTGTCCCTAATTACCACGATCACATGGCTGGCATTTTGTAGTCAAAGTAAAATATTCTGAAAAATAGGTAATTACATTACAGTGTTACCTTTTAGACCAGATTTTAAACTTTGGCGAGAGGGTGCTGGAAGAACAATTTCCTAGTCACCTACAGCCTCAAAATAACATTGGCATCTGAAGTTGACAGTGAGGGGCCAGAGGTGATGGTGGAGAGCGTATGGGTCTATGAGGTACAACAGAGGGGCGGTGAAACGGGCATAATATGAGCAGAGAGCATGGTTTTCTTGGTGGGTACCATAGTTACTGATTATCTAAGGAGGAATAGAATTATATTGACTTTTCTGAGGTGTAGTTTTGTTGTATTTCTTTCTCACTATGCAACACGTTTCCACAATTGGAAATGTTTATGGAGAAAGAGGAAACGCCAGCTGTTAAAGTAAGCCACTTTCTTCACTTGAGAAATCTCTGCTTCCTCAAAAGGGAGCTTATTTGATGTTTTCCTGTGGCCTGTTTCCCTCCCCTGGATGTGGGCAGGGAAGGAAGCATGTTTGTAGCTCCTGTCCAGTTGTAAATGCCTCAGGCACAGGGGCCAGGTGTTACCTATCTTTTCCTCTAATTTGAGCATAATGGTTCACTCATATCGAGAACGTGATAATGAGTGGTATCTGTTTTACACGGTCCCGAAGAGCTCTGTCCTTGCATCAGTGACTCCTCCCTCACCCTAGTTTAGATAATTCAAGTGCCAAAACTGTATGCATTTGATGTCTCTGCAATGTATAAGTTTTAATTAAATCAGAATCACCTCAGACATAGAAGGTGATCCTTGTTTCTTTTAACAAAATTCTTTCATCATGCAGTCTAATTTCAGTGACCTCTTTTCTCATGAATACCATTTTGTATTGATTTTTGTTGTCAGATATGATAGGAGGACAAGTCAATTTTTCAATGGCTTCTTTGAAGGAGAAAAGGGGAGTTTAATGTTTGAAATGTTGCTAAGAGTAGTATTGGAGAAGAGATGAAATACATACTTTAAAATTTATTTTAAAACTCCACTTTGGGGGAAGTAAACTATAAATAAATATAAACTCCATTTTGGGAGGGAAATAAGGCAAAGAATGGTAATGATTAATCCTGTTAAAACCACAATCAAGATGCTAATACTGTTTAGGTGATGTTAGAAAGCAATAGTTGATATTTCTTTCCTACATTTAAAAAACAGGAACTTTATATAAGTTATTCATATATAGAGAGCATAATATATTTAGTAATATATAAATATAAAACTTGTAAATATAGAGCAATACATAACCATGCAATGATTCAAGTTACCATGTAGAAGAAAAATTAAGTGGAAAAAATTCAGAATACAGAATTGTATACATAATATAAAAGCTTACAGTGTCTATCTGAGTGGTAACATCATATAATATTTATATTTTTCCTTATAATTTTTGGGTTAATCAAGTTTTCATGATGATTTTTTTAGTTAGGAAAATAGTTAATAAGTTAAACATATTCTTTTTCAATTTTCATAACTGAAAGCATAAAATGCTATTAAAATAATGTAATTAAGAATATTAGCACACCTCATATTGTCTTAACACTATACTAAACAGGGGGATACCCTGAATTAATTTAAATTGTGTATTTTTTTAAAGTTTTCCTTCTTGTGCCTAAGATCTTGCTGCCTCTTTTAGGGGACAATGAAATATGAAATTTATGTATTTAAACTCCAAAAAATATGATCAATGGGAAATTAGATATTAGCAATGGCATAGAATTGGTGACCAAGTCTTTACTTTTACATTTTAAAGTCAACATATATTGATATTCTAATGCATTTATTGCACTTCCAATTTGTTTTAGAAATTAATTGGTCAAATTAAGTCTTTTGCCGAAATGTTTTTCAAAATGATTTGTGGGTTTTTTTGTTTGTTTTTTACTAGCACATGTATGACTTTGAAAGTTTACAGTATCTTGCTTACAGGTACCACAATACTTTGTTTAACAGAGCTGTCTTGTTCTGTTTTTATTGCCATGCTTCTGTGTAGTACAAATCTGAATAGGAAACAACTTAAGGTAATCTTCACTGTAAAAGTATGGTAACTCATTGACATTTTTTTTACAATGAATATTACATCCTTAGCTGATGTAATAGCTATTCAAAGGGAGGCTCCAGTGAAACTATATAAATATATTTTACCATTTATCCATCACACAGACACTTTGTTGCAAATCTATGCAATCCATGATTCTGTCACAATGTAACAGATTTACATTTTCCATTTGTCTGTCTGAAGGCAAACATGAGTGTTTGCAGGTCCTACATAAAGTGATATATGTCACTTAAAATATTGTTTGTTTCATTCAGCAGAAGATAAGGACGCCAGAAAAGATGGGAAGGCAAGTGTAAAAGACCAGCATTTTCCAAATTTCAACAAAAAGTTATCCTCTTCCTCCAGCGCTCTCATCCACAAAGACATCAGCCAAGGGAACTCTGCTGTTTCTACTACCAACTTGTCAATCACAGAACAGTTAGTGCCAGGTCCAAAGGGTGGGAGAACCAAATCAAACGTGTTAAGTGATTGCTGGGAACATCAGTGCCTCAGCAGATCCCTCTCTCCAAGGCAGCATTTGGCTTGTGACCCTGCAGTTAGCCCATCAAAAGATCTATGTGGTGTGAAAACCAAGGAAAATGGGAATGCTGGGGGCTTCGTGGTAGGGAAGAGCACGTTGTCAGGAAGCATCCTTTCTCAAAGCAATCTGGAGATTAAGAAGCTGGAAGGTAACTGGGATAAGGGCAGAGCTGCAACATCCTTTTCTCTGTCAGACGTCTCTACACTCTGTTCTGATGCACCCGACTTACATTCCACGGCAATTCTCCAGGAGAGTGAAATTTCCCACCTTATTGACAATGTCACTTTAACAAATGAGAATGAGCCTGGCAGTTCCATCTCGGCACTGATTGGCCAGTTTGATGAGACCAGTGACCAGGCTAACCCTACAGTTGTTTCTCATCTTCAGAGCCCTAATGTGATGTCAGGCCATCCTCCTGTGCCCACCATGGACCTAAAAATGCCCGTCAAGCCTGGCTTTTCCAATGGAAAACCCAAGTCATCCTTCCTGTGCTCATCTCCTGAGCAGATTGCATTCTCCGGACACGAGACCTGTGAATGTTCAACACACACAGCTGTTGGTGAAACTATCTCCACTCCTGTCTCTAAAACTAAACCAGACGATGACCTTTCTGGGAAGGCCATGACTGGGGCCATAGAAAAGAACCTGCCTCGGTCCTCTAGGTCTTCTCACTGCTGGTTACCAGAAAGTTCCACCCATGGAAAAGACTGGGAAGTCCTGAAGAACCCCAGCCCTGCCACTTCCACTGACTTGACACTGGAAGATGTTACAGCTGCTCCTACTCTCAGTTTAAATTCTGGGGAGAGCAGTCTCGTAGAATTGGATGGAGACTCAGAAAATCTGTCCCTAACAACCTCTGAATATAGGAGAGAGGGCCCAAGTCACCTCACTTCTCCTTTAAAAGTGAAATACAGTCCAGATGCAGTGAAACATTTTCAAAGAGGCTTGAGAAATGGCTACTGTAAAGAGACTCCCTACCCTTCTGTCTCTGAACTATTCAACAATACTCAAGATGTCAAAAATCAGAATATTTCTCGTCTAGCCTATCCGGGTGCTGGGTTTATGCATAACCACTTCTCAAATTCAGATGCAAAAACGAACCAGACCTCCGGGCCCCTGCCTTGTGCTCATGACTTGCATGCCCCTGCCCCGGAGCAGTCCACACACTCTGCTCTGAAGCTGTCCAGTCCTTGCAAATCCAAAAGTCTGGGGGACTTAACGTCAGAGGACATCGCCTGTAATTTTGAAAGCAAGTACCAGTGTATTAGTAAGAGCTTCGTTACCACTGGCATCAGAGACAAGAAGGGTATGACTGTAAAAACAAAGTCGTTAGAGCCTATGGATGCCCTGACCGAGCAGCTGCGGAAACTTGTGTCCTTTGACCAGGAAGATGGCTGCCAAGTGCTGTACTCCAAGCAAGATGCCAATCAATTCCCCAGGGCCTTGGTCAGGAAGTTGTCATCCAGAAGTCAGAGCAGAGTGCGCAATATTGCCAGTCGTGCCAAGGAGAAGCAGGAAGCCAACAGGCAGAAGAGTGTGAACCCCAGCACTGTGGGAGGAGTGGTTCTTCGAAGCAAGCCGTGTGCGCCGGCGCCCACAGGGAACCGGCACTCCACCGGCTCCTACATCGCGGGCTACCTGCGGAGCGCCAAGGGCGGCAGCATGGAGGGCCGCGGGATCCCCGAGGGCGCATGCGCAGCCCTGCGCTCCGGCCACGCCGACAGGTTCTGTTCACATCATTCTGTTCTGCAGACCGAACCCAGCAGTGATGATAAACCAGAAATTTATTTTCTTTTGAGACTGTGAATTACATAAAGCTGCATTTTCGCTGTTAATAAGATATTCTGTAGAATGTCTGAGTTTTCAGGAAATATGGTCCTTGGCTTTGAGATGATTTTCAGATGTATTTTTAAACTCGTATTACAGCCTCCTTTTGACTCCGTGTGTTCTTTTTGCATTTGTATATAGACCCCGGTGACATTTCCTGTGTACCTCTGATCTTCCCTCCCTGAGGTGTGAACTCCATTGGTATGATATAGGTGCATGCCCTAGATGTGAAACTTCTCAGCAGTTTGGGTTCTATGTTTCACCAAGACGCTCTTTACTCTGTGCTCTCAGCTCACGGTCACAAATGTAGTCATTTTTACTCTCTGCTAAGAGATTTTTACAAAGGACAAAGGGATGAATTCTTTATTTTAAAGCCATTACCATCTTTCCTAGTTTTCCTTCTTTATTGAGAAGCTCAGATGCATTTTTATAACTCAGTTAAAAGAAGATTTAAAAAGTTACCTACCTTACCTTTCAAGATTTCTCTACCCCACCCAGAAGGAGAGTTCAGAGGAGATGGGTAGCCGCCCTCGCCCACCACCATACCCTCTCATTTTAGAGCCGGGTGTGAGGATCTGAGGAATAAAGCAAACTTCTGTATATAAGGACAAAATTGTTTGTTTTACATAAATTTTGTTACATATTTTTGCTAATGGCTTTGTATGTAACAAGAACACAGTTGCCAAGCTCTTTGTTGTATTTTTGAATTTTCTGATTAAATTATAGGCTGCAAATAATGGCTTTCAGGATGAAGGACTTCCAGCAGATGCTAACAATGACAGTAGCTCAAATTGAAAACTTCCCAAAGCTTTCAAGAAAAAAAAAAATATTTTCTCATGCTAAAACCCAAGTGAATATAGATAATTAGAAGAAACCTTTTCCCTTCAGGGAGCCAAGTAACTCTATTTTAGTACCAACATACATTATTTTCACTGTGAATCCATTTTTTATTGCATGTTCAGATGTCCCTCTTTGCTTTTTTGTAATGTTAACTGCAATGATGTTCTTGGAATTCATGAAAATATAATTAAAGGAGATTTTTAAACACTTGGTGATTTTTTTTTTTTTTTTCAAACTGAAGTTCATGTGATGACTGTTGAGTAGGGACCCCAGAGCTCTTGGAAATATTTGCCTTTTCATCTCTTTGCAGTAGAAGAGATCACTTCTATGGGGACAGGTTTAAGCAGCATTTCATGTCCTTGAGTGTTTTCACTCAGCTTTTAAGACCGTATTTGCAAGGTGACTTGAGAAGAAATGGAAATGTAATGAGCTGCTTTGCATTTGGTGATGTTGCAAGTTTAAAAATCCTTCCCAAATCCTGCCCATGGCAGGAGTGGAGTTGGTAAGCCTCAATGCCGGCAAGAGGCTGCGTTTGACAAATTAGACCGCCTGAAGCTTTGCTGTGTGGGGGGAGACTGGAGAGGAAAGCAGTTGGATCCTGCTTTCTCTCATCAGCCTGCTGCTGCAGAACCTGGATCCTGTGCTTCACCACCTCGATGGTGGTGATCCCAGCCAGGTGCCCACCCAACTCCTGCTCACCTTCAGTTCCTGCCACCACCTCTTGGCACTGCAGCTGCTTCTCACTCCTAAGCCAGGACTCCATGGAGTCCCTGCTTCTGGAATCACGTACAGGATCTGAGCGTACCACCAGGGCCACTTTGCTCATTAGTCCATTGCGCAAGCAGTGAATCTAGCAAGGAGATAAACGGACCGACACTCAGAAAATAGGTCATTCTCTCTCCCTGGTTATTGAAAGTCTCTTTGTGGCTACGCCTATTCTTTCAGAGTCACTCCTGAGAGACTGTAATGTGGCCGTGATCACAAACTGTCTTTGACTTGAGTTCAGGATCTCTCTTTCTCCATCAGTTGGTTATCTGGAATAGGTGTGGCTGAGAAAGTGGCATTGATGCAACAGAGGCAGGTGATATGGAGATCAAGGCCAACAGTCATATTTTTCGCATCTTCTTCAGTACTTGAGTCGGAGAAGGCAATGGCACCCCACTCCAGTACTCTTGCCTGGAAAATCCCATGGACGGAGGAGCCTGGTAGGCTGCAGTCCATGGGGTTGCTATAGTCGGACATGACTGAGCGACTTCACTTTCACCTTTCACTTTCCTGTATTGGAGAAGGAAATGGCAACCCACTCCAGTGTTCTTGCCTGGAGAATCCCAGAGACAGGGGAGCCTGGTGGGCTGCCGTCTATGGGGTCGCACAGAGTCGGACACGACTGAAGCGACTTAGCAGCAGCAGCAGCAGCAGCAGTACTTGAGTCTTCCTAAGTCTACTGTTTCTTTCATGTAATAGTTCATTTTTTCCACTCAGTGCTTTCCTGGGAGTTTCTGTTAACGCTGAGCTCATGATGGGCAGCTCCAGCTCCGCATTTACTTGATGTGCCATTGTTAGGCTCTCCTGCTTTACTTCAGAGGGTATGGCCCTTCCTATTCCAGACCACTGGACCTCTAAAAATTTTACTGATGTCACAGGCCCCTTGATCATCAAGGACTTGCTGCCTTCCCTCTGACACATTTGTGTTTTAATAGGACATTTAAATTACTTGACCTGTTCTCCTTATTAGGTCCAATTAGTAAAATGTCAATCAGTGTAGAAGCCTGGCACAATGCACTGAAGAAAAGCGAGATGATGGAGATCAGTATAGACTAGACCCTGACAGACAGCAGAAAATTGATCCAGACCTAGAGCGAGACAGTGAAGACTTACTGTTGTCCTTGCAACATGAAGATGAACTGCTTTTGATGCTTTCTTTCAACGAGAATCAGACATAAAGCATTCAGCAAAACAATAGTCACAAATGAAGTGCCAGAGGTTGAGGTGATTTCCTCCCATAAAATTCCTATCTAGCATAGAAGCTGTAATTGGAATAGTATTTTAAATTTATAGTAGTCCACTGGCACCCACCATGATCAACATGGTTTTGGAAGGAAGGCCTGGTAGGGGAAATGAACAGATGTGTTATGGGAATCACCATCACTGAATCTTTTAAGTCTTTTGGTACTGATTTCTGCAGTTTGTCCTGGCAGATATGGCTTCTGATTTTACTGTCTTGGCCTGGATGGAAGGTGCATTGTACCTTTTTAAATCATAATATTCCTTAATTTATAGGTCAGAAAACCAAGGGCCAACTTCTAAGTGTATCTATCCCATTAGGCATTCAGAGACTAGAGACAGAGCAACAGAGTGGGTCCTTGGAACTACTGGATCCATTGCAAATGAACCCCAACACAGTTTACAATCTGGTGTTTATAAGTCTCCCTTTTAATTGGAAGACCATGGTGGTCATGTGGGTTCTCTAATATTGTCAGCTGTGATCTCATTCTAACCATCCTCAAGATGTCTAGGACTTCCCTGGTTGTCCAGTGGTTAAGAATCTGCACTTCCATTGCAGCAGGTACTGGTTCAGTCTTTTAACTGGGGAACGAAGGTCCTGGATGGTGCAGCAAAATAGAAAAAAAAAAAAAGATTTCTGGGAATTCCCTTTTCTGTAGTGCACAATTACTCTGGCAAGTTTGAGGAAAGGTTGGAGAGAAACTTGCCATGTTCTGGTGGCATTGTGGGAACCCAACATTCCCTTTAATCAATGGGCTCTGGCTCTGTGAACTGACTTAGATCTAGTAACTGAAGATTGCAGTTTTCCATCAGTGTCTGACAGCAGCATTATGACCATCAGTTTTCAATTCTTTTTGGTTGTATAAATCAAACAAAAGACTAGTCAGCGGTCTTCAAACTTTAGCATACACCCAAATTACCTAGAGGATTCATTCAAACATAGATTGTTGGCCCATATCCCCAGAATTTCTGCATTAGTAGATCTGGAGTGGGGCTTGAGAATTTTCATTTCAAAGAAGTTCCTAGGTGATGCTTAAGCTGCTGATCTTAGGACCACTAAGAGCATTGTAACTAGTACTCTTAGATGGTGGTTTGACTGTGTTACCTTTGGAAAAACCATCATCAGTTAGAGGTAATAATCACTTTGGGCCAAGGCACTTTGCCATTCTGGCCAACTACTTAGTAAGGTAATTATATCCCTCCTGGCTTCTGCCTTTCCAGAATCCCATTATCTCCTTTGATATAGAGCCCAGTGCTCTGCCAGGATCTTCCACTACCAATCTGACCTGAAGAAGACAACCAACAGTGAGTTTCTCAGTGAGGTTTGCTTTCCCACACAGGTGGCATGTTCCCTCCTAGAGAATACACTCAGGTGGTGGGTTTGCATGTCTTCATTCTAATATTCTCTTTTTCCTGAGCCTTCTGATTCCTTTCTCACTACTCTGCCAAGTAAGTTCCCACAAACTCACCTCAACTTACTGAGCCATTGTGAATCCAGGCTTAATGGAGTCATCTTAGCTAACTGTTAGGACTAGTAGACATTAAATTTTACTAGGGCATTATTAAGACTTGCTGGACTTTAAATTCCAACTTATGAATGAGTTGCCCATTTCAACAAATCTCTCCTGTTCAGTGGTACGTTCCAGGTCCACTTGAGAGTCCAAAACCCTCAAGATCTACCGCCACAGATGTTTCTCTGGTTCTTGCTTGATGTGTTCATGATATGATATTACTCCCTGCCTTAAAAGCATCTATGGCTTTCACAAAATGCCTTAAAATGAGTTACTGGCCAGAACCTATCTAGGATTTCAGTGCCATCATAAGTAGCCGACCACTACAGAAGTACTAAAATTATTGTTACCCCCAATTTATTCAGTTGTTAGAGCTACTTGATACCCCCAATCTTACCCTAAGCCTCCACTCATCCAATCAACCCCAAATGAGAGCATTAGTAATTCACATTGCCACAGCATGCCACCTGCTATTCCTACCCTACTTCTGGTACAGCTGTCTCCGGCTGGGGTTCTTAGAGAAGACTGTCAGAGGGGATGGCTTTTGTGCTAATGTTTTATTGAGGCCCAGTCCTGGGGAAGTTAGAGTGAGAAGAAAAGGAAAGAGAGGAAAGGAAGTAGGGAAAGAAACTATGAAGAGGAGTATAGCAGGCTGGCTGTGATGTCAGAACAAACATAGCTGGTTGCCTTACCTTGTGAGACAAGTCCAAAGAGGCCAAATCAAATGACTGCCCTTCAGAACAGTCCAGGAGGGGAAGGGAAGACTGCTATCTACTATTTGCTGATTCTTGCCTTTGTTTGTTGAATTCTGCCTCCTTAGGCTGTTAACTTTCTCACCTCTCCGGCTATGTTACTCAGCCTCTACCAGCTTCCCTGAGGAAGCCCGAGCTCTGTGGGTCTCCTCTGGCAAGTGTTCAGATATAGTCATCTCTACTTGTCAGTAGGAGCTGTGTGTGGAAACTTCCTGGTTCATGGTAGTGGCAGTAGCCATAGTAGTTGGGGTGTAAAACTGTGAATCAGGTGTGATCTATGGCTGGGGTTGTGGGGTTGGGATGCAAGGGAGACAGCCATGGTGGGGTGTTGGCAGGGCCAAGCAGGTTTCATGTATAAATTGGCTTTTGCTCAGCCAGTTGGTATAGGTGTCTGGTCATTTGAACACTTATTTGAATCACCTATGTGATTGTGTGCTAAGTTGCTTCAGTCATATCTGACTCTTTGTGACCCTATGGACTATAGCCCACCAGGCTACTCTGTCCATGGGATTCTCTAGGCAAGAATACTAGAGTGGGTTGCCATGTCCTCCTCATCAAACATCTACTGATAAGCAATTTCAATACTGAGACCTAGAAATTAAAAAGAAAAAATGATTTAGCCAAATTCCTTGACCTTATAAGGTTTGCAAAATATTCTGTGAAACAGACAAAAAAGTAGATAAAGGAACACAGTGGGCTAAATGGAGTGATACATGCAAAGATGGGGGAAAACAAGGTGCACAGAAAGGGGCAGCTAGTTTGGTTTGCGGGGACAGGTCAGAGAAAATTTCTTGGAGGCAGAACCAATTTGAAAGACACACAACCAGTATCTCAGGTTCTAACACTCAGAAGTGCTTATGCTTGGGTTTAATGCTGTATGGTCCCCTTTTGAAATTCTTAATCCTGTAGCTTTATCTTTGATATGTATGTTTTGTATGAAGGACAGTGGGGCACATGCCCAGGGCTTGGAGCCCCAGCTCAGTGCAGTCCTACCTGCTGCCTCCCTGCCTCCCCAGGAGGGGTTCTCAGCAGCCTGCCTTCGGCTGGTGGAGCTAGGGAGCAGTGAGCCTGGCAGGGAGAGGCCTGCACACTGCTGTCACCCTCCATCCCCAGCAGAGACCAGGCACGGGGGCAAGGAGAGTCAAGGCTGGGCTTGTGCTCCACTCTGTCTGGGGCAAGATGGCATTTGTTCCCAGCCTGGGTTGGCAGTTCCATAGTGTTCTTGTCTAGGCAGCTCATGGGGGCCTCTCTTTTACTCTCGATGAGGTTGCAAATATGTCCTGTGCAGAGGCTCCAGTTCCTTGGCTTGGGGTGGCCAAATGTGTGATGAGTGACTGAATAGCCCACTTTTTCATTTTGCACTGGGCTCAGAAAATTATGTGATCAGCCTGCTTGAGGGTGATGATGCTGGAACTGATTCTTGAAGGATAAATGGGAATTTTCCTGATATAAAGGGCAAGGAAGGGGCTGAAAGAGTCTCCTAAAGAGAGGGAACAGCATGAACAAGTGTGTGAAGCATAAAATTGTACCACACATAGATACATAGAGTTGTAAATGCTGCTGCTTCTTTTTTTTTTTTTCCCCCTGTTTTTGAACATCTTGGTGGTTGGTGTTCCATCCCCTGAGATGGGAAGGTGAAGGCATGCATGGGTGAAGGGAGAGCTCCCTCTTGGCCACTTTAATTTGAGATTCCTATTAGATGGAGATGTCAAGGTGATAGTGTCTGGAGTGACAGGCAGAGCTCAGGGTATGGGTTTGGGAATCTGGCACAGGTGACTGAAAGCCATGGGATGGGTGAGGTTGCCCAGGTAGAGAAAGTACATAGAGCGGAGAAGGGGATCGGGGATACCCTTGTTTTAGATGATGGGGAAAAGACGAGGACCCAGAAAAGGAGATGAGGAGCATCCGATACAGGAGGAAGAAACTTGGGAGAATGTCATGGAGATGATGAAGAAAGTGTTTTAGGAAGGAGGTCTGTACTTAGTTTGAAAATTTTAAGCAAATACTGGACGGTCAAGATACTTCACATAAAAATGTACGTTTTCGGTCTTTCACGAACTTTCGGCAAGTCTGAAATCACAGGACTCACAGTCTCCTTGGTAAAAACCAGCTACCGGCCGCTGGAGCTGGAGCTCATCAGTGCGCGTGCGCTGCGTATCTTCGCAGGCTCCCACCCACTGCCTGTTGTCTCCCTATCGGGATTTGTCAGTCTGCGTTTATCATCATGCTTACATTACTGAAAGTCCCACAGGAGAGGGACTGTCTCCCCATCAAAGCCAGGAAAACAAAAGATAGCCCCAAAGAGCTGTGTGTTTTAAAAGCAAAGTTGGAGAGAGCATATTTCTGTGAGGAAGTGATGAATAGTCTATGTGTTCAATAAGAAAATAAAGCCTCTTCAAAAGAAACAGCTCTGTTTTACTCGATTATAATCCACTACCTCCATGTCTTCTGCAGGCTTTTGAGTTGACCCTATTTTAAATTCATTTGCAAATTCTGTTTCCAGAAAAAAATATTTCTCAAATGTTTCATCGTGTCATTTTTCATATTTAATTAACCTCAGTGAGTCCTGTTGGTGTCCATATTGTCTGAACACAGAATATATGAACTGACTGAGGATGTTTTTCAAATCTAAATTCACACTTAGAAGCATTTTTCCACTGTCCTTTCCTGGCTCTCCTCCCAGCTGCCAATTTGGAGCCTAGAGGTACGAGTGACAAGGCCTGACATCACCAGTTCAAATCCTACCCCATAGATCATTTTCTAATCAACAAGGCAGTGTCTGTATGGCAAGAGGAGTTCACCCTGGTCCCTTCAAGAGCCCTGGCTGGTACGGAGCTACAGGGAGCCTCAGTGCCGGGATGAGGGTAGTGGGCTTTACATCCTATGGTCTGAGCCTTCTTGTCACCCTTTCTCCCATCTCATCTCTTCATCTTGCCACACATGCCCTAGTGCCTCACCTCCTGGTGACAGGAAGATTCCACCCCTGAGCTCTGATCATATTAAGGCATAAAATTGTATTGTAAATTAGAAGCTTCATCTCCCAGGAGAAGGGAAAACCAGTCTGTTCAGTCAAGTCTTTTGCAAATTCACAGCAGTGGTTAAAA
Source organism: Capricornis sumatraensis (assembly GCF_032405125.1). NCBI lineage: Eukaryota > Metazoa > Chordata > Mammalia > Artiodactyla > Bovidae > Capricornis > Capricornis sumatraensis. Next base: position 218,280,977 of record NC_091069.1, read on the forward strand.
GTTTGTGATTAAAAACTTTATCTCTGGGCCAAACTTCTTGCATTCAGATTTCATTTTTGCTCCATGTACATTTTACCATTATCTGTAAAATGGGAATGCTGCTGCTGCTTAGTCGCTTCAGTCGTGTCCAAGCCTGTGTGGCCCCATAGACGGCAGCCCACCAGGCTCCCCTGTCCCTGGGGATTCTCCAGGCAAGAACACTGGAGTGGGTTGCCATTTCCTTCTCCAATGCATGAAAGTGAAAAGTGAAAGTGAAGTCGCTCAGTTGTGTCTGACTCTTAGCGACCCCATGGACTACAGCCTACCAGGCTCCTCCATCCATGGGATTTTCCAGGCAAGAGTACTGGAGTGGGGTGCCATTGCCTTCTCCTGTAAAATGGGAATAATAGTAGACTAATCTCATATGTTGTGAGGATTATGTGAATTGACATGTAAAGTCCTTGATTAGTAATGGTTGGTATCTTATAAATGTTCAAATTTTTGCTGCTGTACTATAATTCTCATCATGCTGATTGTTACCTTATGGCATACTGTCTGGTCTTTCCACTTAGTTATTATGTAACCACTGAGTTGATCAGTTTCTTTCTCCCTGAAGTAGAATCCATTTTTTTTGGGGGGAGGGGGCAGAATTTTCTAACTTATACACAATTGTGTATATCATCCTTTCCTACTGACAGAGACAGTGAGAAATTTCTCTTTATAATTTATAGACACATGCATGCTTAGTAGAAGAAATAGAATATATTCGCCTATAAATATATACAATTTCTAAACAGAAATAGTCAAGGAGGGAAATCACTCAGAGGTCAAAATTCTTCACTTGTGTCCAGTCTCATTTTTCTTAAGTCTTCCAAACCCCTCTTCAATCACTTCTCTACTCTGAATTCCTTTCCATTCATGTGTTGAATAAGTGGTCATTTTGCCTTGTTCCTCATGCTAGTTCATGATTTTTTTTTTACATCATTTCATTTCTATTTTGCTTTTCACAGTGATACCACAGAGAGTTTTGAACATGGTATGATTTCAGAGAGCCTAATCAATATCCCGATTTTTTTTCCAATTACTTGCTCAGTATATTCTCTTTCTCCAGTTGCTATTTTAATGCTTGTTTGTATAACTCACTTTAAATTATCTTTGAACTTATTTCTTAGTTTAGAATTTTTCATTTTGAGATTAGATAAGACTTATAAAATTGTTGTAAAAATAGCACAAAGAATTCCTGCATACACTTCACCCAGCTTCCCAAAATGCTAACGTCTTACATAACCATAGTATAATGATCAGAAACAGGAAGTTAATATTGATATGGTATACTATTAGCTAATCTATAGTTTTACTCAAATTTTATTAGCTATCCCACAAATAACCTTTTTTGGGGACCAGATTCTAATTAGTGATCTCCCATTGCATTCAGTTGCCATGTCTTCTTGGTCTCCCCCCATCTGTGAAGTTCCTTAGCCTTTGTCTGTCTTTCATGGCCTTGACACTTTTGAAGAGTACTGGCCAGTTATTTTGTAGAATGTTCTCTGCTTTGGTCTGTATATTATTTTCAGACATGCTTTTTCTCTGTGAGCTCTCATGTTCAGGTATGTAAGATTAATGTAATTAAACAAGGTTTCTCTATGACTTTAGCATTATAGATTTCTTTACATAGAAACCTCTTAAGAACTTTTTATTCTTAAAAATGTCTTGAAAGGTTCTACTCCCTATAATGGGAACTGAATAGTCACCCATGCATGCTAAGTTGCTCAGTCATGTCCGACTCTGTGTGGACCTAAGGACTGTAGCCCATCCTTTGTCCATGGGATTCTCCAGGCAAGAACAATGGAGTGGGTTGCCATGCCCTCCTCCAGGGGACCTTCTCAATCTAGGGATTCAACCAGAGTCTCTTAAGTCTCCTACATTGGCAGGCAGGTTCTTTACCACTCTCGCCACCTGGAAGTCCTAATAGCCACCCAGGTAAAAATGAAACAGCAACAACCACAATGACCTCTCCCTACAAAGTTATTTTTCACTTCCAGATGAATAACTATTTTGAAAATTGTGTTGAATTATTAGAAAGACTTTCTCACAAGCTAGAGATGCTAGTTCAAGTAAAATGTGAAGTGAAAGTGAAAGTGAAGTCGCTCAGTCGTGTCCGACTCTTTGTGACCCAATGGTCTGTAGCCCACCAGGCTCCTCAGTCCATGGGATTTTCCAGGCAAGAATACTGGAGTGGGTTGCCATTTCCTTCTCCAGGGGATCTTCCTGACCTGGGGATCGAACTCAGGTCTCCAGCATTGCAGACAGACGCTTTACCCTCTGAGCCACCCGGGAAGCCCAAAATGTGAAAAAACATGAAAACATTGACCTTTTAAAGTGATTTCTATGAACTGACTTTATGAATAACATACAGCATTTAGTGGTCTTATATTTTTTATAAATCATTGATTTCTACTATGAAATCTTTATAGCCAAAAGAAGTCTAATATATCATACATGTTCATTGATTTCTTTGAATGCAAGGTCACAGAATGCAATTCTAGCTGCTCATCCCAACATGAATCTATTGAAAGGTTATGGCTTAACTCATAGAACCAGGGGAAACAACTAAGATATTGGCTCAAAAAAGACAGTTGTCAGAAGGCCTGCAGGAATCTATAAAGAAGGGACTAATGAGTAGACCTTTTGAACAGTCTCTGCCTTCTTGAAGATACTTATTGTGTGATTCTATTCAGGTTTAAATATGAAAGACAGAGCAAGTAATGCACCTTTACTGATGATCCAAATGGCAATCCACTCCAGTACTATTGGGTGAAAAATCCCATGGACAGAGGAGCCTAGTAGGCTATAGTCCATGGGGTCGCAAAGAGTCAGACATGACTGAGCGATGTTGGCCATACTGATGATCCCAGAAAGATTGGGTGCACATGGAGAGGGATAGTGTCTGTTTGGGCTCCCAAAGAGTCTGAGAGAAGAGTTCAAGAGCAAGCACTTCATTTGGGAGCTGCCCCCAAGGAGGTTTACTCAAGACTGGGGAAGAAAGGCAAGGAAGGGGAAGAAGTCAATAAAAGATGTGTCATCAAAGCAGTTTCCATGCTTGGCAACTGAGGTTTACTCTCACAGCGAGAGCGTTTAGAACACACTTCAGAGTTATTTCAACTGAACGATGAGGAAGCTAGGATATTTTCCAATCATTTCTCTTTACATGGTTGGTTGAAATCCTCTGGGCCATTATGTTGCTCTTGTTCAGTTGCTCAGTTGTGTCCAACTCTTTGTGACCCCATGGACATCAGCATGCCAGACTTCCCTGTCCTTCACTATCTCCTGGAGCTTGCTCAAGCTCACGTCCATTGAGTCAGTGTTGCCATCCAACCATCTCATCCTCTTTGCCCTCTTCTCCTCCTGCCCTCAATCTCTCCCAGCATCAGGGTCTTTTCCAATGAACTGGCTTTTGTATCAGGTGGCCAAAGTATTAGAACTTCAGCTTCAGCATCAGTCCTTCCAATGAATATTCAGAACTTATTTCTTTTAGGGTTGACTGATTTGATTTCCTTGCTGTCCCAGGGACTCTCAAGAGTCTTCTCTAGCACTACAGGTCAAAAACATCAATTCTTTGGTGCTCAGCTTTCTTTATGGTCCAACTCTCACATCCATACATGACTACTGGAAAAACCATCAGTCAGTTCTGTTGCTCAGTCATGTCTGACTTTTTGCGACCCCATGAACTGCTACATACCAGGCTTCCCTGTCCAAACCCAAACCGGAGTCTACCCAAACCCATGTCCATCCAGTCGGTGATGCCATCCAACCATCTCATCCTCTGTCGTCCCCTTCTCCTCCTGCCCTCAATCTTTCCCAGCATCAGGGTCTTTTCAAATGAGTCAGCTCTTCGCATGAGGTAGCCAAAGTACTGGAGTTTCAGCTTCAACATCAGTCCTTCCAATGGACACCAAAGACTTATCTCCTTTAGGAAGGACTGGTTGGATCTCCTTGCAGTCCAAGGGACTCTCAAGAGTCTTCTCCAACACCACAGTTCAACAGCATCAGTTCTTCAGTGCTTAGCTTTCTTTATAGTCGAACTCTCACACCCATACATGACTACTAGAAAAACCAAAGCCTTGACTAGACGGACCTTTGTTGGCAAAGTAATGTCTCTGCTTTTGAATATGCTGTCTAGTTTGGTCATAACTTTCCCTTCCAAGGAGTAAGTGTCTTTTAATTTCATGGCTGCAATCACCATCTGCAGTGATTTTGGAGTTCCCAAAATTAAAGTCAGCCACTGTTTCCCCATCTATTTGCCATGACGTGATGGGACCAGATGCCATGATCTTCGTTTTCTGAATGTTGAGCTTTAAGCCAACATTTTCACTCTCCTCTTTCACTTTCATCAAGAGGCTCTTTAGTTCTTCTTCACTTTCTGTTATAAGGGTGGTGTCATCTGCATATCTGAGGTTATTGATATTTCTCCTGGCAATCTTGATTCCAGCTTGTGCTTTCTCCAGCCCAGCATTTCTCATGATGTACTCTGCATAAAGTTAAATAAACAGGGTGACAATATACAGCCTTGATGTACTCCTTTTCCTATTTGGAACCAGTCTGTTGTTCCATGTCCAGTTCTAACTGTTGCTTCCTGACCTGCATACAGGTTTCTCAAGAGGCAGGTCAGGTGGTCTGGTATTCCCATCTCTTTCAGAATTTTCCACAGTTGATTGTGATCCACACAGTCAAAGTCTTTGGCATAGTCAACAAAGCAAAATTAGATGTTTTTCTGAAACTCTCTTGCCTTTTCCATGATCCAGAAGATGTTGGCAATTTGACCTCTGGTTCCTCTGCCTTTTCTAAAACCAGCTTGAACATCTGGAAGTTCACAGTTCACATGTTACTAAAGCTTGGCTTGGAGAATTTTGAGCATTACTTTACTAGCTTTGACTATATGGACCTTTGTTGTTAAAGTGATATCTCTGTTTTTTAATACATGGTCTAGGGTTTGTTATAGATTTCCTTCCAAGGAGCAAATGTCCTTTAATTTCATGACTACAGTCACCATCTGCAGTGATTTCGGAGCCCAAGAAAATAAAGTTTAGAACATTAACTCTTGGTTAATTCTGGCTTGTCCTCTGCATGTATCCGGCATGTTATTACAATTAGACCACGTTTTCAGGCAAGGAGTCATAGGAGTTTGAAGTGAGCAGCTTTCTGTGAGTAGAAGCAAGTGCTGAGAAGGGAATGAATACATCTGCTGGAGTGGTTTTCTTAAGCAAAACTGAGATGTTGTTACTAGAAGGTGGAGACTAGAGTCTGAGCAGGAGAAAATGCTAAATATTCATTTCACAACCAGTACAATCCTCTCATTTTACAGAAAGAGTTGTCTGCAGGTCAAATTGTTGTATATGTTGTATCAGTTAGGATACTTTCAGCTACAAGTACGAGCATATCAAAATACAAAATACAGGTGGCTAAAAGAATAAAGATTGTGTCTATTATTATAGTGCAGTAACAATTGTTCATCAGTAGCTTTACACAACAGAAGTTTATTTCTTACACACGCAAAATCAGCTGAGGGTTCAGGCAGCTGTCCACAGCAGCTGATTTTTTTAGGCATTGGCTCATCACTCCAGGCCACTTAAATCTTTGGCAGCTCTGCAAATGTATGTGTTGCCATGATTACCACTGTAGGAAAGAGGGGCTGGAGTCAATCACTGAACACAAAACACGACACTCCGGTCACACATCATTTCAAGTCACAGAGCCATGCTTTGGTGGAGGAGAGTGCCGTGCTTCTGGGGTCCAGAAGTAGAGAAGATGATGACATTTGCAACCAGAGGTAACAGGTACTCCTAAGGGTTTATTTTTCTCTCCACTAGAAAATCTGGAGGTAGGTAGTGTCATGGTTGTTTCAGAGACTTGGCAAGCGTTGAAGACTCTGGCACTTCCTGTCTTCGCAATTTGGCATCCCTGATTTTCAGGGACATTGTTTTGTCACAAATGACTAGAGCAGCTCCAGAATGTCACATCCTCTCACGTCAATATCCAAAGGCAGGAAGAGAAAGGTGAGATCTCCTTGCTTCTTTATCAGGTAGAGTGGAGCCTCTCTCTCTCAATTCCCCTCTCATTTCAATCAAGGAAAAAAAAATCTCTCTTTATAACAGACTTCCCATTGTACCACACCAGAACTGGCTCATGTGGCCTCCTATAGCTGCAGGTGAGCCTGACAAAGTAAGCATTTGAAGTTTTCAGCCTTTCTCATGAGAAGCAGGCTCCACCAGGGTAGAAAATGGGGTAGGGGGCATGGCTGTTGGGTTCAACATCAATGGGATAAGACACAAGACAGCAAGGTTTTCAATGTCCAAGAACAACAGTATCAAATATTTGCCCCAGATCACCATGCTGTTGAAACACATCTTCCTGAATTCCTACCTGGTGGAGCTTGGAATTACAGTCACTGATGGTAGGGTTGTATTCAGTCACAACCTTCTATTTCTTAGAAAATTGAGTCTTTCCTGAGATCCAATATCAAGCAACCTTCTGGGAACAAGTCTGTTTGGCTGATCAGATGAGAAATAATAGCTCTTGCTTGATAATTCAGAGTAATTTAAAAGAAGCTTCCTTTATAGAGTTTTTTTGGAACTCATAATCAAAATAGTAGACTACAAATGAGTAGAAAACTAGGACTTGATTGCAAAAAATGTTCCCTCCTGAAAGACAAACAACAACTTGGCTTATTTTTCTAAGAATCAGCTCTCTGACTCTAGGCAGATAGATGAATAGTGCTAAATAAACAGTTCCTGTCTATTTCAGAATCATACACATCTGGGACTTTTATAAGGGTTTTTTTTTTTTTTTTAGAGTTTTTTTATTTTTTAAGGAAGACACAGTAGCAGAGGCTTCTGTTACAAGTGAAAATTGTCTAACAGCTTCCAGTTAACTTGCTATGACAGCAAAAGAAAAAGGTTGCAATGCCATTAAAAGCTAAAACTTAAAAATAATCATAAGCTAGGAAGAAATTCACTGAGTCTAAAACAAATGGAGCTGGACTGAGGAAAAGAAATCTTATTTGGTCTTTTATCCTGGAAACAAAGAGAGCATAAAAACAGTAGGAAGATACTTTGCTACTGCTACTGCTAAGTCGCTTCAGTCGTGTCCGACTCTGTGTGACCCCATAGACGGCAGCCCACCAGGCTCCCCCATCCCTGGGATTCTCCAGGCAAGAACACTGGAGTGGGTTGCCATTTCCTTCTCCAATGCATGAAAGTGGAAAGTGAAAAGTGAAAATGAAGTCACTCAGTCGTGTCCGACTCTTAGCGGCCCCATGGACTGCAGCCTACCAGGCTCCTCCATCCATGGGATTTTCCAGGCAAGAGTACTGGAGTGGGTTGCCATTGCGGCTTCCGGGAGTCAGAATCTACATCAACCAAAAACGAACACTGGCTTCTTTAAGGAGATTGTTTCTGAGATCTCACCTCTGCTGCCCTACCCTGCACACTGAGAATGCAACACAGCAGTGTGAAATCTACCCTTCCCAGAATGCAGTGCACCACTGGGATTTCACAGATCAAGCACTGTGAGAAGGGAACTGGGTAGGAACCCCTGGTGGCAGTGTGTTGCTGGGATTGTAGATCTCCTTGCTTTCTTCCATCCTGGGTATCATGCATAGGATGGAGTCTGTTCATGGGTCACTGGGGCTTTTGGGACTCTTCAATTTATGGGAGACTCCCCTTTTCTACACTCAGTATGCTAAATAACCCTAACCCAGTTTCAGAGTGCTATGGAAACACCATTAGTGAGCATTGCTTGCTGTAAATGCAATGTCTGATATATAACATTTACGGAATACCTACTATGTGCCCCTCATGATTTTAAACACTCTCTATGGATCAATAAGTAATCCTCTCGATAACTGCATGAAGTAGGTACTGTGATTATTGTTGTTTTTCATATAAAGCAACTAAGGCATAAGTAAAAGGGGCTTCCCTGATAGCTTGGTTGGTAAAGAATCTACCTGCAATGCAGGGGATCCTGGTTTGATTCCTGGGTGAGGAAGATCTGCTGGAGAAGGGATAGGCTACCCACTCCAATATTCTTGGGTTTCCTTTGTAGCTCAGCTGGTAAAGAATCTGCCTGCAATGTGGGAGACCTGGGTTTAATCCCTGGGTTGGGTAGATCCTCTGGAGAAGGGAAAGGCTTACTTTTTTTTTTTCCTCTACATATTTTTCTTTTACATATAAAGAAACTACATTTCCATTGTGTTTTACATATAAAGAAACTAAAGCATAGAGAGGTTAAATTGCTTGCTCAACTTTTCAGTAAGTGGCCAAAGTGGGATTTGAAGCTAGAGACTCTAGCTTCCAATTCCAGACTCTTAATTTCCTGTAGTGAAAGCCATGGTTTTTCCAGTAGTCATATACTGATGTGAGAGTTGGACTGTAAAGAAGGCTGAGAGCCAAAGAATTGATACTTTCAAACTGTGGTGCTGAGAGTCCCTTGGACTGCAAGAAGAATCAAACCAGTCAGTCCTAAAGAAAATCAGCTCTGAATATTCATGGGAAGGACTGATGCTGAAGCTAAAGCTCCAGTACTCTGGCCATCTGATGCAAAGAGCTGACTCACTGAAAAAGACCCTGATGCTGGAGAAGATTGAAGGCAGGAGGAGAGGGTGGCAGAGGTTGAGATGGACATGAATTTGAGCAAATTCTAGGAGAAAGCGAATGGGGAGGAGCCTATCATGCTTCAGTCCAGGAGATCACAGAGTCAGACTGAATAACAACAAATGCTGTCCTTGAAATATATGTTCTTCTCTGGTGATAGAGAAGTTGTTTGTATTGGTGTGTGTATTTGTACAGGAATAACCAAATATACACAAACATATGTTCATCAACTGATCAAGATGATGAGAGAGAAAATCACCAGCTAATAAAATGGTACAAGGCAGGTGGGAATACGCTATAAGTGAAATCTGTCTTTTAAGCCAGGGACCCCAAAACACAGAGAAAATTGATGAGGAGCCCCTGGTGGAGAGATAGATAGCAAGATGGGTATTCATATCAGGTAAAACATTGCAGCTGGGAGATTAAGCTCCTGGCTGTGACTGCATTGTGAGGCTACACTCAGTTAATGCCATTACAGTCCTAAACAAGCTACCTCAAGAAGAAATAACTTTCCGGGACTGCTTCTAACTCAGAATTCAATAAGAGGCATCTCTATTTGCCTCCTACACCTCATCTGCAAAGAAGTGTAGGAATCTTGCTCTGCTTTGTTCTATAGGCTGTACACTCACTCTCTCTCTCTGCCTGCCAAGACCAGGAGGTAGGTGATAGAATTTCTCCCACCTTTCTCTTGTCTCCTTTTATGTTCTTTGGAGGTAAACGGGCACGTGGGGTGGGAAAGAGACAAGTATCCTTTCAAATATGCCTATCTTTATGTTTGTTTTCAGATCTTAAGTAACTGTTGATAGTAACAGCAATAGAAAGATATAAATTCATACATGTTAAAACTCTGGAAGGATAGAAATTGGTTATCTTAAAACTTCCAAACTTATCAAAGGGAAAAATGCAGGAAAAAAAATACAACAAATTACCAAACAAAAGCATGAAAGAGCAATATCAAGGGAAAATAAGATTGCAGAGGTAAGCCTGAAGTAGTTATGTATTTATGATAAATCTGAGTGACTCTGAGACTGGGTTAAAATCTAAGAGCAATGTGTACATGAGCTGTCTAAGATGAAATGACTTCTAAAGACTGAAAATCAAGAAATGAAAAATGTATCCCAGGCAAATAGTGTGAAGGGCACAATCCCTCTCTCTGCCTGTTGCACCTGACTGTAGGGGACCCAGTAGAAAACAGCAGAGACACTCAAAGAAATGCCAGAGCCTTCTGGGGTTGCAAATTGTAACCTGGGGTTCGTAAACCTGGATGGAAAAAAACTGCATATTTTTCACTAATCTCTCAGTTCAATTCAGTTGTTCAGTCGTGTCCGACTCTTTGTGACCCCATGGATTGCAGCACACCAGGCCTCCCTGTCCATCACCAACTCCCAGAGTTCACTCAAACTCACATCCATCAAGTTGGTGATGCCATCCAGCCATCTCATCCTCTGTCGTCCCCTTCTCCTCCTGCCCCCAATCCCTCCCAGCATCAGAGTTTTTTCCAATGAGTCAACTCTTCGCATGAGGTGGCCAAAGTACTGGAGCTTCAGCTTTAGCATCATTCCCTCCAAAGAAATCCCAGGGCTGATCTCCTTCAGAATGGACTGGTTGGATCTCCTTGCAGTCCAAGGGACTCTCAAGAGTCTTCTCCAACACCTCAGTTCAAAAGCATCAATTCTTCGGAACTCAGCTTTCTTCACAGTCCAACTCTCACATTCATACATCACCACTGGAAAAGCCATAGCCTTGACTAATCTCTAACAGAAATTCAATATTACTTTCAAAATATTACAGTAATTTTCAAAATATCACTTTTGAAATGTTTGTTGTAGGCAATAAACATAGTAATTAGAAGTAATTTCTTGTCCCTTAGAACTCAAATGTATACCCCCACCCTTTTTTCCTCAGCCAGAAATCTTCAGCAGTGCAGTAGATAGAAACACAGAACAAAAAAGTAAGCAAGCAAGTAAGCAAATAAAAACACTTTCTCATAGGAACAACAGAAACTAAAAAGGAAAAATTGATTCCAAATCCCAACAAAAATATAAAATGCTTATTTAACCTCTCCTCTATAAGAAAGCTGAAACATTTTGCTGAAGGGCATAAAAAACTTGATTAGAAAGACAAAGCAGTTGAAGGAAAGGCCCAATTTTGTGAAACTGTCAATTTCCCTTCCTATTGTGCAAATCTAAAATATAGTGTAGTCCTAATCACATAGCAATGGGAATTTTAAAAAACAAACTGGAAATTGCAGAATGACCTTAAGGAAGAATCTATGCATAGGAGGGGTTTATTTTTGGGTTTTTAAATTTTGCTGTGTTTTTTTTTTTTTCAGTTAAAAAGAGTGATGAATAGGGTAAAATCTATGTTGATATGTTGAAAGTATTCTTTATCCTTATTTAGTAAATCATGGACAAATTGGCCAACTTGCTGTGTGTGGGGGCGGGGTGTGGAGCATAGAGGAAGACGTAGTTTCCAACTTACATTTTAAATCTAAATAAATTCCTGGTGGATTAAAGGTATAAATATAAAAAACCGTGAAAGTTGCAAAACAAAATATAGGTGAATATTTATAAAGATTCAAGGTAGAGAGTCAATGCTCAGATAGACACCAAAGGTAGAAACAGTAAGGTACAATAAAATATATTTTTCCTGTCATGAAAACAAAAATCTTCAGCACATTAAAAACACTTCAAAGATATAAAGACAAAAATGATCAAAGTGAGAGAAAAGAAAACGATTTTAGTAACATTTATGAAAGACAGTGGATTAATGTCTTTAATACAGACACGCTAGTGAGAACAAGGGGGAATACCTTACCCAGGGATCAAACCCAGGTGTACCTGCGTGGCTGGCAAATGCTTTATCATCTGAGCTACCAGGGGAGCCCTGTAAGGGGAAACAGTCCCTGAATGGGTCATATATTTTTCAACTTACAATCAAAGAAATTCAAAACAAAACATGAGCTACATTTTCCTTACTATGTTAAGAAAAAAGATCTGTATTTTTAAAATCATAGCCATTATGAGGTATGGTGACCCAAGGACGAAAGAGCAGATAAAACCAAGGAGGCTATTGGAATGTAGGAACCGAAAAACCAGATTCTTATTGTCCTTCCCTCCCCCATGTTGTAACTGTTAATGGAACAGTATAACCTATCTCCCCTCCTACCCCATAAGGAGAAGGTATTCGCCCTACTCTTCCCCAACCCAGCATACACGCCTTATCCAATCAGCAAATGACCTGCAAGACCCTGATCGCACTCCTCGTACCCTGGGTATAAAAGTGGACTAAGGACCTCTGTTCAACCTCAGTTCTCCCCTGAGCCGGCCTGCTGTTCCAACAGTGTCTCCCATTCTTATAAACTTTATTTCCCTCTCCTTCTGTCTCATGTCTGGAAATTCTTTTCCAACCCGCACACAGACCATGAGATGAGGGGAAGAAGATTTTCATTTAATGTGGATAGACACATACATAGGCTCCCCAGGTGATGTGAGTAGTAAAGAATCTTCCTGCCAATGCAGGAGATGCAGCTTTGATAGGGAAGATCCCCTGGAAAAGGGAATGGCAACTGTGGAAAGCAATTGGAAAAATTCATCCAAAATGATTAATGATAAAAAATATTCAGATCACTTAGCTAAGTTAAGAAAAAGTCATTTATAAAATTATTTACACAGAAAGAACATTTTTATATTTGAATTTTATATTCAATTACACGTAATCGAATACAGGACATTTTACAATTAACACAAATTACTCTTTAATGAGAAAAGCAAACAATTTAATAAGTAGTAGATCTGTAATTATAAACCGCTGTATTTAATGTTGTTTTCTCCCCATGAAAATTTTAAATATCACTGAATTTCCATTACTCATTTAAATCCTGTATATAAATTTCTTTTACTTGCAGACCATCATGTGAGATGTATAATGAGAAATGATTTACTGCAATCTTATGAATATCTCTATCCTCCTATCACTAAGCATTTACCAAGAAGGAAAAAAAAGGAGGAGGAGGAGAAAAGATGTATAGTTCTTTTTATTTTTTTAATATGTTATCTAGCCAAAACCTAATAAAATGTATCTCCAATGTTGTGTGCATTACAGTGTGATATTAAGTTATATAAAATTGTGGAAGGGCAATGAGACCTTTTTTTTGCAACTTGAAAGAATACGATTCCTCATTTTGTCTGTTCCATTCTATTTCTCTTGTGTTGGTATTTCCCTCATACCTTCCTTAAGAATGAAGTTCTAGGTCAAGTTCAGTTCAGTTCAGTTCAGTCACTCAGTTGTGCCGACTCTTTGCGACCCCATGAATCACAGCATCCCAAGCCTCCCTGTCCATCAGCAACTCCCGGAGTTTACCCAAATTCATGTCCATCGAGTCAGTGATGCCATCCAGCCATCTCATCCTCTGTCGTCCCCTTCTCCTCCTGCCCCCAACGCCTCCCAGCATCAGAGTCTTTTCCAATGAGTCAACTCTTCACATGAGGTGGCCAAAGTATTAGAGTTTTAGCTTCAGCATCAGTCCTTCCAATGAGCACCAAGGACTGATCTCCTTTAGGATGGACTGGTTGGATCTCCTTGCAGTTCAAGGGACTCTCAAGAGTCTTCTTCAACACCACAGTTCAAAAGCATCAATTCTTCAGCACTCAGCTCTCTTCACAGTCCAACTCTCACATCCATACATGACCACTGGAAAAATCATAGCCTCGACTAGACAGACCTTTGTTGGCAAAGTAATGTCTCTGCTTTTGAATATGCTATCTAGGTTGGTCATAACTTTCCTTCCAAGGAGTAAGAGTCTTTTAATTTCATGGCTGCAATCATCATCTGCAGTGATTTTGGAGTCCAAAAAAATAAAGTTTGACACTGTTTCCCTATCTATTTCCCATGAAGTGATGGGGCCAGTTAACCTGGGTGTATTGAGGATTCTCTGTCCTGTTTTATTATCTCGGCTTACAAGGAATGAGAGAAAGTTTAAGTTAGCTTATGTGTGACATGCATCATTTAGAGATAGCAGATTGAATCTGTATGAAGCAGTCACTTCTGACAGCAAGCATATGTGGGTGTCCAGTATTGCTAATTGTTAGTTTACTAAGAATTATATAAGCTGACGGGGTCAATGAGAAATTAACCCTCATTGCTGTGACTTAGAAGGAACCTAGTCAATGGGGAAGTAAGCTGTTTTTCATATGGCAGTTCCAGGGGATATGGCTTTTGATGGTTAGTTTTATGTGTCAGCTTGACTAGGTAACAGATACCTGGTTAAACATAATTTCTGGGTGTGTCAATGAGGGTGTTTCTGAAATAGATTCACATTTGAATTGGACTGAGTAAAGCAGATGTCCGTCCCCAGTGTGGATGTGTGTCATCCAATTGGTTGAGGGCCTGAGTAGAACAGAGAGGCAGAGGAAGGTTGAATTTGCTCTCTGCTTCACTTCTTGCACTGGGGCACCAATTACCCTAGGTATTCCTACTTCCCAAGCCTTCAGACTCAGCGTAGAATCTGCAGGTCTCAAGGCTTTAAACTCCACCACCAGTTTTCCTGGGTCTCTAACTTGCAGAAGTCAGATCATGAGAATTTTGTCTTGTTAATAGTGTGAGCCAATACCTTATAAAATCTTCTTCTATATGTATCTCCTACTGGTTCTGTTCCTCTGGAAAAGTTTGACCAGTATGGGGACCAGTGAGAGACAAACCCCAATTTCCAATAATTGATTTGAGGAAAAACACTAGAAGAGGACAGAACCCAAACTAACCTGCTCATTTAGAAAATACTCCAAGATCTGATTTCACTTCCCACTAAATCAGAAACTGAAGTGGGAACTGAGAATCATTTGAGCCACGATCTAAAAAGAGATGTCTTCTGCCGCTGACTATTCCATCTGAAACTGGGTCTACCTATCAAGTCACAAATCTAGGTGATGGAATTGCTTATAAAACTTATAAATACTAATGTATTATCCATAATTGTCCAGAATAAACTTCCTGCAAATTAGTGTACAAATTCCAAACCATGGAGATGCTAATAACTGTGTCCACTGGGTTAACCCAGGCGAAATAGGAAATGCTGGGTAGGGTTGGGGAACCTGGAGGTAGAGAAGCAAGAAGTAGAAATGGGGGTTGCTCTTGAGGAACGAGGTGAACAGGACTCTCAGTTTCTCAGACTTGTATTTGATATGCCAGGCACACTTGTGCCTCCTTTGAGTTCAGAAGAATCAGCCTTCTTTGTTTAACTACCTCAGATGTTCAGACTGAATAGTGTTGCAAGTAGATGAATAGGCTGGGAGATCACCGAGGACATACTTTTGAGAATAGATACTAAGTCCAATAAAAGTTAGAAGGATATTAACTATGTGTACTCCAGAGTGATATTAGAATTGATAAGCTGTCTAAGTTATTGAGTATGACACATTGTCTTGGATATTTTTTTTTTCCTTCCCACCCCCGGGTTTCACCTACAACTGGCATGATTCAAGTATCTGAGGCTCAGATGACCTAACCCTTCCGGAAGCTTTGAGTCATTAAATTCTTCAGGGTCTTCACCTAAATATTAAAGGAGAAAATTAAGCTCATGTTGCTGCCCAGGACTGATTCTTCTCATTGAACTTTTATTTGATGGAATCTTCAGAATTCTTTAGGAGTTTATATGGGAAAAGAAAAGTATTTAGACCTTTATGAATAGATATTTTCTTTCTAAGATAGGGGATTTTAGGAGAAAAAAAAGATTTAGGTTTTATCAAAACTTGAAAAGCTGATGGAAATTCCCTGGAAGTCCCATGGTTAAGACTTGGTGCTTTTACTGCTGAAGCCCAGGTTCAATCCCTGGTCGGGGAACTAAGATCCTGCAAGTGATGTGGCCAACTTGAAAGCTGAAGGCAAAAAATAACTTTAGTTTCTAAAATAGATCCTGGGCTTGGGGGGCAAATTTCAACTCTGTGTAAAACTAGTATGCTTTCTAAAAGCCTATTCCCTGTCTGACTTAATTTGTCTTATGGTACTGTTTGTTCAAAGGACAGTGGAAGGATTTTTTTTGTTTGTTTTATTTTGTTTTGTTAAGTAGGTGAAAATTTTCACATTTCATTGAGCCCAGCTAAAATGGGTAAATAGTTGAATGATAATTTCTTGGTCTTGCTTGAGTATGGAAGCAAGTAACTGTTCAGGTAACACAAAACAGAAAATTGGCAAGTGGACAATTCATTTTCTGTACAGTTTTATTGACTCTGCTGACTTGTTCAGCACATACTGTTAATTAATTAAAGTTAATAAATTTCAAAAAATATTTTTATAATTACAAACAATATTATGAGCAAAACTAACTGAAAAACACCAAGAGCATTTGAAAAATAGCCCATTGAAAAGTTGAGTTTTAAGATGCCCCAAAGACATATCTGTATTAAAGATAGAAACTTGGAATAAAAAAATGTTCATAGTTTTTATGTAATTGGAGAGATCTATGAATCAGCAGGTGGGAATACAATTTCCTTGCTGTTCATTTAGCAACAGAACAAGAACTTGGCAGAGTTCTTTTCTAATTACCACTGGAGGCTGTCTTGTACCAGGGAGATGCTTTATTCCAGAGATTCTTGAACAGAGTCAATGAGTGGGCAGTGTTGTGGGTTGGATCGTGTGATTTCTCCTCCCCAGAAAGATATCCAGGGCTGTCACAGAGGTCATCAAATTAAAATGAGGTCATTAGGGTGGGTCCTAATCCAATGTGACTGGTGTCCTCACAAAAGGGGGACATTTGGACCCAGAGACAGACACACATGGAGGACAAGCAATGTGAGCAGACACAGGGAGGAGATGGCCATCTGCAGGCCAAGGGGAGGGCCCTGGAACAGCTCCTCGGCTCACAGTCCTCAGAAGGGACCAACCCTGCTGAAGCCTTGATCCTGGATTTTGTAACCTCCAGAATACTACAAGATAATACATTTCTGTTGCTTAAGTCACCCGGTTTGTGTCACAGTAGTCCTAGCAAACTAATGCAGGTGGTTAGCATACAAGATGGTGCACAAGATGTGTGTGTGTGAGTGTGAGTGTAAGGCCTTCTCCTTTCCCTTCCTCTTCCCAGCACAGGACATAGAAAGCACTAGGATAATGGAAGGAGGAAGATTCTTTAAGGAAAGTATCATACTAAACAAACGGGTAAAGATGGATCGAAGTACCATGCTGCAGATTCTGAATGCTTTAGACGCTGGGAAACGAGCCACTGTTCCCATTCTTATGTTGGAGGAGTGGTTGTACTGGAGACTCCCGATTGAGAAGACAAGGTATGCCCTGGAGAGATGCCCTTGCGCTGCGGTGAATTTTTGCCAGGTCAGGCTCCTCACCACTGCCTCTGTGGGAATGGGGTGGGCAAAATCCTCCGTGAGAAGCCTCAGTGCTGTGGGCAGTGGAGGAATGGGGGAAGTGAGCCCTGCAGTAGCTTTTCTGGGACCAGGAAGGCTCTGCTTCAGCAATGGTGTGTCATGTAAAGTCACTGAGTCCCCCAGAGGTGGGTGATATGTGATGACCTTCTAGGGCTCAGGGTGATGTGTGATGACTTGGGGAGGAGAGAAACACTGAGGGTTCTTAGGCCAGTGCTTCTGCCTCTGATAGCGGGAATGGGGTGACAAAATGAGACCACTGGGTTTGGTACATTCAAGAAAATACTTTCCCCTAAAGGCAGCCCATCTAGAAATTATTTAATCACCAAAACCTTAGAATTAATTCACATTGACTTTTTTTTTTTTGAGGGCTAGGCATCTGAATCCTTGGTGACACATTGGTGGCAATGGATTGTTTACTCATTCCCCCACCCCCAGGCACATACCATACAGGTTCAGAAGAAAATCTTAGCAATTTAAAGATTTCTCCCTTGAGTTCCTTCTAATCAAGGAAAACATTTGGAGAGCTGTTTACCACCCAAAGTATTTCAGTTGTTTGGGATTAAAAAGTCTGAGAGTGGTCCGTTGTCACCCATAGTGGCATCGACAACCCAGCATACTTAATAGATGGGTAAGAGGTTAAAGTGTCTGCCTCTAATGCAGGAGACCTGGGTCCGATCCCTGGGTCAGGAAGATCCCCTGGAGAAGAAAATGGCAACCCACTCCAGTATTCTTGCCTGGAGAATCCCATGGACCGAGGAGCCTGGTGGGCTACAGTCCATGTGGTTGCAAAGAGTCGGACACGACTGAGCGACTTAACTAACTAACTAAACAGTATTTGAACTCAATATTCAGTCTGACAAAAGGCCAGCTAGGATACCACCATGTTTATAGAGTTTGCTTCAAAGTTGCACCAATCCAGGGCTCAGGTTGCTCTCCTATTCAGCTGGGAGCTGGCAGAGAGAGTGTCTGCTGCTTCCCAAGAGGCTGACTTGCCTCTCATGAAGAAGTTAGTGGTTTCTACTACTAGGCCAGGATGAGTCCCCTCTGATCTCCGTAGGGCTATGGAGAGATGTACGGTGGGAGGGTGACATTTAAATTGAGGGCATGAGCTCAGAATCCTTCCTCTCAGATGCATGGGGAGATTTCTACCATTCCTAAACAGGGAAGAAGTATACCCCTTGTAAAGAACTTAATCTGGAGCCAGCAGGGTCCAGATGGGGACTGCAAATGGTACACTGGAAACAGAGTGACTTAGGATGTGTGTGGGTGTGGCAAAAGGCGTGGTGGAGCGTTGTGTAAGCTCTTGGTTCTGGGACCAAATGGTGTAGGCAAAGTATGTGTGGAGAAACCTCAGGACCTTTTCACCCAGAAGTGGGGACAGGAAGGGATACTGACCTCTGTGAGGACTGAGGTTTCTGTGGAGGGGGGCATAGTTGGATGGGTCTGTTTTCTCTTTCTCCCGTTATCATTGGTGGAAAAACACATAAGAATACATTGAAGATGCCCACAGGATTTCTGAGCATTGAAAGTACCGGGAAGCTATGAATGGCTCTTTCCCTCTATCCCTTGTCTCTTCTCCCTCCCAAAATGCCCTACCCAAGAACCATCTAAATGGCATTTGGTGGGGTGGAGGAAGGATTACCTGCACATTAAAAGAGAATATTCTAAAGTAAAGAGAAATCTTTTCAGTGTCCAAGGAGCCTTGGAGAAGTTAAAACTGGAATAGGAGAGGAGGTTTCTCTCCTGTCTCTAAGGTGGTGGCTATGTGGGTGAGTGTCTTAAGAGTTAAGAACTAAAGTCCCACTCCGGTAAAAAGTGAAATCTGAGGAAATAAACTGTTTTATGTATTCTTTGGGGCTCTATGTGTCTGATAGGTTAATAGTAAGACAATTTAGATCTAGGCGTTACTACTCCACTCTTTCCACAAGAAGCCAAAAATACTGGGGTTTCAGGAATATACGTGATTTTTTTCCTAGGCAGCGGACACAGAGATAAAAAACTGGGAATAATTCAATAACTAGTACTGGAGTTCTTTTACTATTCCTTGCCAGCCTGTAATAACTGGGGAGTTGGGAGGATGAAGGAGTGACGAGCACTGTGGTAGGATGTGAACCTACTATGTGCCAGGTTCATGGACACATAATAGCTTAGTTACCCTCGCAAAACTATAGGAGGTGGATATTATTGTCTTCGTTATCCAGATGAAGGACTTGCATTTCAGCACGATTAAATGGTCTGGCCAAGGTTGAGAGTGATTTGACCATGATAAAGAGCTTGTGTACAAATTCCTGCTCTGAAGCCCTGTCCAGATTCTGTTCATATACTGTCTTCGAGAATGTATATGAGTGTGTGCCTATATGGAGAAGGAAATGGCAACCCACTCCAGTGTTCTTGCCTGGAGAATCCCAGGGACGGGGGAGCCTGGTGGGCTGCCGTCTGTGGGGTCGCACAGAGTCGGACACGACTGAAGCAACTTAGTAGCAGCAGCAGCAGTGTGCCTATAAAGTCCCTTTGTTTCAGTAGAATGGTGCTACTTCTATGGCTAAAGACTAGATGTCTTTTTCCCTTAGGTCTTCACCTTAGCAGCTTTAGGATAAGCAGTTATGACTGATCCTATCTCTGTCTTGAGGACCCAAATGAGACTTAAAGCTGGCCTTGTCTTGTTGAATTACGTTTTGACTACTTTTAGCAAGTGAGTCACTTTCAAAATGCATTATTCCTCTGAATGTATTCATAGGTGGAACACTGAGTAAATTCAGTGGGAGATTGAAAGGATTTGGGGGCCTTTACCAGAAATACCAATTTAAATGCACGTTTTCCCAAGTGACATTTGTAAATTATCAATATAATATTTTGTTCAATCCCTTTCTTCTTAGTTATGCAAAATATTCTGGAAACAACTTATCTCATTGCATCAAAGAGCAAAGAAAGCGCTCTGGAAGTGATGGTACCAGGTCTGTTTCAGTGAGGATGGTGTTGGGGAGAATGAAGTAACCTTTAGTGAAATTGAAATCCAAATTACTACAGATGATGGAGTTGGTATTGTGCCATTTAGCTTGTTTTGATGATTGCACTTTTCAACATCTCCCGTAGTCAACAGTGGTAAACAAAACCTTTGAAACTGTTACTTCACAGAGGTCTTACAGTGACAGATGAACTCCCTGAGTCTAGCCATTCTTGCCTTTGATAAGGAGAGCAGAGCTTCATTTGCTTATCCATTTTGTGCTGTATCTATAAACATATTTAACAAGTTGATTCTCAGTAATTTTTCTTCTTTCTTAATGTAAACACTGATGACTTATGTAGGTGGAGATATTGACATTCCTCTGAATTTAGATGGGCCTCTGAATCTACTGTATCTTGCAAAGCTGTGCTTAGTTGTAACACTGTGTTGGAAATGCACAAGGAAGCTTTTCTCATTTAAGCTTAATATGCTTTATTTAGTGGCAGAAAGCTAAGAATGCAGTAGATGGTATCTGAGAACCATGAAACCCATAAAATGTCTCTAAGAATTCTAAAACAAATTATTTTAATATATAATCTGTTGGAAGAGGAGTTTGTTGTTACTCAGTTGCTCTTTGCAACCCCATGGACTGTAGCCCACCAGGCTTCTCTGTCCACGGAGTTCTCCAGGCAAGGATGCTGGAGTGGGTTGCCATGCCCTCCTCCAGGAGATGATTAATGTTAATATCCAATGGGCTCTACAGCTCACTAACAAGAAACTCTGAGAGGGCGAGTCAGTGACAAGAGAACTGGACTATAGTTACTCACATTTTTCTCTATGTAACCATTTCTACCCATGTCCCAGCCCCCTGACAACTCTAGTTTTGTGGATAAAATCTATAATCTCTTTAGAATCTAATGCATTTTTCTATCTTCAGTCTTGCAGCTGACAGTGGCAGCAGATAACACGCAGGACACCCTTGTCAGGGCGGTTGAAAGGGCCAGAAAGTTCCCGCTTGTAGAATGTTTCCTAAATGTTGCCAAGCTGTACAGTTGCTTAGCATACGGCTTTCTTCTCTGGGGTCTCCAGGCCTTTGGTCATACTTGAAGTCATTTTAACTTCCATGATTTTGCCTCACTGCCTCACTGCTGTATCTTCCCTGAGCGGGGGTAATTACCTCAATGAATATGAAACACTTCTGTGGCAGCCTCCTCATGTTTATTTGCCTGGAATGAACCTAGTTCTATTCAGAATATCTATAACCTCAAAACACAGGGTTTACGCTGTCTCATGTCTGAGGTTTATAAGTGTTCATATATTAGAAAGGCTCTTCTTCCAGATTTTAAATGATATTTGGATGTGCTAATGTTACATTTTTAAAAGCATAGATTCTTGGTTTTTAGTTGCTTATAATAAATGCTGAGAAGTGTTCCAAGTTGAAGATGTCTGTTAATTCTCATACAATGCTCCATTTTTCTTCTTTTAGATACTAGGTTTTTTTCTTCACAATTCCAAGAAAGCAACATAGGTGTGATTTTTTTCCCCTAACTGTCCCTAGTATAACTCTAGAGTACACTAAAAAAGAGTTTAACCCTCTGCCCATCTCCATCCACATTTTTTGTTGGTTACAGCATTCTGCCTTTAAAAAGAAAGAAATATCATCATCTGCAACAATATAGATGGACCGAGAAGACATTTTATGTATATACCACATAGTCTTTATCAGTTTATCTATCAATGAACATTTGATTTGTTTCTATATCTCATTGTTGTTCAGTCACTCAGTCATGTCCAACTCTGCTACCCCATGGACTGCAGCACGCCAGGCTTCCCTGTCCTTCACCATCTCCTGGAGCTTGCGCAAACTCATGTCCATTGAGTTGGTGATGCCATCCAACCATCTCATCCTCTGTCATCCCCTTATCTTCCTGCCTTTAATCTTTCCCAGAATCAGGGAAAGTTTTTTTTTTTTTTTTTAGGGTTTTTTCTAATGAGTTGGCTCTTTGCATCAGGTGGCCAAAGTATTGGAGCTTCAGCATCAGCATCAGTTCTTCCAATGAATATTCAGGGCTGATTTCCTTTATAATTGACTGGTTTGATCTCCTTGCTGTCCAAGGGACTCTCAAGAGTCTCCTCCAACACCATAGTTTGAAAGCATTGATTCTTCCCAGGTTCAATCCTTGAGTCAGGAAGATTCCCTGGAGAAGAGAATGGCAAACTGCTCTAGTATTCTTGCCTGGAGAATCCCATGGACAGAGGATCCTGGTGGGTTACAGTCCATGGGATTGCAAAGAGTTGGACATGACTGAGTGAGTAACACACATGTGCTATTCTAAATAGACTGGAAAAGAGAATCTTGCCTTTCCAACTATACCCTAGTTGAAGCCAAAGGAGGCAGCATAGTTCTTTAAGGACTCCTCAAGCAGCTAGAGTGGACAGGATGGCCTTTTCTATCTGAAGTCTTCCAGGAATCTCCATGCCATTTGTGTTAGTCAGGAGAAGGTAGGTAACACTGCAATAACTAATAACCCTCAGTCACAATGCCACATACATTCATTTATTGCTCAGGTCACATGAGGAAGGCAGGTCAATGAAGGGCTTTACAGCACACCATAGGAAGGTGACTCAGCCTAAGAGTGATTTCACTATTCCCGGAGCTGTCCTGTGGAAATACATGACCTTCTCAGTCTCTGCAACAGGAGAAGAGAGTACTAGAGTGACTTTTACTTGGCAATTAAATGCTTTGACCCAGAAGTAACTTGCCACTTCAGTTCATAGCCCATGGCCTGAACTAAGTACATAACCCTGCCTAACTGCAACCCTGTGTACCTGGAGGAAACATGAACAGGACTTGAATAAGCACTCAGGGTCTTTATGACACCACCAATAGCAAGGGAAGCAACATGGATCAATGAATGCATGACAAAGGCATTGGACTGGGTGGCCAAATGGACACTCTACACATTCCCCCACCTGGTGCCATTTTCCCCCATGTGACACTTTCATATTGCTGAAAAGGGAGACCCACGAGAGTCTCATATCCAAATAAGGGAGCAGAGCCACTAGTATTGACTGGAAGCCATTTGAGAGATCTGGCTCCTTTAGTAGACGCCTGAGGATAAAAGATGATTAGAAAAAAAGCATGGTTTACATAAACAGTGGAAGTCAGCTAAGGACACAGTGCCCCATTTTCACTCATACAGTGGCCTACATAAGTCACCTCACTATCCACACACATAGAATTTAGGTGTGATTTTAGGCAGAAAGGGAGAGATCCTGAATTATTCAGGATTAAGTTTCAGCTATAAGTGGGATGAGAGTTCAAGATCAATGTTATATTATTTTGAGTAAAATCATACCTTCAACCATGGTGTGTAAGTATCGTGACTTGCACATGATGATGGGTTACTAAGATAACTGAGTGACAGAAAGACATACCTTTCAGGTGGGGAACAGGATGGGAAAAGTGAAAAAAAATGGGAGAGACACCAGTGCCCAACCCTGACACACAGGCAGAAAACAGGTGTTCCTAGGAGTAGGTAAGAAGGATTTGACCAAGTAGGAATTATATTTAGCCTCCTCCAATTTTAAATTAACCTGTTTGCCTCAGTGCTTTCTTAGGATAAGAACTGGGGCCTGATGAAAGGAAGAAGTTATTTCTGTTTGCAGATGACATGATCATATATAGAGAGGATCCTAAAGACTCCAACAAAAAAACTACCAGGACTAATAAACTAATTCAGTTAAGTTTCAGGCTCCAGAATCAACATACAAAAATCAGTTTTGTTTCTATACACTAATAACAAATTATCTGAGAGATAAACTAAGAAAGTTGTCTTTAAAACAGTATTAAAAATAATAAACTACTTAGAAAGAAATTTAACCACATAATGAAGATCTGTGCACCAAAAACTATGAAACGTTAATAAAAGAAATTGAAGAAGACATAACCATGGAAAGATATCCTGTGTTCATGGATTGGAAAAAGTATTGTTGAAATGTCCAGTACCAAAAGTGACCTACAGATTCAATGCAATCCTTATCAAAATTCCAAAGGTATTTTTCACGGAAATAGAACCAAAACCCTAAAATTGACATGGAACCATGAAAGACCCAAATAGCTTAAGTCATCTTGAAAAAGAAGAACAAACCTAGAGGTATCACAGTTCCTGATTTCAAGTCACATTGCAAAGCTATCAAAACAGTATCGTACAAGTATAAAAACAGGCACTTAGATCAGTGTAACGAAGTAAAATCCATGCAACTAATCTTTGACAGACTGACAAGAGTACATAATGGGGAAAGGATAGTCTCTTCAATAAACTGGATGACCACATGCAAGAGAATAAAACTGGACCCATATCCAAGCATGCCCTGGATCCAGCAGAAGATTTCAAGCCATGGTTCTGAATTTGGGCTTGATTATATGGCCACATATCAAAGTGCCATCATCTGCTGGATCATGGAAAAAGCAAGAGAGGTCCAGAAAAACATCTATTTCTGCTTTATTGACTATGCCAAAGCCTTTGACTGTGTGGATCACAATAAACTGTGGAAAATTCTGAAAGAGATGGGAATACCAGACCACCTGATCTGCCTCTTGAGAAACCTATATGCAGGTCAGGAAGCAACAGTTAGAACTGGACATGGAACAACAGACTGGTTCCAAATAGGAAAAGAAGTACGCCAAGGCTGTATATTGTCACCCTGCTTATTTAACTTCTATGCAGAGTACATCATGAGAAACGCTGGGCTGGAAGAAGCACAAGCTGGAATCAAGATTGCCGGGAGAAATAGCAATCACCTCAGATATGCAGATGACACCACCCTTATGGCAGAAAGTGAATAGGAACTATAAAGCCTCCTGGTGAAAGTGAAAGAGGAGAGTGAAAAAGTTGGCTTAAAGCTCAACATTCAGAAAATGAAGATCATGGCATCTGGTCCCAGCACTTCATGGGAAATAGATGGGGAAACAGTGGAAACAGTGTCAGACTTTATTTTTTGGGCTCCAAAATCACACAGATGTTGACTGCAGCCATGAAATTAAAAGACGCTTACTCTTTGAAAGAAAAGTTATGACCAACCTAGATAGTATATTCAAAAGCAGAGACGTTACTTTGCCAAGAAAGGTCCATCTAGTCAAGGCTATGGTTTTTCCAGTAGTCATGTATGGATGTGAGAGTTGGACTGTGAAGAAAATTGAGCACCAAAGAATTGATGCTTTTGAACTGTGGTGTTGGAGAAGACTCTTGAAAGTCCCTTGTATCACAAGGAGATCCAACCAGTCCATTCTGAAGGAGATCAGTCCTGGGTGTTCATTGGAAGGACTGATGCTGAAGCTGAAACTCCAATACTTTGGCCACCTCATGGGAAGAGTTGACTCATTGGAAAAGACTCTGATGCTGGGAGGGACTGTGGGCAGGAGGAGAAGGGGACCACCGAGGATGAGATGGCTGGATGGCATCACCAACTCGATGGACGTGAGTTTGAGTGAACCCCGGGAGTTGGTGATGGACAGGGAGGCCTGGCGTGCTGCGATTCATGGGTTCGCAAAGAGTCGGACACTACTGAGCGACTGAACTGAACTGATATGGCCACAATATTAAAATGTTTTCAGCAAGGGGAACATGACTCGATTGATATTCTCAAATACCCTAGCTTCTGTGAGGAGACTGCGCTAAGAGAAAGACTGAAGAACGGGTAGCAGGTAGGTGGCCCGCAGGAGAGATGATATAGGCCCACCCCATATGGTCCCCATGAAGAGAGGCCAGGTGGGAACTTCTCCAACTGGTCACCAGCCCTCAGAACCATCCTGCCAGGAAAGTGCTGGCACCCCCCAGCGGAGTGGCTTCTGTTCATGCATCAGAATGCCACAGCTGTCTGACTCCCAAGCCCAGCCTTGTGTGCTATGCTACCAGCCTCCTACTGCCCTTGGAGACTCCCTTCCCCACATCCATTTCCCTGCTTCTGATGAGAGCCTGAGATACCACTGTTACTGCCAGTAGAAAGAAATTCTTTATCTTTTTTTTTCCTTTCTTAGAACATAGGTTCTCATCCTAAGCTACCTGCCCCCCTTCAGCTAGCAGATAACAATCAGGGGAACGTCCCCCAGATCTTCACCAGGCTTAGCTGGGACACCTGTTTCCTCTGCCACCTTCCTTCAGTCACCCAAAAAGGGTTAACAGAGATCTGGTAGTCTGTCTCAGGGTTAACTCACCCCTGTCTAAGTCTAATAATGACGACTGAGGTCCATGGATGACAAGCACACAGCCAGTGCATTGAGCCTTAAATAGTCCCAGAAGGGACTTCCCTGTTGATCCAGTGGTTAGGAATCTGCCTGCCAATGCAGGGGACAGAGTTTCAATCCCTGGTCCGGAAAGATCCCACATGCAACTAACCCTATGTGCCTCAACTACTGAGCCTGCACTCTAGGGCCCGCGAACCACAACTACTGAGCCCAAGCGCCCTAGAACCCATGTTCTACAACAAGAGAAGCCACCTCAACTGAGAGGCCTGAGCAGCGCAGCTAGAGAGCAGCCCCTGCTCACGGCAACTAGAAAAAGCCTGCAGGCTGTGACGAAGACCCCGAGAAGCCAAAAATAAAATAAACTTTTTAACAGTGCTGCATTATGACTGAATCACTTTGCTGAACACTTGAGTTCAGTTCAGTTCAGTTGCTCAGTCGTGTCCGACTCTTTGCGACCCCATGAATCGCAGCACGCCAGGCCTCCCTGTCCATCACCAACTCCCGGAGTTCACTCAGACTCACGTTCATCGAGTCTGTGATGCCATCCAGCCATCTCATCCTCGGTGGTCCCCTTCTCCTCCTGCCCCCAATCCCTCCCAGCATCAGAGTCTTTTCCAATAAGTCAACTTTTCGCATGAGGTGCCCAAAGTACTGGAGCTTCAGCTTTAGCATCATTCCTTCCAAAGATATCCCACGGCTGATCTCCTTCAGAATGGACTGGTTGGATCTCCTTGCAGTCAAAGGACCTCTCAAGAGTCTTCTCCAACACCACAGTTCAAAAGCATCAATTCTTCGGCACTCAGCCTTCTTCACAGTCCAACTCTCACATCCATACATGACTACTGGGAAAACCATAGCCTTGACTAGATGGACCTTCGTCGGCAAAGTAATGTCTCTGCTTCTGAATATACTATCTAGGTTGGTCATAACTTTTCTTCCAAGAAGTAAATGTCTTTTAATTTCATGGCTGCAATTACCATCTGCAGTGATTTTGGAGCCCAAAAAAATAAAGTCTGACACTGTTTCCACTGTTCCCCCATCTATTTCCCATGAAATGATGGGACCAGATGCCATGATCTTCGTTTTCTGAATGTTGAGCTTTAAGCCAACTTTTTCGCTCTCCTCTTTCACTTTCATCAGGAGGCTTTTTAGTTCCCCTTCACTTTCTGCATTAAGGGTGGTGTCATCTGCATATCTGAGGTTATTGATATTTCTCCTGGCAATCTTGATTCCAGCTTGTGTTTCTTCCAGTCCAGCATTTCTCATGATGTACTCTGCATATAAGTTAAATAAGCAGGGTGACAATATACAGCCTTGACGTACTTCTTTTCCTATTTGGAACCAGTCTGTTGTTCCATGTCCAGTTCTAACTGTTGCTTCCTGACCTGCATACAGATTTCTCAAGAGGCAGGTCAGGTGGTCTGGTAGTCCCATCTCTCTCAGAATTTTCCACAGTTTATTGTGATCCACACACTCAAAGGCTTTCGCATAGTCAATAAAGCAGAAATAGATGTTTTTCTGGAACTCTCTTGCTTTTTCCATGATCCAGCAGATGTTGGCAATTTGATCTTTGGTTCCTCTGCCTTTTCTAAAACCAGCTTGAACATCAGGGAGTTCATGGTTCATGTATTGCTGAAGCCTGGCTTGGAGAATTTTGAGCATTACTTTACTAGCATGTGAGATGCCAACACAAAATTGTTAATTGACTATGCTCCAATATAAAATGTAGCAAAATTTCAGAAGTCCCAGAAGATTCTTTTTTCCAAACACCAGCTGACAAAACTAAAGTTTTCATGCTCAGCCACCCCTAAAACCTCTCACTAGAAATAAAGATTATCCCTATAACTGGCTTACTTTATGATTGTGAGAAATACACTAACACATGGTCTCTTAAAAGCCCATGTCCCTTTCATTATGCTTTTAAGAGAGTCAGAAGTACTGGTCCTAGAAGGTGTTCATTCTAAAGAATTCCTTGGGCTTAAGGCCAGGTATAGTATTCTGCTCCGTCTGTTTTAATAAAACCCATAGACCAAGTGACTTAAAGAACAGACATTTATTTCCCACAGTTCTGGAGGCTGGAAAGTTCAATATCCAGGTACCATCTGACTCTATTCCTGGTGAAAGCCCTCTTCCTGGCTTTCAGATAGTCACTGTCTTGTGTCTCCTTCTTATAAAGCCACTAATCCCATTGTGAGGACTCCACTCTCATGACCCTATCAACCCTAATTACCTCCCAAATGTTCCTTATCCAAATACCACCATACTGAGCTTCATGGTATGAATTTTTCAGGGAGATACAATTCAGTCCATAGCACCATGTGATACTACAATTTTGAAGCTGCTGTGCTGTGCTCAGTTCTGCTCGACTCTTTGTGACCCCTTGGACTGTAGCCCATGGAATCCTCCAGGCAAGAATACTGGAACGGGTTGTCATTTCCTTCTCCAGGGGATCTTCCCAACCCAGGGAGTGAACCCACATCTTCTATACTGGCAGGCAGATCCTTCACCACTGAGCCACCTGGGAAGCCCACAGACTTGGAGAGCTTTCTCAATTTATATTATTCCTTGATTCTTATTTGTTTCCACATTCCCAATACGCAGGGTGACTACTAGTGTCAGTGAGGCTATGCTGGGTTCATTTAGTTGGGCTTCAATAAGACACAGGATTTCAGAGCTTTTCAAATCAAGTACCACAATCAATTCAGAGACCAGGGGAAATATCAGAGGCCCACAATAGGTTAATTTACCCATTGTATATTCCATGTGGCTGAAACTCCATAAGCGCTCTGCTGAGAGGTGTGAGGAATCTCAGGGAAATTTAGGTTTCTTTTGTGTTGCTTCACACTTCTCAAATAATGAAATGGATGTAAGAACTCAGTCTTCAGACCTCATTATCGAAACTGGTGGCGAGAGTCGGGTGGAGTAGACTGGACTTCCTGCCTGTCTACAAAGGCGTGCAGGGGGCAATGCTTGAGTTCCAGCCCTGCTTCTGCAACAAATTGGCTGTGGACCTTGACAAGTCACTTCACCCTCCCGAGGCTGCTTCTCGATTTGCAAACGGGGATGATAAGACATCCTCTGAACACCTGAGCAGAATGCTTAGAAGGGCCAATACCAAATCAGTAATTTAAGACTATGATGCTGTTATGATTACATCTGATATTCACCCTCTAGAAATTGTTTAAGGTCTTGGTTTCCCAGAATCACTATACAGTCAGCATTCCAGAGCTGGTGAGTAGAAGTAATCAATCTTTTCTGCTGGTTTTGTGCATGTGGTTGTTCCCAACATTTGTTTAAGATCCTCAGTATGATGAACAGGAATAAGATACGTCCCTAAAACCTGAGCTCTCCTCCAAGCACAGGCACTTGTCTCAAATGCCACTTAGGAGACTGTTATAAAGAAACTTTATTTTGCCTTTTTCTCTTCAGAGCAAAAGGCTCTTAAAGGATTGACTCTTAATGGTAACAAAACAAGCCACTGTTTAGCTCCTTAGGTTAGGGTACTTGGCAGGCATGAAGAGAAGGAGTTATTAATTTAGACTTTTCCCCTTCCTCTGACTTTAGCTGTCTTGTCTCTCAACCAAATACATCTAAGTAATCTGTGCACCAAAATTGAGGTGATCAGTTCTAGAAAGGGGAACTTTAACAGATAGGCAGATACAACCAATTTAAAAAATCTAGCTGGTATGGAAGGCAAATTGTGTGTACAAACAGAAGAGTAAAGCTCTGATATGAAACCCGAGATGTCAGCCAAACCTGTAGACAGCTTGCCTGGCTCAGTGGGTGTGGTGTGGTATGGCAGCCTGTGTTGGAAGGAAGGGAAAGGGTGACGAAGGTCCTGCTCTGGGTAGCCAGAGCATCTAGTTCAAAAGCAAAAAAATACAAATCTTAAGAAAAGGACTAAGACAGTCATCAAGCTGTTTAAAGTTTCAGGAGGAAATTCCACTAACAGCTGAGTCATCTCAGGAGTCCAGACTCAGTTTCCAGCCCAGCTCAGGGCCTTCCTGAACACTAGACAGGCATCATGGGCTGGCGTCTCCCTAAAATTAACACACTGAAGACCTAATCCCCAGTACCTTAGAATGTGGCCACATTTGGAGATAAGTGTTTCAAAGAGTTAATTATGGCTAAATGAAGTCACAAGGATTAGGTTCTAATCCAATAGGACTGATGTCCTTATAATAAGAGGAGAAGACGCCAGGGATACACACCCAGGGAAAGTCCACTCAAGGACAGAGCGAGGAGGCACTATCTATAAGCCAAGGAGAGAAGCCTCAGGAGAACCCTCCAGAACTGTGAGAAATAAATTTTGCTATTTAAACCACCCAGTCTCTGCTATTTTGTGATAGCAAGCCTAGCAGACTAATGCATGTATGTGTGGGCTTCCCTGGTGGCTCAGATGATAAAGAATCTGCCTGCAATGAAGGAAATCCAGGTTCAGTCTCTTGGTTGGGAAGATCCCTTGGAGAAGAGAATGGATAGCCACTCCAGGCTTCTTGCCTGGAAAAGTCCATGGACAGAGAAGCCTAGCGGACCACAGTTCTACATACAGATACTACATACTACATATGTGTATGTGCTGCTGCTGCTGCTGCTGCTAAGTCGCTTCAGTCGTATCCGACTCTGTGCGACCCCAGAGAGGGCAGCCCACCAGGCTCCCCCGCCGCTGGGATTCTCCAGGCAAGAACACTGGAGTGGATTGCCATTTCCTTCTCCAATGCGTGAAAGTGAAAAGTGAAAGTGAAGTCGCTCAGTCGTGTGCGACTCCTAGCGACCCCGTGGACTGCAGCCCACCAGGCCCCTCCGTCCATGGGATTTTCCAGGCAAGAGTACTGGAGTGCGTTGCCATTGCTGTAGTGGGGACTAATTACAATCCATATACTACACACTGGGCTTCCCAAGTGGTGCCAGTGATACAGAATCCATCCTGCCAATGCAGGAGACGCAGGTTCAATCTATGGGTTGGGAAGATCCCCTAGAGAAGAAAATGACAACCTGCTCCAGTACTCTTGCCTGGAGGACTCCATGGACAGAGGAGCTTGGCAAGTTACAGTCCATGGGGTCACAAAGAGTCAGACATGACTGAGCTCTGAGCACACATACTACATACATATATATGGTGGGGACTAATTACAATCCAGAAAACCATTACTACTTTATTTTTTAGGGTTCAATTTACAAGTAATTTCAGAATCTGAACCCCCATATTTTCTTTACCACAGAGAGGGAACAATCGAATCATAGTCAAGGCATGGAGAAAGGGAGACAAGACTATATCTGGCCCTTAGGTCTTATGACATCCTTTGTCCACACTGGTCCTTCAGGTGGGGATCTCTGTAAGACTCCAATGGTCCCATTGGCCTCAGTATACTGTTACATATTTTTTCTTTTCTGGAGTCACACCATCTCCCCTCAACACTGACAGAAAGCAAGATCTGGGACCCTTACGCAGGGTACAGGGGACACTCTCTCTAGTTTAACCAGATGTTCACCTTCACAACCAACTTTTTTTGTCTGACTACAATTTCATTGACTGGGGTAAAATCAGAAGATGGGCCTGATTCCCTGAGAAATGGGCTACCATCCTTCCATACTCTACGCATAGCTACAGGCTGCAGTGGTCTCACTTGCTATCAACAACAAGCCAGGAGCACTGGCATCACCTGGGAGCCCGTTAGAACTGCAATCTCAGGTCTCAACCTAGAATCAGAAGCCGCATCTTAACCATACCCCCAGGAGAGTTGTAAATCCATATTAAAATTAGAGAAGCAGCAGCATTGCCCAACGACTCTCCAAGTTTAGAGGCACCAGAGTCGCCTGGAGGGCTTGGTGAAGGCCAGGTGCCTTGGCTGCACCCCAGACTCTGACTGTGTCTGGGGTGGCCTGAGGATTTGCGTTTGTAGCGATCTTCCAGGTAGAGGTGATGCTGCCAGTTTGTGGATCATGATTTGAGTAGAATTAATATAGGCCTGCAGCAGTCCCCAACCTTTTCGGCACCAGAGACTGGTTTCGTGGAAAACAATTTTTCCACAGATAATGGTGGGGCGGTAGTTTGGGGATGATTCAAAAGCATTACGTTTATTATGCACTTTATTTCTATCATTATTATTACATTGGCTCTTCAGATCATCAGGCATTAGATCCCAGAGGTTGGGGACCCCTGGGTACAGAGTATATAAAGATACATTAGTGTTGTATAAGTTAACAGACCTCAAGTCACTTTTTCTATTTCATTATTAGTTGAGGCAGGCCTGTCATAACATTTGTAGAGTTTGGGGCAAGAATACAAAAGGACATCCATGTACCATTTGTATGAATATTTAACAGTTATAAATCAGGCTGAAAGAAAATGGATTTAAAAATATTCTGTCCTCTATTTTGACAAATACATTTGCATGATGATGCGGAAGATCAGATTCAAAGGTAGAATTCTCAGGAGTTCTTAGGATCCTCAGAATTACATGCCTATTCTTGCTCCAGCCTGCCCCTTTCTTTTCCCAGTCTCACCTCCTTCCTCAACCTGGAAAAAGACTCAAGAAGTGGGTTCAGGGCCTTTGGACAAGGAATCATAGCATCTCAGAAATTCAAAGGAATGGGTTTAGAAGGGTGACATAGGCTCCAGGTGGCCTATAACGTACTTCATGGACTCCGTGCCCATGGGGAGGAGTGAGGCCAAAGAAGGACCAATATGCACAAAACAGAAACACAGAACAGGATTCAACATGGTCAAATCTAAGTGCAATACAGACTGGAGGGCTTGAGGCAGCCTATGGTTTTCTGATAATATTCTTCAGTTCAGTCGCTCAGTTGTGTCTGACTCTTTGCGACCCCATGGACTGCAGCACACCAGGCTTCCCTGTCCATCACCAACTCTCAGAGCTTGCCCAAACTCATGTCCATCGAGTCAGTGGTATTATCCAACCATCTGATCCTCTGTCATTCTCTTCTCCTGCCATCAATCTCCTCCCGCCTTCAATCTCCTCACTTCAATCTTTCCCAGCATCAGGGTCTTTGCTAATGAATCGCCTCTTCACATCAGGTAACCAAATTATTGGAACTTCAGCTTCAGCAGAAGTCCTTCCAATGAATAGTCAAGACTTATTTCCTTTAGGATTGACTGGTTGGATCACCTTGCAGTCCAAGGGACTCTCAAGGGTCTTCTCCAACTCCACAGATCAAAAGCATCAATTCTTTGGCTCTCAGCTTTCTTTATAGTTCAACTCTCATATCATACCTGACTACTGGAAAAACCATAGCTTTGACTAGATAATATTAGAGTTATAAAATTATTTAGCACCACCCAGGAAGTCTGCCTGCTACGTGGGAGACCTGGGTTCAAAACCTGGTTTGGCAAGAGCCCCTGGAGAAGGGCATGGCAACCCACTCCAGTATTCTTGCCTGAAGAATCCAAAGGACACAGGAGCCTGGCAGGCTACAGTCTACGGGGTCATGAAGAGTTGAACACGACTGAGTGACTAACACATTCACTTTTACTTCCAGGAAGTCTGCAGGGTTTCCCAGGTGGCACAGTGGTCAAGAATCTGCCTGTCAAAGCAGGAGACATGGGAGATAACTTACATTTAATCCCTGGGCCAGGAAGATCCCCTGGAGAAGAAAATGGCAACTCACTCCAATATTCTTGCTTGGGAAATTCCAGGGACAGAGAAGTCTGGTGGGCTACAGTCCATAGGGTTGCAAGGAGTTAGACATGACTGAGTGAGTGATCACATGTGTGTGTGCACATATACACACACAGGAAGTCTGCAAGATAAAAATGTAAGAGTTGACCTATTAATTTCTGTGACCTTCAGTTTGGTGCCCAGAGCAGCAGCATTATTATAGACTGAATGCTTGTGTCCCTCCAAAATTTGTATGTTGAGTTGCTGTGAACAGAATATTGGTAGAGTGGACAGTAAGGCCATGCTGGTGGGGGACAGAAATGAGGAAAGGATTATTAGGAAAGGGGCAAAAGGCAATCCTTGTTACAAAGTGGCAAAGAATTAGGCTCAACTGTGTGCTGGTGTTTTGTGGAAGACAGAATTTGTGAACGATGAAATTGAATATTTAGCTGAGGAGATTGTTAAGCAGAGTGTTGAAGGAGGGACTTGGTTCCTCCTGACCACTTTTAGTAAAATGTGAAGGCAGAGAAGAATCGAGGAAGGAATTGTTAAGCAAAAAGGAACCAGAACTTGGAGATTTTAAGAATCAAACCACATTGTGGAAAGTGAGAACGCTTGTTCTGAAAAGAACATTGAACAGTCATTTGATAAAGAGATTATGTTGCAACTCAGGGACTCACCAGTCATCTCTGAAGAAGTTAGGGATAGAGATAAGATTATACCAGCAGAAACACTGCCAGCTGGAACTAAAAGGGAGAAGGGAAAAAGTGTATGAAAGAAGATGGTCAGACTTCTGGAATTCTATAGGACTGGACAACAGGAACAGAGCTGTCCAGCTGCAAACATGTTTTAATCTTCAAGAAAAGGAAAGAATGACCCTGAAGGTAACTGAAGTTCATGAGGCTACTACCCTCACCATAGGCCCAAGGCCAAGGCTGCATCTTCCTTGGCTTCAAAGGGTAGGGCACTTTCAGAAAACTGCGGGTCTGATGCCCTGTGAAGTCATATGGGTGACTGCCCCACTGAGCCATGCTGGTGACACTGCCACCCCAGTCAACCTAGAAGGCAGAGCATCAGACCAAAGAGGATATTCCTGGGACTTGTGAGCTCATGGATTTGTCTTGCTAAGTTTTCAATTTGCTTGGGGTCCACCATATTTTTCTTTTCAATTTCTCCCTTTTTGAATGGAAATGTCTATCCCATGCCTATTCTGCTATTGTATTTTGGAAACACATAGTTTGTCTGGTTTCACAGATTCGCTTATAGAGGAGTTTTGCCTCAGACTGAATCATATCTCAAGTCTCACCTGAGTTCAGTGATACTTAAACAAGACTTCAAACTTTAGACTTTAGAGCTGATGCTGGAATGAGTTAAGATGTTTGGGGACAATTGAGATGTTATTTCCATAAGTTGAAGATGCTATTAAAATTCATTCCTTCATAGAAAAACAAGGGCACACCTTCCAGATCCCCTTTTGGGTAAGAGAGGAAACTCAAGAAACTGGTTGTTCAAGGCTCTACACAAGTGGGACCCTGACAGTGGTTTTCATCATCTTCCTTGCTTCCAACCTACACAGGGAAAGGGGTGGGGCTGATGAAGGTCAGAGGTGATCGTCATGAGCCACTGTGATGATCAAACAGAGGTTAAACCTCTCTGGGGGGAAAAAAAAGCTGTATACATATTTGATAGTTTCCAAGCACCGTCAAACAGCTAAAAATCCCCCTGAATCCAATATTCCACTCAGAGTTCTTACTTCTTGGAAGAGCTAATTTGGTCCCCTAGAAAAGACAGATGACCAATGGCCTCTAAGAAACCTGCTAGTTGAAGAAG
Organism: Capricornis sumatraensis; assembly: GCF_032405125.1. NCBI lineage: Eukaryota > Metazoa > Chordata > Mammalia > Artiodactyla > Bovidae > Capricornis > Capricornis sumatraensis. The sequence continues at coordinate 218,316,616 of NC_091069.1, forward strand.
GGGATGGGTATTATCAAATTTCTCTCTTTCCCTTCAGAAGTGGCACTCCACTAGATTCAGGGCATTCCACCTTCTTGAGTATCTACCTAAGGAAGTCCCAACATAGAAAGTTTTAACCTTTTTGTCTAAAACCATAGAGTTTGTCTGGCCAGTCAATTGAAGGAAGTCTAGTTGACCACTGGCTAAAAGAGGGGCCAGAGAGCTCTGTGGCAGAACTTCAGGAAAGAGAAAACTTATTTATTTTTTCCTGAATTGCAAGGGCAACGCCTGGCTATTAGGAAAACAAGCACATCCCTGGTGCTGGAATTGTAGCCGTTGCCATGGCACCCAGCCAGCCAAAGCTTCAGATGCTGTGGAGGCTCCACAGAGACTAGGTCCTCAGAGCTGACAGCAACAGTAAGATGCAGCTGCTAATTATGTACTAAAGCGATAAGAAAAGCCCCTCTGACATGCCGCAGATGGTGTCATGTCCTGAGGTAAGCTTTTGGCAAGAACAGAGCTGCCATTGATAAATTCCCCTCGTTTGCCCTTTAAAAATGTACAACGCCGGGTCATGTCTAGGCCAAACATTGAAAAGATATACCCCCTCTGCTGGTCCCTGCAGTTTATGCTGTAATTCTGCCCCTTATTATGTCTGGCACATTAGGGCATCTTTTCTTTCCATGGTGTGATCTTGGCATCCATTTATCCAATTCCTTCGTTTAACAGATGAGGAAATGTATATTCAAAGATGTATATCCCTTTGTCCAAACTGTATAACCAATAAACAGTGGAGCCAGGATCAGAACCCAGGTATGTCTGATTCCAAATGAAACCCATGCATTTCTTCAATCTTCATTGTTTTTCTGGACTGGTAGAAACTTTATTTTGTCCTATATCAATTAGGAATGATTCTTAAATATATTCAATTATTTATTAATTTATTTAGCTGGCCTGGTCTTAGTTGCAGCATGTGGGATCTTCAATCTACATTGCGGCACATGGGATCTTTAGCTGTGACATGGAGACTCTTCGTTTCGGTGTGTGGGATCTAGTTCCCTGACTGGGGATTGAACCTGGGGGAGTGCGGAGTCTAAGCTACTAGACCACTAGGGAAGTCCCTCAATTAGGAATGACTTTGACTGCAAGAAACCACAACCAAAAAAAAACACAAAACAAATTAAGAATATCTTAAACCACGCAGAAATGAAATCTGAACACAGGTAGTTCCATAGCTGCCTTACAGTTCAGTTCAGTTCAGTTCAGTCGCTCAGTCGTGTCTGACTCTTTGCGACCCCATGAATCACAGCCTTACAAGCAACACAGAATCCAAACCCCCAAGTCAGCGTCTCTGGAATTCTCGTGCCTTCATCACATACCCACAACAGGGTCATTGCAGATGCTGGAATCAGGGCCACATGAGTGTGTCCAAGCCCCGGTCAGTGGACAGCTTTGTAATAAGAGGAAAATGGGAACTATTGCAATGGTCTCTTCTTTCCTCAGGGAGAAAAATCCATCTCAGTATCCCCTCAGTAGATGTTTAAGTTTCACTGGATGAAACCAGATTATATGGACAGCTATAGATGCAAGGGAGGCTGGGACAGGGAGGATTTGGTTTTGCACAACTGCTCTAGTGGGAAGTAGTTAACAGAACACTGAAGCAGCAGTTAAGTAGCCAAACACAGATGTCTGCCGCAGGTCCTCTCAGGCTCCAGGGAAGCTGGCTCAGTGGCAGTTCCCTCGCTCAGTGCTCCTGATCTTTTTCTAGCACCTCTCTCTCTAAGAGCCTCCTAACTGATGTTCCCTGTCCAGAATTTATCCATTGAGTGGAAGGATTTGGCTGAGTTCCGAGTTGTCTTACTCATACCCTCAAACCTTTTCTGTCACAGGATCTAACTAACCATCTACACATTAAAAACACCAGCATTTAGAGAACTGTTGTTTAGATTTTCTGTTCTGTGCTAAGAGGAAAATATTTTCAGCAAAAATACATCAGAAAAACCTACTGTCTTTCTCTTCCCTGCACCACCATTCTCGCCATTCTTAGCCCCAGAGGCACTTCAGACAGATTCTCCAAATGATCTCAGTCCCAGATGAGCTCAAAATGTACCTTATATGAAGAAAGGAATACACACACACACTCCCTAAAATCAAGAGTACGAGTAAGACAAAATCCTTACAGACTTACAAACTGACTACGTGGAAAACTTAGAGGTTTTCTTTTTTGTTTCTTTTTAATATAATCACTTCAGTCTGGTTGCTGGTTTTCAAATTTACTGATTTAAAATTCTTCCCTATGGGACAGTTTATGCTTGTCACTTGAGAAAGTCCATGCCTGTCTGAGACCTGGGTTAGATCCCTGGGTTGGGAAGATCCCCTGGAGGAGGGCATGGCAACCTACTCCAGTGTTCTTGCCTGGAGAATCCCCATGGACAGAAGTGCCTGGTGGGCTACAGTCCATTGGGTCGCAAAGAATTGGACACAACTGAGCAAATAAGCACAGCGCACCTGATTCAAAGGCGTAGACTCATAACTTCATCTTGAAAGGCACAGAACAATATTTGCATTTACTTTTTATCCATAAACTAAGGGCAGGAATGAAACATCCATAAGAATACACAGCAACAATACCTGCCCGCCCCCCCCCCGCCCCCTCCCTCGCCCTCCGCCCCCTCTCCCCGCCCCCCGCCATCGCCAGAAGCATTATAAACTCCAGAAGTCACTCCACATATTATATGTAAATGCAGCAGCCCCCTTTCCCCCAGAGCTTTGCAGGTGGAGTCCTAACAGTAGCTGCTCCATGAAATGGCAGACCAATTAGCCTGAGAGCAAATCTCCCCAAGGTCTGTGCTCACAGTGATGAGCCAGTCCTTTTGGCTCTTAGCAGAGCATGTGTGAGATAGTTACACATAGAGATTATTATCCTGTTCAGAGTCCAGGCTGATTGCACCTCAAGAGGTACAGCTGCTCCTTTGGTCTTTGTATATGAAGAAGAGCTCTTGTTTTTAAATGACAAAAGGAAACAGCCCGCCGGTGTTCCAAACCCCCATCTCCTCAGACAGAATAAAGACAAAGCACCGAATAAGGGAATGAAGGTTAGGTGAGGGACAGAGGCCAGTGCCAGGAAAAGACTGAACAGAACTGGGAACGCACAAGCTATTAATTCTTCGAGAGGAAGAATGCAGGTGATTTTTCAATCAGAGAGCATGCCAATTTGGGGGAAGCCTGCATAGAGTGTGTTGGAACAAAGAAGAGAAGTTCCAGCAGTTCAATTAGTCCATAGGGAATCAGATTAGCAGAAAAGAGCAGTCATGATTGTTTTATTGCGCTTTTCATTCATTCAACAAAAATGTATTGTCAAGTATAGTTTTTTGCCAGACACTGAGAAGGGGATTCAGCAGTGGAGGCACCCGTGGTCCTTGTCACCAGGAAACTGACAGTCGAATGGGTAAGGAAAACATTTAACAAATGATTATACAAATATGTGTACTATTTGAATTGTGACAAGTGGCAAAATTCAAGATACAGTACCCAAAATATGGCACCTTGGCAAATTAAATATCTCAAGCTGAAGGAATTTGAGAAATGGTGTATATAAGAAGGGCTTTCTGACTTCCCCCTGAGGTAGATCATTAAACCCTACTGTGAGAGGTGCCCTCCCTATACCCAGACTTGAAAGGAACATCCTTACCTATCTCTGAAGATGGAAAGATGGAGCAAAATCTGAACTAACAAGCCTTGCTGGGCTTCCTACAATTTACTACACTTAGCTCACCTTTCTCCTGTTATATCCTTCTACGACTTTCCACTCTCCATCAAACCTAGCATAAAACACTCAGATCTAAATGTTTCTTTGGGTCTTCCCTTTCTCATGAAGGCTCCTGTGTCACATAAAACTTAAATAAATGTATATGCTTTTCTTCTCTTACTGTTTGTCAGTTTAATTTTCAGACATGGTCAGAGACCCTAAGGGGGTCAAGGGAAATTTTTTCCTCTCCGACACGAGCATTTCGAAGGAAAAATACAGGGTACCGGAAGAGTGAAGAAGAAGGGAACATATCCAAACTGGGCAGAGTACACCCAGGAAAGTGATGTTTAAGCCCATGAAGGATGAGCAGGGTTTAGCCAGTGAAGAAGACACGTGTTGGAGGCAGAGGGAACAGAGCATGGGAGCGTGTGGAAGAAGCTGGCACATTTGAGGAGAGGAAAGAGGCCAGGGCCAGCCAGGAGCACAGCACTGAGCTGAGAGCTCAGATCGGCTATAACGCAACAGGGACTGTTAGAGACCGCCCCTCTTCCAGAATCCTCTCTTCAGCTGTGATCATATCAAGTCCACTACAGAGGTGTCCCCCCTGGTCAGCTCATCAAATGCCAGGCAGGAAGCCAAGTCTTGCTTTGAGAACACCGTCCCCTGCTCTGAATCATCAGTGGAGTGTGAATGCATGCCCTAATATACTTTAGAGCTATTAGCAGGGTAAGGGGCAGGTCAGGGCAGGCCAGTAGCTATTCAATCTCTGATGTTTGGGGTGCTGTGTTGGGTTCCTGGGGCCTCCCTTGTGTCACACACGGCAACTGCCAATGATATCAGGTGGCGCTTCTCAGGTGGCACTAGTGGTAAAGAACCCACCTGCCAATACAAGAGACATGGGTTTGACCCCTGGGTCAGGAAGATCCCTTGGAGGAGGAAATGGCAACCCATTCCAGTATTTTTGCCAGGAGAATCCCATGGACAGAGGAACTTAGCAGGCTACAATCTGTGGGGTAGCAAAAGGTCGGACACGACTAAGCGACTTATCAGGTGGGGGAACTGGCCTCAAACCAAAGCAGTAGACCCTCTGCAAAGAGCTCCGTCTCCTTCCTGCCTCCTCCTACTGCAGACTAGCAACAGCCCAAGGCAGCCTGGTTCCTAGCTTCAAGAGCTCTTCACCTTCATTTCCCAGTATTTGAAAAAGGAAGTCATTTCCATAATGTGAGATTTCAGAATTCTTGTTTCAGTTCCCTGTTGCCTCCGGTATCAGCAATCCCTCCCCAGTAGACAGGAGAAGAGAGGAGAGCTGGACAGGTGGAAGGAGGCTGTCATCTACGGTTCCTCACGGGCACAGGCTTGACATTCAAGGAGCCAAAAAGAATTTGCCTACCCTAACTTGCTGCTGCTAAGTCGCTACAGTTGTGTCTGACTCTGTGCGACCCCATAGACGGCAGCCCATCAGGCTCCCCCTTCCCTGGGATACTCCAGGCAAGAACATTGGAGTGGGTTGCCATTTCCTTCTCCAATGCATGAAAGTGAAAAGTGAAAGTGAAGTCGCTCAGTCATATCCAACTCTTAGCGACCCCATGGACTGCAACCTACCAGGCTCCTCCATCCATGGAATTTTCCAGGCAAAAGTACTGGAGTGGGGTGCCATTGCCTTCTCCGACCCTAACTTGCACTAAAGTGCTAATGTGGAACTCAGAACTCTTCAGATCTGTACACCCTGGAGAAAGGCTGCTCCAGAACTCTCCAGAACAGCCTTGGGTAAAACAGCAAAGTGGAAGGATTAACTGTAGTCTTACTTTTTAAAAACACACACACACACACACACACACAACAAAAACCACAAAAATGCTAAACTAAAAGAACTGAGTATTGAGAGGTGAAATGTTCAAACAGACAGTGGCCAGACAATATATAAAATAGAACTCTGACCCACAACCTGAAACATCCAGGCCAGGAAAACAACTCTTTACCTACACTGCCATGTCAGGAAGTCCACAGCTATCTAAATCAGACTTATCGGAAGTCAGACAGCTCTCTAGTAAAATCCAGGAATCCAATCAACCCCTGTAACAATAGGCAAAAAAGGCCAGGACTTGGTTAGTAATTGACATCTTCTCATATTTGTCCCTGCTTCCAGCTTAGGACCAACTGGAGGAAAGCCTGCCAGGCACCCCTAATCAATCCCAATGATACTACCTGTAACATATCTGACAACTTCCCTTTTTTCCACTACAAAGCCTTCTCATTCTTTTGCCAGCCTTTGAGCCTCTGCCTGAACGTAAGTGACAGTGGATAACTCCTTTGCTAGAGCAAGCCCTGAATAAATGGCCTTTGCTTGCTCTCATTTGGTTGGCCTGCCTTTATCTCCACACTAGAGGTCCATCTTTTGCTGGGTACCTGATACCTATCTGATCATCATCTCCAGACCTCATTCTCTTCCTCTATAAAATAGGGTTCATATTGCTGCTGCTGCTGCTGCTAAGTCACTTCAGTCGTGTCTGACTCTGTGCGAACCCATAGACGGCAGCCCATCAGGCTCCCCGTCCCTAGGATTCTCCAGGCAAAAACACTGGAGTGGGTTGCCATTTCCTTCCCCAATGCATGAAAGTGAAAAGTGAAAGTGAAGTCACTCAGTCGTGTCTGACTCCTAGCGACCCCATGGAATGAAGCCTACCAGACTCCTCCATTCATGGGATTTTCCAGGCAAGAGTACTGGAGTGGGTTGGCATTGCCTTCTCCGTCATACTGCTAACCTCTGCTTTTTCATAGTATTAGGAAAGTAATGCTCAAAATTCTCCAAGCCAGGCTTCAGCAATACGCGAACTGTGAACTTCCAGGTGTTCAAGTTGGTTTTAGAAAAGGCAGAGGAACCAGAGATCAAATTGCCAACATCTGCTGGATCATCGAAAAAGCAAGAGTTCCAGAAAAACATCTATTTCTGCTTTATTGACTATGCCAAAGCCTTTGACTATGTGGATCACAATAAACTATGGAAAATTCTGAAAGAGATGGGAATACCAGACCACCTGACCTGCCTCTTGAGAAACCTATATACAGGTCAGGAGGCAACAGTTAGAACTGGACATGAAACAACAGACTGGTTCCAAATAGGAAAAGGAGTACGCCAAGGCTGTATATTGTCACTCTGCTTATTTAACTTCTATGCAGAGTACATCATGAGAAATGCTGGGCTGGATGAAGCACAAGCTGGAATCAAGATTGCCGGGAGAAATAGCAATAGCCTCAGATATGCAAATGACACCACCCATATGGCAGAAAGTTAAGAGGAGCTAAAAAGCCTCTTGATGAAAGTGAAAGAGGAGAGTGAAAAAGTTGGCTTAAAGCTCAACATTCAGAAAACAAAGATCATGGCATCCGGTCCCATCACTTCATGGGAAATAGATGGGGAAACAGTGGAAACAGTGTCAGACTTTATTTTTGGGGGCTCCAAAATCATTGCAGATGGTGATTGCAGCCATGAAATTAAAAGATGCTTACTCCTTGAAAGAAAAGTTATGACCACCTGGACAGCATATTGAAAAGCAGAGACATTACTTTGCCAACAAAGCTCCGTCTAGTCAAGGCTACGGTTTTTCCAGTGGTCATGTATGGTTGTGAGAGTTGGATGAAGAAAGCTGAGCACCGAAGAATTGATGCTTTTGAACTGTGGTGTTGGAGAAGACTCTTGAGAGTCCCTTGGACTGCAAGGAGATCCAACTAGTTCATACTAAAGGAGATCAGACCTTGGTGTTCTTTGGAAGGAAGGATGCTAAAGCTGAAACTCCAATACTTTGGCCACCTCATGCAAAGAGTTGACTCATTGGAAAAGACTCTGATGCTGGGAGGGATTGGGGGCAGGAGGAGAAGGGGATGACAGAGGATGTGATAGCTTGATGGCATCACCGACTCGATGGACATGAGTTTGAGTGAACTCCGGGAGTTGGTGATGGACAGGGAGGCCTGGGATGCTGTGATTCATGGGGTCACAAAGAGTTGGACATGACTGAGCAACTGAACTGAACTGAACTGAGGAAGAAGAAACAAGTGCGTTGGAAATGAAAGCACTGAAGCAACAAAGTTCCTACTTCGGGCATCAGTGCTGCCCTTCCATCACCTTCCTCTGCTTTCCCTGTTCCTCTTCTCATTTTCTCATCTCTTTTCTTAGTTCAGTGCTTCAGTTTTAGTATGTGATACATGCAAGAATCCATGTCAACGTCTATCAATTTAAAATGTCAGGAGTAGAGACATGTAGTGTTTTTCTCTACTGCAATGCCTCTTTTAGCCTGTCTTAGCATCCTTCCTTATCTCTCTCTGGCCCTCCATCCCCTCCACTTTGATATTTTTTCCCCAAGGTATGTCTTTTGAATTGTAAACTTCTCTTTCTCCTTCCTTCCTTTCCTCATTGTTGAGATTTCTGTTCTCTGATGCTAGATTCAAGATTTTTTGATACCTTTCTCTTTTTTGAAGTATATTTGATTTACAATGTCTTAGGTATACCGCAAAAATTATATATATATATATATATATATATATATATATATATATAAATTTGCTGTATATATATACATTTGTGTGTGTATATATATATATATATATATACACACATATATACACACACAAAAACATGTATACTGGAGAAGGAAATGGCAAACCACTCTAGTTTTCTTGCCTGGAGAATTCCACGAAAAGAGGAGCCTGGCGGGCTAAAATCTGTGGGGTTGCAAAGAGTTGGACACAACTGAGCAACTAACACACACACACATATACATGTATATATTCTTTCTCAGATTCTTTTTCATTACAGGTTTTTATAAGGTATTGAATATAGTTCCCTGGGCTATCAGTAGGTCCTTGTTGTTTATCTGTTTTATAATAGTAGTGTTTATCTGGTAATCCCAAACTCCTAATTTATCCTTCCCCTATCTTTTCCCTTTTGTAACCATAAGTTTGTCTTCTATGTCTGTGAATTTATTTCTGCTTTGGAAAGTAATAATAAAATTTTTAAAATTATAAAGTCCTGCAAGTTTTCCCTATTTGAGGACAAATATCTATCTGGTGGATCTGAAAGTATTTCAAAAGAAATACAGTTTCATTACTCCCAAGGACGAAAGATAATGCTGGTTGAGAAGGGATTAAGAAAGCCTTGTACTTGAACAGATCAGCGTTGTAATTAGCCTATTCATTGTTTAAATGCAAATTCAGGCTCATAAACTGATGAGCATTTCCCCTGTTTGTGCTCTTAATTCCATTAGCAAATCTTATTCTTTGAGATGCAGAAAATCCTATTACAGAGTAATATTCATCACAAAAATTAATCCCAGGGTCTCCCATAATCACAGCTATTAATCTCTAGAACTGGTCCAGTGCTGTGTTCACATGATTACAAGTTTCCACACATAATAACTTCATACCATAGATGCTGTCACAAAAAATGGCTGGCCTTGCTCATGAGCTCAGAGTGGTGATTCCCCAGGGCACTGTTCTCAGACTTGAGGGTGACTCTGCACTGCTGCCTTTCCTCCTCACCTTCCTGACTTTCTGAGTCAGTAGATCTGGTGTGTGCAAGACATGAGCATTTCTAAGAAGCTCCCAGACTACAGTGCCCACACATCAGAGCTGCTGCCTTAAGTGCCTGAGAGATTGGGATAGACGTGAGACCAGCCAGACCCACTCTGCTCCGCTGATGCATGGTTCCAAGTTACACTCTTTCCCCCCGAGACTAAGCCTCCTGTCCTTAGAAATCAAAAGGTAACCAAGGACATCAGTTCATACTAAGACACAAATGATTGGAGGGAGGACAATGACAATGGGCAACTGAGATGGCAGGGCCAGAGGGCAGAGGTGAGGCCCTCCGAGCACAGAACAAAACTGGGTCCATGCTGTCTGTCTGGTCCCAACTGGTCTTCTCAATAAGATCCTCTCCCCACAAGGACATGACTGCTTCTATGTCTTCTGGTTGTGAGTGAAATGATGAAAGGAGAGCTGCAAGTCAGGGCAAGATTAAATGATTCTGGCTTCTTGGAGCGTTCTTACAGTTCTGCCTGTAGTTATTTCACTGTGAGATTTTAGAATCCAAGAGGATGAAAGTCACATTTGATGGCTGATGTGTTTGGTTTAGACATAAAAGAAACTGGACAGATTTGTATTGATTCTCCCGACTTGGAGCTGTAAGAAGGCTTCGATTTTTAGGTATCACTTCATCGTGTGTACTGAGCATGATAAAGCAGTAGATCCAGAAGGAATTGGGTTCCCATTGCTCTGAGTGTCTGAGGGTTACATAAGACAAGGCAATACACTACTGTTGCTAATGGAATAACCTGGAGTAGAAGGGTGTGTTTAACGGGGGATGATGAACAGGCTTGGAGTAAACTGAGGAGCCCTGGAAGAAGGCTAAGTGCAGGCAGGATACCTGCCCATCCGTCACCTATGCATTTTTTGCCCATAGGTGATAGGCTGAGGCCATCTTGATTTCACTGACTTTTCCAGCAAGAAAACCAATCAATCAAAATATAGTACGTGAGGTCAGAGACGAGTCTTATCCAGGGTGGAACCGCAGGGTCTTGGCTGCTACCACAGGGCACTTTCTCAATGTTGGGGACTGTTTAACAGTTTTCAACATAATGTTGTATGGACACGGTAGTTGTTAAGACAGTGATGAAAGAACTTAAATATGAAAGTAAGGCTTCCTTCATAGTTTCATTCTACTCCTATAACTCCTGGATTCATCGGTGGGTTGGTTAAGAGTGGACTAAGAATACCTGCTATAAAAATCACAGATTGTAGGTTGATGATGGAGGGAGGCCAAGGTAGTTGTGAAAAGAGCATATTTCTAAGTAAAATAGTAAGAATCTAATTGCTTCTGTGAAGAATCTTATTGAAAATAGTAGGCAAACAGATCCTAAGGGGTCAAATCCATATTGGTTTTGGCTTGGTGTTCCTGTGAATATGTTTAATTGTGATCTTCAGATTATGATGATTACTAAAACAGAAGTGAATGCTGTCTTAACTACTAGCGACCTTTCAAATTATTTCTCTCTTGGATTTATGTCAAAAGTACCTCATTTGATGTCAGTTATGCCATTAGTCCTGGAAAAGTAGGCTTCTCATCAACAAATTTTTTCATAATAGAACAGTCATACGACATCAACCAAAGGTCAGTATCAGACAGCAGCTTCAAACCAAAAGCACCAATTAAATGTGAAGTAAAATTGTAGTTGATTTGGAAAGCATATGATTAGGAGTGCTATATCAATAATCACATGTGACCCATGACATCCCATTTCTCTGAGCAATGCTGAGATACAGATGCTGTCCATTCTTAGTTACTGCTGGAACTGGGATGTGAACATACGAAAATATTTTCAATTCTTTTTCAACCAAAAATTTCTTCCACTTACTGACGTCTATCAGGTGGCACACTGTGCCTTTCAAGAGGTGAGAAGTAACTGTACATCTCAGTGGCCAACAAAGGAGACTTCAAGACTACACCAAACCTTTGTGTGAACTCACCACAGTTCTTCCCCAGAAGCTTCTATTCTGAAATGTTAAAAGGTAGCTGAAGGGGAGAAAGGGTGATTTTTTTTTTTTTTTCCCAGAAAGCCTCCTCCTCTCTCTCTCCCTGGTCTCTCTTTCCATGCCTACTTCAATTTTAGTTATTAGATAAAATCATCTCACCCCATTCACAATAAAACTAAAGGACAATTCACTCCAAAAGTACTAATAATGACAGACATTGTCAGAGAAAAAATAAATAGTATAATGATTTTTTTCCTTGCTTTTGGCAAGAATTCATCTTTAAAGAAAAAAAATGAGCATGTGCTTTGCAAAGTCCAAGTGATTCATCTTTTTCCTCCAAGGTGAGGTGACCCACACTGTTTCATCATTTCAGACTAGCAGTCATATGAGGTTTCAAAATGAAATGTGATTGCTCAAAGGTAAAAACCAAGCATACCACAGGGAAAAGTCATAATATTCAAAATTTTCATTTCTCTGTTTTGCATTTTCCTGCCTTCCCTGCTTACATCTCTTTCTACCTTGCCAGAATAAGACTTAAAAAAAAATAATATCAAGCATTCAGATGAGGAACTGTCTGCCTCAATTTAACTGTATATGGAAGAAGTCCAGTAAGAAAACCCTCAAATATTCCTTTGATCTCCCTAAACATCTCAGGATCTTGACTCATTTCCCTAGGAAAGATCAGAACCTAAGTCTTACATTCCAAATAATTATAATCCCAACACTGGGAAGGACAATGGCAAATTTGCCTACCCTAAGTGGTATGGATTCCTCAAAACATTCCCGCTAAGATATTGGATTTTCCAGGTTTCTTGCACAATGTAGAACTTTACAAATACTTCTTTGTCTCTCTCTTTTTATTCCTAGGTAACACTTTAAGACTTGCTTTAGATTTTGTCTCTAAGCTTCTCTCCCTCTTCCTCTCCTCCTTTCTGCTCTCACAGAAAGCTATGCGTCATGGATAAAGTATCTGAAGGCCAAGATTTGAACTCTGGTTTTTCCATTTATTAGTTTATAACTTAGAGGAGGAAAAAAGGAAAAAGAAGGTATACTCTCTGGGAATCTGAGCTTTCTTATCTGTAAAACCCAGTGAAATAAATTAAAGCAAACACAAATAAATGGAATAATATCTCATGTTCACAGCTTAGAAGAACTACTATTGTTAAAATGCCCATACTATCCAAAATGATTTACAGATTCAATCCAACTCGTAAAAATCAGTTTTTTTTACAGACATAGAAAGAAAATTCTAAAATGCATATGTAACCACAGAAGACCCCATCCAGCCAAAACAATCTTGAGCAAAAAGAATATGGAAGCACCATTCTTCCTGATTTCAAAATATGTCACAAAGCTACAATAATCAAAACAGCACAAAAACAGTGACTCAAAGCAGATGCATAGACCAATGGAACAGAATAGAGAGCCCAGAAATAAATCAATGCATATATGGTTAACTGATTTTTGACAAGTGTGACAAGAATACACAATAGGGGAAAGAATAGTCTCTTCAATAAATGGTTTTGAAAAAGTGGATATCTACATCTAAAAGATTGAAATTGGATTCTTATCTTACACCACATATAAAAATTAACTCAAAATAGATTAAAGACTTCAACTTAAGATCTGAGACTGTAAAACTCTTAGAAGAAAACAGAGGGGAAAGTCTTGACATTGGTCTCAGCAACAATTTCTTGGATATGACACCAAAAGCATAGGCATCAAAAGGAAAAATAGACAAGTGGAATTATATCAAACTAAAAAGCCTTTTTACAGCAAAGGAAACCATAAATAAGATGAAAAGCCAATCTAAAGAATGGAAGAAACTATTTGCAAACCTTATATGTGATAAGGGGTTAATTTCCAAACTACATAAGGAACTCCAACAACTCAATAGCAAAAAATCCCCACACAGCCCTAATTTTAAAATGTCCAGAGGACTTGAGTACACATTTCTCCAAAGAAGACATACAAGTATCCAATAGATACATGAAAAATTACTCAACATTACTAATCATGAGGCAAACAAAAATAAAAACCAGGAAATATCCCCACACACCAGTTAGAATGGCTATTAAAAACAAAAAGGAAAATAAAAAATAAGTGTTGGCAAGGATGTGGAGAAAGGAAACTCTAATAAACCATTGGTGAAAATGTAAATTGGTATAGGTACTAAGGAAAAAGTATTGAGGTTCTTAAAAACAGTAAATAAAGAACTAACATATGGTCAAGTATATGAAATGATACTCATTTCTGAGTATATATCCAAAAATATCAAAACCAAGATCTCAAGAAGATATCTGCACTTCCATGTTCATTGCAGTATTATTCACAAGATGGACACAATAAAGGACAGAAACAGTATGGATCTAACAGAAACAGAAAAATATTCAGATGAGGTGGCAAGAATACACAGAACTACACAAAAAAGATCTTAAGACCCAGATAACCACAAAAGTGTGATCCCTCACATAGAGCCAGCCACTTTTTTTCTTAGTGCCTATACCAATTTACATTCTTATCAATGGTTTATCAAAGTTTCCTTCCTTCACAACCTTGTCAACCTCTTAGAGCCAGATAGTGTGATTTCTTGGACTGCAAAGTTAAGTGGGCCTTAGGAAGCATCACTAAGAACAAATCTAGTGGAGGTGATGGAATTCCAGTAAAGCGATTTTAAGTCTTAAAGGATGATGCTGTGAAAGTGCTGCACTCAATATGTCAGCAAATTTGGAAAACTCAGCAGTGGCCACAGGACTGGAAAAGGTCAGTTTTCATTCCAATCCCAAAGAAAGGCAATGCCAAAGAATGCTCAAACCACTGCACAACTGGACTCATTTCACACGTTAGCAAAGTAATGCTCAAAATTCTCCAAGCTAGGCTTCAACAGTATGTGAACCAAGAACTTCCAGATGTTCAAGCTGGATTTAGAAAAGGCAGAGGAACCAGAGATCAAATTGCCAATATCTGCTGAATCATCAAAAAAGCAAGATAATTTCAGAAAAACATCTACTTCTGCTTCATTGACTACGCTAAAGCCTTTGACTGTGTGGATCACAACAAACTGTGGAAAATTGTTAAAGAGATGGGAATATCAGACCACCTTACCTGACTCCTGAGAAATCTGTATGCAGGTCCAGAAGCAACAGTTAGAACCAGACATGGAACAACAGACTGGTTCCAAATTGAGAAAGGAGTACATTAAGGCTGTATATTGTCACCCTGCTTATTTAACCTATATGCAGAGCACATCATGTGAAATTCCGGGCTGGATGAAACAGAAGCTGGAGTCAAAATTGTTGGGAGAAATATGAATAACCTCAGATATGCAGATGACATCACCCTTATGGCAGAAAGTGAAGAGGAACTAAAGAGCCTTTTGATGAAAGTGAAAGAGGAAGTAAAAAAGTTGGCTTAAAGCTCAACATTCAGAAAATGAAGATCATGGCATCTGGTCCCATCACTTCATGACAAACAGGTGGGGAAACAATGAAAACAGTGACAGACTATTTTCTTGGGCTCCAAAATCACTGCAGGTGGTGACTGCAGCCATGAAATTATAAGACACTTACTTCTTAGAAGAAAAACTATGACCAACCTAGACATCATATTAAAAAGCAAAGACATCACTTTGCCAACAAAAGTCTGTATAGACAAAGCTATGGTTTTTCCAGTGAGAGTTTGGCCATAAAAAAGGCTGAGTACCTTCTCTCATTAGAGGCAGATTCTTTACCATCTGAGCCACCAGGGAAGCCCAGAATAGATATGAACTGATGCTAATTCATTAGTACAGAGAAATCTCAATTAACCTGAACATTCAAGTAATCAGGGAGAAAACAAAGAAAAAGTTAGGATGAAATGATACTATGAATGGGGGATCCATAATTATACAATACCAGGGCCTCAACTGGAATGAAGAAAACAAAATCTTCCTAGCACATAATGATTTCAAGAAATACCTATTGATGAAGCAAAAGAGTTCTTATACTAAGAGTTAAAAAAAAAAGACATTATAGGGACTTCCCTGGTGGTCCAGTGGCCAAGACTCTGAGCTCCCAGCGCAAGGGGCCAAGGTTCGATCCCTGGTCAGGGGGCTAGATCCCACATACTACAACTAAGACCCAGAGCAGCCAAATAAATACATTTAAAAAGACATTATAGACATAGTGGATTTAAAAAATATACTTGATAGAGACTTCCCTGGCAGCCCAGTAGTTAAGACACTTTTCTTCCACTGCAGGGGGCACAGGTTCCATCCCTGGATGGGGAATGAAGATTCCACATGCTGTGTGAGGCCAAAAAATAGAAATACATTATATAAATAAATTAAAACTAAATACAAATATACTTGATAGAAAAGCTTACTTGAATTAAAAGTACCATTAATAACTAGAAGAAATGTTTTATAATGTATCCAAGAATGTTATGTATCTTTAGATCATTCTAAAATAGAATGAAGTTAGCCTTTAATTTCAGTTTGAGAGTCCAATGTAGGGAAAATGAGAGAAAGGGATGCATCCTACTGTTTTGAATAGGGATTTATTTTAGTGGATTATTTAACATTAATAAACAATTGTCTCAGTCCAGCACACTAATCCTCATAGGATGTTCTCCTTTTCCTTTGATTTCATTCATGGCTTTTTTGCGGTAAAGCAGTTTAACAAAATGAATGTTTTTATTCTTAATGCCACTTTAGACTATTGAGTTACTGATATAGAAATCACACTGTTTTTGTGGCACCAACCATTCAGATCAATAAAAAAAAAAAAAGAGAGACAAGCTTGTTCTTGTAATTCAGTATTTTACTTCTTTGCAGTGTACATACAGTTTCTGAACCTGTCACTTGGGTCATAGTAATATTTCTTGCCCTATTAGCAGTCATTTTCCTCTTTGGTATGTTCATCCTCAAGTAATTTCTGAAAATGATACAGGAATTTGTGGTACTTAAATGCCTTCTTGTTCAGAAGAAAGTAACTCTTACTTATGAAAATTGTCAAGTTAATGAAAAGACCAGAGGAAATATTAGGCGTGGCCGCTTTATTTGTTTATGTATTTATTTTTGGTTGCCCTGGGTCTTTGCTGCTGCAGGCAGGCTTTCTCTAATTGGAGTGAGCAGGGACTACTCTTCATTGTGATGCATGGTCTTCTTGTTACGGCGGCTTCTCTTTTTGCCGGGCACAGGCTCTAGCATGGGTGGGCTTCAGTAGTTGCAGCACATAGGCTCAATAACTGTGGTGCTCAGGCTTAGTTTCTCCACAGCATGGAATCCTCCTGGACCAGGGATTGAACCTGTGTCCCCTGCACTGGCAGACAGATTCTTATCTACTGTTCCATGAGGGAAGTCCTAGGAGTGACCTCTTGATCTTGCCATTTGAGGTAAGAACAGGGTACCTGTCATCGTTCGGTTTCACCAAATGAGCTTTCCTCTTTGTCCCTCTGTCATGGCCTCACTTCACTGCCAATATTTATAGGAATGAGTTTTGGGGAAAATGATTCTATCTTAGCTTTCAAACTAACCAACTGAAATGCAAAACTTCCTGCACATGGAATAAAGTATATTAACTCCTCAGTAAGAATGTTACTCTGTGTGGGTGATGATGAGTTTTGACATGGGTATAGTTACTGTTCTCTGTAAGTCAGCAAAGAATGCTAAGGCTCCACCAGCCAGGGTCAAGGCCGGGCAGACCAAAGGATGCCTTTCAAGGGCATTAGAGTCACATCAGAAAAAGCCACAGCCCACCGCTTGCCTAATTAGGTTGCCCATGGACATTCCATTTAGCATATTGAATCCCTATTATGAAAAAACAGCCGTGTTTGATGTGTGTCTGCATTAGCAGGAGAGGTCAATTGGGGTCGAGAAGAAAATCCTGTGGGTTTATAAATACTTTGGTGTCATCTAGTCCTGTACTCTTGATGTTCTGCTGAGGAAGCAGAGGTCCTCAGAGGTTAACTGACCTCCCACAAGGTCATCCTGCTGCCAGGATGGGCAAAGCTGGGGCTCTCACACATGCCTCCCGAATTTCAGTTCAACTCTATTTCCACTCCATCACCTGTCTCCCCAGATGTCTGCCTTTTGCTTGCTTTGCACAGTAAACAGATGCTTGCTCCCACCCTCTCATTTAATGGAATTTGCCATGCTGTATTCTTTGCAAGAATGAACTTGCCTCTCTCCAATCTTCTCCCAAATGGTAAGCATGCTGATACTCAGCTCTCAAGAAGGGCTCATGAGAGCATAATGGCTACACTTTATGTCAGTCAGTTACAGGCTATAAATATGCCCTCCCAGGGCACAGACCTGGTGCACAGAACACTATTGGTTTTCCAGGCACTAAGATGAAGTAGGGAATGGTATGTGCTTGGATGAGGCCAGAAGGGTAGCAAGCAGGGAGCTGAGAGTGACAGTGGGCTCTGGAAAATATCTCTTCACCCTCCCAACTATTTCAAAGAGAATAATTCAAAGTTAAAAGAAAATAGTCACTGACTATTTTATTACTTTTGAATATTCCCATCAAAACTTATGCTTAAGAAGTTTTTTCAAAAGCTCAGCTAAGTGACAGTATTTCCAAAGTGGTGGTTCAAGAATATTTTCAGGTATACCTGTGAGGCTCTGGTTGAAAATGTACTAATAGGATAGATTGTGGGACTTTTATTGTTGATTCACATCGATAAACATCCAAAAGAAACACATGGCAAAAGTACTGCTATACATGCAAAATTTTAGAGTCTAAAGATGTAAATATATATCATATAAATGATATATATGTATATATATATGTAAAAGAATATGGAGAAAAAGACTAGAATGTGACACTTGATTTACCTATTCCAAATTAGGAATCAGTAAAAAACATGCATCTTTATCATAAAAAATGACTTCAAATTAGAGGCAAAAATGATAACCCTGAAAAGCCATGTATTAAATGCATAACAAATAATGCCCCCCAAACAAACCCTGATCAATAAGAGGATTGTGATTTGAATGAATGAAGTATAAAAAAAAATTCCGTATGTAAATATTTATACATAGCAGTGGAACAAAACAATTAAAATGTTCACCAGTGTGTGACTTCAAAGATTGAAACAGATTGAGCCAAAATTTTAAGAACTTGCTTTTGGCCTGATTAAAATGTAAGTCAGATCTCTTCCTTTCTATAACTGAAGTAATTTACTACTTTCTAGTGGACTATTCTGATTTATTAATATGGGAGTACAAAAGACAACACAAGAAACCTTTGTTTTTCCATTCTTTTATATCCTAGTTGATAAAGAATGCCAAATATTCTGGAAAAAGGAACTGTATTCATTAATTTATAAGAAGACATTGTGTCTTTTGTTTTACTAAGATGAATATATTTATAATTTTCCATTTTTATTCTTTATTGATTAATCAAATTTAGAAAGCAATCAGGTATAATGCATGCTAATTTATTCATTTTTGCCTCATTAAGAAAAATAAAGTAATTATATAAGGTGCAATATCTAATGGAATTGTAGAGCTGTCTGAGAAAATTCATTTCAAAGATGATGTTCTGAAGTTTGGCATATTCTAATTTCAGTGCTGCATTTTGATATAATATTGTATTATCTAAAAGTGAAGTGAAGGGTCTGGGACATTGGATGTGGTTCTTCGTCAAATGGGAAAATAATGTGACGTCTGCTCTGAGAATGACTTGGAGCCCAGAGGGGTAGTGCCATATCTCAGAACAGAATGGCTTGAGGAGGTAGAAGTGGCTGAGCCTCTTTATGCCAGAGGCAGGAGTGGAAATAAAGGGGCTCTGGTGGCAGGGGCAACTGGTACGGAGAAAATGTGGGAAGCATGCATAGAGTAGCCTGGGGGAGTTTTCTTGTTGTATTCCACATTTCCCTGAGTGGACATTGCCTTCAACAAAACCACTGTGAGGAGGGACAATGGCAGGCCAGCCCTTAGCTGAAAGCTTCAGGACAGTGTCAAGCACTGCGGTCCGGCTGTCAGGGAGAGTGTGTGAAAGTGGAGCTGTGAGCTGGACCCTGAATGCCCCCTCCTTTCCTTGCTCTCCACTCAAGAACTGGATTATCTATCACTGACGCAGCCACTGAGAAAGAGCAGTGCCTGTAAGTTCTTTTAGAGACAGCATCACTTGATGAGTGCTTTGGGAAGAGGTAAATGAAATGGGTAATAACTGAGCCTAGACTAACAAAAAAAGGAGAGTAAAATTAGGAAAAAAAAAATTGAACACAAAGGAAACTTGTCTAATGACCTAGAGAAGAAGTGTTTTAGTAGCAACATTAGACACAAAATATTGAAGGAAGGAAACTTCAAAAACTGAATAGTGAGTGTAAAATAAAGATACTCTTGGTCATGCAAGGTCTCAAAAGTGTCCACTTTGACAACATGGTTGAAAGAATTATATGTTCTGAAAGAATAAAAATAAACCAACTACTCCAGGAAATAAATAAGTAAAGTATATTATCTCAAAAAGCAGTGTCATGTACACATTTATCCACGTGGAAAAAAAAATCTACATGTTCAGAACGAAAGCTGAAGGTAATATTGCATTGCATCCATATATGACATTGTATGCACAAACACACATAGGTGCTCACAAATGCCCAGTACTCACAACTTTGTGCAGTCCCCTTCTCTACTGAATCTGTGCTGGCCTGTGTAAGTGACAGAATATTCCAGAAGAGACACTGTGACTTTTGGAGGTAGGTCAGAAGCCTGGAAGCTTCTGGTCTGATCTCTTGGAAAGCTTACTTTGGTGAAAATGAGCAGCCATGTAGGGAGTTTTAATAACCTGAGAAGGCATGTGGAGACTATTGAAGATAGCAGCATGGAGAAGCCAAATGGGAGCAAGTCCTCAGGTATTTCAGTCGTGTCAGTTGAGGCACCAGACATGTGATGAAAGGAACTATCTTGGATGTCTAGCCCAGTTGAGTCTTCAGACCACTCCAGTCCCAGCCATCCATCATCTGACTCCAGTAATGACATTACAGACCACAACTGAGAACTTTTCAAAAGATCTGGTTATCCTAAAAACTAAGATAAGCCATGAAATATTTTTAATTATAAAACAATAGATAACTGAAACAATTGAATGGTAGATTGATTACAAAAATTATCCTGACTACGTTTCTCTCCCAGTGTCTGTGCCCTTTACAATGCGAATTTGTAGTTCATTTAATCAAGAAGTGGGCTTCCTAGGTGGTTCAGTAGGTAAAGAATTCACCTGCAGTGGAGGAGGTGCAGGAGATCCAGTTTCAATCCCTGAGTCGGGAAGATCCATCCCCTAGAGAAATGGCAACCCACTGCAGTATTCTTGCCTGGAGAATCTCATGGACAGAGGAGCCTTGTGGGCTACAGTCTATGGGGTTACAAAAATTCAGACACAACTGAAATGACTGAGCACACACACAATCAAGAGGCGAAGTCTATTTCCCCATCCTTTGAGTCTGCATAGGTTTTGTGACTTGCTTTGGCCATTAGAATTTTGTTACATTAGATTGTAGCAAAAAGTGATACTGTGCTCAGTTCAGTTCAGTCACTCAGTCATGTCCGGCTCTTTGTGACCCCATGAACTGCAGCACGCCAAACCTCCCTGTCCATCACCAACTCCCGGAGTCTACTCAAACTCAAGTCCATCAAGTCGGTGATGCCATCCAGCCATCTCATCCTCGATCATCCCCTTCTCCTCCTTCCCTCAATCCCTCCCAGCATCAGAGTCTTTTCCAATGAGTCAACTCTTCGCACGAGGTGGCCAAAGTACTGGAGTTTCAGCTTTAGCATCATTCCTTCCAAAGAACACCCAGGACTGATCTCCTTTAGAATGGACTGGTTGGATCTCCTTGCAGTCCAAGGGACTCTCAAGAGTCTTCTCCAACACCACAGTTCAAAAGCATCAATTCTTTGGCACTCAGCTTTCTTCCAGTCCAACTCTCACATCCATACATGACCACTGGAAAAACCATAGCCTTGACTAGATGGACCTTTGTTGGCAAAGTAATGTCTCTGCTTTTGAATATGCTATCTAGGTTGGTCATAACTTTCCTTCCCTCACTTTCATCAAGAGGCTTTTTACTTCCTCTTCACTTTCTGCCATAAGGGTGGTGTCATCTGCATATCTGAGGTTAATTCTGAGCCAATCTGTGCTGTCTTTTGGAACTCTGCTACTATACTGAAGAAGATATATACTGCATATTAACAAGGGCTTGATATATACAACATACAATGAACAAATCAATCAATAAAAATGGTCAACAAAATCCACAGAAAGAAATGTAAATGGGTATCATGTATGTAAAGAGATGTCCAATTCCAGGAGTAGAGAAGTGCAAATGGGAACAATAATAAGACCCACTTTACAACCATCAGATTGTCCAAAGTGAGAAAGTTGGATAAATCCAAATGTGGGCAAACAGATTCTTGTGCATGCCTCCTTTCAACTCCGTGCTGTGGCAGGGTGGAGATTTGAGAGGGAGCTCAGAGGGACTGAACCTCTCCCACCCACCATCAATAAAACCAAGCTCAAATCTGGTTTTCAAGTTTCTTTCCAAGAGTCCTGCATCCTAGTAAATTGTTTGTGAGATGGGAATAATTTGATAGTGAAAATATTAGAAATGTTAGGTTAGTGCTCACCACCATGACATGGTGTCTTCGTTGTAGATGCTATATATAACAAAGTACCATAGACTGGTGGGCTTCTAAACTACAGACATTCCTCAGAGTTTAGGAGGCTGGAAGTCCAAGATCATGACCAGCATGTCAGGTTCTGGTGAGGTTCTCTTGGAGGTTGGTTGCAGAGTGCTGTCTTCCTGTTATATCCTTACAGAACAGAGAGCAGAGGGAGGGGGCGTGCTTTCTCTTAACTCTATAAAGGCACTAGTCCCACTTATGAGGCTGCACTCTGTGATCTCATATAATTCTAGTTATCCCTGAAAGATTCTACTTCCTATTAGCATTGCATTATGTGGTAGGGTTTCAAGACCTGAATTTGGGGAGGGTTACTAGCAGTCAGTCCATAACACGTTACATAATCTCATTGGCAATACATCACTGGGCAATTTGAGAGCATACCAACCCTCTCTTTCCAAAAAAGGAGCTCTTTAAGGAACAAAAGGCACAAAACGCACACCTCTCTCCAGGACCCTCACAGAATTTCATGTGGCCATCCTCTTATTGTATGTGTGTGTGTTCAGTCATGTGCGACTCTTTGCGACCCTATGGACTATAGCCGGCCAGGCTCCTCTGTGCATGGAATTTTCCAGGCAAGAATACTGATGTGGGTAGCCATTCCCTTCTCCAGGGGATCTTCCCAACCCAGGGATGGAACCCACATCTCCTGTGTCTCCTTGCATGTCTTGTATCTCCTGCATTGGCAGGCAGATTCTTTACCACTGAGCCACCTGGGAAGCACCTCCTCTTATTATCTCATGATGTTACAGTGATTCTTCTTCCTATCAGAGCATCATACTCAGAGCCTCTGCATGCAGGGTGAAGCCCCACCCCTCCCACCCCCACCCCCAGTGCCCTCATCAGCCTTGGCCCACAGCATTGCATAGAACTTGGGATCCAGTTATAAATTAGTCCCTAAGGGGCATGAGAACATCTCAGTAATTTGTTCTGACAAAAGCTAGATTAAACATTTCTAGGTCATTTGGTGCTCAGTGTGGCTCAATTAGACATACCCGAACCCACAGGCATCTGGCTTGTTGTATTTTAGGAGAGCAAACCAGTTTGAGATAGAAAGTCACCAAGGCAACTTCATGTGGCTGGGAGACAGGAAGCCATAAACCCTCCTCATCCCAGGCTTTGGGACAGACACCCTTTAGGTACCATTTGCTGCCATCAGCTTGTTAGGTTCTGTTAATGGGTATATGCATTCTAAAAGAACATGGATTTGCTTATTTATTTTCTTTTTCATATAGACTTCAAAGTGCCATTATTAATACAAGCACTGCTATCAAAGATGTCAGATCTCATTTTTTAAGATTTTAAATCTCAAATTTGGATTGTCTCTGCTATTTTATATTCAGAAGCTTTGTGTGATTCATCCCACAGCATGTGATATTGGATTCCTTAGGATTTCATATATTCCAGCAACTTGTAATGGTTTGTGTAAACATCATACCTGGCTTGCATTAAATGAAAGAGTTTAGTCATTTTAAATGCAGAGTAGTCCCCATTGGATCTCTATCTTTTAAAATTGATTTTGCTTTTAAGCTAGTGGCTTCATTATTTTTCTTTTAAAACTCAACTTATTTAGAACCATTTTCCCCTGTGACATTAATTTCAAACTAGCTTTTGTCTTGTGTAGTTTTCCTGAGGAATTTTTGGTCATAATGGGGGTGGCTGAGCAAATCTGACAAGCTAGATACATTTCCCCCGATTTACTTCATTTGAACAGCTTGGTATTTGCTTAGTATTCCATGGTGTAAGTACGAGGACTTCCCTGATGGCTCAGTTGGTAAAGAATCTACCTGCAAAGCAGGAGACCCAGGTTCAGTTCCTGGGTTGGGAAAATCTCCTGGAGAAGGAAATGACCACCTACTCCAGTATTCTTGCCTGGGGAATCCCATGGACAGAGGAGCCTGGCAGGCTACAGTCCATGGTGTTGCAAAAGTCAGACACAACTTAGCGACAGACAGACCATGGTATAAAACAACAGAAGGATTTTACAAACTGTTTTCAGGTTTAAATTACCTAACAAAGTTCTATACATTTTTTTTTTACAGGTTTAATGGGTTTGATAATTTTACCCTTTCACTCCTATCTGCACAAAACAAAACAAAAACCAGTGGTTAGATGCTACAAAGTGGGTGGTAGTGACTTAACCATATGCATGTTGCCAGGCCTGAGGACCTCTTCCATCCTTGTCAAGGGGAATGCTAACCTTCTCTCCTTTCATGCAACACCTATACATATTTTTAAAGGGGATTAAAACCATCAACAGCAACAGTGGCAGCTCCTAAACATCAAGTTAGGATTCTTGTTGAAAAGTAATGTTGTGGACTAAACCCATCCAGTGTCTGATTGCACATCAGATGATAAAGATCAGCTTCCCCTCTGAGGGAATGCTAAAACTATTCTCACTGCATCTCCTTTCCTTCCTTTAGAACATTTGCATGGCATATTATTTCAGTGCTATACTAAAAAGCCTCTTGATGAAAGTGAAAGTGGAGAGTGAAAAGGTTGGCTTAAAGCTCAACATTCAGAAAACGAAGATCATGGCATCCGGTCCCATCACTTCATGGGAAATAGATGGGGAAACAGTGGAAACAGTGTTAGACTTTATATTTTTGGGCTCCAAAATCACTGCAGATGGTGATTGCAGCCATGAAATTAAAAGACGCTTACTCCTTGGAAGAAAAGTTATGACCAACCTAGATAGTATATTCAAAAGCAGAGACATTACTTTGCCGACTAAGGTCCGTCTAGTCAAGGCTATGGTTTTTCCTGTGGTGATGTATGGATGTGAGAGTTGGACTGTGAAAAGGGCAAAGCACCGAAGAATTGATGCTTTTGAACTGTGGTGTTGGAGAAGACTCTTGAGAGTCCCTTGGACTACAAGGAGATCCAACCAGTCCATTCTGAAGGAGATCAGTCCTGGGATTTCTTTGGAAGGAATGATGCTAACGCGGAAACTCCAGTACTTTGGCCACCTCATGCGAAGTGTTGACTCATTGGAAAAGACTCTGATGCTGGGAGAAACTGGGGGCAGGAGGAGAAGGGGACTACAGAGGATGAGATGGCTGGATGGCATCATTGACTCGATGGACATGAGTCTGGGTGAACTCCGGGAGTTGGTGATGGACAGGGAGGCCTGATGTGCTGCGATTCATGGGGTCACAAAGAGTCAGACACGACTGAGTGACTGAACTGATATAGGGAGCCAGCTACGTAATAAGCACTTGTGTAATGCTCGGGTTTCCAGGAAGCTTAGCAGTTACTTGTCCAGTCAACCATTGAATAAAGTGTCATAGGACTATTCCCAGGTTAGAGGATGTCTCTAGAGGATTAGCAGTTATTGATATCATTTTCCTTCCAATGAGATGGACAGTTTAGGACTCTTTAAGTCAAAGGGTTTTGTCTACCCATTTTTTGCTATCAAATACAGTGCTAGGAAATAATCTTATTTTTCTACCTTGCTTCGAGTTTTCTGTCAAAAGTGACATTTAAAGATATGAATAGCTCTGGAACTCAAGGTGGCAGAGCTTGGTGATGGGATATAGTAGAAAGGTTTTGCTCATAGCTCCCTTGTCTTTGGCAGAAATGCAGTAGGTATTTCAGTAGGGAACAGTAGTAATGGGAAGATGGTCTGGTTCTTTTCTTGGACTTTATTCAGAGCAGAAATCTTGGGTCCACTGTGTCTGTCAATGATAATTCTCTTAATTCACCAAGGACGATGGGAGATGAGAGTCTTTCTGTCCTCTAGAAGAACCATAGGATGCAAGTTAGCAAAATCGTCTAACAAAGAAGCTTTTTTAAAAAAGTGTGTGTTTATTTATTTATGGCTCTGCTGTGTCTTCATTGCTACATGTGGGCTTTCTCTAGTTGCAGCAGGCGGGGGCTGCTCTTCCAGTTGTGGTGTGCAGCTTCTCATTGTGGTGTCTTCTCTTGTTCAGCACAGGCTCTAGGCTTGCAGACTTTGGTAATTGTGACCTGTGGGCTCAGTAGTTGTGGCACATGGGCTCTAGAGAACAGGCTCAGTAGTTGTGGTACACAAGCTTAGTTGCCTCATGATGTGTGGAATCTTCCTAGACCAGAGATTGAATTTATCCCCTGCATTGGCAGGCGGATTCTTAACCACCAGACCACCAGGGAAGTTCTAATGAAGAGCTTTGAGCAAAGTTCGTGTGCAGGTGTTATATTTTCTCCTCTCGCAGTGTATTCATCTTCTGGAAAGGAGGCACATAGATCTTCTTGTAAATAGCTTACAAGCAATAGTTATGGTCTTATTAACTTCCTTTTGTTCCTCAAGGAAAAGAAAATAATTCCATAGTTACTTTAGATTGTCCCAAGAGTTTTGAAGGTCTCTTCTAACATCTCTTTGATTTTGGTTCATTTTTTGAACCAAACATGGTTCTTTGATTTTATCAGTTGGAAACCAATGTCTGAGACAGTATTCTTTGATGCATAAAATATCCTATTTGATCTCTTAAGCTAAAAAAGATGGATGATTGTCTGCCTTGATGACAGTGTAAGAATACTAAGACCATAATCCCAAGTCTAGTAAATGCTTAGAATTTCTATGCAGGAGTATTTTCATCCCGGCAGTCTGGAGATGACCATTTACAGATTTCAGACTGGTCACAAGTTTGTATACGTATTTGACTTGTTGTTTTGCTTTCACTTAGTTTGCAACTTAGGATTCTTGTTCTTTCTTTTTGATTTTGCAAATGTGAAAATATGAAGGTTTATGATAAATCTGTAAGTAACGGTAGGGAACTGAAAGAGGTTGTCTACTGTCTGCTGTTGGTAGGATAAGGAGAGGGGCAAACTTTATTTAAGGTGAGAAAAGAAACAACAAAAGACCAAAAAGCAGTAATATGACTATGGGCAGAATGGAGATGGGGCAGTGTAAGTGAGCTCATTTGTGAGAAGACTAGTTAATATAGAAAATTAGTAAATCAAGAAAAGTATCAAAAGTGTATTATTTAGAGATATCAAAGTAACCATCAGAAGAACTATAAACAATATTAGGAGAAAGTGGTTCCTCCTGAGGAGTGAGACTGTTTATCGTGAAATCTGTGCTATTCAATATTTTTTATGTACATGCATCTTGTACTTTGATGAAAAATTTAAAAATTAACCTTGTTTATGGTTCAACTTTCCAAAGCTACGTAAAGATAGAATTAAGTCTCCACACCTCCTTCACACTTCCTCTCCGCTGAAGTGACTGATGTGTTTTTCAGATATTTACAAGTAAGTATGCTGGTGTGTCATGTATATATTTCTGTTCCATATAGGATTCTTTTTCTTGTGTTATCTTTTCTTATTACAACAAATACATTTTCTAATTAAGTCTGATCTAAATTGGAGTCTAAAAGCTGAGGCAAGTTTTAATTCACTTCAGTATACTGGATTTGAGGCAGATGTTATGGCCCTAAACACTATTTATGATTCTTGAGCAGCACCATTTTCTTTCTGTAAATTAGGTACTACCTTAATTATAGACTCTTGGGTATCATTGTTTTTCACACTTGCAAGGTACTGACTGTAACATAACTCAGCTTTATCTATCTATTTATATCTGTTTATCTATCTTATTGAAGTATAGCTGACATACTATTATCAGTTACATGTGAAAAAAGTGAAAGTGTTAGTTTACTCAGTTATGTCTGAATCTTTGTGACCCCATGGACTGTAGCCCACCAGGGTCCTCCATCCATGGAATTCTCGGGAAGACTGGAGTGGGAAGCATTCCCTTCTCCAGGGAATCTTCCAGACCTAGGGATTGAACCTGGGTCTCCTGCACTGCAGGTAGATATTTTTTACCATCTAAGCCACAGGGAGGCCCTGTGTGCAATTTTAATGTCATACACTACTTATATTAACATAAAATAATGGTTATATTCCCTGTGTTGGACAACATATCCTCATAGCATGCCTATTTTAGAGGACAGTTTGTTCCTCTTAACCCCTCGCCCCTATTGTGCAGCTTATTTAAATTAACACATGGTTTCTTAATCCTGCTAAGGGTCTTCAGTAACTAACACTTCAATTATTTTGTCCTTATTTAGTGCCTAGTTTATAACCTTGGTCATTTAAATATAAAAAAACTCATTGGAAGTTCAGGTCCCTGCAGCTACTAGAATTAAGCATTTAAATCACAGTTGTACTATGTCCTTGGGTTCTGTATCCCTCCACATTCTAGGGCAACATGAATTTCTCAAAAGGTCAAGGTAGGCCTTTGTCACGTCCCTGACAGATGATCATCTTTCTTCTTCCTAAACATCCACGGAAATAAGAAGCTCACTACCTCCTAAGGCCAAGGGACTCGATGCTGAAAAATGTGAAAAGTGGGTATCGGGATTGAGAGATTGAGTGTACTCAAAGGACAGGAAATCATACTTAAGGATTGGAATCTTAAGAATTTAAATTTGAGTCCTTGAATTTTTGGGAATATAGGATTTCGGCCACACCTATATGGATGATTGAAGTGGATCAAGCCTAATAAGGTAACTGAAGGTCAGGAAGTTGTGGAGACAGGAGCCCTTATGTTGGATAAGTGGATTCCTGTTGTCCAAGATGATGGCAGAGGTGGTTGGGTAGAATGGAGTCAGTCAGTGAATATTGGAAAGAAACCGAGAGACGGAGGAGCCTGGTAGGCTGCAGTCCATGGGGTCGCTAAGAATCGGATACGACTGAGCGTCTTCACTTTCACTTTTCACTTTCATGCATTGGAGAAGGAAATGGCAACCCACTCCAGTGTTCTTGCCTGGAGAATCCCAGGGATGGGGGAGCCTTGTGGGCTGCCATCTATGGGGTTGCACAGAGTCAGACACGACTGAAGCGACAGCAGCAGCAGCAGAGGTCACTAATTGCCATTTACAAAGAAAGAGAGGAAAAATATCTGCAAAGTTACCACTTCAGGCGCTATTAGGATGATTTCATATTTCTCAGTCATATATCTTTCATAAATCAGATTTATTACTGTGATTCTCTTTCCTGAATGCCATTCTCCAATACATGTACTAGGGCCTGGAGGCTTTTCCAAGAACAACAACTACTAGAAAAAAGTCATGGTGTGTATTTCCACATAGAAACTGGCAGCAAAAGATTGCACAGTGAGGGCAATGCACTCAGAAGGTCTATACACTCAGCCCCCGGAAAAAGAAAACTAAGCAACAAAAATATCCTTGTCCTATAGAGAAATAGACTTAGTTTCACCAAAAAATGAACATGAACATTTTTTGGAGATTGCACCATTTTAGAAAAAAAAAATCCTGAAACAATGGAAAAATTAAGCTATGCTTTGTTGTGCATATAATTTGAAAATGTTTGTTAATTACATGATCCATGCCCAACGATGGGCTTATGTGCATGGTGTCCAGACTATGATAGTTTCCAAATCTTGGACCAAGTCTGATAAGAATGGTGTTGATTTTCTTGTCATCTTTAAAGTTCCATCTTCTGCAAAACTGGGACTTGGTGTGCTTTCCTTAACATTTTATTCAAATACCAGGGTGCTCTCTCTTTATGGGGAAAACTGACATGTTTTAAACAGACAAGCAGAAATTCTTAAACTGTGGAATGTTGAGACCAGGGTATCTGTGTCTGCCTGAGGTTGAATTCCCAAGCCATCTGACTATCCCTGACCTAAGTTTGATTTTGGTGAGAATTGTGTACTCCACAAGAGGCGTAATGCTCCCTCATATTCCAGTGCTCCCCTACTTTGCTGAGCCTCTTTGAAGTGAGGTTGAAAACCGTGTCTCTGGTTTTGGCCAACAGATAGTGAATAGAAGAGATATTAGCTTCTTTTCATCAGAGGCATTTCAGAGGCAGTGTGAGCTCTTTACCTTTTCTCTTCACAATCCTGAAATCATGATGGAGGGAGCCTGTATCTCTAAGTCACCATGTGGGAGATAAGTTACCTTGGGGAATTGCTTGTCTGTGTTGGCTTTAAATGACTGGAGAAATAAATTGCTGTCATGTTAAGCCACTGAGACTTGGAGGTTTGTAATACTTTGTTAGAACAGTCCAGCTTAACCTGATTAATAAACCTCCTAGCCAGAAGACTCTTCTGTGGGAGCTGAAAGCTCAGGAGGGGTATGATTTGAACCTCTTCATGTCTCTTTTAATCTCTGGTTTCCTTTTAGTCCAACCCATCAGAAGATATGCTGGCTACTAAAGATGTGCTTAGGAAATTGGATAGTTTTCACTAAAATGAAATTTGGGCTTTATATATTAGTTTCAGTTATCGATGTGATCTTACTACTCGGATGCAAAATTGACTATGAGAAAGGTGAGAAATTTAATTTTTGAGGAGGGTGCAGAGAAATGGAATAGATAATTATATTGAAGCTACGTGACTAAAGCATTGCATAGACTTCTTTTGCCTGTAAAAATGGTCAGTCTTTTTATTTTTGGTTAAAAATCTGAAATGTTTAGCAGAGATTCTTACCTATCTTCTATTCTCCTCCTCTTTGTGGTAAGAAGGAATTGCCTCAGTCATTTGCATTTTCCCCAGGGAAATAAGGACTTTCTTTTCCTGAGGATTTGGGCCATAGGCAAGCATTTCACCCTGTCTTCATTGTGCCCTCTAATATCCATCGCAGCACTCTGCTGATTCCCTGCATTTATCTGTTATAATCTTTTTTCCCTTCTTAAATATTGAAGTATTCAATATAATTGACTTACAATATTACATTAATTTCAGGTGTACAGCATAGAGATTGGATATTTTTATATATTGCAAAATGGTCACCAGTATGAGTCTAGCTACCACCTGTCACAAAGTTTTTACAATATTATTGATTACATTTCCTAAGCTGTACATTACATCCCCATGACTTATTTATTTTGTAACTGAAAATCTGTATCTCTCAATCTCCCTTCAGCTGTTTCACTGAACCTCCCCACCCTCTTTCCTCTGGCAACTGCCAAGTTGTTCTCTGTGTTTATACATTTGCTTCCATTTTGTTGTGTTTGTTCAGTTGCTTTGTTTTTTAGATTCTACATGTAAGTGAAACCAGACAGTATTTGTCCTTCTCTGTCTGATTTATTTTACTTAGTATGTTACCCTTTAGGCCCATCCATGTTGTCACAAATGGCAAGATTTCATTATTTTTTATGGTTAATAATATTCCATTATCAACCACATTTTCCTTATCTATTCATTTATTAATAGACATGTTGCGGCCATATATTGGTCATTGTTTGTGTTACAATGAGCATTGGGGTGCATATATCTTATCAAATTAGTGTTTTTATTTTTTGATGAAAAAAATTACCCAGAAGTGAAACTACTGGATTGTGTGATGATAATTCTATTTTTAAATTTTGGGGGGAATCTCCCAAACAGTCTATGCTGTTTTCCATAGTGGCTGCACCAATTTAATACCATCCCACCAACAGTCCATGAGGGTTTCCTTTTCTCCACATCCTCGCTAGCAGTTGTTATTTTTTTGTCTTCTTGATGATAGTCATTCTTACAGATGTGAGGTGATATCCCACTGTAGTTTTGATTTGCATTTCCCTTATGATTAGTAATGCTAAACATCTTTTCAAGTGTCTTTCTGTTCAGGTTGTTTATTTTTGATGTTAAGTTGTGTAAGTTCTTTGTATATTTCAGGTATTAACCCCTTATCTGATATGTGATTTGCAAATATCTTCTCTCATTCAGGAGGCTGCCTTGTCATTTTGTTGATAGTTTCCTTCAATATGCAAACGCTTTTTAGTCTCAAGTAGTCCCGTTTCTTTAGTTTTGCTTTGGTTTTCCTTGCCTGAGGAGATAACATGAAAAAAAAAAGTTTCTAAGAATGATGTCAATGACCTATGTTTCTTCTAAAAAGTCTTATGGTTTCAGGACTTACATTTAATTTTTAATCATCCAGGATACAAGCCTGAGTAATGAGGCTCCAGAATTTGTGCTCCTTACACAGGAAAGGTCATGGATGGAAGGGGTCTGTCTCTCATGCATTCTCATAACTGAGATGATTTTTTAATTTTCTCTTTAAAATATTGCTGCCAAAGCACAGTCATTTTTCTCTTTAGACATTTTCAATAACAAACAACTCACTACCTTTTAAAGTAGACCACCCATCTTCTGAAAAATTCAGATTTTTGAACAGCTTCTCTAATTATTGAAATAAAAGCTTTACTCCCCCCGTTTCTATTTCTTTCCCTTGGCACAGGAAACAGCTCTAATCCTTCCTCCACTTGACAGTCCTCTGACACAGGACACCATCTACCATGAGCTCCCTGAATTCTCTCTTCTTCTGATGGTACACCCCTAGCTTCCTGATGGTTGCCCATTTAAGACACAGTTTCCCATGTATTTGTCCTAGCCTCCGATACCTCTTCTGAAGGTACTCTAGCTCTTCTTGAATTAAGCCTCTCAACTAAACCACATAAATCATAGTAACCTGTCCACTCCCCTTTTGGCTTAGATTGTGGTATCTGAATATATTTCTTCTATTTGCTAATATGATGCCTTAGTTAGGTTCTTTTAGGTTTCAGGAAGCAAAGACAAAACTCAAGTTCAGGAGATAAAGCGTTGTGGTAAGGCTAGGTGAGGAAATGGGGAGCTGTGGGCCACACTGAGGCCACTGCCGCAACTCTGGGCCCCGCAGGAATTTCAGGAGGTTTCCTCCGGGAGCTGAGCCTGTCCCTGCATCCCTCATCCCCTCTCTGCAGCCCGGTCCCTACGGTGACTCAGCGAGTCTCTGGTGTGCACCGCTTCCTCCTGCCTTCTGGCTGCCTGATGCTTTCTTCTCTCCTGCCCTTGGCTCCTACTGTTTTGGGGCTTCTTCCTGCTGCTTCTCTTTGTAGTTTTTCAGGTTCACATTAAGACATTTTAGCCCAGAAAATGTGTAGGCTGCCCTCCCTCTCCTGATCTGAATTTCAAAGTAAATGCCATGCAAAGTTTCATAAGATAAATATAAATAAATCTAGGAAAAGTTCTGATTTTTTCCTCCACGATGATGAAGTTTTTATAAAATAAAATAGCAGTTATTTCTAAAATAATTTTTTGATACTCTGGTGGTTAGATATGAACTTGGTTTGCATAATTGGTAAATAGAATATTTTTTATCCCCTCTACCAACTGCTATTTCTTGCTTCTAACTATTTTTTAATAATGTTGGGGTCTCAAAAAATCTAAGCAATGAGATCTGACAGCTTAATTAGGTCGCAATTGTGCCTGTTGGGCAGGGTCCCTGAGCCAGGCTGCTCTTGAGTCAGGCATGCCTTCATGGTCCAGCCAGCTATAATCACAGTTGCAGAGCTACCTGGTACCAATTAACTAATTGGGTGGGTGTGGCTGGAATCCCAGAGCAGGTGATGGGCCTGACAGACAGAGTGCCTGGCTGTTCATACATTTACTATACACACCACTGGAGGACTTGCTTACTGCCACGTGCTACACCATGCTCAATTCCTTCACTAGTGATGCACTCAGTGAAGTTCAAGCTGTTGCATGTCACCAACCTTTCCAGGGACACTGGTCTTCACAGACTAGGGCTCCAGGAAGCCATGTGGCCCTGGCCAGGCCATGTTAGTTAGTGTCTGCAGGTGGCAAGGGGGTAGGGGAAGCCACCAGGCTCTCCACCTACATGGACACTTTCACACTCCTTTCATCTCCACCTGAGTTTGGAGGGCAGACCAGCTGGGAACCTTTGGAGGGTGCTAGGATTTTTACGACTTTATGTTGGTTGAAGATTTCAGTGATATTGGATTAAATGTATCTATCAAAAAAATTTTTTTTTCTTCTCTTTAATTTACAATATTGTGTTGGCTTCTACCATACAACAACATCCCATGGACTGTAGCCTACTGGGCTCCTCCGTTGATGGGATTTTCCGGGCAAAGGTACTGGAGTGGGTTGCCATTTCCTTCTCCAGAGGATCTTCCTGATCCAGGGATCGAACCCAGGTCTACCTGCATTGAAGGCAAACGCTTTACCCTCTAAGCCACTAGGGAAACTCCTAAGTCAGAAATAGAAAAACAAATTTCGTAGATGTGTCTATTTTTGCTCTAATCTTGCCATTGTTTTTCCAAGGAGGTGAGATCTGCGTGTAGAAATAGTCCATGAGTTGTCCATGTGAACACAGACATTGAATCACAGGCAGACCCCGGAGAGCCATCCGCTGGGCCCTCATCTTCCCTTGATGCCCCCTTATGCTTATCTGGAGGTCCCTTTGGTGGGCACATTTGAACTCTCCTGATTGCTTCTACCTGGCCCTGGAGGTTTCCCTTCTCCTTGCAGTCTGCCTGTGACAACTGATGTTTGTTGTGGGATAGCCTGTCAAGTTGCCCAATGGCAAAGACCTTGTTTCCTGAGGTGCAAGGTTGGGGAGGTTGCTGGTAGTTTGGGGAGAAAATGTGGATTGCTTTTATTTTCCTGCCTGGGAGTAATTATACAGGAAAGCGATGTCCTGGGCATGCTCCCCCGCCAGCAGCAGCTGTCAGTGCTCACGGGGGAAGAAGTGCGGGCTCTCCTCCCCTCCCTACTTCCCTTTCCCCTGTAAGCCCAAGGTAATAAAATCAAATCAAGCATTACTCTTTTTACATTGAAAATGCTCTTGAATTTGAATTATGGATTTAAGTGGCTCCTAAACAGAGTCCCCAAGGGGCTCCAAGTGCTGCCAGATTGCAGGGGAGCCAGCAGGGGAGGTGCATCAGCTGTCTCTGACAGAGATGATGGCTTCCTCCGTGGGGGGAAACCAGCCACTCTCACCTCCAGCTCAAGGTTTTTCTCACCTCTCTGAAATTGTATTTTGTATTTGGTCAGATTCCCTGCCCAGGGTGGATTCAGAGACCTTCTTCCACCTTTTGCACAGCTGGATCCATTTACAGGTCACATACAGGCCCCTGATGTTGAGCCAGGTTATTCTCTTGGGCTTTGAAGACCCTTGATATGGGTTTGGGGAAGACTGGAAAAGCTACTGGTCTATAAAAGTTTTTGAGGAAGTGGGAGAGATGGGGAAGAAATGCACAGGGAAAAGAGAGAATCTGTCAGAAATTAGATGCAATTTCCTCCCCAGGGTGGCCTTCCCAGGTGGCGCTTGTGGTAAAGAATCCGCCTGTCAATGTAGGAGACAGAAGCGATGTGGGTTTGATCCCTGGGTTGGGAAGATCCCCTGGAGAAGGGCATGGCAACCCACTCCAGTACTCTTGCCTGGAAAATTCCATGGACAGAGGAGCCTGGTGGGCTACAGCCCACAGGGTCGCAAAGAGTCGGACATGGCTGAGCACATGGTGCACACCTCAGGGCAGCCGAGGCTCTCTGGAACTGGACGTGGGGTTCAATTCTGCCACCTATTTCCAGACTGAACTAACTAGCAATTCTCTTTCAGGATCCTCTCAATCTTGCAGTGGTTCAGAACATCTTGCTTTCCTTCAGTGTCCACTGGACATCTGTTCATCTGGTCACCCATGTTCCCACCCAAGGTGGATCTTCTACCTCAGACTGATGCTCTGCTGCCTGCTGCATAAGAAAGGAGACAGGATCAAGGGAGTGCTTGTCTGACGGGGAAACGTCCTGGAGCAACCTTCTCACAGAGGTTTCTCCTTGGTTGCAATGAGCATTTCTCCTCCTGACACATCCTGTCCTCCAACTTGTATGTTGTGCCAGCGGTGGGTATGATTTTGGAGCTATTCCTTGGAGAAGGAAATGGCAACCCACTCCAGTACTCTTGCCTGGAAAATTCCATGGACAGAGGAACCTTGTAAACTGCAGTCCACTGGGTCGCAAAGAGTCGGGCACGACTGAGCAACATCACTTCACTTCACTTCACTTTATAGTATTCTTGCAAAATGATTGTGGAGTGTGCTGTCTGTGCCTAAGAACTTTATTCCGCATCTTAAAATTCCCAGCCTGCCTTGCAGTATTTAGAAGAACAAATACATTACATGGATAAACACTTTGGGGGAAAAACATAGGAGCTGTTACCTAGAATGAGGTTCCCATACATAGCTGAGCTCCAGAATCCCCTCAGGGGATTTTATTATTATTTAAAAAAATTTAAATTTATTGTTTTTTGACTGCACTGGGTCTTCATTGCTGCACGTGGGCTTTCTCTAGTCGCAGAGAGTGGGGACTACTCTCTAGTTGTGGCGTGCTGGCTTCCCATTGTGTCGCCTTCTCTTGGCGTAGAGCGTAGCCTCTAGGGTAAGAGGGCTTCAGCAGTTGTGGCCCTTGGGCTTAGTTGCTCTGCAGCATATAAGGGATTGAAATTGTGTCCCTTGCATTGGCAAGCAGATTCTTAACCAATGGATCACCAGAGAAGTCCTCCTCAGGAACCTGTAGAGATTCAGCATCCCTGGGTTCCACCCCAAACCTATTGAGTCTGAATCTCCAGGTAGGAGGCCTGGGAATTTCTGTTTCAAAAATTCCCCAGATGATTTCGATGTTCGGTTGGCTTTGAGAACTCTTGGTGGGGGGTGTGACAGTCACAGCCAAGAGGTGACAACTAAGCTCATAGATAAATGACAAGTGCTAGGTGAACCCCTGAACAAAGTTCTCTGGAAGCTCACTCCATGCCAGAGGAGTGAGGAGAGGTAGGGAAAGGGAGTGATATAGAGTGAATTCTTGAAAGATGAATAGTTTTCCAAGAAAGATATAGGTGCAAGGCGATCTCAGGCCCTGGAAATGCCTCTCACCAAAGTGTGGAGGTGTTGAGGAAATGTGGGGAGTTGAGTATGGAAGGAGAATGGGGTACCCTTGGCAAACACAAAGAATGAGTCTGGTATTGGGGTCCACAAGCTGTAGTGTGTGGTTCGGAGGAAAGTCTACGGCTCGAGTTTGGCATTTCTATACAGTGCCCCTGGGTTGATGTTCAAGAGAAAATGTGAAATGGTTTGAGATCCAGGAAAGCTGTCTGGCTCGAGACCTAATTTTGGAAGCCAAAGCATAGTTAAGCTGCTAGGCATCTGTGCTGCTGGGTGCTGCTATGAGAGCTGCTACATAGACTCTGGGGGTAGTCCTGGGAAACTCAGGCCTCTGAAACTCTGGAGGGCACCCAGCACTTTCTATGGACATAGTTTCAGAGGATTCTCATGTCTAGACAGAGTCCTCTTGAGGCTGACTCTGCAGTGGGTGCAGGTTGTAGGGTGAGGGGCCTCATGGACTGTAGCCTGCCAGGTTCCTCTGTCCATGGGATTTTCCAGGCAAGAATACTGGAGTGGGTTGCCATTTCCTTTTCCAGGGCATCTTCCCCACCCAGGAATCAAACCCATGTCTCCAACATCTCCTGCCTTGGCAGATGGGTTCTTTACCTGTAGAGTCACTGGGGCTTCTTTCGAAATATGATCCTTTGCTATCTTCAGCTGCCCGTGATCACAAATGTGGTTGCCAGGCTATTGACGGAACCCCTCTGACCACCATCCCTTCTTCCAACAAAGAGCTGATACCAGAGCACAGGGTCTTCTCATTCATGGGTTTATTTGACAAACGTTTATTGAGCATCTGCTCTGAGCCAGGCATTGGGTTTGGCTTGGTGGACATGAAGTTGAATAAGACGCAATACACAGGCATATGTCTGCTTCTGCCACAGATGTTATTTTTAAAGGTCTGTGTCCCCTCCTGTATGTTTTGTCTCTGAGCAGAGGAGGGTCAATAGCCTGCCATTTCTTACCAAAAAATGTGCTATGGGTTGACTAAACTCCAATGAACATAGAAAACCTGAAGAATTTATTTTTAACTTATTTTATTCTCCAACAAAGAGTTTTAATATTGCGTCTAGGGTATAAGTCATTCCCCTAGGAGAGCTCTATTTGAGAAAAATTGGTTGAATACAGTTCCTAGTTTTGAATTATC
Organism: Capricornis sumatraensis; assembly: GCF_032405125.1. NCBI lineage: Eukaryota > Metazoa > Chordata > Mammalia > Artiodactyla > Bovidae > Capricornis > Capricornis sumatraensis. Next base: position 218,354,323 of record NC_091069.1, read on the forward strand.
TTTTTGGATAACAAAACCTTTTGGTGAACAATGATGATAATAATATGAAGAAATAGATGCTCTGGAAGAAATAGATGCTCTGGAAGGTGTTAAAAGAGGGAACAAAAATCTCAGACATTTTTAATGCTATGTCCGGTCTCTATACAAAAACCTGTCAGCTTCATGCTGTTTTTTAGTCAATTTCACAGTGGGGAACAGAAAGGCTGATGGCTTAAGAGAAACAAGTTCAAAGTTGGCAACACAATTGCTGAAACATTTTCTCTAAAGGAGAGCTTTTCATTTGTAGCTAAATATATGGAAATAAAAACCAAATGGAAGTGCAGGCACACATATGGGGACGGGGTAGAGGGCCAGGTGATGTTTGTGGGAACTGCAGCCTCCAGGGAGGGTTAAGGAAAACGGGGAACTTTAGGCACCCAAACTGACTGTGAGTGTGTGGAGTGTAGGCTTTGCTGTCTTTCTAGTCTGAGAAAAGGGCGTCATCCAGAGTCAGCACCTGATCCTCTCCACAGCTCTGTCACCACTCAGTACCCATGGTAGGTCTCAGTAAATATTTATGGAATGAATAATTTGTTTTTTATTAATATGAACATTAACAAGTGCTCTACACCAATGATGGTTCTGGCCATATTATCATTCTCCCAGAGTTCAGCTATTAGCAGCAAACCCAAGAGAAACTCAGTTGAATTACTCTTGAGTTCCATGTCAGATTTTTTAAAGGGAAGGGGACTATTTAAGTTGTAGGAACCAACACTTGACCCTCATGACCACCAAGTGTACCCTGGGCTTCGCCAAAGGAGTGTCACTAAAGGAAGGCTATGAAGGGAACTTGCCACACACGGTCTGTCTTGTGTCCTGAGGAAAAGCAGCTGTTTGGATCTGACAAAGGAGGCCACGTGAAATCTGGTGTGGCTGGTGAGTGACGAAGGGGACATAAAATCAGCAGGGGGCGAGGACGAGATGTCGGTGGAGGTGTCATTTTTCTTGAGAGAAAAGGAGGCAGGAGGTGTTAAGAGTGTTGATAAATGAAAGCAGGACTCTTTCCTGTCTACTGGATGTCTCAAAAGCCCCTCCTCTGGGAGTCCCTTTCTCTTTTTAAAACATGTATCTTATTGAGGTATAGTGGATTTACAGTGTTATTTCTGCTGTACAGCAAAATGATTCAGTTATATATAAATATATACATATATATTTTTTCATATTCTTGTCCATTGTGGTTTATCACAGGATACTGAAGATAGTTCCCTGTGCTATATAGTAGGACCGACTTTAACCACTCTCTATATAATAGTTTGCATCTACTAACCCCAAACTCCTAATCTGTCCCTCCCCCCAACCCTGTTCCCCCTTGGCAACCACAAGTGTGATCTCGTCTATGAGTCTGTTTCCATTTTGTAGATAAATTCATTTGTGTCGTATTTTAGATTCCACGTATGTGATATCATATGGTATTTGTCTTTCTCTTCCTGAATTACTTAGTATTAGGATCTCTAGGTCTATCTATGTTGCTACAAATTGCATTGTTTCCTTCTTTTTATGGCGGAGTAGTATTCCATTGTATATATGTACCATGTCTTCTTTACCCATTCATCTGCCAATTTAGATTGCTTCAGTGTCTTGGCTGTTGTGAATAGTGCTTCTATGAACATAGGGGTGCGTGTATTTTTTGAATTAGAGTTCTTGGATATATGCCCAGGAGTGGGATTGCTAGATCATCAGGCAACTCTGCTTTTAGGTTTTGAGGAACCTCCATACTGTTATCCATGGGCTGCCTCAAGTTGCTTCAGTTGTGTTAGACTCTTTGCCATCCTGTGGACGGTAGCCTGCCAGGTTCCTCTGTCCATGGGATTCTCTAGGCAAGAGTACTGGAGTGAGTTGCCATGCTCTCCTCCAGAGGATCTTCTGGACCCACAGATCGAACCTGCAGCTCCTGTGGCTCCTGCATTGCAGGCAGATTCTTTACCACTGAGTCACTGGGGAAGCCCACTGTTATCCATAGTAGGTGCAAAAACTCACATTCCCACCAACAGTGTAGGAGGGTTCTCTTCTCTCCACATCTCCTGAGAGTCTCTTTCTGATCCATATAATAAATAGGATGCATAGTGTTTCTATCAACCAACATGTGTGCTCTTTAAAAGTCTACTGAAATATGTTTGAAATATGTTATCTTCAGTGACATCAACAAAAATTCTAAAGGGAAAAATGAGTCCATAATCAACTCACAAACCAGTTGGTTCCTTTGCTGCTCTGTTCGGTATGTGTGCATCAGGGACAGCTCCTGACAGGCCCAGCTGGTCACTTGGATCACACGTGGCACAGATGGTACTGCGCTCTCGCCACACACCTTTCCTCACTGTATGTTACATGCCTGACATCCCCAGGGCTTTTCCCAGTGGCCAGATGCTTTTGGCTGCCACGTGGCCCACACTTTTCTGGTCCTGCGGGAGCCTTTCAACCTACTGGCCCCAGACTTTTCCAAGCCCTGCTTTTACATAACAAGGCTGTTCATTCAAAAGGTTGCATTTTTGAGGGGGTGAGTGAGGTGTGGGGTGTAGTAACTCCTTATTCCTAGCACATGCATGGGAAATTCTATCAAATCTTTCTATATTTTGATCTATTTCAGACAACACCATTTTATTGCCTTATGCATGCCTGCTAAGTTGCTTTTGTGTCCAACTTTGTGTCCCCACAGACTGTAGCCCATCAGACTTCTCTGTCCATGGGGATTCTCCAGATAAGAATACTGGAGTGGGTGGCTACACCCTCCTCCAGGTTATTGATTTATATGATTTCAGAAATCAGTCTATAGTATCCTAAAGCACATATATCTTGCTTTGTTTATAACTTTCCTATTTGGGGATTGTTATACCACTTCCCAAATAATGCCGAAATAAACATTTGTAAAATTCAATGGACATGAATTTGCACAAACTCTGGGAGACAGCGAAAGACAGGGAAGCCTGGGGTGCCACAGTCCATGCGGTCACAAAGAGCCAGACGTGACTGAGCGAGGGAAAAACAACAACAACAAACATTTGTAATCTACTGTTCTTTCTTTTGGATTATTTTCTTATTTAATTAACCTTAATTCTTGAGGTTAAATCCCAAGTCCAATCATGAATCAAGGAACTTAAATTTATTTTGGCTTGTACCATGATGCGGGTCACTGGGACCTGTCTGCAGCTTACAGTCCTGAGACAGAGAATTGTAGTGGGTCTCTTGACAGATTCCCATTCTGTGGAGTGGGGAGCGCTGTTTCCCATGTTGATCGGCGTGTGTGTGTGTGTGTCAGGCCAGGGAAGTGAACTGCCTCCGATGTGGGTCTTCTGTCTGGAGCTTTTCACTGAGAGTCTGTGAAAACAGATGTGAGCATGGAGAATTGGCGTGAGTGAAAAAATAAGGCAGCCTGTGATTTATGTTAGCAACTTTTAGCCTTTAGGTGTATAGTCTCTGTGGATTGGTTGGATACCTTTCTGCCTGTGCTGTCATTGGTTTAAATAAATTGGGGGGGGGGGATATCTACTTTCCCTCTAGAGGTAGTGCTGAATGAAGTCATTTGCCTGGGTAGCCTGTCCCTTCTCCAGTGGATCTTCCCGACTCAGGACATCTGCTTTAATATCATGTTAAATCAATTGGGCAAAGCCTGGGCAGAGAACCATCCTAGTCAATTCCTGAGTGGACACAGTGCGAGCTCAGCTGGTGATGCTGGGTCCTGAGGCCTGTGGAAGGTGGTGGAGCAGCAGGCACTCCTCAACTGAGAACAGTGGTGCAGAGAAAGCCAGAGAGAAGGGGAAGTGTTGGCAGAGATGGGAAGCCACTGCCCAGGAAGCTACAGAGCCACAGCTAACCCTGGTGACCATGTGGCCGAAAACTCAGACGATCCCTTTCGTTCCACCCGAGGGAGGTGAGTCATCAGAGAGCACCAAGCAAAAAACCTCTCTACACACAAAGGATTCACCTCTGTCTCCCCCCACCCCTGCTTTCTCTGTCCTCTGGTGTTCAGAAATAAATGAGTATAATGAAATCTAGGCTTCCCAGTGGCACAGTGGTAAAGAATCCACCTGGCAGCGCAGGAGATGTGGGTTCGACCCTCTGGGTTGGGAAGATCCCTTGGAGGAGGGCATGGCAACCCTCTCCACTATTCTTGCCTGGAGAATCCCATGCACATAGGTGCTTAAGGGTCACAAAAAGTCAGACACGACTGAACACACACATACACACATAACAAAAACTAAAGCCATGTCAAAGCTAGTTAACAGATTATATATGTGGAAAGTATTCAAGTAAACATTATAGGTAAACGTCCATGGTAAACATCATCTTTTACACGGGGTATTAAAAACAAAGCAAACAAATGAGATTTCACACCTTGTTAGTTTATCTTGTTAATCACAAATTGCAGGTTCTCTCGCTATGGATCTATAGATTCGTGGCAGTGAAGTGAAAGCCTCCTGCAACAGTCTGCTAGGGCTGCCACCACAGAGCACTGCAGATGGGTTGAGTTCAGTAACAGACATGTGTCTTCTCATAGGTCTAGAAGCTACAAGTTAAAGATCAAAATGTCAGCAAGGTTTGAGGGCTCTCTTCTCAGCTTGTAGATAGTCGTCTTTACTCTGTTCTCACCTGGTACTTCTGCGTGTGTGTGTGTGTGTGTGTGTGTGTGTGTGTGTATCCGTGTCCTAACCTCTTCTTATGCAGACCGTTATGCAGTCAGATTGGATTTGTTGTTGTTTAGTTGCTCAGTCATGTTGGACTCTTTGCAACCCCATGGAGTACAGCCTGCCAGGCTCCTCTGTTTATGGGATTTCCCAGGCAAGAATACTGGAGGGGGTTGCCATTTCCTTCTCCAGGGATCTTTCCGACCCAGGAACTGAACCCGAATTTCCTGCATTGGCAGGCAGATCCTTTACCAATGAGCCACCTGGGAAGCCCAGATTGGATTGCTGCTGGTGCTGCTAAGTCGCTTCAGTCGTGTCTGACTCTGTGAGACCCAATGGACGGCAGCCCACCAGGTTCCCCCGTCCCTGGGATTCTCCAGGCAAGAACACTGGAGTGGGTTGCCATTTCCTTCTCCAATGCATGAAAGTGAAAAGTGAAAGTGAAGTCGCTCAGTCACGTCTGACCCTCAGCGACACCATGGACTGCAGCCCACCAGGTTCCTACATCCATGGGATTTTCCAGGCAAGAGTACCGGAGTGGGGTGCCATTGCCTTCTCCTCAGATTGGCTTAGGACCCACCATAATGACCTTATATAACTTTAACTATCTCTTTAAAGACCCTATCTCCAAATACAGCCACATTCTGAGGTATTGGGATTAGTTAATATGATTTTTGTTAGTATGAATTTTCACAGAATAGAATTTAGCCCATCTCATTTCTTCATAAGAATTTTGAAGAACATTCTTAAAATTGTACAAATTTTACTGGAGATAGTAGAGAGGAAAATTATTGTATTTCAGGGGAAGAAAATCTAGTTTGTGATAAAAGCACTGAACTGGTAACCAAAATGAATACTAATAACTGCTTCTTGGGTAAAGGCAAATCAGGTTTTGTCACTGAGAAAGGCAGATCTGTAAAATTTTCTTAGACCCCAGAAAATAGTGAAATAGCATTTTAATGTGAGGATGAGAAGAGTCTTCTAAAACCCTCACCTCCATGGCGCAACTCACTTGTGCTCACCGAAGTCTCTGGATCATGTTTCTGTTCGTATTTTGCACATTCTCATCCAAAGCCTAGTGTGAATGGCCTTTATAATACATTTACTCATTAGGTGTTCCACCTGTGAATTCTCATACAAGGAAAAAAATAATCATTTTTACTTACCAACACATTACTTCTTTATATAAATTTTAGGAATGCAAGAATGCACTTCCACTAAGAGAGATTAATGTGTATAATATTAGGTGCAAGAGTGTTCTGGCGGTGGGCAGTGTGCTATTTCTTCTACAGAAGGAAGAGATAAGGACGATGTAAGTAATAAAGGGAGGAGATGGAGGAAGGAAAAGGAAATTCAAGCTTTCCTCCCACCTCAGTAGAGAGACAAGAACCACCAGATCCTAGAATTTTTGTTCTAATTAAACCCTGAAAAGATGTAGACATGGGTATGGAGTTGGTAGAGCTTGAAAAAGAAGGTTGGGGTAGGAGAGGGGAGCATATTGTCTGTGTTCTTGCTAAAAATTGACCTCTTCTGCAAAACCGGCCTTGAAAATTCCAACTGACATTCATTTAAGCAAATTGTTATAAATTATCCTTTTCACATTCACATTTTTAAAGTTAACTTTCATTTTAACTTCCCTTTGAAAAGTGATTCATCTTCTCTCCTTGAGTCCCATAGTGGACCTTGCAAAGTTCTGGGCACATACTTGGTAGGAACTTAAATTTTTTTTAATATCCTCTTTAGCCATAGAAATTATTCCTATCAATCAGACCACTAGCACAGATGGAAAAAAAAAATGAATTGACATACTTTCTGAATGCTACAATTGGAGTTATTAGGGGAAAAAAACCCACCTCTGGGCCTCAGCGACTCTGCTAAAAAGACTGAAATTCTCTTACTCAGTAAACATGTTTGTTGAGCACCTACTACATGCAAGGCATTGTGCTGGCTGATATGGTTCAGTTCAGTTCAGTCTCTCAGTTGTGTCTGACTCTTTGCGACCCCATGAACCGCAGCATGCTAGGCCTCCCTGTCCATCACCAACTCCTGGAGTCCACCCAAACTCATGTCCATTGAGTCGGTGATGCCATCCAACCATCTCATCCTCTGTTGTCCCCTTCTCCTCCTGCCCTCAATCTTTCCCAGCATCAGGGTCTTTTCAAATGAGTCAGCTCTTTTCATCAGGTGGCCAAGATACTGGAGTTTCAACTTTAACACCAGTCCTTCCAAAGAACACTCAGGACTAATTTCCCTTAGGATGAACTGAAAAATACCTGACTCTATACACAGGAGGCTCACTTTTTGGTGGAAGAGATGCTCAAACATCTTAATATCATATAATGTAAATGATATTGTAACAGATATACAGAGTGATGTAAATCCAGAAAAGAAAGTAACTAACCCAGAGTAAGTAAGCAGCCAACCCAGTTAGCTACTAACAGGTTAGCAGGCAGAACTGGGGACACTTGGGCTGGGACTTGAAGAGCATGTGGGAGTTTACCAGGCAGAGAATAGAGGGAAAACGTGACAGGCAGGTCACGTGACAGGCAGGCTGTCATAACATAATGACAGCAGAGAAGCATAAAGTGCACCTGATCGGTGCACATTATCATAGTGAAAAATGGACGCCACTTAAATGCTGGGCATGGCAGGGAAAAGCCCAGGTGTATCACTAAATGGTCACACCATGAACTTTTGCATGATGTTTACAGAGAGATTTTAACACCATGGGGAGGTACTTAGACTATAGAGTTAAAAGAAAAGTAAGGGAATGTAATTGTCTCTATGGAATAAATAAGCTCATCTTTTTTTTTTTAATATAAAAGTCTAGAAGAAAAATGTACATATTTTTTTTGCTCCACTATATTTTTTGAACTCAACTTTTTATGAGTTTGTATTATTTTAATAGAGAAATATGATATCAGAAAATTAAAGAAAGTGTAGAGCAGATTCTGGGCCTCCCTGGTGGCTCAGACGGTGATGAATCCATCTGCAATGTGGGAGACCTGGGTTCGATCCCCGGGTTGGGAAGATCCCCTGGAGAAGGGAATGGCTACCCACTCCAGTATTCTGGCCTGGAGAATCTCATGGATAGAGGAGTCTGGGCTACAGTCCATGGGGTTGCAAGGAGTTGGACACAACTGAGTGACTTTCAGTTCACTTCAGGGCAGGTTGCAGAATGAAGACTGAGGGAGGGAATGAAATAATGCCATTTGCAGTAACATGGATGGACCTAGAGACTGTCATACTGAGCGAAGTAAGTCAGAGACAGAGAGACAAATAGGATATTGCTTACATGTGGAGTCTAAAAAGTGGCACAAATGAACTTATTCACAAAACAGAGTCACAGAGGTAGAAAACAAACTTATGGTCACCAGGGAGGAAAAGGGGGAGGAGGGATAAATTGGAAACTGGGACTGACATATATACATTACTATATATAAAATATGCTGTTGTGTCTGTGTTAATCACTCAGTCATGGCCTACCCCACGGATTGTAGCCTGGCAGGCTCCTTCTATCTATGGAATTCTCCAGGTAAGAATACTGGAGTAAGTAGCCATTCCCTTCTCCAGGGGATCTTCCCAATTCAGTGATCAAACCCAAGTCTCCAGCATTGCAGGCAGATTCTTCACCATCTGAGCAACTCAATGGACAGGAGTCTGAGCAATCTCTGGGAGATAGTGAAGGTCAGGGAAGCCTGGCTGCAGTCCATGGGGTTGCAAAGAGTTGGACATGACTGAGTGACTGAACAACAACAAATAAAATGGATAATTAATAGGGACCTACTGTATAGCATAGGGAACTCTACTCGATACTCTGTGATTGAGTCCCATTGAGTGGATATATGTATATGTATAACTGATTCACTTTGTCGTAACCGGAAACTGGCCCAACATTGTAAATCAACTACAGTCCAATAAAAGTTCTTTAAAAAAAAAAAAAGACTGTGGGAGGGCAATGAGGCTGGCGGGCCATGCTGCTGTGGTCACTTACTTCCCTGTAACAGGGAATTACAATAACTCCAGTCTCATACTGAACACTGAAGAGCTGAGTTAAAATAGAAAAGAAAGACTCATAAAGGATAAAATATTAAGCTTTTCTCATACATTAATTCTTTCCCTTGAGTTATAATGGATTTGCGTGCTACTAGGGGTGTAAAGAGTGTGGGCCTGGTTTTCTGTGACTTCTTTTGCCTCTTCATAAGTCCTACCCAGCAATTCTTTCCTCTAGAGTTGGAATAAATTGCCGCTGCTTCTATTGAACACTAGAAGAGGTGCTTGGCCTGTATTTACATAAATTGCATATGTATTTCTGTTTTGTCTTCCTACCTGTGTGTAACTCAGTTTGCTATAATGGCTTTTCTGGCAAAAAGCTACGTACTAATGGACAGGGATTTAGGATTTCTAGGTTTTGAAGGGAACAGAGGGACAACGGGTTTGAGATGCTTTTTGCCATTATGGAGTGCTTTCCTGGAATATCCTGGGAACCAGAGACCTTCCTTCAGTGTTGGCATTGAAAGACCACTAGTAAAGATGGAGGGACCCTAAGCTCATACATGGGTTATCTGTTTCTCTAGTTCTTTTTTCCCCTAGGGTTGGAATGAAAATTGTAACAGGTCATATTGTTATGATATGACATCAGTATGTCCAACTTGCTAGATTTTATTCAGGTCAGTGCCCCACCCCACCCGCCCCCCCCCAGCAAAAAAAAAAAAAAATCAAGAATGACAGATTCTGACTTTGTTTACACAGAGTCGTTCACTTGAGGCCGGGCTAGTTGCATCAGGCTCGGAGGACAGAGGCTGCCGCAGCGCCTTCTCGCTTCCACCCTTCGACAGCAGCACTGTGGAGATGATCCCACACGGCTCCTCGCTTCTGCCCTCTGTCCCCAGTCAGTGGGCACAAGCAGCCCTCAGAGAAAAGTCTCAAGACATAGCAGAGAGAGGGGGCTGCAATTGTGCTGATGGTTTACAGAGCGTGCTAGGGGCTTCAGATACCCCAGCAGTGAGTTTCCCTGGGATGAATGTGCAGCTACGCAGAGCACATTGCTGCCAGGAGACAGACTCTGGTTAAGATCAGACTGCTAGGAAAGTACTTCACTAATACCTCTACCTCACTACAGCCCAATTAAGTTTGCAAGTTTCCAAAAAAAAAAAAAATCTTCTGTTATCAGAATTGAATGAATAAAAAGCCTAGGCTCAAAAGTTTAAGGAACTTAATCAGTCTCCTCTCCTCGCTGGTCAGGGGCAGGACTGGGGCTAAAACTCAGCTCCCCAAGTCTCCCTTTGTGGTGGTGGTTGTTAGTCAGTCATGTCCGACTCTGCGACCCCACGGACTGCAGCACGCTAGGCTTCCCCATCCTTCACTATCTCCCTGAGTTTGCTCAAACAACCATCTCGCCCTCTGTCATCCCCTCTTCTTCGCCTTTAATCTTTCCTGGCATCAGGGTCTTCTCCAACAAGTCGGCTCTTCATCTCAGAGTATTAGAGCTTCAGCATTGGTCCTTTCAATGAATATTCAGGATTGATTTCCTGAATTGACTGGTTTAATTCCTTGCAGTCCCAGGTACTCTCAAGAGTCTCAAGTCCCCCTAGACTATACTAAAGGTGCTACTGGTGCTTACCTCCATTATTTCTATTAGGAACACCCTCATCTTTTTCTCTTTTAAGACAGTCGCATTAATATGTTTGAAATGTTTTTTCCCGTTTGGATTCCGAAAAAGCTGGTGATGCCCTTTTTTTTTAGAGACGCTAGCCGCTGCACACTGATTGAGCAGGCTAAAGCTGAAATGTGAAAAGTGCTTTTCCCCAGACAGTTAGAATACATAATGAAGATGGAAATTTCCAAGACCTGAATCCCCAAACCCTGGCTCATCTCCCCTCTCTCCTTGAAATATAAAAGTAAACCAGCAAGGTTTTAAAAATTGGACTCAAATAAATATTCATCATTTTTCTTCCTCTATTCTGGGTCCTATGGAGTAATACATGGTACTCTTTGCACTGGCACTCACATATTTAAGTGTGTAAGTGAGAAAGTGTGTGTGACAGCATATGTGACTGCATGAATGCATGTGTGAATGTGTGTATGAGTGTATGTAAGTACATGTGAGTGAATGAATATGGGTGTAAATGCATATGTACGAATACTGCTGCGGCTGCTAAGTTGCTTCAGTCGTGTCTGACTCTGTGCAACCCCATAGATGGCAGCCCACCAGGCTCAGCCATCCCTGGGATTCTCTAGTCAAGAACACTGGAGTGGGTTGCCATTTCCTTCTCCAGTGCATGAAAGTGAAAAGTGAAAGTGAAGTCATTCAGTCGTGTCCGATTCTGCAACCCCATGGACTGTAGCCTACCAGTCTCCTCTGTCCAAGGGATTTTCCAGGCAAGAGTACCGGAGTGGGGTGCCATTGCCTTCTCCTATGTATGAATATGTACGTATTTAGTTGCAAATAGGAGCTGAGATATTTATTTCTTTTGAAAACAAGTCAAACTTCTGTAGACCTTTGACACACTTGTTTTCAGTGCTTTTTAGAAGGGAAATTGCATCCATATTGACAATACAGTTTTCAGAAGAGTGGTTTTGATAGGTTGAGGACACATCGATGGTATTTAAAGATGTTTGGCAATATCAGGAAATATTTGCCTTCATTTCTTCACTGTTCCAAGTTCTGATATAAGCACCAAGGCACATGTTAAAGGCCAAGATTTTACTTTCAAATACAGCAAAGCCTTTATTTATAGGAAAGATATCCATTCCAGTCTTGCCTTCTTGCATTTAAAATCTCACACTGCAGCCAAAATGACTTCAAATTCATGACTGGATATGTCACTCTTTACTTAAATATCTTTAATTGCCTCTTCAGAGAACAAATATGGGTTTCCTACCCAATTCATCCCCTGATTCCAAATTCTTTTCCTTCAATTGAATGTCCCTACCTTCAATGTCCTGACCCTCAAAGCTCAAATCCTGCTCCAGAGAAGGATGCTGAACAACTTAAGGCCATCGCCACCTTCACCCTTATGATAAGTCTCGTGTCCACAGTCATTGGCACAAGGCTGAAGTGTGCTCTTAGCTGGGGCAACAGAGTGCATCTCAGGACACTTTCTTGAAATTCTGGGACCTGTCACATTTTCCTTTGGGATGGAGTCAAAGCAGATGCAACCCTAGGAAATGACATCATGAAACCAGAGTGCTAGGTAGCTTTGAGAAGACTTGATTGTTCAGAAAGTGAAGTGAAGGAAAAGAAGCTATTACAACAGTCTTGAAACTCACCTACTTCAGGACTCCCTGGGATACTTGAGGATTATGGGGAGAGTGCCAGTGACTCCACCCCTGCCCTTTCTTGCTCAGCTTCATTTGCCTCTTGCCTGAAAGCATCTCTAGGTGAGTAGTGGGCCCCAGTCTCCACCCATGCATGTCTGCAATTCAAGAGGATGCTGGCATGTTCTTCTAGGTGCTCCCTCCCTGTGCTCCTCCTTGGAAGGGTGAGCCTGCGAGGTTCCGCAGCTTGGCTGTATCCAGATAAGGAGCCTGCTGTCAGCCTCCTCTCCCTGCAGGCACTCTAACCTCCCACGAGGAGCTCTTTGAGCTCTCCATCCCTTGGTTCCAGAGTGGGGAGAACCAAAGCTCTCTCCTCAGGGCTCTTTAATGCCTTCCTTCTGGATTGCTATTCTGTTTCTTACACAGGACATGGAGGTGAATGAAGGCCTGGGGGGTGACCTTGTGTATCTTTCAGTGATTCTGACAAACTATGTCCAACAGCTTCTCTTTAGGATATGGGAACATTATCACTAATTACCCTCAGCATTGGGACTTAAATCAAAAATTCTGAGACAAGAAGAAAAATACTATTCAATCTCCTATGATATGTCTCAAGACAAAAGGTACATGTTAAAGACTCCCATTGTGAAAATATTTTTAACTGATACATTATAAATGCACAATGTTTCATAGACTAATAAAAGCATACATGGATTTCACATTAGCAATAAAAAGAACTTTTTCAGAAATACTTTGTTGAGTAAAAAGCAGATGTTGCAAATTCAAATGGTTCAGGCAGATAATACAAGTAAGTGTAATGGGTTGTGTGAAAGGCAGTAGAGAAGGTAGAGGGGACAATGGTGAATCAGAGGCACCAGGTTCTATCTGAAAAGGTCAGCTGTCACTCAACTGCAAAGATTTTGTTTCATGAAGAAATATGGTCCTAAACTTAGGGGATCTTATTATTTCTTAGGAGAAGATGGAAATATATATTTTTTAAATTTTTTTTTTTTTTGGTTATGCTGGGTCTTCATTGCTGTGTGCAGGTTTTCTCTAGTTGTGGTGAGGAGAGGCCACTCTTTTTATGGTGTGTAGGTTTCCCTTGTTTCAGAGCACAGGCTCCAGGCACATGGCCTTCAAAAGTTGTAGCACCACAGGCTCAGTTGTTGTGATGTGGGGGCCCCAGAGCATGCAGGCTTCAAGAGCTGTGGCACAGGGCCCAAATTGCTCAAGGCATGTGGAATCTTCCTGGACCAGGGATTGAACCCATGTCCCCTGCATTGGCAGGTGGATTCCCATCCATTGGACCACCAGGGAAGTCCTGGAAATCCATTTTTGAAATGTAAAGTGTTCCAAATTTTAGATGATGGCGACAGATTAAATAAAAAAAACATACCCATTGGGCCCAACCAAAGCCTAGCAACTGGCCAAGCTTGTATTTGGACCAATAATTTACCACCTCTGAGAAAGTGCTATGTAAATATTGTTTGTTATAATAATGGAGTTGAAGAATGCTCTATCAACATTTTGTAAACAATGCTCCAAAATAATAACCATACATTTCAGTGATCTAAAAAATGCCAATCTCATCCCATTCTCCCGAAGCTCAGCTCAGCTTTCCAAGGTTGCCTGGCTGGGAGGGCAGACTCTGCAGTGATTGGATGGATGCTGTGTGCTAAGTCACTTCAAGGAGTCCAACTCTTTGCCACCTTATGGACTGCAGCTTTCCAGGTTCCTCTGTCCATGGCATTTTCTAGGCAAGAATACTGGAGAGGGTTGCCATGCCCTCCTCTAGGAGATCTTCCTAACTCAGGGATCTAACCTGCATCTCTTACATCTCCTGCATTGGCAGGTGGGTTCTTTACCACTAGTGTAGTGATTGGATTCAGTTCAGTTCAGTCATTCAGTCATGTCTGACTCTTTGCGACCCCATGAATCACAGCACGCCAGGCCTCCCTGTCCATCACCAACTTCCGGAGTTCACTCAAACTCACCTCCATCAAGTAAGTGATGCCATCCAGCCATCTCATCCTGTCATCCCCTTCTCTTCCTGCCTACAATCCCTCCCAGCATCAGAGTCTTTTCCAATGAGTCAGCTCTTGGCGTGAGGTGGCCAAAGTATTGGAGTTTCAGCTTCAACATCAGTCCTTCCAATGAAAACCCAGGACTGATCTCCTTCAGAATGGACTGGTTGGATCTCTTTGCAGTCCAAGGGACTCTCAAGAGTCTTCTCCAACACCACAGTTCAAAAGCATCAATTCTTTGGTGCTCAGCTTTCTTCACAGTCCAACTCTCACATCCATACATGACCACTGGAAAAACCAGAGCCTTGACTAGACGGACCTTTATTGGCAAAGTAATGTCTCTGCTTTTGAATACGCTATCTAGGTTGGTCATAACTTTCCTTCCAAGGAGTAGGCATCTTTTAATTTCATGGCTGCAGTCACCATCTGCAGTGATTTTGGAGCCCAAACAATAAAGTCTGATGCTGTTTCCATTGTTTCCCCATCTATTTCCCATGAAGTGATGGGACCGGATGCCATGATCTTCGTTTTCTGAATGTTGAGCTTTAAACCAACTTTTTCACTCTCCTCTTTCACTTTCATCAAGAGGCTTTATAGTTCCTCTTCACTTTCTGCCATAAGGGTGGTGTCATCTGCATATCTAAGGTTATTGCTATTTCTCCCGGCAATCTTGATTCCAGTTTGTGCTTCTTCTAGCCCAGAGTTTCTCATGATGTACTCTGCATAGAAGTTAAATAAGCACGGTGACAATATACAGCCTTGACGTACTCCTTTTCCTATTTGGAACCAGTTTGTTGTTCCATGTCCAGTTCTAACTGTTGCTTCCTGACCTGCATACAGGTTTCTCAAGAGGCAGGTCAGGTGGTCTGGTATTTCCATCTCTTTCAGAATTTTCCACAGTTTATTGTGATCCACACAGTCAAAGGCTTTGGCATAGTCAATAAAGCAGAAATAGATGTTTTTCTCGAACTCTCTTGCTTTTTCAACCATTCAGTGGATGCTTGCAATTTGATCTCTGGTTCCTCGGCCTTTTTTAAATCCAGCTTGAACATCAGGAAGTTCATGGTTCACATATTGCTGAAGCCTGGCTTGGAGAATTTTGAACATTACTTTACTAGCATGTGAGATGAGTGTAATTGTGCAGTAGTTTGAGCATTCTTTGGCATTGCCTTTCTTTGGGATTGGAATGAAAACTGACCTTTTCCAGTCCTGTAGCCACTGCTGAGTTTTCCAAATTTGCTGGCATATTGAGTGCAGCACTTTCACAGCATCATCTTACAGGATTTGAAACAGCTACACTGGAATTCCATCACCTCCACTAGCTTTGTTCGTAGTGATGCTTTCTAAGGCCCACTTGACATCACATTCCAGGATGTCTGGTTCTAGGTGAGTGATCACACCATCGTGATTATCTTGGTCTTGAAGATCTTTTTTGTACAGTTCTTCTGCATATTCTTGCCACCTCTTCTTAATATCTTCTGCTTCTGTTAGGTCCATACCATTTCTGTCCATTATCAAGCCCACCTTTGCATGAAATGTTCCCTTGGTATCTCTAATTCTCTTGAAGAGATCTCTAGTCTTTCCCATTCTGTTGTTTTCCTCTATTTCTTTGCATTGATCACTGAAGAAGGTTTTCTTATCTCTCCTTGCTATTCTTTGGAACTCTGCATTCAGATGCTTATATCTTTCTTTTTCTCCTTTGCTTTTCGCCTCTCTTCTTTTCACAGCTATTTGTAAGGCCTCCCCAGACAGCCATTTTGCTTTTTTGCATTTCTTTTCCATGGAGATGGTCTTGATCCCTGTCTTCTGTACAACGTCACAAAATTCATTCCATAGTTCATCAGGCACTCTATCTATCAGATCTAAGCCCTTAAATCTATTTCTCACTTCCACTGTATAATCATAAGGGATTTGATTGTGGTCATACCCGAATGGTCTAGTGGTTTTCCCTACTTTCTTCAATTTAGGTCTGAATTTGGCAATAAGGAGTTCATGATCTGAGTCACAGTCAGCTCCCAGTCTTGTTTTTGCTGACTGTATAGAGGTTTTCCATCTTTGGCTGCAAATAATATAATCAATCAATAATATAATCAATCTGATTTGACCATCTGGTGATGTCTATGTGTAGAGTCTTCTCTTTTGTTGTTGGAAGAGGGTGTTTGCTATGACCAGTGCATTCTCTTGGCAAAACTCTATTAGTCTTTGCCCTGCTTCATTCTGTATTCCAAGGCCAAATTTGCCTGTTACTCCAGGTGTTTCTTGACTTCCTACTTTTGCATTCCAGTCCCCTATAATGAAAAGGACATCTTTTTGGGGTGTTAGTTCTAAAGGGTCTTGTAGGTCTTCATAGAACCGTTCAACTTCAGCTTCTTCAGTGTTACTGGTTGGGGCATAGACTTCGATTACTGTGATATTGAATGGTTTGCCTTGGAAACGAACAGAGATCATTCTGTCTTTTTTGAGATTGCATCCAAGTACTGCATTTCGAACACTGTTGTTGACCATGATGGCTACTCCATTTCTTCTAAGGGATTCCTGCCAGAATTCTGACAGAATGTGGTCCACTGGAGAAAGGAACAGCAAACCACTTCAGTATTCTTGCCTTGAGAACCCCATAAACAGTATGAAAAGGCAAAATGATAGGATACTGAAAGAGGAACTCCCCAGGTCGGTAGGTGCCCTATATGCTACTGGAGATCAGTGGAGAAATAACTCCAGAAAGAATGAAGGGATGGAGCCAAAGCAAAAACAATACCCAGCTGTGGATGTGACTGGTGATAGATGCAAGGTCTGATGCTGTAAAGAGCAATATTGCATAGGAACCTGGAATGGTAGGTCCATGAATCAAGGCAAATTGGAAGTGGTCAAACAGGAGATGGCAAGAGTGAACGTTGACATTCTAGGACTCAGCGAACTAAAGTGGACTGGAATGGGTGAATTTAACTCAGTGATTGGTTGGTGGCATTTAATTCCTAGAGCAGTGACCCATGGAATGACAGGCCAGCATGCCCTTCATCAGAGGGTGGAGGAGGACAGTTCTCCTGACTTGCATATCACTGTCTTTCAATCAAGGAGGTGAGATAGGTGGGGAAAAGGAAGAAAGGTAAATAACTTGGTTCCAAATAGAATCTTACCCAACAAAGGAATGACTAGCCTAGAAGAGTCATCCATTATCCATTTACTTTTATCAAGTGATTTTAAAATTCAGTCTGATTCATTCATTTTCAGTTCAGTGAACCCTCTGCTATGGAAACGATTTTTGTAAACATCTCTCAGGCCAAGAGGCTTTTGTTTAGGCTTCATGAAGAATCAGCAATGCAGTGCTCTGAGAAATTTTGCCCTCCGAGTCAATTTATGTGATGATATTAGAATAATCGCTTGGGTGATATACAGAGAAAGATGCAGGGAGCAGTGGTTTCACATGAGAGCTTTTTGTAAAATGCACGATTCAGAAAGTCCACCAATGGCTTCTAGCGGTTCTGTTTGCTGAAGTCCTTACTTGTCATACTGGAATCTGTCTCATTCGTGGTGGGAATATCGCTTTCCTGAACGTATATGCCTTTATATCAGCTCCTTTAAGTGGCAAAGAAGTGGCAGGCTGCTTCCTGGACTTTTCCCCTCCCCTTCCCATTCTTGCTTGTCTATCACCTGCTCCTATTTCTCCCTCTGGAACTCATGCTTGTGTGTGCACGCAGATGTATACACGTGCACATTACACAGCATATAGCAACTCTTAGATTCTCACTTCACCTCCAGACTGGTACTGGGAGAGGGTTTTCTTGGGCATTGTTAGCGCTGGCATGGGGAAGAGGGAAGAACAGAGAAAGGATAAATAGCATCTTAACAAAAATCACAGTTCTCATCAAGTTTAAAGTTAATCTTTTAGAACCATTTTATTTTACTTAAAATAACTTTTCACAAGGAAGAATGCCTCTGGCTATGTTTATAGCTCTAAAAGAGTAGATACTGACTTTTAAAAAAAAACTGGTTGACTTGATCACTGATACAGTTATTATTTCTTGAGCCTCTTAAGTGTCAGGTACTGTTTGAGTCAGTGGGAAGAGCACAATAGGAAAATACCCAAAACACCGATCTTTCTGGTGGCTGTAAGTAAATTAGAATACAGCAGTGAGCTTCTCATCAGAGGGCAAATTATCCGTAGGTGACTGGTGAGATCAAGCACCCATGACCAGTGTGATTTGCATTTTAAGTACAAAAACACTGTTTTCTGTAATGAAGCATAGTTTCTTATTTTTTTTTTTTAAGTTACAATCTTAGAGAATGAGAGTAGAGATAGGAAACAGAGAATGAGAACACAGAGTCAACTCTATCATATACCAGTGTTAAAAAATATACTGAGCATTATTAAACATTTGAAGAGTTTATTCCAACAAAAATCAATTTGAATCAGGCAGAGTCCTATCTAGCAGATATAAAGGAGCTCAGAAAAGCTGTATAATGTTAAGATTTCTGTAGGCAGAAGGGAGAAAGAACAAGGGACTCACACAAAAAAAGCTGGTTGGTTATTGCAAGTTTACTTTCCTTTAGTGGGTGGCAAGATCTATCAGGCAGATTGCCTAACTGGCGCTGATCAGGTGATTCCTGATTGACTGGTTTCAGCTTCCATTTCTGGGACAGCTGAAACTGAACAAAGCTGTAATTACCCTTGGATTGGTGATGCAGGGCTTAACATAAACTAAATAGAGCAGGATACTGTGGGGCCTCCCTGGGGACAGACCCCCTGTGTCCCTCAGCTGCCTGTTGTTTGTAGAAAAGCTTTAGTCTTCTAGACCTTTCCCCAAAAAACAAATTTAATCAAAGAAGTGAGAAAATGCTGAAACAAAGGAAAACAGTCAAGCAAGACAAAATAAAAATAGTTTAGCCATGAAACAAAGTCACAGGCTTTTAGTTCCTCCTCAAGTGCTCTAGGGTTCGATCCCTGGGTTGGGAAGATCCCCTGGAGGAGGAAGTAGCAACCCAATCCAATGCTCTTGCGTGGATAATCCCATGGACAGAGGAGCCTGGTGGGCTCAGTCCACAGGGTCACAAAGAATCAGACACAGCTGAGTTACTGAGCACACACGCACGCAGTGGCTATAGATAATACCCTGCACCACAGCCTTGAGTTGTTTTGCAGATACTAAATCCTCCATTAGGGTGGAAGAAGTCACCAGCATGCTGACCACAAGCACTTAGACCCCAGATAGTTGGAACCACAATGTTGATAATATTGATTCCCAAATACCTTATCACGAACCAATCAGAAGAATGTTCAGGAGTGGACCAGGCACCCTGCAGCCCTCTCCTCACCTTGCCCTTCAACACATTTCCCTGAAAGCCACTGAGGAGTTCAGGTCTTTTGACCACTAGCTGCCCTGCCTGTTCTCCTTGCTCGGCTCTTCATGGGGTGCCTTGTAATAAATACTGTGCTTTTCTTCACCACAACCTAGCGGCAGTAGATTGCCTTCACGGAGCGCTAGCAGACCCAAGTTTGGTTCAATAAGAAAATGAACTTGTTGTCTTGTTTTTAACATTAGCCTTGCCACCTTGGGGGCTTCCCTCATGGCTCAGATGGTAAAGAATCTGCCTGTAATTCGGGAGACCCAGGTCTGATCCCTGGGTCAGGAAGATCCCCTGGAGAAGAGAATAGCAACCCACGTCAGTATTCTTGCCTGAAGAATCCCATGGACAGAGGAGCCTGGCAGGCTACAGTCCATGGGATTGCAAAGAGCTGGACATGACTGGGTGACTAACACTTTAACTGCCACTTTGGGAAGGTTCCCCTTTCCCCCTCAGTACCCTTGTTGGTAAAACTGAGTTGACCCCTAAGATAGCACTCAGGTGGAATTTATGCAACATGCTCTCAGGCAAAAGCATTTTGTCCACTGTATAGTGCTACAGAGAATATTATTAAGTTCGGATGGAATTAGAGAGAGTGGGGAAGAGAGAGACATGGCAGGTGCGGGGAGGCCAGAACCGAAATGGAGACAAACATAAGAAGTGAGATGACCCAGAGCAGGGCAGTGGCCACGGAAGGGGCTGCTCCTGATCTCATAGTGACTGAATGAGACTGAGGCAGAGGGAGCCTCTCTGGGGAGACGCTGTCCTCACTAATCTGTGTAACGTGAGTGAACCTGATGGACTTTCAACTCTGGACAGATACTTATGAGAACCAGTCTGCCATCATGTTCATTAACAAGCCAGGCAACACTGGCAAATCACTGTGTTTTTCCAAGTTCCTAGCAATTGCCTGTGAAGCAACACGGGAGCTCCCACCATTGGCAAGTCACAGGTGGGAGCGCGCCGTCTGTCTGGAATAGAAAGCTGGCTGCCTTCCTTCTCTAGACCCGTGGAACCTCCCCACCCAGCAGTCCACTTTGCCTTCCTTACAGAGTTGAAAGTTTTGGTGTGTGCAGTTTGATATGTCCTTTTAAAAAGGATGTTACAAATAGAGACTATGCTCTAGTGAAGATGTATATATCAGATTATAATATCAGAGAGTGGCAGGGGACACTAGAGACCGCCTAATCCAAGTCCCACACTTTGTAGGTAGGGACTCAGGTTGGTGGTGGTCCTCCATCTGACCTGCCCTATGGGGGTTGGCATCATTTCATCTTTTCTCCACACCCACTCTGACTGCCTAAATAGTCTGTAATTAGGGTGTATCTTCAGCCATAAAGTTGAATTCATATCTGTTTATCAAAAAGGATGGGCTTTCCTGGTGGTTCAGTCGGTAAAGACTCCCCTTGCAGTGCAGATCGGGGTTTGATCCCTGGGTCAGGCAGATCCCCTGGAGGAGGAAATGGCAGCCCATTTCAGTATTCTTGCCTGGAGAATCCCATGGACACAGGAGCCTGGTGGACTACAGTCCATGGGGTTGCAAGAGCCGGACAGGACTTAGCAACTAAACCACCATCACCACCATCAATAACAGTTATGAGTTTTCTTATTATTTTTAAGGTTTGTTGTACTAGTTCACTGAACTCTTGATTTGTGTGTGTGTGTGGTTTTTCCCAGCTGTGTTGGGTGATCTGGTTCACTGCAAATCCCAGTTTTTGGGAAAGAGAGCAGACACCCTCCAACAAGCTCAGTGAAAGGCTAATAACTGCACAGCCCCAAGGGTGACCATTAGTTTCTAGTCACTTCAATTTTATCACAATCTTATTTTTGTATTTGACTAAGTTTCACTCATTTTTAAATTTCAAGTTCAAACTCCTTTGAAGTTCTCCTCCCTAACCCCCCAGAGGTTATCCCTGCTGATTTTCATGGCTGTGTGTGTGTGTAGGGAGGAGCATGGTCTGTCCTTTATAAGCCGCACCCCCCCACTCCCCAGCCAAGCCCTCCAGTCCCTGCGACAGAGGGAGGGCGAGGACCCCGGGCAGACTCTTCTCTGGCTCATCCAGGCTGTCCTTTCTGGTGCAGTCTTCCTGGGGCTGGGGTTCAGGGTCGCCCTGGTGAGCATGGCTGCTGCAGGACTCCCCCCTCTGGAGCTCCCCACTCTGCCTGGGAGAGCCAGCTCCTGCTATGCACCCCCACCCCGCCCCTCAGACCCTCCGAAGACTGCCCAGCCCTGGCCCCTGTGCTGGGTTCTGCACAACGCCCGCCTACCCCGTACCCTCCCCCTGCCCAGCTGGTGCACATTAGGCTGAGGATTGACGAGGCAGTGTGAGTTCAGCTACCATCTGAGGTGACCACCGCATCCTCGGGGAACCCTGGCACCCTTGCCATGGCCATCAGAGGGGTGTGGGCTGCTCTCCTGCCGCCCCTCCCCAGCCTGGATCTCATCTCTTGCCTTCTGCTGGGGATGGATCAGCAGGTCAGGGGCTAAGCAGACATGGGCGATGGTATGGACTGCCCTCCTCTCTTTCTTGCAGACACCCCATCCCAGCAAGGGAGTCTCTTGGGGGTTCTCCCCCACAGTGGACGCTGGGGAGGGTCAGCACAGCCTGTCTCCCCACAGGAAGGCTTTGTTTCTCTCCAGGGACGCTGACAGACTCCCTGCCTCTTCTTTTCTAATCTGAGTCGGGGCGGGGGGTGCTCTTGGAGCTCAGCTTGGTTTTGGGAACCCTCAGGAAGCCTGCAGGTCCTGCTCCAGCTGCAGGTGTCCTCAGCTCTGTGAGCTAAGAAGGGGCCTTTAGCGCCTTTGTTCTTGGTTTTGGCCCTTTTGCTCAAACGACCGGAAAACAATCCCTCTTGACAGCCTGCTCTGTTCTCTGCCAAAGAGTGCAATCGTGACCCCTGGTGGTTCAAGGCAAGAAGTGCAGTCCAAAATGCCACATAGACCAGCATATAGTTCAGAGGTACAGGTTTTAGTTTTAATTAGCAAAAATGTCAGATTTTTCTCTGGGCCTTCTATTACTGCATAAAGAGCTAAATTTTCTTTAAGAAGTTACTTTTTGTGTTTTTAATGCTAAATAAAAATTTCCAAAAATAAGATTTTCAGCATAAGTTGAAAAATAGGTAACCACATTTGTTTGATTATTTTAATTTTAATTATTATTTACTTATTAATTATCCAAAAACTCTGTAGCTAGGTCATATGGCTGGATCAGTGAGTGGCCAGTGAAGACCAGATTCCAAGGCTTCTGATACAGGGGGTTCAGTTCAGTCGCTCAGTCGTGTCTGACTCTTTGCGACCCCATGAATCGCAGCACGCCAGGCCTCCCTGTCCATCACCATCTCCCGGAGTTCACTCAGTCGCGTCCATCGAGTCCGTGATGCCATCCAGCCATCTCATCCTGGGTCGTCCCCGTCTCCTTCTGCCCCCAATCCCTCCCAGCATCAGAGTTTTTTCCAATGAGTCAACTCTTCTCATATATCCTAAAGCAAGCACAAGTCATTCTGATCCCTAGCCCCCCCCCCCATTTTGTGGTTTAACTGCATGGTAAGTGTACCCCAAACTGTGCTTGAGAGTAACAGACTCCCTCATTACAAGGCCCCAAATGACATTCTTTAAAGTTCATGTAATGGTAGGTTAATTATTTTGGCACCGGTGTCTACC
The DNA here is from genome assembly GCF_032405125.1 of Capricornis sumatraensis. Classification (NCBI taxonomy): domain Eukaryota; kingdom Metazoa; phylum Chordata; class Mammalia; order Artiodactyla; family Bovidae; genus Capricornis; species Capricornis sumatraensis. The sequence continues at coordinate 218,377,266 of NC_091069.1, forward strand.
TGGAACACACAAGCCAATTGTCAAACTAACCCTTTAGCAATGATGCAAAATTCCTGCAATGATGCAGGATTATAGAAATAATCAATCCAGAGGATTTCAACAGAAAACAAACTCACTTTTAGTAGTGGTTAAAAATCAAAGCACCAGGCTTCCCTAGTGTCTCAGTGGTAAAGAATCCCCCTGCCAGTGCAGGAGACACAGGTTTGATCCCTATATCAAACACAAGTTCCGTATCCAGGAAGATCCCACATGCCGCAGAGCAAGGAAGCATGTGGGGCACAACTATTGAGCCCGTGCTCTACAGCCCGGAAGCCACAACTACTGAGCCCACGTACCCCAACTATGAAACAGCCTGTGCTCTTCAGCAAGAGAAGCCACTGCAATGGGAAGCCCCGCTCTCTGCAACTAGAGAAAAGCCCGCACAGCAACAAAGACCCTGCACAGCCAAAAATCAATCAATCAATAAGTAAAATTATTAAGAGAAAAAGAAAACCCAAAGCACCATGACTGCTCACAGACAGAGTGGGGAGGATGTTTCCAGTCTTCTGAGCACATGGGGTTTAATCACAGGATCACTTCGTATGGTCCAACGTTGGGGAACCTGTTGGACCAGACAAAACCTCCTTTATTTCATGACCAAAGAGTCTAAAATGGTTTTATTTTAAACTGACTTCATTCACTTTTTACAGACCTATTAATACATGCTTTTTGGGTGACAGGGGAAATAGTAAAAAAAAAAAAAAAAACAATGTTGATGGGAGGAAGTAATTTAGAAAATTACTTCTTCATGGGGTATAAGCAATAATTTTGTTAAAGGACTTTTTCTGCAAAATTAAAAAGATAGACATCTGGTTTCATGGTGGCTCTAATTTCCCTAATCTCTAAAGTGAAGCATAAATGGAATCAGGAAGCCTCATGGTCATGGAGATAAAGCTGTTGATCTTGAAGCAGAAGCAGCTGAGTAAAGGTCATCCAGCAAGCAGGTGAGCAGGAAGTAAGGACCTAGACAGATGCTAGGAAGCTAATTATTTAGGGACAGTGTGACTGACCATTGTGATGTTTATGAGTCCCCACATTACACCAGACATTGGTTTAATGCCCTGCTTTGTGGGGTCCCTAAATAACCTCTTTGGAAAGAGATCTGACCTTATGGACGGCTTACAAAGACCTGTTGTTTAGTTGCCAAGTTGTGTCCGACTCCTTATGACTTCATAGACTGTAGCCTGCCAGGCTCGCCTGTCCATGGGATTCTCCAGGCAAGAATACTGGAGTGGGTTGCCATTTTCTACTCCAGGGGATCTTCCTGACCCAGGGAATGAACCCACGTCTCCTGCATTTGTAGGCGGATTCTTTACCACTGAGCCGTGACTTTCAGGGTATTTTCCTTTGCTTTGTTTGGCTGACGCTCAGTATTCCACAGTTATAGATTCAATCTTTTATCTTATGTGTACGTGTGTGTGTGTGTATGTTTGCTCGGGCCCGCTTCTGCAGGCTCCGTACTGTGTAGCTTCTATAGGAAGACCAGAGTGCTTCTTAAACTAGGGCAGGGCCTGGTCCTTCCATAGAGACCCATCTTAATGGCTTGGGCTGCCATAACAAATTACCTCAGACTGGGTGGCTTAAGCAATACACATTTAATTTCTTATGGTTCTGGAGGCTAGAAGTCTGCAGCGGACTAAATGTTTGGGTTCCCTCCAAAATTCACAGGATGAAACTCCAATTGCAATATGATGGTATTTGGCGATGGAGCCTTTGGAGGTCATCAGGTCATGAGAATGGCGTTCCTTTGTAAGTAGAAGCCAGAGAGCTAGCTATCTGTCTCTCTACCCTGTGAGGTTGCTGTGAGAAGTTTGCAGCCAACCCAGCCAAGTGCCCCCAACTGATCTTACTGGCACAGTGACCCCTGCTTCTGGCTGGTGAGATTGGAGAGCCTTCTCTGAGGAAGGGAACCAGAGCAGAAGCCAGAGCAGGCTTCCAGTGCGTGTGATGCTTTGCTTTCAGAGCATGAGAGTTGGGGGGCCCTGGGGACTCAGTGGGGGTTCTCAGAGTCCACTGAGACTGGGTACCTGGGAAAGAGACATTGGCTCCTTACCCTCTCCTTCTTTGGTGCCACCTTCTGCCTGAAAGCTTTTCTCCTTCTGGCTGGCAGGTACTCAGGCCATCCCTATGTGCCTTTCCTCCTGAGTGCCTTGGGGGGCTTCTCCCTGGAGCATCACTTTTGGCCACCAGATCCACTGCAGGCTTTGGGCCCCAAGTGTGATTATTTTGTCACAACCTCTCTGGTCCTGCCCAGACCCAGCCCAGCCCTTCCTTTCTGTGCAGTCAGATGCAACTCTGCCCACCTGTCCCAAGCTGGTTCTGCTTGAGGTTGAACAGTTGCTGAGTCTTGTCACTCCCTGATAGCTCTTCACTCAGATGCTGTGGAGTCCTCAGCTCTTGTAGGTCTGGACCATTCCTAGGAACATTTAGAACCTTAGGAAGCAGGAAGGGAACACAGGGACATTGACATCACAAATCCTTTTAGGAAAGTAGAGTCAGTAAGATGATAAATACACAATTAAAAAAAAAAATCAAGACACAGGCGGACACTTTCCCAGTGAGGCAACAGTACAGAAGCAAGGCTGGGCCTTTCAGGAGATGCATTTTGCCCTCTTCATCATTTTGTCAAACTCAGACTAGAGTACCCTTTATGGCAGGCTCGGGAGGAAACATAAGGTGAGAGGCTCCATTTTCAAATGGCAATAACAACAATGACATCAGTAGCAGCTGAGATTTCTTGAGTATTTTGTGCCAGGCACAAAGCGCTTTGTGTGTATGGTCTCATTTAATCCTTAGAACAATACCATGAGACACATACTGGTAATATTCCTTTTTTATCAGATGAAGATGTGGTGATGTGGTGCTTAGCAGGTTACATGGCTTATTCGTGCATCTCACAGCTCACTTCCAAACCTGGCTGCCCATTGGGTGTTGAAGTGTGTACTGGTATGGAGTGTCCCGCACAATTCATGTCCACCTGGACCCTCAGACTGTGACCTTACTTGCACACAGGGTCTTTGCAGATGTAGTTAGTTAAGATGAGGTCATGTTGAGTTAGGGTGGGCCCTAAATCCAATGACGGTGTCCTTGTAGGAGGCCACATGACGACAGAGAGACACACAGGGGAGGCAATGAAGACTGAGCAGAGCTGGGAGGGGTGCATCTCCAGGCCAAGGAAAGCCAGGGGTTGCTGACGGCCACCGGAAGCTAGGAGATCTTGGAGCAGATTCTTTCTCAGAGTCTCAAGAAGGAACCAGCTGTGCCAACAGCTTAGCTGCTAATGTCTAACCTCCACAACTGTGAGGTAATATATTTTTGTTGTTCTAAGCCAACTGATTTGTGGTTCACTAGGAAAATAATACAATGGCTAAATGGTTAATTTCCCATATTATTTCCTAACTGTCAAAAAGATAATGGGTTTCCAGGTACTCTCCATCTTCCTTCATTTCAAAGTCGCGGATATGTTGATTTGATAAGGCTTATTTTAACCGAGATTCATTTCCTGCCTTCGATTTCCTTGGTTTAATTATGTGGCAGTGTGCCATCTAGTGGCAGTAAGTGAGAATGCATGTCATTTTTGGAAATGGCTTGAAGATACTGGTTTCCCAGGTAGCTCAGAGGTAAAGAATCTGCCTGCCAATGAAGGAGATGCAAGAGACACAGGTTCCATCCCTGCATTGGGAAGATCCCCTGGAGAAGGAAATGGCAACCCACTCCAGTATTCTTGCATGGGAAATCCCATGGACAGAGTCCCTGGTGGACTACAGTCCCTGGGGTCACAAAGAGTAGCACATGACGGAGTGACTAAACTTATGCACACACACACATGATTTGAGTGATCTCACACCACCCTTATGGCAGAAAGCAAAGAGGAACTAAAGAGCCTCTTGATGAAAGTGAAGGAGGAGAGTGAAACAGTTGGCTTTAGGCTCAACATTCAGAAAACGAAGATCATGGCATCTGGTCCCGTCACTTCATGGCAAATAGATGGGGAAACAGTGGAAACAGTGGCCGACTTTATTTTTCTGGGCTCCAAAATCATGGCAGATGGTGATTGCAGCCATGAAATTAAAAGACGCTTACTCCTTGGAAGGAAAGTTTTGACCAACCTAGACAGCATATTAAAAGCAGAGACATTACTTTGCCAGCAAAGGTCTGTCTAGTCAAAGCTATGGTTTTTCCAGTGGTCATGTATGCATGTGAGAGTTGGACCATAAAGAAAGCTGAGCACCGAAGAATTGATACTTTTGAACCATGGTGTTGGAGAAGACTCTTGAGAGTCCCTTGGACTGCAAGGAGATCCAACCAGTCCATCCTAAAGGAGACCAGTCCTGGGTGTTCATTGGAAGGACTGATGTTGAAGCTGAAACTCCAGTACTTTGGCCACCTCATGCGAAGAGCTGACTCATTTGAAAAGACCCTGATACTGGGAAAGATTGAGGGCAGGAGGAGAAGGGGACGACAGAGGATGAGATGGTTGGATGGCATCACTGACTCGATGGACATGGGTTTGGGTGGACTCCGGGGGTTGGTGATGGACAGGGAGGCCTGGCATGCTGTGGTTCATGGGGTCACAAAGAGTTGGACATGACTGAGAGGCTAAACTGAACTGAACTAGCCCCTGAAGAGAAGAAAATTCTGCAGTATAATCTTCCCTAAATATCTTTTGTAATGACATGGGATCATTCAAATAATTTCCCCAAATTATATCTAGGTTTTAAAAGACAAGTAAAATTAAAACATTAATTTTAAGTCAGACTTTAGGCAGAATTGAACTTTTTTGGCATTATCTGTATAATTCAAAGTATATGAGGCAGTTTGCATTAAAAGTACATGAATATTGTGGGCATATTTTGTAGTCTTATTGGGGGTTAAAGTCTACACAGTTCTCTTTTTCTTTTCTTATATAATTGGAAGAAAGCTATTCGACGGACATTTTTTTTTTCTATTTGTAAAGATGAAGAAATTGAGCCAGATTAACTTGACCCCAAATAACATAATTGAATTATAACATCTCCAAAACTCAGCCCAAGTCTGTTAAACTTTTGTTTTGCAGACTTAAACTTCTATCCATTGGTCTTATCAGATAAAGCTGTTAATTTAAAAGGCTCAGAGTAATTCACAGGCACACTATTTGGTTATAAATTCCCAGTCTCTGAAGGAGCCTATATCCCACTAAAGTATTGTTCCTATGGGAAAAAGTCAAATGAGTTTTACACTTATTGGCAGAAAAATATTTCTATGAAAAGGAAAGATCAGGCAGTTTTATCTTCCTGGAAGGAAAAAAAAAAAATGATTGTCAAGCTCCAATAATAAAGTCTACATCCTAAATACATTATTAGAATAATAATTTAGAGGGAAAAAATAGAAACAATGAACAGAACCATTTAGGTTTGTGGCTTTGATTGAGTGGGTGACAGACTTTTATTCTTACCGGTTTATGAATATATCAACTAGTTACATCTTTTGAGGAAGTATATCATTCAAAAAGGGTAGCAAGAGATCACATTTGAATGTTTCATTGATTAAAAATAATTCTAAGGTGTGTTCTTAAAGTATTTTAGAATTTAGTATTTCTAGAAATTTCTGAACAAAATGAGTTGGGGAAAATTATTTTAGTGTTTAGAGCTCTTCCTTTTAGGACAAATTAACATTTTACCCAAGTGTCATAAATATTCATACAAAATTAACATAAATCAGCCCAGTTAGAGGCCAGCACTATCAGCTTCCTCAAAGCTCAGTGTTCTCTCCTAGAAATGTTAAGTTCCTTCAATTAAAAAGAAAAACAACCAATATGCTTCAGAGGTTCTCTGCCCATCAGCAAGGGGAATGAGCATTTTTAAAAGACTTAGCAGCAGCAGAAGCAGCTCTATCTGTACTAGAGTTTTGAGGAAAGATTGGAGTCAGGACACTGGAGAGGGGATGGATATCTACCCATTAAAGTAGCAGAAATGATTCCCATTGACTTTGAACCTCAGGATCTGAACATGTTTCCCCAAATGTTTAAAATTTAATTCCTTCTCCAGGAAGACATGATTGAATTTTATGATAGTGCTGAATCTGCTTGGTTGAAAAAATTAAAAAACATTTTCCATTTTCTTGTGTGCTCTTGCCAGAAATATAAGGTAATCTGTTCTGTCTGGCAGGTATGCCTAACTTTAAATTATCTTTCAAGGTTTGGATGAAATGTCTTTTATTAGCTACTTACTTTTTTTTAAGCAAGAAGTTGACTTCATTGTCGAAATTGGTAAGGTGATCCTGAAGTTCGTATGAGATCGTAAGTGACCTGGATTAGCCAAAACAATATTGAAAAAGAAGAACAGAGTTGGAGGACTCACATTTCCCAATTTCAAACTTACTACAAAACAATGATAATCATGACAGGGTAGTACTGGAACAAGGTTAGATCCTGGAATAGAACTGAGAGTCTAGAAATAAACCTGCACATCTGTGGTTAACTGAGTTTTGAGAAAGTCACCAAAACCATCCAATGTGGGCAAAAAAGTCTTTTCAATAAATGGTTCTGTGATAACTGGAGAGCCACATGTATAATAATGAAGTTGAACCCTTACATCACACCATACACACTATTAACTCAAAATGAGTCAAAGACTTAAATGTAAGGGCTAAAGTTACAAAACTCTTAGGAGAAAACATAGGGGTAACCTTTCATAGCCTTGAATTTCGCAAAAACTTCATAGATAAGATACTAAAAACAGAAGCAACCAAACAAAAGATAGATAAATGGTTCTTCATCAAAATTAAAAACAAATTTGCTTCAAAGGACACCATCAAGAAAGTGAAAAGCCATTTTCTCAGGATGAGAGAAAATATTTGCAAATAACACATATGATAAGAATCTAGTATCTAAAATAAATAGTTCTTAAAATTTAATAATAAAAAAACAAATAACCTAATTAAAACTGGGCAAAGGAGCTGAACAGACATTTCTTCAAGGAAGATGTATAAGTGGCCAATAAGCATTTGAAGAGATGCTTGATGTCGTTCGCCCTTCAGTTCAGTTCATTCGCTCAGTCATGTCCAACTCTGCGACCCCATGAAACGCAGCACGCCAGGCCTCCCTGTCCATCACCAACACCTGGAGTTTACCCAAACTCATGTCCATTGAGTTGGTGATGCCATCCAGCCATCTCATCCTCTGTCGTCCCCTTCTCCTCCTGCCCCCAATCCCTTCCAGCGTCAGGGTCTTTTCCAATGAGTCAACTCTTCGCATGAGGTGGCCAAAGTATTGGAGTTTCAGCTTCAACATCAGTCCTTCCAATGAACACCCAGGACTGGTCTCCTTTAGGATGGACTGGTTGGATCTCCTTGCAGTCCAAGGCACTCTCAAGAGTCTTCTCCAACACCACAGTTCAAAAGCATCAATTCGTCTGCACTCAGCTTTCTTCACAGATCAACTCTCACATGCATACATGATGACTGGAAAAACCATAGCCTTGACTAGACAGACCTTTGTTGGCAAAGTAATGTCTCTGCTTTTGAACATGCTATCTGCTGCTAAGTCACTTCAGTCGTGTCCGACTCTGTGTGACCCCATAGACCGCTGCCCACCAGCCCCCCCCTTTCCCTGGGATTCTCCAGGCAAGAACACTGGAGTGGGTTGCCATTTCCTTCTCCAGTGCATGAAAGTGAAAGATGAAAGTGAAGTTGCTCAGTCACGTCCGACTCTTAGCGACCCCAAGGACTGCAGCCCACCAGGCTCCTCCGTCCATAGGATTTTCAAGGCAAGAGTACTGGAGTGGGGTGCCATTGCCTTCTCCTATATGCTATCTATGTTGGTCATAACTTTCCTTCCAAGGAGTAAGCGTCTTTTAATTTCATGGCTGCAATCACCATCTGTGGTGATTTTGGAGCCCCCCCGCCCCAAATAAAGTCTGACACTGTTTCCACTGTTTCCCCATCTATTTGCCATGAAGTGATGGGACCAGATGCCATGATCTTCGTTTTCTGAATGTTGAGCTTTAAGCCAGCTTTTTCACTCTCCTTTTTTACTTTCTTCAAGAGGCTTTTTCGTTTCTCTTCACTTTCTGCCATAAGGGTGGTGTCATCTGCATATCTGAGGTTATTGATAATTCTCTCAGCAATCTTGATTCCAGTTTGTGCTTCTTCCAGCCCAGCATTTCTCATGATGTACTCTGCATAGAAGTTAAATAAGCAGGGTGACAATATACAGCCTCGACGTACTCCTTTTCCTATTTGGAACCAGTCTTTTGTTCCATGTCCAGTTCTTACTGTTGCTTCCTGACCTGCATAGAGGTTTCTCAAGAGGCAGGTCAGGTGGTCTGGTATTCCCATCTTTTTCAGAATTTTCCACAGTTTATTGTGATCCACACAGTCAAAGGCTTTGGCAAAGTCAATAAAGCAGAAAATCGTTAGTCCTTAGGGATATGCAAATGAAAACCACCAAGAGATACCACTACACCACCACTACACCCACTAGTATGGCTAGAATAAAAAATCAAATAGTAACCAGTGTTGATGTAGAGAAATCCGAACCCTCATTCACAGTGGGATGTAAAAGGGTGGAAATGTTCCTTAAATGATTGAACATAAAGCTACCATGTAACTGAGAACTTCTGCTTCTAGGTATAAATCCAGAATAAATGAAAACATGTCAACAGAAAAACTTGCACACAATGTTTATTGCAATATTATACTTAATAGCCAAAAGATGGAAAAAGTCCTAATGTCCATCAATTGACGAATGGAGGAAAAAACCAATGTGGAACATACCTGTATGCAATGAAATATTATTTAGCCGTAAGAAGGAATGAAGTAGTGACACATGCTGTGACTTGTATGAATGTTGAAACCATTATAAGTGAATAAAGCCAATTTTTAAGACACTGCGTTTTATATGACTCCATTCATATAATGGAGAGTAGTAGAACAGAGAGATTAGCGGTTGCCTAGAGCTGGGAGTGTACTGGAGAGGTAGGGGCTGATAGCTAAAGGGTTTTTTTTAGAGGTGAGAAAAATGTTCTAAAATTGACTGTGGTGATGGTTGAACATGTCTGTAAATATACTAGACAACATTCATTTTAAATGGGTGAGTCATATGCTGTGTAAACTATCATCTCACACTTGCTTTAAAAAGGCATACTGACATTAATAATCTTAGGAACTGAATCAGCTCTTTCTCTCAATGTATATATGTGTACAGATATACATGCATGCACGTATATATACACAGATATGTATGCTTTGTAAGATTTGATGTTATTACAAGGAGTGAAGTGAAATGAAGTGAAAGTCGCTTAGTCGTGTCCGACTGTTTGTGACCCCATGGGCTATACAGTCCGTGGAATTCTCTAGAGAATATTTGATAAAGAGTACTAACAGACTAGTTACATTTAATCTGCAGAAATAGGATAATTTTGCCATACAAAAATAGAATGAAAGTGGATTATGCTACCTTCAACACTGTCTCTTTTGGTTGATCCATGAACTATTTCTCAAAATTCCCCTGGGCTAGTCTTCCTGGCAGTGCCTGTCACCTCACACCTGTGTGCCACTTCCGTGCTCTCCTCTGCCTCATATATCTCTGCTTGGCTCATGTTACAAAATGCTGACTTCTTTCTCCTGCCCTGTACGTATGCATGTGTGCTCAGGTGTGTCCTGCTCTTTTGCAACCCCATGAACTGTAGCCCCCCAGGCTCCTCTGTCTCTGGGATTCTTCAGGCAAGAATACTGGAGTGGGTTGTTATTCCCTTCTCCAGGGGATCTTCCCAACCCAGAGATTGAACCTGAGTCTCTTGCATCTCCTGCATTGGCAGTCGAATTCTTTCCCATTGAGCCAGCTGGGAATGCCCTTCCCTTGCCCTGCCAGTGTATTTTTTCCTGTTACTTCTCCAGTTTTTTGGAGAAGGGAATAGCAATCCACTTCAGTATTCTTGCCTGGAGAATTCTATGGACAGAGGAGCCTGATGGGCTACAGTCCATGGGGTCGCGAAGAGTTGGACACAACTGAACACTCCAGGTTTTCTCCTTCAGAGCACCATTTGGAGCCCAAATACTCCAGAGCAGCATTTGGAGCCCAAATAAGACATTTAGAGGCCCCAGGACTAAGGAGATAATGGTACCAGCCCCTCCACCCATCTCTCATCTGACATAAGTCAAAATAAAGCTTCACTCATCTGTAAGTGATACAAGTCACATCTATGTTGAAATGGAAATAGCCCCCCACCCACCTCTTTTTTTTTTTTTTTTTTTTTACAATTTTGTCTTGCAAAATGCTAGATCAACTTGGCACAGTTTAATACTGGGTTGGCCAAAAAGTTTGTTTGGCCTTTCACATTAAAAACCCAAAAGAACTTATTTATTAGCCCAATGTTTCATCTATCTTGGGGTCTCTGCTGTTCTTATATCCTAAGCCAGTGCTTAATTTGCTCCTTTGATCATGCACCTTGCCAAGCTGATTTTCCTCATTCATTCCCTCTCTCCTCACTCTCCTCCTCCACTGTTGGCCTCACTCTCACTCTGACAAATGCTCCTTCTGGTCTACATGGTGAACCTGAAAAGGCATGAGCCATAAGCCCAATGCCAGCAATTCTCTAAGGCCCAGCCCAGATCATGCCGTCTCTTAACCTGACTTTGGTGCTACCAGAAGCAACATGAGTTTTCTGTTCATCAGTAACTGAAAATTTGAAAAAAACGGGGAGCTGGCTTTCTATAACAGTTCAAGATTTCTTTAAAATAGTTAATTTTAGAGAATTTATAATCTAAAGGGCATAAACATTGGAAATGCTATTTGGCTAAATTCAGTGAAAAAAAACAAGAAAGATTTTTCTTCACAGCTCTCCGTGAGTGATGCATGATTTGATAGAGCAATCATTTTTAGACTGATAGTGTTTGGCAGAGCTTTCTGTAGGAAATATTCTTGACTCATGAATAATTTTTACATTGAAATTCACATCTAAATTATCTGATGTTTCTATTTGCTCAGACATGTTAGCAAACATAAAAATGAAAAATATTGGCATATAATGAAAAGAATATTTTTAATCTAGCACTTTTACTAGAAACACATTATTGCTTTTACAGACAGAAAAGTCAATTATCCTACATTAACAACAGAATCATTCAAGTCATAAAGGATTTTTAAAAAGCATTTAAGAAGAATAAAAATGATTGACATATAGGCATCATTGCATTTATACCATATGTTCTAGCTTACAAATTTTCTGATTTTACAGAAAGGCCATTTTTCTTCCCTCACTTCTTTCCACATACATAAGTTCTTGGTGAGAAGAGGACAGTTCCCCACACTTAATGACACTGTGACGTGACATACCTGTTTTCCAATTCTTTGATTGGATTTTCAGTTTCTCCTACAGGCATGTTATATGATGCCAGAAACTGATCAACAGGTGTGGCTGTGGGGAAAAAAAAAAAGGAAAATAGAACCTACTCTGTCGTCGTGCTTGCTATAGTGAAAATAGTAGACGCTGAATTGTTTGTCAGTGGAGATGCCTGTTACCCATTGCCATGTGCTACAAGATCTGTAATCTACTGTAATATAGTCTCTGCAGATCACGTGAAATGCGTATATGCTAGTTAACACAAGTTTTAAATCTAGGGCCAGAGATTTGCCCCATGGAGATCCACATATCGGGGGTAATCAGCTTCTAGACTACAGCAGTCTCATATTAAATGTGGCTACTGTATCACTGGTATCTTGAGAAAACCAAGTACCCTTGTTTTGTTTTTTTTCTTAAATCTAATTATTCTTGGTAATTAGATAGACCATTAAAACTGAATGTCAGAACTATGCTATTGATAAAAATGGGGACCTGTGTATGTTAGAAATGGGCTCTTCTTTGTGAACTTTGAGGTGGTTAAGGTAAGAGAACTGGTTATACCTCTGGCATGACCAAGTATAAAAACCAGGGAAGGCCTATGGTCTGTGTCCATAGGGAAGGCAACCCAGGCTCATTCCCCACATGATCCTCTGTCCATTGGTTTCCTAGGGTTCTGGTTGCTTGGTGATGTAAAAAAAAAACTAACAGAATATTGCCTCTGAAATTTTGTTGTGTCTGCCTTGAGAGAACTTGCCAGGTAACTTTAAAGGGATCCAGATAGAACCTCTCTGAATTTACACAGTTTATCAGAGCTGTTTTGTGCTGCTTGCTAATGACTGCTCAATCCATACCTGCATGTATGTTAGTCTTGCTTTTGTTATAACTTAAATAGCAAGTGTGGGGCATCAATTCACCCCTATCTACCTCAAATTGCTCTACAGATTATTGCTATCAACCGAAAAGGAGAGTTGTATTTGACCTTGTTGGCTAAGGTAGGTCGTGCATGTGCACAGCTTGTTGATTGTGTTCAACTGTCTGCAGCCCCATAGACTGTAACCAACCAGACTGTCTATAGGATTCTCGTCAAGAATCTCCTGGAGCAGGTTGTCATTTCCTACTCCCAGGGCTCTTCCCAACCGGACCTGAGTCTCTTGCATCTCCTTCATTGGTAGGTGGATTCTTTACCACTAGCACAACCTGGGACGCCCAAGGTGAGTAGTAACAGTATGGAAACCTGTCCTCACCGGATACATTAGCTGAGGGCATATGTTTCATTTTATCAGTCAAGGCTACTGGTTTGCTAAGCTAGATTGCATTTGGGCATAACCCAATTAGATAGCATGCTAGATGGTGAAATTATGGAAAGAAGTAAAGGTAGATGAGGGTAGGGAGAACAAGGCAGGCTAGCTGGCTCCCATGGGATCTTAGAGACTATTGCAGAAATTTTTATCTTTTCCTCTGAGAGAAATAGGGAGCCATCACTGGGTTTTGAGCAGGGGAGTGACATAATCTGATTTATATTAGGGCCATTTTGATTGTTGGATTGAAAAGTCTTGGAAGGCTGGGTTGGAAGCAGGTTCACTAGTTAGGAGGCTCTTGCAAGAATCCAGAGAGAGTAGAGAGTTACTCAGACAATGGGTATTAAAACATGCTTACATCTTGATCTGTTTTATAGTTAGAATTTATTAGATTTGCTGGATTGAATTGAATGGGAGGTGTGTGAGAGGAAAAGGGCCAGTACTGACCTGGGCATTTGGCCTGAACATCTGGAAACTGGAATTTTCATCAGGTGTGAAACAGAAGACTGCATAGAGTAGGTTTGGAAAAAAAAGTGTGAATATCTTATAATTTATGAATTGCTATAAAAATATAGAGTTTGGCAAATTTATAAACTCTCTATAATTTAGCATGTGTTTAGTCTAGAGGATTGCTTTTTGCCCAATTTACTCTTATGTCAATTTCCTAGTTTCTGATGGTCACGCCATACACCGCACAAGACATCTGCTTCCACTTGTCGTCTGAGTGTTTTCTGTCTCCCCAGCTTCCCATTTTGCCTGGTCCCAACATGGTGCTGAGGTAAGATTGTCTCAAAGATGTAATCACAGGGTTTGTACTTGTTGACTAGCGAGGAAGCCTGCCATCTGCTTGGCTTATGAAATCATTCAGAAAGCAAAATGAGGTTTCTGTTACATTTGCCTCTTACAGTCGTCAGGAACCTAAGATGTTTACTGAGATTGGGGTTCCTTGGGTCTGATCTGCCAGGCTCTGATTCACTCTTTAGTTTTCTCTTTCTTGGAGGCTTCACAGCAAACATACTGGTGCCAAAATGATACGTGATATGTTTCACATCTGTATGGAGTAGTGACATGGGATGTGCATTCCAGTTACTAAGAAGGGGAGGGAAGAAGAACACCATATTCTTGTTTACTTAAAAAAAACAAATAGCATACTTTCCTTCCAGCCGTGATGTTGTAATAGGGACTGGATGCAATCTTCAACATAAAACAAACAAAACAAAACCCAGAAAAATAAGATAAAATATGTGAAACAAAAGACTCCCATGAATTGGCCAAGGGCAGTGCAGGACTGTGATATTTGAGAAAAGAACAGTCAAATCAATAAAATGAACTCCACAATCAGCTCAATGTACTGCCCAAAGGCAGTTTCCAGTTTTCAGAGCCCAGAGATCTGGCTGAGTAGAAAAGATAGAAATCGGAATTTTGAGAGAGAAAGGGCCTAGAATTTGTGGGAGAGAAGACCAGAGAAAAGAGTGTGACCTGGAGAATTCCTGAGATGGGCAGATGGGTCCTCTCCAGCGGTTGGCTGAGTTTTGACTTGCAGAAGTCTGAGAAGAAACTCCCTGAGGCTGGCGAAAGCCCATTGACAGCAACAGGTCAAATATTTTCCAGAGCTCACACTGGGCTAGAAATAGTTCATGGTCCCATCAGCCAGAGTGGGAAGGCTTGTAAGACCTGGGCATTGAGTAGAGGGCAAAGAAGGGTGTTAGCACTAGACTAAAACTTTGAAAACAAGTTTTGGGAATTCCTTGGCAGTCCAGTGGTTAAGATTTTGCTTATCAACTGCCAGGTTTGATCTCTGGTTGGGAAACTAAGATCCTGCAAGCCACATGGCATGGCCAAAAAAAAAAAAAAAAGTAATAATAATAAATAAAATGAAGTTAAAAAAAACAAGTTTCACCAAGATGAGACTGTTCCTAAAATAATTTAATTGCATGCTGGAACCGAGTCCAATAGTTCTTAAATCCAGTACCCAAACATTCAAAAATCACAATATCCAGCATGCAATCCAAATTGGCAAATGTGTTGGTTTCCCAGGGTTGCCATAACAAAGGAACACAAACTAGGTGGCTTACAGCAACAGAACGGGATTCTGTTGCAGTCTTAGAGGCTAGAAGGATGAAACCGAGGGCTCTGCAGGACTGTCCTCCCTCTAGGACTCTGGGTAGAGTCCTCTTCTTGCCACTTCTTAGCTTCTGGTGGTGGCTGTCAATCCTTGGCACTCCTTGGCTTTTAAGCGCAGAATAACAGCTTCTGCCTCTGGCATGTGGTGCTTTCCTTGTGTGTTTCTGCCCTGTCCTCTTTTAAGGACACCAGTCATATTGGATTAAGGGGCCACCCACATCCAGTATGACTTTATCTTAAATAATTACACCCACATGCAGCCTGTTTCTAAATAAGATCAGACTCTAAAGTACCAGGTGTTATGTGCTAAGCCTCTTCAGTCCTGTCCGACTCTTCACAACCCTATAGACTGTAGGCTGCCAGGCTCCTCTGTCCATGTGAACTATTCAGGCAAGAATATTGGAGTGGATTGCCATGCCCTCCTCCAAGGGATTTTCCCAACCCAGGGACGATCCAACCCCTGTCTCTTAGGTCTCCTGCCTTGGGAAGTGGGTTCTTTACCATTAGTGCCAGCTGGGAAGCTCACCAGAGGTTAGGACTTCAACTTATCTTATTGGGAACAAAATTCAACCCAAGATACCAGACATTCAAAGAAGTAGGAAAATAAGAGCTATAACCAGAAGAAAAATTCACGAGTAGACACAGAGTAGAAAGTGTTGAGGTAATGGAATTAGCAGACACAGGTGGTGGCCCCAGTGGTAAAGAACTAGCCTGCCAATGCAGGAGACATGGGTTCAATCTCTGGATGGGGAAGATCCCCTGGAGGAGGAAATGTCAACCCACTCCAGTATTCTTACCTGGGAAATCCCATGGACAGATGAACCTGGCAAGATGCAATCCATGGGGTTGCAAAGAATTGGATATGACTGAAGCAACTGAGCATGCAGATGCTACCACAACTATAATAAAAATGCACCATATGCTCTATTTTGGATAGTTTTATTGCTATGTGGGTTTTTTTGGTTATTTTTTTAGATAATTCCACTAATCTCTGTAATAGTGTAAAGAACAGAGATAAATACTAGAAATCATAAAGTAACTCCTAAAAAAGATCTCTATGAAAGTAAGTGATGGATATTTTCAGAACTGCTTCTTCATCTCTAAAATGGGAATAATACTTCCCAGATAAGATGCCATAATCAAATGAAATTTTTATAACTTACCTGGTACATAGTCAACTCATAATAAATAGCAGCAATTCTTGTTACTAAAGCCTGAGGCAATGATGAAAGCAATTATAGGTCAAATGATTACAGACCTATGATGGATGAGGCTGAACACAGTCCGTGTAATTATAATGGGTTTGATTCATTGCTCTTGGTAAGAACTTTACTAATTTGGACAAGTTGGGATAGGGAAAAAGTCAAATCTGACTGATGAGCCATCTTAATTACAGAATATTTTTGAAGAAATGGCTTTTGATTACTTTTAACTGTATGCAGTAATTAGAACCAGGCTACAAAGTTTTGCCTAGTATATATCCTTAAGGGATTGGTTTTAATGATTACATAAAAATGATCTTTCATTAGCATAACAAGGCTTTCAGCTGTTGTAAACGAGTTTATTTTCATAAGCCATTTTTCTTTAGCAGTAGAGTAAGTTCTATTGGAATGATTTGTCCAGCAATGACCATGTGGCAATTCCCTCACGGTTTTGGGTGTCAGTCACAGGGCACCAGCTGAGGGTTCTAGCCTTGTCTGTTGGCACATCTACATCCTGGGGAGCATTCCTGTGACTGCACAGCCTCCAGTGACACCCCTTCTTTCCTGCTGTCCTCCCACCTGTGATGGTGGCTGCTTCCTGAAATGAGTAATCTCTGGGTTATTTCTGCCTGCTACTTTTTGCTCTTTCAGTGTTCCAATAACCATATAACCAAGTCCTTGAATTAAATTCCCTCTGTTTTATTTTTTTAAAATTTTAAATTGGAGGATAATTGCTTTACAATATTGTTAGTTTCTGCTGTACACAAAGTGAGTCGGTCCTGAGTATACATATATGCCCTCTCTCTTGAGCCTCCACCCTCCCCCATCCCACTCCTCTGATCATCACAGAGCACCGAGCTGATCTTCCTGCGCTATACAGCAGCTTCCCACGAGCTATCTATTTTAAGCACGGTGGTATATATATGTCCATGCTACTCTCTCAGTTCATCCCACCTTTGTCTTCCCCTGGGGGCTTCCCTGGTGGCTCAGATGGTAAAGAATCTGCCTGCAATACAGGAGACTCGGGTTTGATCCCTGGGTTAGGAAGATGCCCTGGAGAAGGGAACAGCTACTCACTTCAGTATTCTTGCCTGGAGAATTCCATGGGCAGAGGAGCCTGGCGGGCTATAGTCCATGGGGTTGTAAAGAGTCTGACATGACTGAGTGGCTTTCACTCACTCACTCCCCTTCCCCCTCTGTGAACACATGTCTGTTCCTCTGCTCCTGCCCAGTAGTAGAAATCCCCTCTGTTTTAAATACTTGGCATAACTATCCCCTTGACTAGACCCCAGCTGACACCATACACAAGAGGAACAGCTGGAACTAACCAGAGAGGTGCCAAAGATGGAGCAGAGGGTCAGTCACCAGAGGAAAGGCCTGGGGCTGTATGGGAGGCAGTCACTGAGGGCGGGTTTCTAAGGCACTTCAGCTGATGCCTTCTCTCTGGCAGGGTGCACTATCATAATCGCACACCCTGCTGTCAAGCTGCGTGGACTTGTAGAAGTCTCATCCGGTATTTAGGAAATGAACGTTCAATTTGCAAAATATGAGGATTAGTCTAGATGAATTCCAGGTTTCTTTCAGCTCTATGTTTCTCTCAAACTAGCTGACGATTTTGCTCAGGGTTGGTTGGGAAAAGCTCTCCTATTCTTTCCATATGCTCCGTGAAGACAGGATTAAGGAAGCAGAATGGCCCCATGGTGGGCACTGCCTCCTGGAGAGGTAGCAGAAACGTTCTGTACTACCCCTGCCAGGTTCAGATAAGACGCAGCCAGCGGAGGCACCACGTGCCAGACTTGGCAAAAAGCGCTGTTGCGCAGCAAGGAGCAGTCGTAGGGCAGCATGTTACATGTGAATGTGATTGTGCTTGAGAAGTGGTCATTCCAAAAGTGTGGCAGCAAAGGTGATAATCAGAGAAAGCTAAATGAGTTACCTAAAAAAAGTAGGTGCTGGACCGGATTCCTGGGTGTAGTGTGATTAAAATAACTGTGTATTGTCTTCCTGTATGTAAAATGTACTGCCTTTTTTGAACAAGTTTTCCAAGAAGGGATAGTCATTTGTTTACCTCTTTTCAAAGAACCAGTCTTCCTTTTAAGTGTGTTATTTTAATTGGCAGCCAGGTTTTCCACTTAATGTAATTAAAATGGGCAGAAGCTTTGCATTTGTTCCTGCGAATTGCTGGGGACCTGCCTGTACCCTAGACTGCTATAGGCTTCTGGCAAAACCTGTTTTGTATTGTGATATGAGGTGACCCAGTATCAAAGCTTTATCCCCTCTGTAGGTAAAGAAGATGATATTAGAAATTGAGGAGATCTGGGCTACTGAATTACATCATTTACAATTAGCTTGAGGGTAGCCCAGCTGCCTGGCCTTTAGGTTGTCAGTTAATATAAGAAAGTTAACATCTGCTGGATAATGAACACCTGTGACAATGATTGTCTCCTGGGTATCTATCATTGAAAAATAAATCCTTTCAGCATGGATCAGATGTTGCTGGTGTTTAACTTTCATGGGCTGGACTATTTTCTGGTCCTGTTGTAAGCAATCAGAGGCCCTGAAACTCTACTTTCAAGAGAGGCTGACACAGCTGCCATCCATTTCTAGTTTGCATCACCCCCTGAGCCAACCCATGCTTAAAGCGTGATGGTCAGCTGATCAGACGCAACTTCTCAAACGGCCATGGGCTTGAGCCAAGTGAAGGGCAAAGCGGTTGATGAGGGGTCTGGGCTGCTTGCCCACACAGCCTGCTTATTTCCTCTTCTGCGGCTGGCTTTTGACCCTTTCCATTTCGTGGTGAATCGCTGCTGGGCCCACTCAGTGGGTCTGACTAGCCTAAGCTCGTGCTGAGCAGTTGGTCTGCATGGCTGCCTGTGGCCAAGCACTCCGCCTCTCCCAGAGCTCAGGAGTCAATGAGGAGCTGTCTTAAAAAAGGTGTCTAATTCTTCCCTGCCATGGCATGGCCTTGCTGCATGAACTCGTGTTGTGATCCTCCACTGAGGCTTCTGTACACTCCATATGGCATCTCTTCCTACCATGGATGTCTCTACCACTGCAGGTTCTGCTGGTTTGGAAGACTCAGGGGGCAGGGGTGTACCACCAGTTTGGACCTGTGGAGGAACCCTATCCTTCCTGTAGCCCCACCCAAGGCTGGCAGTACGTCATGTCACCTGGTACAGAGAATGGAGCAGTGTTCCCAAGGATGGGATATGCTGCCGTCAGAGCCTGAATGCACTGCACTCCCTATTTTAGGGTAGAAAGTAAGTTGCAATCATTCTTTTACTTTGGAGAGGATTTATTGGCATGCCTAACACCACTGGACACCAAAATGTTTCCTGATGTAGCCCCTTGAATCTTGGTAAGGCTTGGCTACCACCTTCTGGGGTGCATGGGTCTTACTAATGCCTCGAGTATGTTAGATTTCTCATTTATCCAGCCTGTTATGTGTGTAATGAATGAATGTGATTCTTCGTGGGAGATCTAGATAGTCCAGATATTTTAGAATATATTATGAGTAGAAGGAGTGTTAATATAGCTCTTGGACAAATTGTAAATGTACAGTGCGACCGATTCGTGTGAATGCAAATTGTTTCTCATCCTTGTCTATGATTAGAATAGAAAAAAAATAACCACCTATGCCAAATGAGTAGTCACATACCATGTGATTACCTGAGGCTGTTCTCATCTGCTCTAGAAAAATACCATTTAGTGGCTGCAACTGGGGCAGTTAACTGGTTGAATCTTTAACGGTCTACTCTAAAACCCCTCTGCTGTTTCTTTTTTTTCAAACCAACTTTTTATTGAAGAATAGTTGATTTACAGTGTTGTATTAGTTTCAGATGTACAGCAGAGTGGTTCGGTTATACATATATATTTTCAGATTCTTTTACGCTATAGGTTATTACAAGATGTTGAATGTAGTTCCCCCTGCCATACAGTAGGTCCTTGTTATTGATCTGCTTTATATATGGTAGTGTGTATCTGTTCATCCCAAGCTCCTAATGTATCCTTTACCACCCCTGGTGGTAACCATAAATTTGTTTTCTATGTCTGTGAGTCTGTTGCTACTTTGTAAATAGGTTCATTTGTATCATATTTTTAGATCACACATGTAAGTGATATTACATCATATTTATCTTTCTGACTTTACTATTTTAATATGATAATTTTTAAATCCTTCCAAGTTAGTGCAAATAGCATTACTTCATTCTTTTTTATGGCTATTAGTCCACTATATAAACGTATACACCACACCTTCTCTGTCCATGCACCTGTTGAAGGACATTAGGTTGTTTCCATGTCTTGGCTGGAAATAGTGCTGCTGTGAACATTGAGGTGCAGGTATCTTCTTGAATAGTTTGTTTTTTTCCTGGATATATGTCCAGGAGTGGGATTGATGGATCATATGGCAACTCTCTCTTTAGCATTTTAAGGAACCCACATACTGTTTTCCATAATGGCTGCACAAATTTGCATTTCTACCAACAATGTAGGAGGGTTATCTTTAGAACCCATCTGTTTTCTTCCCCCCACGGGTCAAGCTAGAGAATCAAATGAGATCTCATGGGGACCACTGCACCTGCATCCTTCAGACCCTTAAAGGTGGCACTGATTCCTACCATTCCCCCACCCCTGAGATAGGATAGGTTTTTAAATTTGGGGGTTGGCAGTTCCAGAAGTCTCCATTTGACCTTCCCCACCATGAGATCCCTTATTTCACAGACTGAGGACCCAATGTGGGCATTACAGCCACTGACTAAGCATGCTGATCCCAACCGTAAATGCATGAACAAGGTAAACACTCACTTGGTGGGTTTACAGACCCAGTGGACTCCACTGATCACACCAAAACCCTGTCCCTCCAAGGAGGAGAGCCAGGGTGACACTTCAGGTAACTGTGCACAAATGTCGACATGGACAGTCTAACAGTCCCTTCTTTCTAACCGGGAGAGAGGACATAGCTTGAAAACAGCTGTCTGCTAGGAAGTGCTTAACAAAAAAAAAACAAAAACACCTACATTGTAACAAATCAGGAGTATACAGCAAATGTCCAAAGAACGGCTTTGATGGTGGCGATGCAGGAACCCAAAGGAGAACATTGGCACTGAAGACCTTCATCCTAATGTGTCTACTAAGACGGTATATTCCTGGAGAGAATTCTTTAGGGGTTCATATGTAAACATGAATCTGCCAATAATCAGTAGAAATACATCATCATTTCTATTTCAGAAATAACATCCAAAAAGCATCTCAGACATTTCCATCAAAACTAACCAAATGACTCATTTGGAACTTAATAATTTTGAATTGACAAGCACACGTCCAATGGAAAGAAGGCATCAGCTACAGTTTACTTTTATCCTTAAGTGTGTATGGGCCTTGACAGTTTTAATAACTTTTTATCTAAGTTACAGAGCTTTGTGCTATTTAGCTCTCAGTTAAAATGATTCCCTGAAAAGGGAATATAAGCCAATGCTCAGAGTTCTAATTACTTTCCAGTAAAGCAGATTAGCAATATTATGCATCCCGTTGCTTTCTGTTCTATAACTATAAACGTTGATATGTTTCCCCAAGAGAGTATTCACCACATATGGTGTTTTCTAAAAGACTGAAATAATGGCTCTTTTTTGGAAATGGCATAATAGCATTTTCTAACCTTCATGTTGATAATTGCCTTTGGTTGATATGTATATTACCAGTGTTTGGATACATATGCGTATAGAAAACATGTTTTAAGGCCCATAAGCAGAATAGAAGGCCCACCTCTATTTCCAAATAGACTGCTTTCAAAACTCACAGGGCTCCCAGCTCTGGCTTCAGCTGATAAAGGGCCCATCAGGAGCTGGTTCTGTTGCCCTTGGCTGTCTCCCACGGTGATGACGGTGCTTTATCTTGGAAGGGACATCAAAGGTCGTCTAGTGACAAGACAAACCCATTCCTGACATCAGGTTTATCAGATTCACCTGGGGAGCTTAAAAACACATACTTTTCATGCCTATCTGCCTTGTAAATCAGAATACCTGGAGGAAGGTCTTGAAAAAACATCAGCCAGATCTGGGAACCACTGCTCTGGTCCAACCACCTTCATGATTTTATTAAGTCTTCACATTTAGAGTCAGAAGTAAGGTATCATTCAGTCACTAAATCATGTCCAATTCTGTGTGACCCCATGGACTACTGCATGCCTGGCTTCATGTCCATTGAGTCAATGATGCCATCCAACCATCTTATCCTCTGTTGCCCTCTTCTCCTGCCCTCAATCTTTCCTAGCAAAACGATCTTTTACAATGAGTCGGCACTTCGCATTAGACGGCCAAACTATTAGAGCTTCAGCTTCAGCATCAGTCCTTCCAATGAATATTCAGGACTGATTTCCTTTAGGATTGACTGGTTTGATCTCCTTGCAGTCCAAGGGACTCTCAGAAGTCTTCTCCAGCACAATTCAAAAGCATCAGTTCTTCAGTGCTCAGCTTTCTTTATGGTCCAGCTCTCACATCCATACATGACTACTGGAAAAACCATAGCTTTGGCTAGTTAGACCTTTGTCAGCAAAGTGATGTCTCTGTTTTTAATATGCTGTCTAGGTTTGTCATAGCTTTTTTCCCAAGGAGCAGGTGTCTTTTAATTCCATGGCTGCAGTCACGTCCACAGTGATTTTGAAGCCCAGAAGTAAGCAGGTCTCCTTAAAATTTATTCTCTGTAACTTCTGGTTGTTGGACTGTCTGTCAATGTCACAGTGTGGATGGACCAGACCTATTTGTTTTGATCTGATGGTACATCACAGATGTTTATCTCAGTATCCTTCCACAGAGCCTCTGCTGTACCTGGTTAGGATCCATAGTGTAATATATTTGGGGTCAGATGAATGAATAAAGTTAGATTTCAGATTTATTTTTATTCAGACAAAGAGGGAAAAATAAATGCCATTCACAATAAAACAGTTTTCTTCTTAAACATTGGTTAGATCAGAACAAAACCTGTTGTAATCCAAGTGTCCATCAGCACAATATGACTTACCCATATAGCAGAATGCTGCTCAGTAATGAGCAAGAACAAAGTACTGAACCATGCTACAACAGAGATGATCCTCAAACATATTTTGCTTACATGACAGAAACCAGACACAAAAGATTCATACTGTATTTTTCAGTTTGTGTGACATTTCCAGAAATAAGCAAATCTGTAGAGACATGGAAGATCAGTAGTTGCCTAGGGCTGGAGGTGGGCACAGGGATTCACCTTAGATGGGCATAGAGAAATCTTGGGGATGATGGAAATATTCTAAAACTTGATGTTGGTGATGGTGGCATGAGTCTATTAATATATTAAAAATTGAGTTGTTTAAAAAAATTTGTTAATCACTGAAGAGCATAAACTGGGTTCCTCATCCATTTGTGGTAATAAAGTTCTTCATTACCATCTGTTGGAATCAGTGTTGCATTAAACCGAAACAAGCATAATTTACCCAAAGCTTCTCCCTTAAAATAGGTTATATGGCTAATGATGCTGGCATTTGGGTTCACCTTAGCATGTGTGTATGCTACGTTGCCTCAGTCATGTTTGACTCTTGGCAATCCTATGGACTGGAGCCCACCAGGCTTCTCTGTCCAGTGGATTCTCCAGGCAAGAATATTGGAGTGGGTTGCCATACCCTCCTCCAGGTAATTAGACCCCAGACTAAAACCCAGAAGCCAGCATGAAGCAGTGTGGATGTGGGGTGGCAGGGGAAGAGGAGGCCTGGATTCCAGCTGGGTCTAGACCTCTCTGAACTGGTTCAAGCTTAGCTGTGTGTCCTTTCTGGCCTTCACTTATGCATGTAAAATGAAAGCTTCCTTAGTGAATGATCCTGATCCTTAAACACAAAGAAAAACACTCCTTTCTGCAGTTTCTGATGGAGAGCAGAGTTTGGAGGGGAGCAGTCTCAGTGTTGCAGGACTGAGAGCATGTGTGTGTGTTTGCACTTGCACACCTATGAGAGGCCTTGTGTACACTTTCACAGCTATAAAAGGCTTTATGTGATGGTGGAAATCCAAGGAGACCAGATATGCTCAAATACTATTACATTCCATCTTTATGACAAAGTGTTTGGAACCATCTGAAAAGTGAAAGTGAAAGTTGCCCAGTCGTGTCCAACTCTTTGCGACCACAAGAATTCTCCAGGTCAGAATACTGGAATGGGTAGCCTTTCCCTTCTCCAGGGGATCTTCCCAACTCAGGGATCAAATCCAGGTATCCTGCATTGCAGGTGGATTCTTTGCCAGCTGAGCCACAAAGGAAGCCCAAGAATACTGGAGTGGGTAGCCTATCCCTTCTCCAGTGGATCTTCCTGACCTAGGAATTGAACCAGGTTCTCCTGCATTGCAGGTGGATTCTTTACCAACTGAGCTATCAGGGGAGCCACACCAATCAGGGGAGACACAGCAAATCCAAAGTGACAGCAGCAAGGGGGCCAAAGAACCATTGCGTGCTAGACAACATTATCTAAACATGTGCAGATGGCCTCACCTATAATCATTTACATACATAAAATCATTTATAAATATCATGAGATCCTCTCATTTCTGTAAAGTAGTCTTTATTATTTCCATTCTACAGTAAGGAAGGGAGGAATTTAGATTAAATAACTCTTGGATAGTCCCAGTCTTTCTGGAGGGCAGAGTTTGAAAGCTTGGAGGGCGAGGTGGGCACGCACACAGATGCAGGTTACAGGCAGGGGACCATGCAAGAGGGAGTGGTGTCAATAAGAGAACAGAAGCGCCCTGCTGGCTTGTTCTCTGCATGGTTTGAGTCCTTTCCAGTTTGTTTTGTTGTTGATGTCAGGTTGTAATGTGGGGATTCCCTGGTGGCTCAATGGTAAAGAATCTGCCTGCCAAGCAGAAGACACAGTTTCAGTCCCTGGGTTGGGAAGAGCCCCTGGAGGAGGAAATAGCAACCCACTCCAGTATTCTTGCCTGGAGAATTTCATGGACACAGAAGCCTGGTGGGCGACAGTCCATGGGGTCGCAAAGAGTCAGACACAACTTAGCGACTAAACAATAAAGGTGGGGCTGTGTCCTTGAAGGACTGTTGCCCCAGGTCTATTCCACCCTATCTCATGCTTACAACAGGAATCTATTAGGGATGTTGGGAAAAAAAAAAGTCCATTCTGTTCCCTATTTTAAGAAGGGTCAGTCTTTTCCTACTTTCTCAACATACATGAAATGTGATGATTCAAACCAAGTGAGCCTGAGCTCAAAGATTTGAATTTGCTGGGAGTGTTGCTTCCTCCCTTGGCTGGTCATCATGAAAGAAACCCTTCTTCTCTGCACTATAGCTGTTACTTGGCCAATAGAAGGGTCATGCTTCCTTGGAGCCCTAAGCACATACGTGTCTTGGTGTAGATGTGTTTTGCCTGCATGATACCCTTGCCCCTGGGCCTGCCCCAAGTTACACATTGAAAGCGGGCCCTGCAGCAGGTATTTGCTGCCCCTGCCTTGAGCCCTTTGCCTGTCTCCCTGGAGCATTTTGTCTTTCTCTTCGATGTCCTGTCCTTCACGCTTTTTTGTTTGTTTGTTTCTTCCCCTATGTCCACCTCCCTCTTATCTTCTGATCAACCCCTAGCTATGCCTTAGTTCTGAAGGGTGACAGACAGACAGACACACACACACATGGAATCTGCTGGAAGAGGAGAGGCTCCTGCAGAGGAGAATGGGGTAAGAATGAGCAGAGGGAAGATTTTTGCCGAGTTGCTGTTTAAGACCTTGGGCACCTTCTCCCTGAAGTCATCTGTGACAATGGGACCACTGCCTCCTCACAACCCCCTCCATTTGCAACTTTCACAGCAGCCTTTTGTCACACCTGCCTCCCTTTATAGTTACTTACATGCAGATGTGAGTGTCTTTTCTAGATGAACAGTTGGCCTGGGGGAATTCTCCATTTTCAAAAAAAGGTTAGTTCATCTTTACATTCTATACATCACAATAACTTAACTTCTAAAGGGATCATAGTAAGTGTTCGTTGAACCGACAGATGTAGTAGATGTGAGGTGGTTTTCAGCCCGAGGTTCATGCGTCTAAGGGGAAATAAAAGACTGTGTGGACTTGCTGCTGGGACCTTCCTGGGGCAGAGGGGAGCTACCCCGTAGACGTGCCAACAGCATCTCCATCAGGAGTGAGTCAACCTTGGAAGCTAATGGATGATAAATCTAGTAAGTGAGTAAGGTATAATTACCGAAGAGTATATACATTAGATGTTCATTTATTCAGTTGAAGCATCAGATTAGAATTTTCACAATGAGCTAAAACCATAGGAGTTCAACTAAAGGATAAACTGAAATTCTGTAAATGACTGATAGTGATAAAATTGCTGAATAAGTATGTGCCAACATTAAAAGTCATGTTCTGTATCAGCCCCCAGCTTCATAGCATTTAACCCTTCAGCCCATCTGTACTAGGTCACATATTTGGTTCTTCCTGTCAGTTCTGCAGACATTCTCCCTGTGGCACGTGTACTAGGTAACAGAGGTAGGCTGCACTGAAGTGAGAAAGGTGGGGGACTGTCACGGTCCTTGTAGACCGGGACCTGGGGACTGGAGTTGACGAGAAGGAGAGGCAGGGGACCCAAGTCTCGAGTGAAACAAGGGTACTTTATTTTCAGAAACGCATGCTTATATATCTTCAATAAAATGATTACTTAGCCATTAAAAAGAATGAAATTTCACCAGTTGCAACAAAATGGATAGTCCTTTAAGTACAACGTCACTGAAGAGAGTCATTGAAGGCAATCCAAACAGGTGCCCTTTCCCATGATCTCGGTCCTGAGAACTGCGTGCAGCTCTGCTCATTCTTGTTTTCCAGGAACTGATAAGGAACAGAGAGTCCTTGAGAAACAGCACACAAAGGAAGAAAACATATTGGATCCCTTAAAATTAAATGTACCCTGGCAGGGGACCATCTGATGTCTTTAACACTGATACGATTCTCGACTCTTTGAGTCTTTGCAATTCAAATTGAATTGAAGCTAAGGACTGGAGCTGTTACTAAAGGAGATATTGGACATGTTGACCTAGGAAAATAAAAACAACTCATTTTGGAAGGCGCTTGGAATATTCTGCAATTAAAACCTGCTAGAAAGAAGGCTAGCATCTCATGTTTGGGTTCTCTGTTTTCAAGTGCAATTCCGAGAGTAAGCTGAGACTTTGCAGTCTGCTCACTAGAGGGAGTTAGATACTAAAGAGCTGCCTTCTCAAGACACATTGAGCTGAGTCTAACGCAGGAAATCCGACCAAGACTTTGGGAGACTAGATGCCAGATTCCCTGTGGCAGAGCCATCTTTTCATAAATTAAAAAAAAAAAAATCTTTCCCAGTATGGTGAATAAACCACAGAACGTTTTCAATTGTTTTTTTAATTTAAACATGAATGCTCAAGGTAGAAAAATAGAAAAAGTAATAGAAATACCTCAAAATACAAAGAACATTTCAATTTACCTATAATGTTCACATCTAGAACTAAACACAATTAGTAACAAGTTTAGCCATATGGACTTTCTGGGAGCTAAATATTCTTTTTTAATCTTTAAAAAAAATTTTTTTTTTGGCCGTGCTGGGTCTTCACTGCTGCGTGGGCCTTTCCCTGGTCGCAGGGAGCTACTCTCTAGTTGCAGTGCGTGGGGTTCTCATTGTGGTGCCTTCCCTTGTTGCAGAGCACGGGCCCTAGGGCTTCAGTAGTTGCGGCTCCCAGGCTCCAGAGCACAGGCTTAGTAGTTGTGCAGCATGGGCTTGGTTGCTCCGCAGCATTTCAGATTTTCCTGGGTCAGGGATCAAAATGTGTCTTCATTGCCGGGCAAATTCTTTTCCACTGAGCCACCAGGGAAGCCCAGCTGAACATTGTTGAGGAAAACCCCCACAATTTCCTATGTTTTAATGTAATATCTGTCCTTATTTTCTATACATATAGTGATAATAATTTGATTTTCACTTGATATTATATAGAGACTGTGTATTAACATTCATGTATGAATATATTACTTACAGGTTTATGTTTAGGCTTTGCATTTTGCGTGGATTAAAGGTTATTGTCAATGTTTTGAGAGAATTTTCAAGGAAATAAATTCTCAGTCAAAATTTTATCTGCAATCACCATCTTCCTTCTCAACTGTAATTTTTTTTTTTTTAGCTGCTTAAGAGCAATAAAAAAACAACAATCAGTTGGTATCAGTCGATTGATGAAGTGTGTGACGTATCAGTCACTCAGTTGTGTCTGACTCTTTGTGATCCCATGGACTGTAGCCAGCCAGGAATTCCTCTGTCCGTGGAATTCCCCAGGCAAGAATACTGGAGTGCGTTGCCATTTCCTACTCCAAGGTATCTTTCTGACCCAGGTATTGAACCTGGGGCTCCTGCATTACAAGGAGATTCTTTACTGTCTGAGCCACCAGGGAAGCCCCTAATAGAGTAATAACTCCTGTTAACTGCTATGTGGGACAGAGAATAAAGAGTGATGGTTCTTGATTTTGTTGTGCCCAAGTCGCGAAATCTCCCAATGACCACCAGGGAGCTGATAGCCGATGCAAAAGCAAGACAGTTTTTATTACCAAGCTCGAGCTGGGGCTCCCACTGATACTGATGCAGCAGCTATAGGGAGGAGCCCTGAGCTCTGGGTTACATTGCTTATATAGGGTATTCTCATGTGAGAAATTTGAAAAATGGGAGTTTCCGGGTTGGGAGACGTCTAATTGGTTACCTTCTGTGGAAAGGTTAGGTGTTGGGTTCTGATTGGTTCCCATTTCCTGGGCTTGCCATGGGTTCTGATTGGTCCCAGGGTGGTGGGGTGAGGTTAAGGGATTTCCAAAAAGCTCCTTTCTGGGAATTTTTACAAAATGGAGTCTTCTTTAACAAAATGGAGTGGCTTAGGTCCTTCATTCCCCCCTTCTCTAGGATCCAGGACAGATCCAATCATGGGTCTGAGGTCAGCTCTATATTGTCTCCTGCTAAGGGGACCATTGGCAAGGCTGTATATTGGGATCTGCGCACCATGAGTTGCACCGCGTTGATGCGGCTTTTAATGAAGGCCACTAATTAGTTTAATAAGCATGGCCCAAGGGTGAGTAGCAGTAACAAGATAATCAGGGGCCCTACCAAGGAAGATATGGGAACCGGGGGGATGAATTGAACCAGGATTCAAACCAAGTTTGAGACATTTCTCTCTCTCTCTTTTTTTTTTTTGACTCAGCCTTTCTCTTATCTTGGCCAGGGACTCCTTGACTACTCCCGAGTGATTCACATAAAAACAACGTTCTTCCCCTAACACAGCACATAGGCCCCCTGAGAGACTTCATACTCAAGATACTTCTTGGGAATTGGGGCGGAGGTCTCTTTCTTCTGTAACTTCTTCCTGCTGTGCATGGGCATAGGCCTGCCTAGCAGAGCAGAAGTCTCTCTCTTTACCTGATCTAAGTTGGGGTTTTCCACATCTGAAACCAGCTTCTACCCTTGTAGTAACAGCAATTTAGTTGGCCCCTCTCAGAGATGAAATAGACAAGGGCCAAACAAGAGACCTAACAGGATGGTCATCTCTGGTCCCCGGAAACAGAAGGCAACATTTGGGGTGAGGGTTGCAGGGTTTGTGACCCCTTCTGATTGGTTGGTGGTGAGGCAACAGAGCTGTGCTCCAAGAATCTTGTGTTCAGTCTGAAGTTACCATCTTCCAACTGGGTGGGGGCTCAAAGACATTGTTATGCATATTTCTTTGAGTAGGAACCAGGACTCCATCTGGAGGCTGCACCAACCTTTGATTGTTTCTATTTTTGTATCCCCTCCCTTCCCTGATTAGCAATTGTTTGAATCCAAGCTTTGGAATTCAGAGAAGGTCAAGGAGGCTGAACAAAGTCTATATCCTACAGATAAGGAATGGAGAACACAGAACAGATCTCTACTCCAGAGCCCCACAGAGTCCCGCTCAGTTTTAATTTTAGGGAACTAGGCAACTATGACTGTGATAACTTCCTGTCAAAATGGGGCATAGAACTGCCCCAGCTTGGAGCAATACAAGCTCTAATCTGAAAGTACACGCATAGCATCACCTAGTTATTTCCCAGGATATCTGAACCATAGCTACTCTATTTTGACTTTTAATTGTAAACTTTTCCTTAATAGCCAAAGCAGATTTCACCGTTAATGACGTCAGTGTTTCTCTAGGTATGAGAAGATGCAAGAATTGGGACTCATAAAATCTTTTTCTGAAAAGATCTCCCTATCTGAAAGCCTGTTCTGCCAGTTTTTCTTCAGAGCACAGAGCACAGAGTGCCTCATTCCTGATTTTCACCCTGAACTCCTTTCAGGGGCATTGAAAGTCAGCAGTTGCAGCGGCCATGATTTAATCTTTGTAGAAGCAGATGGTGAGTGTCAGTCTTCAGTTGGAAGAGCCCCTTTTTGCTCATAAACTTGACCATGATTATGAGGGGGGGCACTTCATGGCCATTTTACCCCATGGTGCTGAGAGTGTCCATTCTCAGTTAAACAGGCCACTCAATGTGCTGTTACTGGACTAGGCCATAAAACAGTATCCAGAATTCTCTGGACCACCTGTCTTACTAGCTTCTTGGTCCAGGAAAATATTCCCTCTTGTTGCTTCTTGCCATATCTAGAGTTACACTGTTATCATCATCGATCTCATATGGGACTATATATTATTTTATTAGAGGCCTCACACACATATTTGACAGTATAAGAAACAGCAATTTTGTAAAACAGGTGAAATACAAATAACATAGCCAGCAGTATTAATAAAGTCACAAGTAAGACTTACGTTAAGAACTTCCATTAGATGTAGCCCAGTATATCTTCAGGTCATCTGACTTAGTCTGCCCTGTAGAATCTTTATCTTCCAGGGTAATTATATATTGGCACCATCTATAAGGCACATAGCCCAGTTTTCTAGTGTTACTAGACTGATTATCTTTAGTATGATTTACTTTTTTAAGTAAATTTTTTCAGGGCCAACCAGTTAAAGTCTGGTAGTAGAGAAATTTACCAAGGTAACCCAGAACTAGACACAGGTAATTGGCCACAAACCCAACAATTGGATTGATTTTTAAAACTAGCATAGGATCAGGCCTATGATAGAAAAGCATTTGACTTATATGCAAGAACACATAAATGATCATACGAATCAGGTCCAGCATCTTGGGGAAGCTGTCTACCTCTGATGTCATCGTCTTCTCATCCTGGTATAGTGTAGTTTCTCCCAATTAAAAAAAAAGTCCTTCCATCCATGTTGGAGACAGTCCCTTAAATTATGTCTTTTTCCAGTCCTGGTTGCAGGTCATGAGGCATCTGATCTTCATCCAAAGATAGATTACTGAGATAAGCTTCAGAAACAAACTTAGGGTGTTCTTCAAGAATTCAATTAAATTTTACATTAACATCACATAACAGCAAAGAACTATCTAAGAGATGAGTCTTACTAGATGCAGACCTCCATTAACAAACTGGTATTTAACATTTTAAAATATCTTTTTCTCCTTAAAGTTACCCTTATTTTTATTAAGTATAACCAAATTAAGGCTAGTTTGTTTGCAAAATAGTTCTGTTCTCACTAATTTTGGTCTGATGATTTTTATAACCATAATTGATTATAGGCTTTTTATTTTGCTGAAACGTTTATAGAGTCTCAGACTGAACTTTTAAAATAAAACAGGGCTGGGAAACTCACACCAAAGGCTTACCACAGATTTTGCCTAACAAATCTAGGTGAATTCTTCCCTTTTAAGGTCTCAAAAATTTCTTGAAATTTTTGTACCCATGAGATAACCTTCCTAACTCATTTGATAAACTTACTGGAAACCTAAGAACTTCCAATTTTTGGAGGAGTCAGAAAATATAATTGTTTTATTTATAATGTTTAATTTTACCAAAGTATTGTCATAATTAGTTTGAGAGGAAGATTTCCCCTACTCCCTGAAAACATAAGATTCAAACCCATAATTTTTCAGATAGAAACCATAAAAGTTATAAGCATATTCACTGGTTCACTCAGTCCTTTTGCTAACTTTTGTGAAGTCATCAGGTTTTCCATTAAAATACCAGGACATATCAGAATGTTAAAAACTTCATATAATTTTTAGGATATCTGTATTGGTTATTTTACCATACATTATAACATGAGCGGATTTATTACTCATTTGATAATCTTTTCCATGTAATTTAACCAACCAAATAAACACAGTTTAATATCTCTCTTTGGGATGTTCCAGGGGCCTCTGAAGCACCCCAAAGTTAGCTAGAGATCAAAAGAACTTCAAAAGAGTTTTATTTAAGAAGTTTTATCAAAAAGATCAATTAAAGGGGTTTAGAACATTTGGTCAGATTTAGTCAATGTTGATGGGTGTATCACTTAGCTTGTTGATATGTCACAATAGGCCTAAATACCAAGGCTCAAGGTCTAGTGAAAGTCAGCTCCGCCATCTTGGACCTAGTTGACTCTAATTTCCTTGTTAACAAACTTGTAACAGATATAATATTTAACTTATAACATGTCTATATTAGATAGGTCAACAAACAAACATTAATATCAGGTATTTAACACTGAATATTTCCCAGTTCACATGAACCTGGAATTTATTGTTTAATTTAGAATTACTTGATTTGTAAGCACTCACCTTTTTTTAAAGCCAAATAAATAGAGCTCATATACAAATTAACCACAAAAATATAACCAAGACATATTTAGACAGACACAGTGCAAGATCTAGCTTCAAGTCATTTTTTTTCCTTTTTCCTCAGTGTCAGGAGTTAGAGATGGTCTAGATAAGTGTTCCTGAGAGCCCTGGTCTCAAGGCACAGGGAAAGAAAATCAAGTTCTAACAAAATGGTGGCAGGTCTAAACCACATGGTGGCCAGACAAAGCAAAATTTCCTTCTCCAGGGGATCTTCTCGACCCAGGGATTGAACCCAGGTCTCCCATATTGCAGGCAGACGCTTTAACCTCGGCTCCAACAGGGAAGCCCTTAAATACAAAAATACAGTCTCTCAGAAAACCTCCTATAGAGACACAGAACTTCAGATCTAAGTACTAACATCAAAGATTTCAAGGGAGGAAAGGAAGCCAGGTTGAAAGAAGTAGAGGGAAGAGGCAGGAGAGGGGGGCAAAAGGGGTGGCCTTACAGATGTCTCCTGCCACCTACAGATACCCAGGCATTACAGGACTTTTCCCTGGGCCTCCAGAGAAGGGAGGACTGGAACTCGGCCCTACCAGAAATCAGAACCAGAATTCGAGGTTTCTGCCAAGAGGAGGTGATCAGTCTCCAATTCTCAGCTCAGGCTCAGGGCCCTTCGACCAGATTCCTGCGTCCAGGACCGGGGGACTAGAAAAACAGGGAAGGATAGGAAGGTTAAGGAGAGGAGACAGAGAGGGAAGGGGAGAGAGATCAATAAAGTCTCTTGTTCCTTACCGGTCAGGTCACTCTGGCCAGTTGTCCACGTCAGGAGGAGACCAGGGACAAAAGGGTCCTAGTTGCGGCCGCTGGGTCTGGCCCATTGGCAGGCAAGCTGGCCCCTGAGTACCCCGAGTGGTTAGGATGTTAGTCTTGGAGAAGAAGAGTCCCCGCCAGAGTCGCCATTTGTTGCAGGAAGAGGGACCTCTTCCAGGGCCCGAAACTGGGCTCTTGTCTAACATTCGGAAATGAATTGTCCGAGGAGACACATGTGCTGACAAAGGGAACTTGGTCAGAGTGTCCGATCCTCGGTCAGAAGATGATATCTCAGACTTGGTGTACAGTTCCCAAGTCAAAGGTGCCTTCTGAGGGCCAGCCTACATGGAAGGTCGGCCATTCTGTGCTGCAAAAAGTGATTAACTTATTCCTTTTAATTTCTACACTGCAGTCATGAGCGCACATCTTGACCTCCTTAAAATTATCAGTAACCAAGGATAGAGGTGTGGGGCTAGAATGGCATTGCCCCATTGTCCCTGGATCAGTCAGATGTTGGTAAATTAACAGAGACAATACGAATAGCCAGACAGACAGACAGACAGACAGGAGAAATACAACTCCAGGAGTCCGGACATAAAACTGATCGACGACGGCCTCCAGCCATTCAGCGGGAGCGACCCGCTATTGTCTACAGAGAACAGGGGCACTCCGTAACCGCCCCCCCTGCAGGGGTCAGGGACGTCTCCCAACGACCGCCACTGGTGACTCTCCGGCGTGTCTGCCTGAATGCCTGAGTCGTATACTGGTCTCAGAAACCAGGCCCTGCCAGAAAGGAAAAGAAAGACAGAAAAAAGCTTACCGGCTGCAGATGACTCTCTGGATCGGTCTTCCTGTGGAGCCGGTGGGAGATCCCGGACGAGCCCCTAAATGTTGTGCCCAAGTCGCGAAATCTCCCAAAGACCACCAGGGAGCCGATATCCAATGCAAAAGCAAAACAGTTTTTATTACCAAGCTCGAGCTGGGGCTCCCACCGATACCGATGCAGCAGCTATAGGGAGGAGCCCTGAGCTCTGGGTTACATTGCTTATATAGGGTATTCTTGCGCGAGAAATTTGAAAAATGGCAGTTTCCGGGTTGGGAGATGTCTAATTGGTTACCTTTTGTGGAAGGGTTAGGTGTTGGGTTCCCATTTCCCGGGCTGGCCACAGGTTCTGATTGGTTCCCATTTCCCGGGCTGGCCACAGGTTCTGATTGGTTCCCATTTCCTGGGCTTGCCATGGGTTCTGATTGGTCCCAGGGTGGTGGGGTGAGGTTAAGGGATTTCCAAAATGCTCCTTTCTGGGAATTTTTACAAAATGGA
Source organism: Capricornis sumatraensis (assembly GCF_032405125.1). Lineage (NCBI taxonomy): Eukaryota > Metazoa > Chordata > Mammalia > Artiodactyla > Bovidae > Capricornis > Capricornis sumatraensis. The sequence continues at coordinate 218,412,015 of NC_091069.1, forward strand.
GTCTTCTTTAACAAAATGGATTAGCTTAGGTCCTTCAATTTCAAGGAGTTTGTAATCTAGTTGGGGTAATGAGACCCTCTTGTGTTGCAGAACGAAGGAAATACAACAAGAGATACCAGTGGAACATGCTCTAACACCTGGTTACACACTCTTAAGTGTTATAGGAACTCAAAGAAGAGAGGAATCAGAGTTAGTCAAAATTTTCCAATAAGCTTCCCAGAAAAAGCAGAATTTAGAATTCAGGGATCGTACCTAACTTTCTCACTAATGTGTCTGTCCCCAGGGTCCAGCGGACAAGGCAATGGCACCCCACTCCAGTACTCTTGCCTGGAAAATCCATGGACAGAGGAGCCTGGTAGGCTGCAGTCCATGGGGTCGCTAAGAGTCGGGCACGACTGAGCAACTTCACTTTCACTTTTCACTTTCATGCACTGGAGGAGGAAATGGCAACCCACTCCAGTGTTCTTGCCTGGAGAATCCCAGGGATGGTGGGAGCCTGGTGGGCTGCCGTCTATGGGGTCGCACAGAGTCGGACATGACTGAAGTGACTTAGCAGCAGCAGCAGCAGCAGCAGCAGCAGCCAGGGTCCAGGGAAAGGCCTGGAATGTAGTTCATTTTTCTTTAAATGTCAGTGCCTCTCCTTTGTGTATATGGAAATAGTGCTACTGGCCTGTGGACACTGTGCCATTGGACAATGCGCCATTGAAGATAATTTCCAGTAGAGCTAGGAGGCCATTCCCTCCTTTATGGGGTTTTCCTAACATCTTTTACTGGAGGGTAGTTAGGTTCTGGAATACTGTCTAAGGACACAGCTCAGAGTGAAGGTCATTGATTCTTGTTGCAGTTGAACTTTTAACCTGGGCTCCATAAGCATGGAAGAAGCCAAAATGCCATACATAATATATAAAATTTGCTCAGCAAAAGTGTATCGTGTCTGGAAATTAGGATGAAATTATGTGAAATATGAGAATATATATATATATATATATATATTTTTTTTTTTTTTTCCCCTCATGTAAGACCCATAATAGCAAAAGCAAAAAGTAGTAAAAGAACTTTTAGAGGTTGGGAAGATATATGGTTTTGGATTTTTTTCATCTGTATTTTGTTTAAAAGTCTTAACGCAAAATCCCATTCTGAATAAAGTGAGAAAGCTAGAATGAAAATTACAAAGCAGACTTAGCCAGACATTCAAAATGCCTTACAGATTTTGAAACTATATTCTGGTTTTAATTTTTCATGCTATAAGACTGGTGCTGGCTTTGAGCCATGCATCCTCTCAAGCTGGAAGCCTCTTGCCAGACAGAACATCGCTGGCAGTTATTAGAGCCGCTGATTCCATCAATACATATGGGTCTCATAGACTCAATTCTCTTCCATGGGCCTGGAGCCTAGGTAAAGAGCTAACATTAGGTGCATTTAAAATTTTGTGACTTGGTAACCACATTACCTAGCTTTACGAGCCATAAAAAACACATAACCATGTTTATCTGAGATACAAAATCTAGCTACAGTTTCCTGTATTGTTCACAAAATACCAAAGTAGCTTAAACTTTAGCCACCACATTAGGAGCCACAGTCTCCTGCTGGATTAAATGTTAATTGGAGTGACAGAAAACAAGAACACATTGAGACTTCTTGAAATGTCAATAGAGCTATTGTTGCAGAAAGAACACTACTTTGAGAGTTGGAGTCTTAGGTGGCAGTGGCTCTGATTAGCTCTGTGTTCTTTGATGAGTGGTTTCTCGTTTCTGGCCTCACTTTCCTTATCTGTAAAATGACTAGATTTTACTAGATGATCTAAGATCCTTTCCTACTCTGAATCTATATGCTTCACATGTAATAGTTCAATGTATTTTAGGTACCTACACCAGTCTTATAGCATGAAAAATTAAAACCAGACTATAGTTATGATTCTGAAACTATGTGTATTAGTCTTGAAAAAGAGTAGGTTTCTGGTTGAGGGAAAAAATGCACAATATATATTTCATCAACATCTCCACCCCCAAATTGTGCTACTGAAAATCAATTGGATTTCTAGTATTTTGTTCCTGTGACTTAAAAATAATTAATGATTTCATGTTTTCCAGGTTGATTTTAGTGAATGCAACTGAGAGCATCATGTAACTATCTTGTCTGTTTTAAAGCTTGTTAATTTGAAAAAAATCTGAGTGAATTTGGTGGGGAGATTGGTGTGAGCCATTTTAGATTTGAGATGCAATGAAACTGAGAAATAGGAAATAGAGAGTTACATTTTACTTTTTATTTGGGTTAGGTGTTTGGAAACAGGACTTTCTCAGCGGCCAAAATACTATCACTGGGGAAAATAAAATGCTATTGCTAAGCCAATAGTCCCTGTGCATTCGTATTACCTGCAAGTGTGTGATTTTCATTTTGGCCCGAGTTAAATAATAGCCTGTGGATATCTGTTCAATAAAGTTGTGTCACATTTCTCTGACCAGGAGTTATGGCTAGACTATATTTTCTTAACTAAAGGATCATGCTGTGTTTGGTATGTGCATATTCGTGAGGGAGAAAAATCTAAACAAACACTTAACATCAGACTACAGCAGATATCAATTATCTCAGGATTACATCTATTGCTGTTCCTCCCAAATTTACACTCTAGCATTTATTTATTTTGGTTCTGCTGAGTTTTCTTCTTTGGATTTTACCTGAGTAGACAAGCATGAAATGAGTTTCTCATTGCGTTTCACTAATGTCAGGAATTCTTACAGCTCAGTATCACAGATTAGTAACAGTCCCCACTCTCGGGACCAGTAGTGATGTTCCCTGCAAAGCCTGGGAACCCTTTGTTCCACCAGCTGCCCGAGTATCACATGCTGCTAGTTCACAGCTGAGTCCTTCCCTAAGCATCACACTTGGCCAGAGGGTGTGAGCTTGTCCCTGGTGCCATTTCCTCCCTGGGTTCTGTGTCCAAAAACCAATCAACGTGGAGATACGATGGCCTGGCTCCCTTGCATCAAGTTTGCACAGCTCTGAAGGATCATCCCAGCTCTCAGTTTCCTACGGGATTCACTGGAGCAGGCTAGGACTTTGATCACAGCTGCATCACAATTCAACTTTCCCCTCTACCCAGTCACATTCCTTTCTACCTCCTGGTGTTCTGCCCCCCAATAAGCCTTCTGCATGCTAATTCTAGCCTCAGCATCTGTTTTCCTGGAACTGATCAAAGACGCAGACCTTTTACCATTTAATGGCATGAATTTTCCATGTCCACACTGAATCTTAATAAGGTGAACTCTTCTGGAAATGTTAATATTCACTGCCTGGAATTTTAACACATTAAATTCAGTGTTTGTGGTTTTCAGCCCAGTGTCTAGTTGTTGTTTAGTTGCTAGGTTGTGTCCAACTCTTTTGTGACCCCATAGACTGTAGTCTACCATGCTCCTCTGACCATGGGATTTCCCAGGCAAGAATACTGGAGTGGGTTGCCATTCCCTTCTCCAGGGGATATTCCTTACCCAGGGATCGAACCCGAGTCTCCTGCATTGGCTAGTAGCTTTTTGGGAAAAATATGTGATTTTATGATTCTGGAGTAAAAATTACTCCTTTTGCTAATTGCAAGTATCCTTAAAACCTCATTTCCTCTCTTGAGGGAATACTGAAGCAGTCTTCAAAAAATTGCAAGATACTGCTCAATGTGATAATCCCTGCTTCTTTTTGTAGTGTTGCTATATGATTTATACACTAGCCTTTTTCATCTTCATTAGAAGAAAAAATTAAATGCTTGATATTAGTTTCATAAGAAAAAAAACGTAGCAGAACCATGCAATAACTTTTTTTTTCTTATGACTAATAATTTTTTCATGGTTGTGACTCAAATCACAACCATGAAAAAGAATGAAAAATTTAAAGAGACAGCCTAACTCATGCTAATTATACCAGTCCACATGCCTATACTTTGTGCTTTGTGTGAAAAGACAATTTTTGGAAATATTTAGGAATTTTTTTTTTTGGGGGGGTCATAATTGATCTAGAAACTTTTTTTCCACTTTTTAACAAAGCCAAAAGAGAGAATCAACTGAGATTCTTGATTTGTGCTTCTTAGAGAAAATGTTAGGTTTTTAGTAGTAGTATCTCTTGCTAGTTTTAGAAATTAGCAAACAAAACAAAGTAGATTTTATATACAAGTGATGCCTAGAAATTTTGTACATTTTTTTAAATTGAGCTTCATGAGCTGTTTATTTTGGAGATTAATCTCTTCTTTTAAAAATTTTAATTTAGTTATTTTTAATTGAAGGATAATTGCTTTATAGCATTGTGTTGGTTTCTATCAAACATCAACATGAATCAGCCATAGGCATATCTATGTTCCTTCCCTCCTGAATCTCCGTCCCACCTCCCTCTCCATCCCACCTTTCCAGATTGTTACAGAGCCCTAGTTTGAGTTCCCTGAGTCATATTGATTGATGTATATTAATATACATGACATACAGAAATTTTATTTCTCTGGTAAATAGAGGAATTCATAATTTTGTAATATCTTTTATGAAACAAAATTATGACTCTTCAGTACTGAAATCAAGGTACATTTGTAAAGTTATTTTAGGCTGAAGCTCTCCAAATTTTTGTGCATGGAATGCAATACTTCTTGACATTTTAAAATCTGGCTTATTCCAAGCCCAGCATGTTCATAGCCCAATGCAGTATGCATACTGGATGCTCTCCTTTATCAGATGCCAGCTGTCTGAGTGGATTGATATTGAGAGGATCATGGAGTTGTTCAAGCTGGGGCAAGGAAACACTGAATCATTAGCATCTACTGTGAAGGCTATTTCCAGCTAGCGCCTGCCCTCTGCCAACATGGAACTAGCAGCAGAGAGGCATCATGGCTATGGACATGGTGAAATAGAGCCAGTGAGATGCATGCTATTTATAGAGTTTAGAGAATTTGTTAAAAAAAAAGTTACACAACCTGTCTGGAAGCTTTTTCTCTTCCGTCCTTGTCTTTCTACTTGAGTGTCAAGGTAAAGAAGATTCTGAGTAGACATTTCAAAAATGATTTCTGATTGGTCAAACCTTTTCTCTGGGGGCTAATTCTGGATCTTCCAAAGTTTACTTCTGTCTCTCAAAGCCAATGAAGGAAAAACAAACATAGAAACAAATTGCACTAATGCTGACATTTAAGGGACTAAAATGTCCTTTGAAAGATCTAAGCACTAATATAATGTATAAATGGAGAATTGTGTAGTATCTGTCAGGCTTACAAAGTATTATCGAGTCATTATTAACATTTGAAGTAGGAGTTGTGGTCTGCGTCTATTCTCTTGATGAAATCTGATGTTTCTAAATTGACTTGGTCATCCCTAGGTAAGGTAGTATCTTTTACCTTTTTTGCTTTAGGAAAGGTTTAGGGCCCCCAAAAGAGAGACTGAGTGCTTACAATCATTTAAATAAATTTGGGAAATTCTTGGTTACATTGGTTTCTTTACTGTAGAACCTCTTAGAGTCTTTTATATGAGAATATTTTATGAGTCTTCAAGAAAGTAATGACATATGCACCACTTTTCTAAGTTGTTTGATCATAAAATCTTTTGTGTGTGTACACCATTCATTCATATGTGTAAGAGGCATTTCTGGATCAGTTTCAGCAATGCTGACCTATAGTTTTGTTTTTGATTATATATTTTTTAAAGCTTTTCTAGCTTTGTAAACTGAACTTGGAAGCTTTAATTTTTTTTTCCTCCAATGCTTTGAAAGTCACTAAAATAATGCAAATACTTTGTACCTTTTTCAGTTGCTTTTCTGGTAAGATGGGCAAGACAACAAAAGTCAACTGCCAGGGCTGGCTTCTCCAACCTAATAGATCCCATATTTGAGGATCAATGAGAATTATTTATTAAGAAACATGACTTTCTTTTCTTCTTTTTCTTTTTTGAAAACAACTATCTTGAGCAACATAGTTGTTTTTCATTACCTAACTGACAAACAAACAATTCAGAGGATGCAAGGAGATGAAATATTTATGACAGTGTAAGTGCACTGGGCTTTTGGACACCACCCTTTCTCCTCATGGAAGGGCGCTGCCCTCTGGCCTCAGCTGTCCATGTGAAAGCAGGGCTCTGTTAGGCTGGAGAAGCTACCCCTGGGAGCTGACTGTTTGATACCATCTTCTGTATTGGGGGAGTGTAGGTGGGTTCTCAGCAGTTTATACTAAAAAAGTGCATTTCTATTTTATTTACACCATGTTACTTAGACCCATCTTCTGGGTTCCAGATTTACATTTTTTTGAGTGCCTCTGAGGTCTCTGCTTTTTAATACACTGTCTAGGTTTGTCATAGCTTTCATTCCAAGGAGCAAGCGTCTTTTAATTTCATGGCTGCAGTCACCATCTGCAGTGATTTTGGAGCCCAAGAAAGTAAAATCTGTCACTGTTTCCATTGTTTCCCCTCCTATTTGCCATGAAGTGATGGGACTGGATGCTATGATCTTTGTCTTTTGAATGTTGAGCTTTAAGCCAGCATTTTTACTCTCTTCTTTCACCTTTATCAAGAATCTCTTTAGTTCCTCTTCACTTTCTACCATAAGGATGGTGTCATCTGCATATCTGAGGTTATTGATATTTCTCCCAGCAATCTTGATTCCAGCTTGTGCTTCATTCAGCCTGGCATTTCGCATGTACTCTTTATATAAGTTAAATAAGCAGGGTGGCGATATACAGGCTTGACTTACTCCTTTCCCAATTTGAACAAATTCGTTTTTCCATGTCTGGTTCTAACTGTTGTTTCTTGACCTGCATATAGGTTTCATAGGAGGCAGGTAAGGTGGTCTGGTATTCCCATCTCTAAGAATTTTCCAGTTTTTTGTGATCCACACAGTTCAGAGGTTTTAGTGTAGTATGAAGCAGAAGTAGATGTTTTTCTGGAACTCCCTTGCTTTTTCTATGATCCACTGGATGTTGGCAATCTGATCTTTGGCTCCTCTGCCTTTTTCTAAATCCATCTTGAACATCTGGAAGTTCATGGTTCACGTATTGTCAAAGCCTGGCGTGGAGAATTTTGAGCATTACTTTGATAGCACAGGAGATGAGTGCAATTGTGTGGTAGTTTGAGCATTCTTTGGCATTGCCTTTCTTTGGTATTGGAATGAAAACTGACCTTTTCCAGTCCTGTGGCCACTGCTGAGTTTTCCAAATTTGCTGGCATAGTAAGTACAGCACTTTAACAGCATAATTTTTTAGAATTTGAAATAGCTTAGCTGGAGTTCTGGGTTTCCCTGGTAGCTCCCTGGTAGGTAAAGAATCTGCCTGCAATGCACGATACCCCGGTTCAATTCTTGGGTCAGGAGGATCCCCTGAAGAAGGGATAGGCTACCCACTCAAGTATTCTTGGGCTTCCCTGTGACTTAGATGGTAAAGAATCATCTGCAATGTGGGAGACCTGGGTTCGATCCCTGGATTGAAAAGATATCCTGGAGGAGGGCATGGCAACCAACTCCAGTATTCTTGCCTGGAGAATCTGCACAGACAGAGGAGCTTGGCGGGCTACAGTCCATGGGGTTGCAAAGAACAGAACATGACTGAGCGACTAAGCACATAGCAGAGCTGGAATTCTATCACCTCCACTAGCTTTGTTTGTAGTGATGCTTCCCTAGGTCCACTTGACTTTGCACTCCAAGATATCTGGCTCTAAGTGAGTGATCACACCATCAGTGTTATCTGGGTCATAATGATCTCTTTTGTATATTCTGTGTATTCTTGCCACCTCTTCTTCATATCTTCTGTTTCTGTTAGGTCAATACTGTTCTTGTCCGTTATTGTGCCCATCTTTGCAAGAAATGTTCCCATCTTTGAAAGAATGTTCCCTTGGTATCTCTAATTTTCTTGAAGAGATCTCGAGTCTTTCCCATTCTATTGTTTTCCTCTATTTCTTTGCATTGATCCCTGAGAAAGGCTTTCTTATCTCTCCTTGCTATTCTTTGGAACTCTGCATTCAGATAGGTATATCTGTCCTGTGCTCCTTTGTCTTTAACTTCTTTTCTCAGCTATTTGTGAGGCCTCCTCAGACAATCATCTTGCCTTTTTACATTTCTTTTTTCTTGGGGATGGTTTTGATCACCACCTCTTGTACAGTGTTAAAACCTTCATCCATAGTTCTTCAGGCACTCTGTCTATCAGATCTAATCCCTTGAATCTATTTGTCACTTGCACTGTATAATTGTAAGGGACTTGATCTCAGTCTTACCTAAATGATCTAGTTGTTTTCTCTACTTCAGTTTAAGTCTGAATTTTGCAATGAGGAGTTCATGATCAGAGCCACAGTCAGCTCCTTGCTTTTGCTGATTGTATAGAGCTTCTCTGTCTTTGGCTACAAAGAGTATAATCAATCTGATTTCAGTATTGACCATCCGGTGATGTCCATGTGTAGAGTTGTCTCTTGTGTTGTTGGAAGGGGGTGTTTGTTATGACCAGTGTATTCCCTTGGCAAAACTCTGTTAGCCTTTGCTCTGCTTTATTTTGTACTTCAAGGCCAAACTTGCCCATTACTCCAGGTATTTCTTGACTTCCTGCTTTGCATTCCAGTCCCCTATGATGAAAAGGACATGTATTTTTGGTGTTAGTTCTAGAAGGTCTTGTAGGTCTTCACAGAACTGTTCAGCTTCAGCTTCTTCGACATTACTGGTTGGGGCATAGACTTGTATTACTGTGATATTGAATGGTTTGCCTTGGAAGCAAAAAGAGATCATTCTGTCGCTTTTGAGATTGCACCCAAGTACTGTATTTCAAATTCTTCTATTAACTATGATGGGTACTCCATTTCTTCTAAGGGATTCTTGCCCACAGTAGTGGATATAATGGTCATTTGTATTAAATTTACCCATTCCAGTCCATTTTAGTTCACTGATTCCTAAAATGCCAATGTTCACTCTTGCTGTTTCCTGTTTGACCGCTTCCAATTTGCCTTGATTCACGGACCTAACATTCCAGGTTCCTATGCATTATTGTTCTTTACAGCATCAGACTTTACTTTCACTACCAGACACATCCACAACTGGGTGTTGTTTCTGTTTTGGAAACAGAAGGCCTGTCCTTTCTCTCTCTCCATCCATATCACCACCAAAGTGCCATGCATACTGTAAACGTTTATAAAATGTGGTGAAATGGAGTCTGTAGATCACTGTTGTCATTTTCTTGGCACCATGGTGCATGCTTTATAGTGACACTGTGACAGTAAGAAATATGTATGTGGCTTTTATCCAATTCCTGGCATAGAGCTCCTAAAGCTCTTAGAATTTCCTGAGTGACTGTGGAGAGGGGAATACCTTTTTTATTCATAACTAGACTCTTTCAGTTATACCTGAGTTTATGATAATGAAGTGATTCTTGGAGGATGGTTCTTTGTTGCTAGAGAAACCATGTGATTAGAGGGTGGGAACTTTCAGCTCCACCCCCAGGTCACCAGGGAGGGGAGAGGGGCTGAACATTGAGTTGATCATTAATGACTAATGCTTTAACCAGTCATGTCTGTGTAATGAACTAATGAAAACTTTACGAAAATCCTGAACAATGGAGTTCAAAGAACTTTCAGGCTAGTGAACACATCCTGTGCTGAGAGGAGGGGCACCCAAGGGAGGGACTGGAAACTCTATTCTGCCTGCTGCACTTTGCCCTTGCACCTTTTCCACTTGGCTGCTCCTCAGTTATAAGACTTATGATAAACCAGTCATAGTAAGTAAACAGCTTTCCTGAAATCTGAAAAAATGAGCAAACCTGAAGGTCCTGGGAGCCCTTGATTTATAGACAGTTAATCAGGAGGACAGGGAGTCAAGGCTTGCAATTAGTGTCTGAAGTGGGGTTAGTCCTGTGGGACCAAGCCCTCAGCCTGTGGGGTCTATACTAACTCTAGGTAGTGAGGGTCAGACCTGAGTTGTAAGACACAGTGTTGGAGAAATGGTTGGTGTGGGAAAAACTATCACATGTTTGGTGTCAAAGGTGGGGAGAATAGAAACAGATCATGGTACTGGTAATAGCTATCATTTACTAAGTGCCAGATATTTTGCCAATGCTCATCATATACTGTTTCCAGTTCCAATGATCTTTTAAGATCATTTTCTTGGCACCATTTTACAGAGGAGAAAAACCAAGACTTAATTACTCAGCAAAGGATATATTTCTAATAAAGTGGATTTTCAGTTCTTTCAGACTCCCAATCCCTGCCTCCCCTCCTCTTCTCACCTGTACTAGGCTGCTGCTGCTGCTGCTGCTAAGTCTCTTCAGTCATGTCCGACTCTGTGCGACCCCATAGATGGCAGCCCACCAGGCTCCCCCGTCCCTGGGATTCTCCAGACAAGAACACTAGAGTGGGTTGCCATTTCCTTCTCCAGTGCATGAAAGTGAAAAGTCAAAGGGAAGTCTCTCAGTCGTGTCTGACTCTTAGCAACCCCATGGACTGCAGCCTACCAGGCTCTTCCATCCATGAGATTTTCCAGGCAAAAGTACTGGAGTGGGGTGCCATGGCCTTCTCTGGTACTAGGCTACTACATGCCTCTATAACCATATAAAATCTACTGTGGCTGATTTATTCAATAAATATAACTGAGTGCCACCTGAGGTGCCATTATTCTTCAGGCCTCTGTGAGCCGGAACATACAGAAGGAGAATAATAGTAATAGGAGCAAATGCTTAATTGATCTTCACAAAATAGAAATATAAGGAGAGCTCTGTAAGTTGTCCAAGGCCACATAGCTAATAAATGGCAGAGCCATCACTGAAACCCAGGACATCTGACTCCAAAACTGAACTGCCTTTTGGGATATGCAATCATTTATATCAATATATTTCAGTCTAATTTGGAAACAAACGCATATGATACAGCCAAAGAACTATTATTTCATAGTGCTCATACAAATTTGAAACAATCAGTTATAAACTTCACATTCAAGGGGTTCAAGATAGAAAAATATCTTCATGGATTTCAGATGCTATTTTCAGTAGTTACAATATGATTCAGTTGCTAAAAAAGATCAGTTAGTTACTAGTTGGTTTAACTTGGTTGAACCCATTCTTGTTCAGTGATTTTTGGTCATTTTCTGATTGAAATTCTCTAAAGAAAAGAAACTCCCATCATGACTATTCCTGCTTTTACTAATCTCAAAAAGACAAGGACCATGAAGATCACATGTAACCCTCTGAATAGAATATAATAGCTTTGGTGAAATGCAGTTGGCTCATTTAGACATAGTTCTCCCCAAAATAGCCTAGATGGACTGAATGGAATTTACTGCATTACTAATGTTCTAAAGGCAGATTTCCCAGTAGTTACTTACTCATAAAACTACTTTAACAAAAGGCTACTTGATAGCATAGAATAAACTGGAATGCATTTTTATAGCCAGAGATTTCAAAATCATAAATACTTCCATCCCTGTAAGCAAACACATCAGAAATATTTGTGAGGCACCCTGCATTTTTATCACCTCTGTGATGGAATACAGCAATTTCATCATGACTACATTCTATCTCTACTTTTATCCTGGTGATGGACTCCTTAGCAAATCATAAGCAATCCATTAGTGAGAGGAACTTTGGCATTCAGAAAGGAATAGAAAAATATCATATATGAAGAGAAAAATATCATATAGAAGTTGTTGAAACTGGTTATTTTTGAACAATATGTTATTCACAGCAAATTAAATCCAATAATTAATTTCAGAACAGTGTCAATATTGGCAGTTGAAAAGATGATTGCCTAGTAATTTAATTTACCTGCTGATGGTACGCAAATTTATTTTTATCCCTAATATAAATAAACATTCAACTGGGAATTGAGCTTGCAAAATTCCAGACTGTTGACATTTAGGATATGGTCTGAGACTCATAATTTTTAAGTAAGCCTTTTTTCCTTTTTTAAAGGAAACCTATGGAAGTAACTGCTTTAAAAATATCTCTCTCTCTTTTATTTTTAAAGGAACTTGTTTTATTATTTTTTCTTTTTTTTTCAACTATTGTTTTTTTTTTTTATTTTTTATTTTACTTTACAATGCTGTATTGGTTTTGCCATACATTGACATGAATCCACCACGGCTGTACATGAGTTCCTAATCCTGAACCCCCCTCCCACCTCTCTCCCCATATCATCTCTCTGGGTCATCCCAGTGCACCAGCCCCAAGCATCCTGTATCCTGTATCGAACCTAGACTTCAAAAGGTCGAATTAAAATATTATACTGTCGTTCATTGTCACTATTTTGTCTCTCTTCCTTGTTAGAATGGTAGATAGAAAAAACCAATTTTGATTTTACATTAATTTTAAAAGAATAATGTTATTTGCCTAAATGTTGCATGCTTTTTATTTTAAAATTCAAGCAATTAAAAAATTCACAAAAAGGAAATCGTAAAAAGTGAATTAGGAAAGAAACATATGACGTTAGCTAATATGAGTATGAAAAGTCTAAGATATGAAATAAATATTGAGTAATATATACACTTGTTTTAGAAACAGTGCTTAAAAATCTGGTGAGTCAACAATCAAATCTTACCATATAGTATGACATGCACTGTTAAAAATAAAATTTGTAGATGCCCTTGAATTAAATGTTAGTTTCAGATTCTTCTAGCTATAATTTTCAAAAGGAAATATTGCTTTACATTGATCCAAGTTTCTTTGTATAAACTGTTATTAATTTATTGTTAATAAAAGTACCTATGAGCAAAATATCTTGTTAGTCACAAAAATAACCAGACATGATGGCAGAGATGGGTAGGTACTCATCAAACTTACTTCCACTTTTTGAACACATAGCTAGGTTACATTTCCTGGGCTCCTTTGGCATTAGATACAGACATGAGATGGAGTTTTAACGGATGGAATGTAGGGAGACTGACCTACATTCACCTTTGGTTGGGTGGTTGGTTTAGTCTCTAAGTTGTGTTTTCTTTAGGAGAACCCAAAATGTCTCCTGTGTATTTCTGTAAAGGGTCTTTTTCTGTCTTTGCCTCCCAAAAGATGTAGAAGATTTCTAAGCCTTAGGGGTAAGTGACTATAATTACAGAGATTATGCCTGTAAGGAGCAGAGACCCCCACCAGCAATCCACATTGAATTATTACAGAGGCAATAAACCTTTGCTGTGGCAAGTTGCAGGGACCAGAGGGATTTTTTGTTTTGTTTTTGTAGGCAGTTTTATTTTTTAATTTTTAAACAGCTCTCTTCTTGCCCTATGCCAAGTTTTCTCTACTTTGCACTATTAACTTATTGGACTAGGTAAATCTTTGCTGTGGGGACTATGCATTATAGCATCTCTGGTTTCTATTCATTAGATGCTCACAGCGCCTGTCCTCCTCCATCAGTGACGATCAGAAATGTCTCCAGACATTCCAAACATCCTCTTAAGGGTAAAATCACCCCTATTTGAGAACTACTGGTCTAATATAGTCAGGTTTCTGTTCTTAAAGTTTTATAAAAGAGTTCTCTACTCTTTTACATAATGAGTTTCTGAAAAATCTGAAGTCAGAGTTTGAAAGATGAGCAATATATTTATGTTATAAAGTTTTGTTATAGAAGACGAACAAAAGGGAGATAAGCCTGTTTAACTTATCATTGCATTCAGTAGCACATTACGAGGCTGTTGTTGCAGTAATTTTTCCATGTTTTCAAACTCTGCATTTTTCCTTCACCATTGAACCCACATTTGATCACCATAAATCCATTGAACTGTAGCTTGAAGTTCAAGCATTATCACTGAAAGCATAGAGAAGGACTTTCACCTGTGTCACAATTTTGTAAGACCTGTGCTTTTAGTTTTTATAAGGTACATTGCAATCTTCCATTTCCCACTCATTTTTATGAAATGAAAATAAATATCAAAATAATCAAATAAATATCCCTATATAACAAAGATGGCCACAAGGCCAGAGTCAAATTGGTGACATTCATTTTTTAAAAATTTCGTTCTTATTTTATATTAGATTACAGTTGATTTACAATGTTGTCAGTTTCAGGTGTACAGCAGTGATTCAGTTCTATATATACAGATGTCCAGTTTTTTCATTCTTTCCCCATATAGGTTATTACAGATTATTGAGTAGAGTTCCCTGTGCTATACAGTAGGTCCTTGTTGATCATCTGTTTTATATATCGTACTGTGTATATGCTAATCTCAACTCCTAATTTACCCCTCCTCTGTCCGTGAACTTCCTGATGCTCAAGCTGGTTTTAGAAAAGGAAAAGGAACCAGAGATCAAATTGCCAACATCCGATGAATCATGGAAAAAGCAAGAGACTTCCAGAAAAACATCTATTTCTGCTTTATTGACTATGCCAAACCCTTTGACTGTGTGGATCACAATAAACTGTGGAAAATTCTGAAAGAGATGGGAATACCAGACCACCTAACCTGCCTCTTGAGAAATCTGTATGCAGGTCAGGAAGCAACTGTTAGAACTGGACAAGGAACAACAGACTGGTTTCAAATCAGAAAAGGAGTGAGTCAAGGCTGTATATTGTCACCCTGCTTATTTAACTCCTATGCAGAGTCCATCATGAGGAACGCTGGACTGTAAGAAACACAAGCTGGAATCAAGATTGCTGGGAGAAATATCAATAACCTCAGATATGCAGATGACACCACCCTTATGGCAGAAAGTGAAGAGAAACTCAAAAGCCTCTTGATGAAAGTGAAAGAGGAGAGTGAAAAAGTTGGCTTAAAGCTCAACATTCAGAAAACAAAGATCATGGCATCCAGTCCCATCACTTCATGGCAAATAGATGGGGAAACAGTGGAAACAGGGTCAGACTTTATCTTTTTGGGCTCCAAAATCACTGCAGATGGTGACTGCAGCCATGAAATTAAGACGTTTACTCCTTGGAAGAAAAGTTATGAGCAACCTAGATAGCATATTCAAAAGCAGAGACATTACTTTGCCGACTAAGGTCCATCTAGTCGAGGCTATGGTTTTCCCAGTAGTCATGTATGGATGTGAGAGTTGGACTGTGAAGAAGGCTGAGCACCAAAGAATTGATGCTTTTGAACTGTGGTGTTGGAGAAGACTCTTGAGAGTCCCTTGGACTGCAAGGAGATCCAACCAGTCCATCCTGAAGGAGATCAGCCCTGGGATTGCTTTGGAAGGAATGATGCTAAAGCTGAAACTCCAGTACTTTGGCCACCTCATGAGAAAAGTTGACTCATTGGAAAAGACTGTGATGCTGGGAGGGATTGGGGGCAGGAGGAGAAGGGGATGACAGAGGATGAAATGGCTGGATGGCATCACTGACTCAATGGACATGAGTCTGAGTGAACTCCGGGAGTTGGTGATGGTCAGGGAGGCCTGGTGTGCTGTGGTTCATGGGGTCGGAAAGAGTCGGACACGACTGAGCGAGTGAACTGAACTGAACTGAACTGTCTTTCCATTTTGGTAACAATAAGTTTGTTTTTTGAAATCTGTGATTCTGTTTCTGTTTTGTAAATAAGTTCATTTGTATCATTTTTTAAGATTCCATGTATGAGTAGTAGCCTACAATATTTGTCTTTCTTTGATTTACTTCAGTCAGTATAATAATCTCCAGGTCCATCTATGTTGCTGCAGATGGCATTATTTCATTCTTTTTAATGGTTGAGTAATATTCCATTGTATATATATATTTCCTCTTGTCTATCTATTCCTCTGTCAATGGACATTTAGGTTATTCCATGTCTTGGATTTTGTAAATGGCACTGCTAAGAACATTGGGGTGCATGTATCTTTTTGAATTATAGTTTTCTTCAGATAAATGCACAGGAGTGGGACTGCTGGGTCAGATAGTAGTTCTGTTTTTAGAACTATTGTTCCTCTTGGTGTGTATGTATTAAGTTGCTCCTCCATATCATTCTCCATAGTGTGTATGTGGGTGTGTGTAAAGATGCTCAGTTGTGTCTGACTCTTTGGGACACCATGGTCTACAGCCCACCCGGCTCTTCTGTTCACGGAATTTTCCAGGCAAGAATACTGGAATTGGTTGCCATTTCATACTCCAGGGGATCTTCCTGAGCCAGGCATTGAACACACATTTCTCGTGTCTCCTGCATTGGCAGGCATATTCTTTACCACTGCACCACCTGGGAAGCCCTGTTCTCCATGGTGGCTGTATCAATTTACATTCTCACCAACAGTGCAGAAAAGTTCTTTTTTCTCCACACCCTCTCCAGAATTTATTGTTCATAGAGTTTTTGATGATGGGCATTATGATGAGTATGAAGTGATACCTCATTGTAGTTTTGATTTGCATTTATCTAATATTAGCAATTTTCATGTACAACATATTTTCATGTGCTTTTTGGCCATCTGTATGTCTTCTTTGGAGAAATATCTATTTAGATATTCTGCTAATTTTGATTAAGTTATTTTGATGTTTACCTGTAAGAGCAGTTTGTATATTTTGGAGATTAATCCCTATCTGTTGCTTCATTAGCAAATATTTTCTGTCATTCTGTGAATTGTCTTTAAAAAAATTATTGGAGTATAATTGGATATACAAAGTTATAGGTTATACAAGATTATTGGATATACAAGGTTATAAGTTGTTTTTCATTTTGTTTATGGTTTCCTTTGCTTTGTAAAAACTTATAAGCTCAAGTCCCATTTGTTTGTTTTCATTACTCTAGGAGGTGGATCCAAATATGGCAAAGAATGTTCTGGCTATGTTGTCCTCTAAGAGCTTCATAGTATCCAATTTTACATTTATTTAGGTCCTTAATCCATTTTGGGTTTATTTTTGTGTATGGTATTAGAAATTTCCTAGTTTCATTCTTTTACATGTAGCTGTCCAGTTTTCCCAGTGTTGCTTATTGAAGGGATTGTCTTTTCTCCACTGTATATTCTTGTCCCATTTGTCATAGGTTAATTGAGCATGAGGTGAGGTGAGGTGAAGTCGCTCAGTCGTGTCCGACTCTTTGCGACCCCATGGACTGTAACCTACTTGGCTTCTCCATCCATGGGATTCTCCAGGCAAGAATACTGGAGTGGATTGCCATTTCCTTCTCCAGGGGATCTTCCCAACCCAGGGATCGAACCTGGGTCTCCCGCATTGGAGGCAGACGCTTTAACCTCTGAGCCACCAGGGAAGCCCTAATTGAGCATAGGTGCATGCATTTATTTCCAGGATTTTTATCCTAATTCATTGATCTAGATTTCTGTTTTTGTGCCAGTACTGTAACTGTTTTGTTACTGTAGCTTTGTAGTATAGTCTGAGCTTAGAGAACCTGATTCTTCCAGCTCCATTTTTGTTTCTTGGGATTGGTTTGGCTATTTGAGGTCTTCTGTGTTTTGATACAAATTAAAATTTTTTTATTCTAGTTCTGTGAAAAGTGTCATTGGTAATTTAATAAAGATTGCATTGAATCTATGGATTGTCTTAGGTAGTATAGTCATTTTAACAATATTGATTCTTCCCTCCAAGACCATAGAATTCTGTTTGCCTTCTTTTATTTTCATTGGCATCTTATAGTTTTCAGAGTACATGTCTTTTGCCCCCTCGGCTATGTTAATTCCTAGATATTTTCTTCTTTTTGATACAGTAGTAAATGGGATTATTTCTTTAATTTCTTTCTGATGTTTTGTTGTTAGTGTATAGAAATGCAAGAGTTTTCTATGTATTAATTTTGTACCCTGCAACCTTACCATGTGCATTTATGAGCTCTAGAAGTTTTTGGTCAGCATTTTTAGGATTTTCTATGTATGGTATCGTGACATCTGCAAATAGATGCCAATTTCCAATTTGTATTTCTCTTACGTTTTCTTTTATGATTGCTTTGGCCAGGGTTTCCAAAACTATGCTGAATAAAAGTGTCAAGAATGGACATGCTTGTTTTGTTCCTGATCTTAGAGGAAATGTTTTCAGCTTTTCACCATTGAGTATGATGTTAGCTATGTGTTTGTCATATATGGACTTTATTGTGTTAAAGTAGTTTCTCTCTATGCCCACTTTTTGAAGAGTATTTTTTAATCAAAAGTTTTTTTTTTTGCATCTATTCAATATGCTTTTTATTCTTCAGTTTGTTAATGTGTATCACACTGATTGATATGCAGATACTGAAAAATCCTGCATCCCTAGGGTAAATCCCACTTCATCATGGTTTATGACTCTTTTAATGTATACCTGACTGATGCTGAAGCTCAAACTCCAATACTTTGGCCACCTGATGTGAAGAACTGACTCATTTGAAAAGACCCTGATGCTGGGAATGATTGAAGGTGGGAGACGGGGACAACAGAGGATGAGATGGTTGGATGGCATTACCAACTGCAGTCCATGGGGTTGCAAAGAGCTGGACATGACTGAGCAACTGAACTGAACTGGATTTGGTTTGCTAGTGTTTTGTTGAAGATTTTTGCATCTATTTTTCATCAGTGATATTGGCCTCTAATATTCTATTTTTTTGTGTGGTATTTTTCTGTGTCTGGTTTTGGTATCAGGTAGATGGCAGCCTCATAGAATGAATTTGGAAGTGTTCCTTCCTCTGAAGTATTTTGGAATACGTTTAGAAGGATAGGTGTTAATTCTTCTCTAAATGTTTGATAGAATTCTCCTGTAAAGCTATCTTGTCCTTGACTTTTGTTTGCTGAAGTTTTAAAAAATAGTTTCAATTTCAGACTTGTGATTGGTCTGTTATATTTTCTATTTCTTCCTGGTTCATTCTTGGAAGATTGTACCTTTCTCAAAATTTTCTAATTTCTTTTAGGTTGTCCATTTATTGGCATATAGTTGCTTGAGGTTCTTTAAATCATAAAGAATGATTCTTATGATTCTTTGTATTTCTATGGTAACTTCTATGGCAACTTCCCTTGTAACTTCTCCTTTTTATAGATTGGGCCCTCTCCCTTTTTTTATTGCAGAATTTAGTTAAATTTTCTAAATTTTATCTTTTTAAAGACCCAGTTTTTAGTTTCATTTATCTTTTCTTTTCTTTTTTCTTTTCTTCTTCTTTTTTTTTTTTTGGTCTCTAGCTCATTTATTTTGCTCTGACCTTTATGGTTTTTTTCCTTCTACTAACTCTGGGTTTTGTTCTTCTTTCTTTAATATCTGTCAGTGTAAGGTTGAGTTCCGTTCCGTTCAGTCACTCAGTCATGTCCGACTCTTTGTGACCCCATGAATCGCAGCAAGCCAGGCCTCCCTGTCCATCACCAACTCCCGGAGTTCACTCAGACTCACGTCCATCCAGTCAGTGATGCCATCCAGCCATCTCATCCTCTGTCATCCCCTTCTCCTCCTGCCCCAATCCCTCCCAGCATCAGAGTCTTTTCCAATGCGTCAACTCTTCACATGAGGTGGCCAAAGTACTGGAGTTTCAGGTTTAGCATCATTCCTTCCAAAGAAATCCCAGGACCAATCTCCTTTAGAATAGGCTGGGTGGATCTCCTTGCATTCCAAGGGACTCTCAAGAGTCTTCTCCAACACCACAGTTCAAAAGCATCAATTCTTCGGCTCTCTGCCTTCTTCACAGTCCAACTCTCATATCCACACATGACCACTGGAAAAACCATAGCCTTGACTAGACGACCTTTGTTGACAAAGTAATGTCTCTGCTTTTGAATATGCTGTCTAGGTTGGTCATAACTTTCCTTCCAAGGAGTAAACGTCCTTTAATTTCATGGCTGCAGTCACCATCTGCAGTGATTTTGGAGCCCAAAAAGTAAAGTCTGACACTGTTTCCACTGTTTCCCCATCTATTTCCCATGAAATGATGGGACCAGATGCCATGATCTTAGTTTTCTGAATGTTGAGCTTTAAGCCAACTTTTTCACTCTCCTCTTTCACTTTCATCAAGAGGCTTTTTAGTTCATCTTGACTTTCTGCCATAAGTGTGGTGTTATTTGCATATCTGAGGCTATTGATATTTCTCCCGGCAATCTTGATTCCAGCTTGTGCTTCTTCCAGCCCAGCATTTCTCATGATGTACTCTGCATGTAAATTAAATAAGCAGGGTGACAATATACAGCCTTGATGTATTCCTTTTCCTATTTGGAACCAGTCTGTTGTTCCATGTCCAGTTCTAACTGTTGCTTCCTGACCTGCATATGTAAGGTTAGGTTGTTTATTTGAGATTTTTCCTATTTCCTAAGTTAAGTTTGTATCACTATAAATTTCCTTCTTAGAACTGTGTTTGCTGCATTTCATAGATTTTTTATCAGCATGTTTTCATTTTCATTTGTCTTTAGGTATTTTTTTATTTCCTCTTTCATATCTTAAGTGATCCATTGGTGTTTATAGCATATTATATAACCTCCACATGTTTGTTTGTTCTACAGGTTTTTTTTTCCTTCATGTAATTGATTCCTAATCTTATAGTGTTATGGCTGGAGAAGATACCTGATATAATTTCAATCTTCTTAAATTTACCAAGGCTTGCTTTGTGGCCCAGCATGTTATCTGCCCTGGAGAATGTTCCAAGTGCACTTGAGAAGAATGTATATTCTGCTGCTTTTGGATGGAATGAATATCTATTAAGTGCATCTAGTCTAATATGTCTGGAGAAGACAATGGCACCCCACTCCAGTACTCTTGCCTGGAAAATCCCATGGGCGGAGGAGTCTGGTAGCCTGCAGTCCATGGGGTCGCTAAGAGTCGGACACGACTGAGCGACTTCACTTTCACTTTTCACTTTCATGCATTGGAGAAGGAAATGGCAACCCATTCCAGTGTTCTTGCCTGGAGAATCCCATGGACAGGGGAGCCTGGTGGGCTTCTGTCTATGGGGTCACACAGAGTCGGACACGACTGAAGTGACTTAGCAGTAGCAGTCTAATATGTCATTTAAGACCTTTGTTTCTTTATTGACTTTCTGTCTGGATAACCAGCCCATTGATATAAGTGGAGTGTTAATGTTCCCCACTAATATTTTGTTACTGTCGATTTCTCTTTTTATGGCTGTAAGCATT
This sequence comes from Capricornis sumatraensis, assembly GCF_032405125.1. NCBI lineage: Eukaryota > Metazoa > Chordata > Mammalia > Artiodactyla > Bovidae > Capricornis > Capricornis sumatraensis. Next base: position 218,432,887 of record NC_091069.1, read on the forward strand.
TGCCTTATATATTGAGGTGCTCCTACCTTGAGTGCATATATATTTACAATTGTCCTATTCGTTGGATTGATTCCTTGATCATTAGATAGTGTCTTTCTCTGTCTCTTATTACAGTCTTTATTTTAAAGGCTATTTTGTCTGACATGCATGTACAATTGATGTAATGGTGAGCTTTCCCATTAATAATTTTCTTGTTTCTAGTTGTGGCTTTTTCTTTTCCACCTAGCGAAGTTCCTTTAGCATTTGTTGTAAAGCTCATTTGGTGGTGCTAAATTCTCTTTTTTGCTTGTCTGTAAAGCTTTTGATTTCTCCACTGAATATAAATGAGAGCTTTGCTGGGTAGTGTATTCTTGGTTGTAGGTTCTTTCCATCACTTTAAATATATCATGCCTCTTCCTTCTGGTCTGCAGAGATTCTGCTGAAAAATCACCTGATAACCTTATACGAATTCCCTTGTATGTTATTTTGTTATTTGTTTCTTTCCCATTGTTGCTTTTAATATTTCTCTTTGTTTTTAATTTCTTAACTTGATTAATATCTCAGTGTGTTCCTTCTTGAGTTTACACTGTATGAGACTCCTCTGTGCTCCTTGGACTTGAATGTTTCATTCCCCATGTTAGGGAAGTTTTCAGCTATTACCTCTTCAAATATTTTCTCAGACCCTTTGTCTCATCACCTTCTGGGACCCTATAATGTGATCGTTGGTATGTTTTCTATTGTACCAGGTGTCCCTTACACTGTCCTCATTTCATTTCATTCTTCTTTCATTCCCCTGTTTTGCAGCAGTAATTTCTACCAATCTGTCTTCCAGCTCACTTATTCATTCTTCTGCCTCATTTATTCTACTCTTGATTCCTTATAATGTATTTTTCACTTCAGTTATTATATTGTTCATCTCTGTTCTTTAAAGATTCTAGCTCTTTATTAAAGCTTCTTGTATTCTCTCAGTCTTTGCCTCTATTCTTTTTCTGAGATCTTGGATCATCATTACTGTTACTACTCTAAATTCTTTTTCAGCTAGATTACCTATCTCTACTTCACTTCTTCTTCTGGAGTTATATGTTGTTCTTTTGTTTGGAACATATATCTCTGCTGTCTCATTCTGTGAGAAAATTTTCTGTGTTTGTAGTCTCTGTTCCTCAGGCTGCAAGGCTGTAGTTCCTCTTGCTTCTGGTGTCTGTGCCCTGGTGAGTGAGGGTAGTCTAAAAGGCCTGTGCAGACTTCGTAGTGGGAGAGACTTGTGCTTGCCAACTGGTGGGTGGACCTGGTTCTTGTTCTTCTGATGGGTAGGGCCATGTCAAGGAGTGTGCTTATAGGTGGCTGTTGGCTCAGGATGAATTTAGGTCACCTATCTGGTGACGGGAGAACCTCTTGATGAGAGTGAAAGAGAGGAGTGAGAAAGCTGGCTTAAGACTCACCATTCAAAATACTAAGATCATGGCATCTGGTCTCATCACTTCATGGCAAATAGATGGGGAAACAATGAAAACAGTGACAGACTTTATTTTCTTAGGCTCCGAATCTTTGAAGATGGTGACTGCAGCCATGAAATTAAAAAACGCTTGCTCCTTAGAAGAAAAGTTATGACAAACCTAGATAGCATGTTAAAAAGCAGAGACATTACTTTGCTGACAAAGGTTCACCTAGTCAAAGCTATGGTTTTCCAGTAGTCATGTATGGATGTGAGAGTTGGACCCTTAAGTAGGCTGAGCACTGAAGAATTGATGCTTTTGAATTGTGGTGCTGGAGAAGACTTGACAGTCCCTTGGACTTCAAGGAGATAAAATCAGTCAATCCTAAAGGAAATCAATCCTGAATATTCATCAGAGGGACTGATGCTGAAGCTCCAATACTTTGGCCACCTGATGTAAAAAAAACTGACTCATTGAAAAAGACCCTGATGCTGGGAAAGATTGAAGACAAAAGGAGAAGGGAATGACAGAGGGTGAGATGGTTAAATAGCATTACTGACTTAGTGGACATGAATTTGAGCAAACTCAGGGAGAGAGTGAAAGACAAGGAAGTCTGACTGCAGTCCATGGGATTGCAAAGAGTTAGACACAACTTAGGGACTGAACAACTGCTGATGGGTAGGGCTGTGTCCCCACTCTATTGGGTGTTTGGCCTGAGGCATCCAGCTCTGGAGTCTAGAGGCTGTTGGGTGGGGCCAGGTCTCACTGGCTAAATGGAGCCCTCCAGGATGGCTCATGTCAATGAATAGTCCCTTGGACCTCTGCCACCAGTGTTCTTGCCCCACAGTAAGCCACAGCCATCCACTGCCTCCCCAGGAGTCCCTCCAAGATCCACAGATAGGTCTGGCCCTGACTCTTGTGGTTTTCCCTGGGTCCCAAAGCATGTGAAACCTTATATACACCCTCAGAGGCAGAGTTTCTGTTTTCACCAGCTCTGTAGAGTTCCTGCACATAAGCCCTGTTGGCCATCACAGCTAAGTGCTCTGGGGGCTCCTCCTCCTAATGCCAGACCCCAAGGCTGGGTAGCCTGATGTGGGGCTTAGAAGTCTCACTCCCATGGGAAAACCTCTCTGCTATGATTATTTTCCATTTGGGGTGTTGCTCACCCAGTGCGTATGGGATTTGATTATATTGAGAAAGTGCCCCTGCTATCATCTCTTTTGTAGCCTCTTGCTTTGGATGTAGAACATCATTTTTTGGTAGGGTTGAGTCTTTTTGTCAGTGATTATTTGGCAATTCATTGTGATTTTGATGTTTTTGTGACAAGAGGTGAGCTCAAGTCTTTCTACTTCACCATCTTGTCTTTCTTCCATGACCTGTCCTTGATTTTCATTGAACTGTTCACTATGGAGACTGAATGAGATAGATGCTTGTCTGCTGATATACAAAAGTACATTTTACTTTTACCTTCCTTAGTCTTAATTCATTTTTCCTATGCCTAGTTTCTCCCTTGCTGAGTTTATTTCCTCTTTCCCACCTCAATCTCTGGACTAGGCAGTATAGTGTTTGGACTATTTGTGTGGCTCAGCAGAGACATCCTCAGGTCTCAGTACTGAGCACCTGATCTTATACACCAGGTCCCCCTGATGTTTAAGGCACTTTGCTCTCACTGAAGTTGAACACTTGCCTGGGAGCACCCTCCATTGGCCCCTGCTTTTGTGGAGAAACATTACAGATAGTTGAATGTCTGATAATACAAGGATAAAGAGGGCAGAGTCCTTGTTCTTTTAGGCATTTGCCATTTAGTGATGGAAACAGATGCAGCCTCAAGTAATACTTAGAAGAATTGGGTAAAAAGACAGGGACACTGGAGTGACTAAATTCAGACTAGAAATACTGGGGTTGAAGTATGTTATCCATGTGCATTCTAGTGGAGAGGGTTAAAAGAATATCTCCATCTGAACCAGCAGCACAGATCTGGTGGAGGTCCTCTTTTAGAACCCAACTACATGTATGGTCTTCCTTAATCAAATCTGTGATCAGAGCACAGAAGATTTTGCATTTGAAATTCATTTCTCTGAATGCTTGGAAATGGTTTTGTTGAATTAGTGGATTCAATAGATCAGTCTTTGGTTAAGTCTTATGATATTAGTAGACAGTGTGATTAAAGACCCTTTGGTCAGACCACCAGTGTTGGGATTCAAAATCTGCTGTGTATCCCCGTGTGACTTTCACCATATAATAATTTAAACCTCTTTGCTTCAGTTTTCTTATGTGTAAAAATTGGATCAAGAAACTCTATTTGATAGAGTGTTGTGAGAATTATGATCCTAAAGGAAATCAGTCCTGGGTGTTTATTGGAAGGACTGATGTTGAAGCTGAAACTCCAATATTTTGGCCACCGGATGCGAAGAGCTGACTCATATGAAAAGACCCTGATGCTGGGAAAGAAGACTGAAGTCAGAAGGAGAAGGGGATGACAGAGGATGAGATGGCTGGATGGCATCACGACTCAATGGACATGAGTTTGGGTAAACTCCAGGAGTCGGTGATGGGCAAGGAGGCCTGGCGTGCTGCGTTTCATGGGGTTGCAAAGAGTCGGAGACAACTGAGCAACTGAACTGAACTGAACTGTGAGAATTAAATGTTAATGCTTGTCATATGCCCAAAACAGTGCCTGGCACCTAGTAAAGTTCTTGATAATTGTTATCTCTTATTAATATTTATTTGTGATACCTTATAGAATTAATTTATTCTTTCAAGCAGTATACTATAAGAACCGATGATTTTATCTTTATAAAAATCACATTTGTAATTATAATTTCTTTTTTGTATAGTGACTCAGTCCCAATAAATCTCTTCATCTTTTTGTTGTCAATAACATGTGACTAGATTTCCATCATTAACAGACTATTTCTAGAGATGCCAATGTCTCAGAAATCATTCTATTGTTTCAAAATGGGAAGCAACTTTGATGGACTATCTTACTTTCCTTTACTTAAAAAGTATTTTTCTACTGTTATTATAGAACTTGGGTGTTCATTTTATTTTTCTACTCTCAAATTTTTCTGACTTTTAAAAATAAGAATAAATGCACTCCACAAAACACTGCAAAGCTCTCAAATTCATTTGCTGTTCATATGCTTTTCTTCGACTTGTGCAGTTTTTATTTTCCTCAGCACCTTGAGTGTGAGAGATGGATGGCTAGTGTCTGGAATCTTCTGACCTAGGTTAAAAGGCCTCAAGAGGCATGAACAGACTAGACTCATAGATATCGTAAAGTAGTCATATTACAGCCACCTCATCACTTCTCTATGCAATAGCCCCTTAAAGGTCAACATAACAACTTTATGTAGGCCTCATAAATAGCATCCTTCTCTCCTGGCATAAAAATAACCACACTTTTAGAAAACATTTTTGAAAGAAAAAGATCAGATTTAGAGATTAGGAGTATTTATCTCAGAGACAATTCCTAGGGAAGGCTTCAAGTTTATAAAGGGTTATTATTGCAGAGAATAGGGACCAGCTGTTCTCCATCTCTCAAGAATCCCAAAGAGAGGGCTAAGCCTCAGGATGAAATAATTAGGTTGATATGAAGAGGAATTTCCTCATGGTGAGAGTAAAACATTGAAAGGAATACCTTAAAATCTGAAAGAACTCCGAAAGCAGAATGATTCTCCTGGAGTACTCTCCACATCTGAAATCTACTAAAGCCTTAAGCTTTCCAGAAGTGTGAAATAACACATCTACATTCCTCAACAAGCATTCCTAACATGCTAAAGGATCACATGTGGTGGCAGTGTGTTCTGTATATATTTTCTATAGATGGTCTGCAGTTTGTACTTTGCTTTCTCATGTGGTTCCAGTGATATAGTCTGGGAGGTAGAATTGTGTCATCTTTGAAATCAGACACACCTGGCAGGCATCCACATTCTACTGTTTTGATTCAGAGGCTCACTGTGTGGTGTTTGACAAGTTGCTTCATCCCTCTGAGACTTAATCTTCTATAATAAAGGAGGATATGTGTGTGTGTGTTAGTCGTTCAGTTGTGTTTGACTCTGCAATCCCATGGACTGTAGCCCAAAAGGCTGCTCTGTCCATGGGATTCTCCAGGCAAGAATACTGAAGTGGCTAGCCATTTCCTCCTCCAAATATAGGAGGACAGTTAAGGAAAAAAACTAATCATTGCATTTAGGTCACAGATAAAATGCTAGCACATAGTATTTAACATCTATTAGTTAAAATATACTAAAGTATGAAAGTGAAAATGTTAGTCACTCAGTCATGTCCAACTCTTTGCAATCCCATGAACTGTAGCCCACCAGGCTCCTCTGTCCATGGAATTCTCCAGGCAAGAATGCTGAGTGACCATTCTCTTCTCCAGGGGATCTTCCCAACCCAGAGATCGAACCCAGGTATCCCACATTGCAGGGAGATTCTTTACCATCTGAGCCACCAGGGAAGCCTATATTTATGTATGCACATATATATATGCATACATTAAGTAGGAGTATTTTGTAGAAAAAAAAATCCTTATAGGAGACAAAGCTCCTTAAGTAGATGCATAAGTACATAGTACCTGACATAAAGTCTTTGTCCTACAAAAATGTCACAGATTCATTTTAAAGGCAAAGTGCCACCTGGAAATTTTAAATTCTCTCAATTCTTGGTCAAAGAGAAAAACCAAAGTAAAATGTCAGAATATCTAGAAAATACCATTAATTAAAACATTAAATTTCAGGACCCATGGGATACAGCTAAAACCATGCTTAGAGGTAAAACACAACCTTCAGTGTTTTTACAGGTGAAGGAGACTAAATGAATTAAGCATCAATTAAAAAAATTAGTCAAAGACACGACAATAAACCTAAAGAAAACTTGAATGAAAGAATTCACAAGTTAAAAGCAAAAATTAATGAAATGCAAAACAGAAAAACCATAAGCCTGAAAAACTAATTCAAGAACTGGTTCTTTGAAAAGCTAGTTAAAAGGAGAAAAGCACAAAATAAGAAATAAGGATGGGTAAATGTTAACTTGTACAGATTATTTTTTAAATCTTCATAGTCTCAATTTTCCCCGCTTGCAAAAATGGGGATGTTCATAATAATGGCTTCAGAGAGTCATGGTGAGAACAAGGAAACTAATCCTTAAAAAGGATTTATCAGAATATCTTGGAATGAGATAAAGTTTCAATAAATGATAGTTTGTATTTTCATTATTAAAATTTTTCTTCTCCCCACACCCCCTCAAAAAAGAATGGATAAATGACGATAGATACAGAGGAAACGGAAATAATTGATTCTTGTTTAACTCAAAACTGAAGTGAAATGGAATAATTTTTAGAAATAGGTAAATTGCTAAAACCATGCTCAGAAGAAGGCCCTTTATTCAGAGTTCATTTACAATACAAGAGATTGATGAAATTTGTTTAAAACACTAATGATTTCTTATGAGAGCATTAGCATTTAGATGCAATTATAAAGGTAAGAAAAAAAAGGAGAAATTTAAAAGAAAGAGGTAAAATTAATATTTATAAGCAATAATTTATATAGTAAAACCTAAGAGAATCAATTAAAAAATTCCTATTGACCACAAAGAAAATTGGTAAGTTGTTTGTATATAAAATTCATGTAAAAAGTATGGTGGGAAAAACATATTAATAATAACAATGAATAAATATTTTAAAAAGGAATAATCTTAAGAAATGTGTAAGAATTTTATGAAGAAAATTATAACACACAAAAGAAGGCTTGAATAAATGGAAAAGTACCTGCTATTCTTGGAAGGAATATTAAAAAGCAGAGATGTTACTGACAAAGGTCTGTATAGTCAAAGCTATGGCTTTTCCAGTAGCCATGTATGGATGTGAGAGTTGGACTATAAAGAAAGCTGAGTGCTGAAGAATTGATGCTTTTGAACCGTGGTGTTGGAGAAGACTCTTGAGAGTCCCTTGGACAGCAAGGAAATAAAACACATCAACCTTACAGGAAATCAGCCCTGAATATTCACGGGAAGGACTGATGCTGAAGCTGAAGCTCCAATACTTTGGCCACCGGATGCGAAGAACTGACTCATTGGAAAAGACTCTTATGTTGGGAAAGATTGAAGGCAGGTGGAGTAGAGCATGACAGAGGATGAGTTGGTTGGATGGCATCACCGACTCTATGGACATGAGTTTGAGCAAGCTCCAGGAGATGGTGATGGACAAGGAAGCCTGGTGTGCTGCAGTCCATGGGGTCGTAAAGAGTCGGACACGACTGAATGACTGAGCTGAACTGATTCTTGAAAGGGAAGACTGAAAATTACAATGTTTCTTATATCTCCAAATTAATCACTCTACATAATGTAAGTCAATTAAAAATAATAACAAGTTTTTCCTTTTCTTTCCTTTACTGTTTTTGAACTAAGTGATTTGAAAATTTAAGAGGAAAATTAAGCATGCCATAATAATCAAAATAATTCTGAAAATAAGAGTAATGAAGAGGAATGAGATGCAGATTTTAAAACATTTTAAAGCTAGAATTTTTATGTTTTTAATTTTTATTTTATATTGGGGTATAGATTTACAATGTTGTTTTAGTTGTAGATGTACAGCAAAGTGTTTCAGTTATACGTACACATATATTCATCCTTTTTCAGATTGTTTTCCCATATAGGTTGTTTTCAGAATATTGAAGAGAGTTCTCTGTGCTATACAGTAGGTCCTTGGTGATTATCTATTTTATGTATAGTAGTATGTATATGTTAATCCCAAACTCCTAATGTGCGCCTCCTTCCTCACTGTTCCCCTTTGGTAATGATGTTTGTTTTTGAAGTTTATGAGCTTGTATCTGGTTGGTAAATATGTTCATTTGTGTCACATTTTGGATTCCACATATAAGTGATATCCTATACTTGTCTCTCCCTGACTGACGGAGCATGAATCTCTAGGTCCACTCATGTTGCTGCAAATGGCTTTGTTTCATTGTTTTTAATGGATGAGTAATTTTCCATTGTATATACGTACCTCATCTTCTCTATCAATTCCTCTGTCAATGGACATTTAGGTTGCTTTCATGCCTGGCTACTATAAATAGTGATGTACTGAACATTGGGGTGCATGTATCTTTTCATGTTGTGGTTTTCTCCAGGTTGGCGTCCAGGAGTGAGCTTGCAGGGTCATATTTTTCGGTAGTTCTATTTTCAGTTTTTTAAGGAACCTCCATTGTTCTCCATAGTGACTATACCAAGTCACATCCCCACCAGCTATGTATTCTCCATACCCTTTCCAGCACTTATTGCTTGTAGACTGTAGAATTTTTAATGATGGACATTCTGAATGGTGTGAGATGATACCTCATGGTAGTTTTGATTTGCATTTCTCTAACAATTAGTGATGTTGAGCACCCTTTCATATGTTTTTTATCCATCTGTATGTCTTTTTTGGAGAAAGGTCTATTTAGATATTCTACCCAGTTTCTGATAAGGTTGTTTTTCTGATATTGAGCCACATATGCTGTTTGTATATTTTGGAGATTAATCCCTTGTTGGTTGTAAAGCTGGGGTATTTAAACCAGTTTGTTATTAGGGTATGAAGAGGCAGATCATTAGTAAAAGCTAGCAAGTCAATCAGAGAAGGCAATGGCACCCCACTCCAGTACTCTTGCCTGGAAAATCCCATGGACAGGGGAGCCTGGTAGGCTGCAGTCCATGGGGTCACGAAGAGTTGGACACGACTGAGCGAATTCCCTTTCACTTTTCACTTTCATGCATTGGAGAAGGAAATGGCAACCCACTCCAGTGTTCTTGCCTGGAGAATGCCAGGGATGGGGGAGCCTGGTGGGCTGCCATCTGTGGGGTCGCACAGAGTCGGCCATGACTGAAGTGACTTAGCAGCAGCAGGAAGTCAATAGATTCAGTTTAGATCTTGACAATAGTTTGGGTTACAAAGGTGTACGTATTTGTCAAAGCTGAATGAACGTATGGTTAAGATCTGTACATTTCTTGCACATTGTATGTGAAGTTTATTTTGAAAGAAAAAAGTCCATGAAAATGTATTAGACTTTAGTCCAAAGTCATGCTTACTAAAATATTTTGTTTATGTTTAATTTTTTAATTAAAGTATAGATTTACAATGTTGGGTTAGTTTCTGATGTACAGCAAAGTGATTCAGAAACATATGTATATATATGTAATTTTTCAGATTCTTTCTCATTATAGTTTATTACAAGATATTGAATATAAATATTGAATATAGTTCCCTGTGCTATACAGTAGTACCTTGTTGTTAAAGCATTTGGAGCAAAGTGCACTGATTGATATCTGCAATTTATTTTGAAACAAATCAGAAAATAAGATTGATTGATGATTGAATAGCAGATTGCAAAAATGAAAATTTTGTAATTAGTAAAATTATCTCAACATTGACATGAGCTTAAAATCTTCATCATGTATAGTATATAGAGAAATTTAGAATAAACTAAAGAAACTGTAGGATCTTTAGAGCATAACTTTCATTATAGAATGAAAGACTTCTGTCTCCGTAATAGTTTCAAGAACCAGAATGCCCGTGGGAAGGGTTGGTTGTGGGGAGCAGAGTTGCTCCTGGGGTGAATTTCCCAGATTGTCTAGTGTGTCCTGGTGTCCTGACCTGTAAGGCTGCCCAGAAAGTTGGCTCCACTTGCTGTGAGAGTTCTCTGCTGGGCAGAGGCTTTCCAGCCAGGAGCCATGTGGGTTAGCAAGGGGCGATCTGATCCCCAGGGGCTACACGTATTTAAAGGTCTAGGAGAAAAATGCATCACTGTATCAGAGTGTATGTTGTTCAGGCCCAGAACGGTTCTGCTGTTCAAGCATGGTGACTATTCACTCCTTTCAGTTTTTTGTTAAGTTGCTCTTTTTTACCTTAAAAGAAGTTATATCAGTTTATTCAGGAGTTTTGGGTAGTTCATAAAGTGCTATTATTTAACTGTCTTCTGACGTTTTACGCTACTCAACCTATATGTACATTTCTCAAAGACTCCATGAAGTGGGTGTTTTGGAAGGAGCATTGTCCTGCTGTTCCGTGTAGAGTTTGGAAACAGTGGGGTTCCAGGGAACTCAGCCCAGTTCCTGGCAGTTGTTACTTTGCTGCCAGGTGGAAACAGCCAGGTATTCTCAACCTCCAAGACATGCTTAGACTCTGATGGGTAAAATGGGGCTCTTTTAGTTGCAGTGTGGAAGTGGGAAAGGGTGTATACATTTTGGTGGGAAATGGGAAATATATTTTCGGAAATTTGAATATATGAAGACCTTATAGTTTTGAGCTTCCAGAGCTTCCCTGGTGGCTCAGATGGTAAACAATCTGCCTGCAATGCGGGAGACATGGGTTCGATCCCTGGGTTGGTAAGATCCCCTGGAGAAGGGCATAGTAACCCACTCCAGTATTCTTGCCTGGAGAATCCCACGGACAGAGGATCCTGGTGGGCCACAGTTTATGAAGTTGCATAGAGTCAGATACAACTGAGTGACTAAGCACAGCACATAGCATAGTTTTGAGAGCTCTCAGTGAGAGAAAAGTGTTAAAACATTGTACAGCATATGATTTCAACTGAATATATCTTCTCAGCATTTCTTCATTGAAAATATGATATCTCATGCCACCCTTTTGTCTCTTGAAAACTTTCCATTTGAAATATGGAAATGCTAGTGCAAAGTTTCTGAGAAAATCCTTTCTTGTCTTCTGGTTTAAATGTACTTCACTGACAACACTGTGGGCTTTTTAAACCTTTTGCCTGCCTGAGCCCTATTGGAAACAAGCATTGGAAAGCTTTCAGTGATGAAGGTCACCCAACTCTTACACATAGTTCCTAGTGGGCATTATTTCCATGAGGTGTGAGGTATATAATTAGCAGAGAGTCAGCAAATAAGATTTTAAAGAATGTGCTTATGGAAGCAGAAGAGTCATTTCAGGCAAGTTTGTTAAATGTGTTTCAGGAAAGGAGCAGAAGTCAACCAGTGAGGGCCTGGACCACAGCCGTGATTCCAGCTGCCTTAATACCCTCATTAGAAACTCAGATTTCAAGCTCCAAAGCTCCAGGTCTCATGTGCATTTCCTTGTCAACAGGTGCTGTGCTAAGTGTCTGGCTTGCCCTACCACTCAATTCTTGTAGGTCTTATCTTCATTTTACAGATAAGAAACTGAGGCCAAGAGAGTTAATCGTGCCAAAGTGTAATTTTCGAAAAGATAAAATCAGAACCCATGGGCAAATATAAAAAGGAAAGGAAAGGGAAAAGGTTAGTTGTTCAGTTGTGTCTGACTATTTGCGACCCCGTGGACGGGAGTCTGCCAGGCTCCTCTCTCCATGGGATAGTCCAGACAAGAATATTAGAGTGGATTTCATGCCCTTCTCCAGGGGATCTTCACGACCCAGGGGTCAAACCTGGGTCTCCAACAGTGCAGGCAGATTCCTTACCATCAGAGCCACCAGGGAAGCCCTAATATAAAAAGGGAAAGATATCAAATATTTTATTGAATTTATTAGTTAAGGAGGAGAAAATATGTGATGAGTTCAAAGAGCTTGTAAGAAGCTAGTGTAGGGCTTCCCTGGTGGCTCAGAGGTTAAAGCATCTGCCTGCAATGCAGGAGACCTGGCTTCAATCCCTGGGTCGGGAGGATCCCCTGGAGAAGGGAATGGCAACCCACTCCAGTGTTCTTGCCTGGAGAATCCCATGGACGGAGGAGCCTGGTGGGCTACAGTTCACTTCAGTTCAGGCACTCAGTCGTGTCCGACTCTTTGTGACCCCATGAATCGCAGCACTCCAGGCCTCCCTGTCCATCACCATATCCCAGAGTTCACTCAGACTCACGTCCATCGAGTCAGTGATGCAATCCAGCCATCTCATCCTCTGTCGTCCCCTTCTCCTCTTGCCCCCAATCCCTCCCAACATCAGAGTCTTTTACAATGAGTCAACTCTTCACGTGAGGTAGCCAAAGTACTGGAGTTTCAGCTTTAGCATCATTCCTTCCAAAGAAATCCCAGGGCTGATCTCCTTCACAATGGACTGGTTGGATCTCCTTGCAGTCCAAGGGACTCTCAAGAGTCTTCTCCAACACGACAGTTCAAAAGCATCAATTCTTCAGCGCTCAGCCTTCTTCACAGTCCAACTCTCACATCCATACATGACCACAGGAAAAACCATAGCCTTGACTAGACAGACCTTAGTTGGCAAAGTAATGTCTCTGCTTTTGAATATGCTATGCAGGTTGGTCATAACTTTCCTTCCAAGGAGTAAGCGTCTTTGAATTTCATGGCTGCAATCACCATCTGCAGTGATTTAGGAGCCCCCAAAAATAAAGTCTGACACTGTTTCCACTGTTTCCCCATCTATTTCCCTTGAAGTGATGGGACCAGATGCCATGATCTTAGTTTTCTGAATGTTGAGCTTTAAGCCAAGTTTTTCACTCTCCACTTTCACTTTCATCAAGAGGCTTTTTAGCTCCTCTTCACGTTCTGCCATAAGGGTGGTGTCATCTGCATATCTGTGGTTATTGATATTTCCCCCGGCAATCTTGATTCCAGCTTGTGTTTCTTCCAGTCCAGCATTTCTCATGATGCACTCTGCATGTAATTTAAATAAGTAGGGTGACAATATTCAGCCTTGATGTACTCCTTTTCCTATTTGGAACCAGTCTGTTGTTCCATGTCCAGTTCTAACTGTTGCTTCCTGACCTGCATACAGATTTTCAAGAGGCAGGTTAGGTGGTCTGGTATTCCCATCTCTTTCAGAATTTTCCAGTTTATTGTGATCCACACAGTCAAAGGCTTTGGCATAGTCAATAAAGCAGAAACAGATATTTTTCTGGAACTCTCTTGCTTTTTTGATGATCCAGCGGATGTTGGCAATTTGATCTCTGGTTCCTCTGCCTTTTCTAAAACCAGCTTGAACATCAGGAAGTTCATGGTTCATGTATTGCTGAAGCCTGCCTTGGAGAATTTTGAGCGTTACTTTACTAGCATGTGAGATAAGTGCAAGTGTGTGGTAGTTTGAGCATTCTTTGGCATTGCCTTTCTTTTGAATTGGAATGAAAACTGACATTTTCCAGTCCTGTGGCCACTGTTGAGTTTTCCAAATGTGCTGGCATATTGAGTGCAGCACTTTCACAGCATCATCTTTCAGGATTTGAAATAGCTCCACTGGAATTCCATCACCTCCACTAGCTTTGTTCGTAGAGATGCTTTCTAAGGCCCACTTGAGTTCAATTCCAGGATGTCTGGCTCTAGATGAGTGATCACACCATCGTGATTATCTAGGTCATGAAGATCTTTTTGTACAGTTCTTCTGTGTATTCTTGCCACCTCTTCTTAATATCTTCTGCTTCTGTTAGGTCCATACCATTTCTGTCCTTTATCAAGCCCATCTTTGCATGAAATATTCCCTTGGTATCTCTAATTTTCTTGAAGAGATCTCTAGTCTTTCCCATTCTGTTGTTTTCCTCTATTTCTTTGCATTTATCGCTGAGGAAGGCTTTGTTATCTCTTCTTGCTCTTCTTTGGAACTCTGCATTCAGATGCTTATGTCTTTTCTTTTCTCCTTTGTTTTTTGCCTCTCTTCTTTACACAGCTATTTGTAAGGCCTCCCCAGACCGCCATTTTGCTTTTTTGCATTTCTTTTCCATGGAGATGGTCTTGATCCCTGTCTCCTGTACAATGTCACGAACCTCAGTCAATAGTTCACTAGGCACTTTATCTATCACATCTAGGCCCTTAAATCTATTTCTCACTTCCACTGTATAATCATAAGGGATATGATTTAGATCATACCTGAATGGTCTAGTGGTTTTCCCTACTTTCATTTAAGTCTGAATTTGGCAATAAGGAATTCATAATCTGCGCCACAGTCAGCTCCTGGTCTTGTTTTTGTTGACTCTATAGAGCTTCTCCATCTTTGGCTGCAAAGAATATAATGAATCAGATTTTGGTGTTGACCATCTGGTGATGTCCATGTGTAGAGTCTTCTCTTGTGTTGCTGGAACAGGGTGTTTGCTATGACCAGTGCATTTTCTTGGCAAAACTCTATTAGTCTTTGCCCTGCTTCATTCCATATTCCAAGGCCAAATTTGCCTGTTACTCCAGGTGTTTCTTGACTTCCTACTTTTGCATTCCAGTCCCCTATAATGAAGAGGACATCTTTTTTGGGTGTTAGTTCTAAACAGTCTTGTAGGTCTTCATAGAACCGTTCAACTTCAGCTTCTTCAGTGTCACTGATTGGGGCATAGGCTTGGATTCCTGTGATATTGAATGGTTTGCCTTGGAGATGAACAGAGATCATTCTGTCGTTTTTGAGATTGCCTCCAAGTACTGCATTTTGGACTCTTTTGTTGACCATGATGGCTACTCCATTTCTTCTGAGGGATTCCTGCCCACAGTAGTAGATATAATGGTCATCTGAGTTAAATTCACCCATTCCAGTCCATTTTAGTTTGTTGATTCCTAGAATGTTGACGTTCACTCTTGCCATCTCTTGTTTGACCACTTCCAATTTGCCTTGATTCATGGACCTGACATTCCAGGTTTCTATACAATATTGCTCTTTACAGCATCAGACCTTGCTCCTATCACCAGTCACATCCACAACTGGGTATTGTTTTTGCTTTGGCTCCATCCCTTCATTCTTTCTGGAGTTATTTCTCCACTGATCTCCAGTAGCATATTGGGCACCTACTGACCTGGGGAGTTCCCCTTTCAGTATCCTATCATTTTGCCTTTTCACACTGTTCATGGGGTTCTCAAGATAAGAATACTGAAGTGTTTTGCCATTCCCTTCTCCAGTGGACCACATTCTGTCAGACCTCTCCACCATGACCTGCCCGTCTTGGGTGGCCCCATGGGCATGGCTTAGTTTCACTGAGTTAGACAAGGCTGTAGTCCTAGTGTGATTAGATTGACTACTTTTCTGTGAGTATGGATTCAGTGTGTCTGCCCTCTGATGCCCTCTTACAACATCTACCATCTTACTTGGGTTTCTCTTACCTTGGGCGTGGGGTATCTCTTCAGGCCTGCTTCAGCAAAGTGCAGCCACTGCTCCTTACCTTGGACGAAGGATATCCCCTCACCGCTGCCCTTCCTGACCTTCAACGTGGTATAGCTCCTCTCGGCCCCGCTGCTCCCATGCAGCCACCACTCCTTGGACGTGGGGTTGCTCCTCCTGGCCGCTGCCCCTGGCCTCAGACCCGGGGTAGCTCCTTTCAGCCGTTCCTGCACCATGACAGCCTGGCACTCTCGGCGCTGCCCCTGACTTCAGACATGTGGTAACTCCTCTTGGCCACCTCCCTTGAGGCATGGGGTCCTCCCGGCTTTTGCCCCTGACTTTGGATGTGGGGTGGCTCCTCTTGGCCATGCTTAGTGTGCTGGTCGCAGCCGCCCACGCTTAGGGCTACAGTCCACGGGATCGCAGAGTCGGACAGGACTGAGCGACTTCACTTTCACTTTCTAAAGAATTGTTAGGGTGAGATTGCAGAGTTAGACATGTGAGATCTATTAATCGCCCAGCCATGTTTGACTCTTTGTGACCCCACGGACTGTAGCCCACCAGGCTCCTCTGTCCATGGAATTCTCCAGGCAAAATGCTGGAGTGAGTTGCCATTTTCTTCTCCAGGGGATCTTCCTGACCCAGGGATTGAACACCAGTCTCCTGCATTGCAGGCAGATTCTTTATCATCTGAGCCACCAGGGAAGCCCCTAGAGTTAGACATAGAACTATTTAATGTTCAGCTGGCCCTTGATTTGGGGGTTATCTGTTTTACTGCATGGAAATTATTTGTATCTCTACTGGACAAAAAACTACAAGTTAGCAAGTAAAATTTTTTTTATGTATGGAAACTTTAATCAATAGTAAAAATGAGATGAAGTAAGTACAGGTCTTGGCACTCCTTGGGTGATCCTTTGTCCCCCTGTGATACTGAAAGAATCTGTCTCCACTTCTTTGCTTTCTTTCTGAGTCTGGAGAATTTTTCTGACAGTAGCCTGCCCCCAGGTCCTGCAATATTAGTTAGAGGAGCAAAGATTTGAACCCCTGTCACTGTATGAACCAGCCCTGATAGTCGACCCTTTGTAATGATTCAGTAATGTTAACTTGTTTTTTATTTGTAAAGAATGTTGGAATCTATCAGGTCTGTGCAGACAGTTATCTCTCATAGCCAAGGTGCCTCTGAAGCACAAGGGCTCTCTGGATGGCAAAACCATCTGAATCAATCAATAAACATAAATCTGAAGTAATAGCACCTTTTGTTTCCACATTAGTGGAGACTGCTGAGAACACAGATCTCAGGAGCATGAACATGGCAGTGAGAATGACATTGAGCATCTTTCCATGTGCCTGTTGGTCCTCTATATGTCTTTTTTTTTGGAAAAATGCCTGATACTTCTTCAGCCCATTTTAAAATAAGTCTTTTTTTTTTTTTTTGATATTGAGTTGTATGAGTTCATTATCTATTTTGGATAGTTACCCCTTGATTACAGGAAGCAATGTATGGGCCAGGGAATATAGCCAATGTGTTATAATAACTGTATATGGAGTACAATCTATAAGAATATTGAACCACTGTAATATACCTGAAGCTATTATTTTAAGTAATAACCATACTCCAATTTAAAAAATGGCACTTAAATGGCACTTTTTTTTTTTTTTACTTCTGTCTGTATCTATATTAAAACATTTGAGAAACAGAAAGGTTTAGGCAGGGAGCATATTCTATAAACTGCTTTGCAAGGTAGGGATCTTGGTATCAGTGACTTGAAGTTTAGGGAATGTCTCTTGGAATAAAAAATAGATAAATAGATGCTCATATTTGGGCATTTCTCCTGCCAACCTTCTTTCTTGTTTTACATTTGAAGTAAATAATAGAGGGTTTGAAGCTAATAATAGAGGGTTTCCAAACTGGGTTCCCAGAAAAGGGGCTCTCATGTAATCACTAAACATGTCATGTCACCAGGATGAGTCATGAATACCAGGAAAATAGCATGAAGGTTAGAGGTTGGGAGTCAGGAGGCTGAGCCTAAGTTAGGAAAAACAGAAAAGTCACTTCACCCTTCTGTACGTTAGCGTGTTTCTTCCTATATGTGTGATTGCAGCAGATGGGAGGTATCTAAGCTTTGTAAGCATGGGGAACACTATGGTTACAGGAAATGAGAAAGAAACAGATGTGGAAGGCCCTGCCTCCTTGCTATCCCATTGTCTCTTTTCCTTAGGGGAAGAATCAGGGCTGACGACAAGATCTGGAAGGCCCAGTGCAAGATGAAAATTCAGAAATGCTGTTCAAAAAATTAAAGAGTGGCATTAAATGTGCTATGAAATGTTTTCCTTTAAAAATATTTGATGACATTAAGTGTAAAGCGGTAGTTGTGACATATGAGTATTAGCATAAACTTACAAACTGCAAAAAATATTTCAGGTGCCATAATTTTATGTAATATAATATATAATAACACTTTAATAATTTCATATCTTTATTGACCATAAGATTATTTTGGTTCACTTTTCTGCAAATTATACATTGGATCATCAGAATTTATATTTTAAGCTATTTCATTTACTATAAAATTGACAACAATGTTAGTCACTCTTGACAAATGCAAGATTGCAAATAACTTTTGATAATTTTTTAAAATATCTTTCTGTTGATGTAACTGTTACTGGAGAATATGAAGAGTATTTGATAGGTGGTGACAGTATTATGACACATTTCTGATAAATTTATATAAAAACCCATCAAAACATAAATTTTAGTACATCTGGAGCTGATTTTCTAGAAAAAGAATAAAGATTTAACTCTCCATACAAATCAATTCTGTGTAAGTCTGAATTTAATTTAATTTAATTTAATTTTTTTTATTTTTTATTTTGAATTTAATTTTAAATGTATATTTATACAATGGCATTTCAGTATTTCTTCTGACATTTTTGGTAATTTATGGAAATTGTGCAAGAAATCAAAAATAGCTTTACAATTTGTATGTATTTCAAAATATCTGTTATGCATCCTATTGTCTTATCTTCATTTATAAGAAAAAAAAATTTGTCCTCTTCTTAATATTTGGTTCATCCAAAGGTTCCTGTGAAAATATTGTTATTTTCCATTGAACATGGCAATCTTTACATTTAATTTCTGTTTCAAAACCTGTGAATATTTTGTCTTGCAAGGTTGTAGCAATTTTGAAAACAGATTTCACAGTTTACTGCTGAAACTGTCCACTTATCCACCAGCAGTTCATCCAGGCATGCCTGCTGCCATCCCTACTGGCATTCTTTGCCCAGGTCCTGGCCTGGTTCCTCATTCTTACACTCTGCATCTCTGGACCATTCCAAGCCCTGATGTACACCCAGGACTGACTTCTCTGTGGACACAGTTTGCAGTGCCTGGAGCCTGAGCTTGCATACCCACTGACTGCTTAGAGGACCACTACAGCTCAGATGTGCTACCTCCCTGTACCACCTATGCTTGTGTGCATGTTTCACCGTTCCATCACTGCTGACAAAACTCAAGTTAAAAGATAAAATTATTAAGAATTACAAGGCACTGAGAGCGGAGAGTATTAAAACAAACATGAGGTCCTTCTCAGATTGGAGTCCTAAGTGACTATACAGGTTGCATGCCTGGTAAGCTCTCCCTGGGAGGAAATCTCAGGCTCTAAATACACATGATAAATCTCACTTACCACCTCTCTCCAATTCATCTTCCCATATCATCAAAGCTCAATTCTGATATTTTTATCAAGAAGCCATTATTTATTGTGTAGGTAGATGAGGATAAACCTACAAGGCTAAGAATGAACTGTCAAAAATGGGAAAAGTCAGAAGAGTCTGATGCCAAGAAGCCAAGAGAAGAGAAGATTTCAAGGAGGATAAAGTAATTGATGGTGTCAAGTGATACCAAGAGGCCATCAGGTAAGTGAGATCAGGACTAAAAAATTTCCATTGACTTTAGCAACACGGAAGTCGCATGATCTTAGATCTTAGTGGTCTTCAAAATAAATTGTTTCAATGGAGAGATGCAGGCTGAAGCCAAATGAAAATTTGCATGGAAGAATGAGTAGAAGCCAAAAAATAGACTCCTTCAACCCCTTTTCTGCTGGGGCCTGAGGGTCAACAGATATGAGCCCTCTACTTCAGCAGTTGCCAACCTTTTTGACACTAGGGATGAGTTTGGTGGGAGACATTTTTTCCACAGTCTGGGGTGGGGAGGGGGATGGTTTCAGGACAATTCAAGCACATTACATTTATTGTGTACTTTTTCCTAATCTAATGCCACTGCTGATCCAATAGGAGGTACTGGTTCATGGCCCAGAGGTTGGGGACCCCTGCACTTGAATTGATCCCAAGTTCCTGCTTCTCCATCATCATAGTGCCACTTTCTGCTCTGAACCACCCTTCCCTTTTGATGACATGAAGAAGGGATCCCAGAGAAGGAGATCAGGTAGGCTGTAAAGCTTTGCTGACTCTTATTTGTTGGTCTTGATACATTTCACACTTTTGATATCTCAGATTGGATAAATCTTACTCAATACATTCTACTGCAGTTTGCTAAACTCTTTGATTGATTGGAATTTGAATATATAAACCTCTCCACATAGCAACTCAGTCAGCTAATAATAGAGGAAAGTTAGTCAGACCCACCACAATGCCCACCTTACTTTGGCCTCATTGATAGTCCCCCTTCTTGAGAATTAATCAAGTACCACCCTGGTCTGCGTCTCCATCATCTCCTGACCCTTGTCTGAATTATTACAATATAAGTCTCTCTGCTTCTATCTTTGCTCTCCATCACAACCCACTCCAGTATTCTTGCCTGGAGAATCTCAGGGATGGGGGAGCCTGATGGGCTGCCATCTATGGGGTTGCACAGAGTCGGACACGACTGAAGCGACTTAGCAGCAGCAGCTTCTATCTTTGCTCTCAATCACAGCAGCCAGAATGATACTTTAAAAATGTTAAGTCAGATTATGTTAGTTCTCTCTTTAAAACTTTCTTTTGGTTCTGTGTTTCACTCAGAGAGAAAAAATCTGACATCCTAACAATGGCTGATAAAGCCCTCCCTACTCACTTCTGACCTCTTCCCTTATGGCTCACTTCCTTGTTCACCCTGCTGGAGCCACACAAACAGTCCTGCCAGGAAAAGCCAGCCCTAAGATCAACCTAATTATTAACCTTAGTCAGCCCTACTTTTTCTTTTTTCATAGCATTTATTATTACCTTTCTGAATCATAACTCTGGGAGGGCAGGGATCTTCTTCATTGAAGTTTTGCAAGTGCCTAGAATAGGGTCTGGCCCACAGTAGATACTCCGCAAACATCTTTTTAAAAAACAAAAATTTAGAAAGAACAAGATGGTGGAGGTGTAGGTAGACATGGAGTACATCTCGCTCCATGGATACATCAGGAATACACCTTCACACACAGAAGTGCATGCAGAACACCAGCTGAGAGTAGATAGGAGTACCTGACCAGCAGAAAAGAAAATATAAAACCATGCAAAACTCAGTAGGGTGAAGGAATTAGGGAGGAAAACAGGAGTGTCAGTAGAACTGGACCTGCCTTTGGTGGGTGGGGGAACTGAAGCAGGAGTCTGATCCCCACATTGAGGCAATTATCTGAGTCAAAGGAGAAACATTTAAGGCTGAAACAGCTGATCTGCGGGAACCTAAATGGAATGAGAATCAGACAGTCCTTGCCACAGCCATACATACCCCAGACAGGGCTGCAGGTCCCCTAGAAGGTGCAGCTGCTGGGAGCTGGAGTTTAGGGATTGTGGAGCAATCCCAGGGCTAGGGCTGCTGTTGACTGTGGAGAGACCAATCAAGGGGATGTGAGGGAAGAGATCGTGGTGGGAAATGCCTGTGGAGGAAAGCCAAGCAGCCATGGAAGCAAGGTGATGCTGCTGAGTCACGTGTAGGGGGTGGAGCCATCACCATAGCCTCTCTCCCCCCATAAGCCAGCATCAGCAGCTGAACAATAGAGAGGCTGGCCTATCAAATGCTTGACACGCTGAACTACAGAGTAGGACCCCACTCAGGGTGCCCCTTTAAGTGCCTAACATGCCAATCTACAGAGTAGGACCCCAGCCAGGGGGGCTCCTCTATGTGCCTGATGCAGAACAACAGAGAAGGACCCCAGACAAGGGAGCCCTCTAAGTGTGTGAACAGGCACAGCTATGGAGAAAGACTGGCCAAAGAGGCCTTCTGATTGCCAGCTACAAGAGGCTTGAAAAAAGACTCTGATAAGGTCATAACTCCGGTGGTGGAGGCAGTCTATGTCCCTGCACTCTTGGCACTGCCAGGGTCCCTGCAAGCCAAGCAACTGTGCTACCTTCTCGCTTAGTCCTCAGTAGGTTAGAGCTGCCACAGGCAAAAAAATAGTCTTGCATCTATGCATGCAGGATCGGTTTGTTCATGTTCAACTCTTTGTGACCCTGTAGACCATGGCCTGCCAGGCTTCTCTGTCAGGGGGGTTCTCCAGGCAAGAATACTGGAGTGTATTGGCCAATACTGGTTGCCATACCCTTCTCAGTTTAGTTCAGTTCAGTTCAGTTGCTCAGTCGTGTCCAGTTCTTTGCCACACCATGAATTGTAGCACGCCAGGTCTCCCTGTCCATCACCAGCTCCCAGAGTTCACTCAGACTCACGTCCATCCAGTCAGTGATGCCATCCAGCCATCTCATCCTCTGCCATCCCCTTCTCCTCCTGCCCCCAATCCCTCCCAGCATCAGAGTCTTTTCCATTGAGTCAACTCTTCACATGAGGTAGCCAAAGTACTGGAGTTTCAGCTTTAGCATCATTCCTTCCAAAGAAATCCCAGGGCTGATCTTTAGAATGGACTGTTTGGATCTCCTTGCAGTCCAAGGGACTCTCAAGAGTCTTCTCCAACACCACAGTTCAAAAGCATCAATTCTTCAGCACTCAGCCTTCTTCACAGTCCAACTCTCACATCCATACATGACCACTGGAAAAACCATAGCCTTGACTAGACAGACCTTAGTTGGCAAAGTAATGTCTCTGCTTTTGAATATGCTATCTAGGTTGGTCATAACTTTCCTTCCAAGGAGTAAGCGTCTTTTAATTTCATGGCTGCAGTTACCATCTGCAGTGATTTTGGAGCCCCCCAAAATAAAGTCTGACACTGTTTCCACTCTTCCCCATCTATTTCCCATAAAGTGATGGGACTGGATGCCATGATCTTTGTTTTCTGAATGTTGAGCTTTAAGCCAATTTTTTCACTCTGCTCTTTCACTTTCATCAAGAGACTTTTTAGTTCCTCTTTACTTTCTGCCATAAGGGTGGTGTCATCTGCATGAGCACTATATTTCCTGCTGCCCTAGCCGCCAACCCCTCTGAGTACCTGGTGCTGCCAGAAACCCTGCAACCCAAGCAGCTGCCCCACCTCCACACCTGGCCCTCAAAGGGGCAAACCCAAGTCCACCAGGGCAGCCTCAGGAGCAAACCCCAGTGGGCGACCCACATGCAGATGTGGAAATAAAACCACAATTGAAACCCAGGCGCAGTGTGGCTAAGGAAGAAGACCCAAACCTTCCCACCAGCTGTACAAGCTACAGATTAAATCCACTCTGTGTCTATGGAATATATAAAAGATCATTGAGAGCTCCCACAAAAGAAAACATTAGTTTTGATAGTGGTTGACATTGGAGGCTAGAATACACAGGAGTAGGACCAGATTAGAATCTGAGCTGCTCCCACAGCAGGTCCAGGGACAGCACAGTGTTGGAGGGCATCCTAGGGAGGTGAGGTGGACTGTGACTCCCAGCGTGGGAAAGGACCCTGACAGCAGTGACTCAAGAAAACATTCATTTTCTTTATGTTTTGCTACTTCTGTAGTTTGGGTTTTTTTTTTTTTTTTTTTCCACTTTTCTCCCCTTTCCCAACCTCTGGTGTAATTGTCGATTTTATTGGCACTATGAAATCTAAGCTTTGGAGCTTTTTTCCCCCTCAGTCACATTTTTTATTGTCGTTATAAACCTCTGCCTCTACATTGGGCATTTGCAGCTCTGTGGGGTTTTCCTTTTCTTTTCTTTCTTCTTTTCTTTTTTCTCTTTTTAATTTTTAAAAACATCATTTTTTTCTACGTTTATTCCTTTGTTTGCTTTTCCTACTGTTCTTTGCCCTTTGCAGTTAATCTTTAATGTATATAAATCTTCTTTATCTACCTCTATCTAACTTTGCATATCTATTCTTTCTTTCCTTTCCTCTTGGCATATTGCTCTAGTTTTGTTTTACAGTTTGTCCTTTAGTTAGTTTTGTTCTTAACTGGTAGATATAATTTTTGATTTCCTTTGTTTGCCAGGTCAATCTATTGTATTTTTGCTGGACTGTTTTGATTTTGCTTATGGGTATATATGTATAAGTGTATATTCCATATTTTCATTATTACTTGCCTGATTTTGTAACTGTTATTTTTCTGGGATTCATCTTTGCTTTCTCGTTTCTGGGTATTTGTTTTAATCTCACTTAATGCCATAACCAACCACTTGTGGTATCTTTGTTCCTGAGCAGAGATCAAGCCCTGAGCCTTTGGAGTGGGAGCACCAACTCCAAGACCCTAGCCTACCAGAGAACTAACCATTGGGAGTATCAGATAGTGAGAACTCACACAAAGGAAACCACTTGAAATACAAGATCTGGCATCACACATCACCAGTAACACCCTGTGCAGGACGCCTCATCTAAACAACAAACAAAACAAAAATACAAACCAAATCATCAGCAGACAGGTTTACCACACACTCAGCCTTGCCTATCAGAGGAAAAACAAAAACAAAACAGCACAAATCTCACCCTATATGAAACTTACAGAAACCACTGAACCAACCTTAGGAAGGCAGAAACCAAAAGGAAGAAATAATTCAAACTTGAAGCCTGGGAAAAGGAGACCTCAAACACAATAAGTTTTAAAAAAAATAATGAAAAGGCAGAGAAATACTACACAAATGAAGGAACAAACTAGAAACACAGAAGTCCAAATAAATGAAGAAGAAATAGGCAAACTGCCTGAAAAACAATTCAGAATAATGATGGTAAAGATGATCCAAAACCTTGAAAACAGAATGGAGAAAATGCAAGAATCAATCAACAAAGATCTAGAATAATTAAAGAATAAGCATACAGAGACAAACAATACAGTTACTGAAGTTAAAAATACTCTAGAAGGAATCAATAGCAGAATATCTGAAGCAGAAGAATGAATCTGGAAAATAAATGAAGCTGGAAAATAAAATGGTGGAAATAACTTCTGAAGAGCAGAATAAAATAAAGAATGAAGAGAACTGAGGATAGCCTCAGAGACCTCTGAGACAATATCAAATGCACCAACATTTGAGTTATTGGGGTCCCAGAAGAAGAAGAGAAAAAGAAAGGGTATGAGAAAAATTTTTAAGAGATTACAGTTGAAGATTTCCCCAACATGGAACAGGAAATAGTCAATCCAGCCCAAGAGGTGCAGAGAGTCCCATGCAGGATAAGCCCAAGGAGAAACATGCCAAGACACATGCTAATCAAACTAACAAAGACTAAACACAGGAAAGAATATTAAAAGCAGCAAGGGAAAAGCAACATGTAACATACAAAGGAAACCCCATATGTTTAACAGCTGATCTTTCAGCAGAAACTCTGCAGGCCAGAAGGGAATGACAGGATATATTTAAAGTACTGAAAGGGAAAAATCTACAACCAAGATTATTGTACCTGGCAAGGATCTCATTCAGAATTGACGGAGAAATCAAAAGCATTTCAGACAAGCAAAAGTTAAGAGAATTCAATACCATCAAACCAGCTTTACAACAAATGTTAAAGGGACTTATATAGTCATTAAATACAAGAGAAGATAAAGGTCTACAAAATCAACACCAAACAATTAAGAAAATGGCATATATATATATATATATATATATATATATATATAAAATCAATGATTACTTTCAATGTAACTGGCTTAAATACTCCAACCAAAAGATATGGACTGGCTGAATGGATACAAAAACAAGACCCATATATATCCTGTCTACAAGAAACCCATTTCAGACCTAAAGACACATATAAACTGAAAGTGAGAGGATGGAAAAATATATTCCATGCAAATGGAAAGCAAAAGAAAGCTGGAGTAGCAATCCTCATATCAGACAAAATGGACCTTAAAATGAAGATTACAAGAGATAAGGAAGGACACTACACAATGATCAAGGGATCAACCCAAGAGGAAGACATAACAATTGTAAATATCTATGCACCCAACATAGGAGCACCTCAACACATAAGATAAACACTAACAGACAAAACAGGAGAAATCAACAGTAACACAATAATAGTAGGAGACTTTAACACCCCAGTCATGCCAATAGACAGATCCTCAAAACAGAAAATTAATAAGGAAAGAGAAGTCTTAAATGATACAGTAGATGACATGGATCTCATTGATATCTTCAGGACACTCCATCCAAATGCAGAAGAATACACCTTTTCTCAAGTGCACATGGAACATTCTCCAGGATAGACCACATCTTGGGTCACAAATCAAACTGCAGTAAATTTAAGAAAATTGAAATCATATCAAGCATCTTCCCTGACCACAATGCTATGAGGTAGATATCAATTACAAAAAAAAAAAAAAAAAAAACTATAAAACAACACAAACACATGGAGATTAAACAGTATGTTGCTAAATAACTAACAGGTTACTCGAGAAATCAAAAAGGAAATCAAAAAATTTCTAGAAACAAATGACAATGAAAACACGACAACTCAAACCCTGTAGGATGCAGCAAAAGCATTTCTAAGAGGGAAGTTTATAGCAATGCAATCCTACCTCAAGAAACAAGAAAAACATCAAATAGGCAACCTAAGTTTAAACCTAAAACAACAGGAAAAAGAAGAACGAAAAAACCCCCTAAATTAGTAAAAGGAAATAAATCCTAAAGAACAGAACAGAAATAAATGAAAAAGAAATGAAAGAAACAGTAGTAAAGATTAAAAAGCTGGTTCTTTGAGAAGATAAAATTGACAAACCTTTAGCCAGACTCATCAAGAAAAAAAGAAGAATCAAATCAACAAAATTAGAAATGAAAAAGGAGAGGTTGCAACGGATAATGCAGAAATACAAAGGAGTATAAGAGACTATTATGAACAACTTTATGGCAATAAAATGGATAACCTGGAAGAAATGGACAGATTCTTAGAAAAGTTCAATCTTCCAAGACTGAACCAGGAAGAAATGTAAATTATGAACAACCCAATTACAAGCACTGAAATTGAAGCTGTGATCAAAAATCTTGCAAAAATCAAAAGCCCAGGACCAGATGGTTTCACAAAAGAATTCTATCAAACATTTAGAGAAGAACTAATGCCTATCCTAAAACTCTTTCTAAAAATTGCAGAGGAGGGAACACTTTAAAACTCATTCTGTGAGGCCACCATCACCCTGATACCAAAACCAGACAAAGTCAGCACAAAAAAAGGAAAACTACAGGCCAGTACCACTGTTGAATATAGATGCAAAAAACCTCAACAAAATTTTAGCAAACAGAATTCAGCAATACATCAAAAAGCCCATACACCATGATCAAGTTGGGTTTATTTCAGGGATGTAAGGATTCTTCTTAGCGCGGGCAGCTGCGACTGGCACAGAGCTACCCCACATCCGAGGCCAGGGGTAGAAACCAGGAGGACCCCATGCCCGAGGGGCAGCGTCCAAGAGGAGTTACCCCACGTCTGAAGTCAGGGACCGTGGCCGAGAGTGCCAGGCTGTGATGGCACAGGGACGGCAGAGAGGAGCTACCCCACATCAGAGGTCAGGGACAGCAGCCAGGAGGAGCGACCCCATGCCCGAGGCCAGGGGTGGCGGCCGGGAGGAGCAACCCCAAGTCCAAGGAGTGGTGGCTGTGCGGGTACAGGAGGGCCGAGAGGAGCTGTTCCATGTTCAAGATCAGGAGGGGCGGCGGTGAGGAGATACCCCTCGTCCAAGGTAAGAGAAACCCAAGTAAGACAGTAGGTGTTGCAAGAGGGCATTAGAGGGCAGACACACTGAAACCAAACTCACAGAAAATTAGTCAATCTAATCACACTAGACACAGCCTTGTCTAACTCAATGAAACTAAGCCATGTCCATGGGGCCACCCAAGACGGGCGGGTCATGGTGGAGAGGTCTGACAGAATGTGGTCCACTGGAGAAGGGAATGGCAAAACACTTCAGTATTCTTGCCTTGAGAACGCCATGAACAGTATGAAAAGGCAAAATGAGAGGATACTGAAAGAGGAACTCCCCAGGTCAGTAGGTGCCCAATATGCTACTGTAGATCAGTGGAGAAACAACTCCAGAAAGAATGAAGGGATGGAGCCAAAGCAAAAACAATACCCAGTTGTGGATGTGACTGGTGATAGGAGCAAGGTCTGATGCTGTAAATGGCAATATTGCATAGGAACCCGAAATGTCAGGTCCATGAATCAAGGCAAATTGGAAGTGGTCAAACAAGAGATGGCAAGAGTGAACGTCGACATTCTAGGAATCAGCAAACTAAAATGGACTGGAATGGGTGAATTTAACTCAGATGACCATTATATCTACTACTGTGGGCAGGAATCCCTCAGAAGAAATGGAGTAGCCATCATGGTCAACAAAAGAGTCCAAAATGCAGTACTTGGAGGCAATCTCAAAAACGACAGAATGATCTCTGTTCATCTCCAAGGCAAACCATTCAATATCACAGGAATCCAAGCCTATGCCCCAACCAGTAACACTGAAGAAGCTGAAGTTGAACGGTTCTATGAAGACCTACAAGACTGTTTAGAACTAACACCCAAAAAATATGTCCTTTTCATTATAGGGACTGGAATGCAAAAGTAGGAAGTCAAGAAACACCTGGAGTAACAGGCAAATTTGGCCTTGGAAAGCAGAATGAAGCAGGGCAAAGACTAATAGAGTTTTGCCAAGAAAATGCACTGGTCATAGCAAACACCCTGTTCCAGCAACACAAGAGAAGACTCTACACATGGAGGTCACCAGATGGTCAACACTGAAACCAGATTGATTCTATTCTTTGCAGCCAAAGATGGAGAAATGCTATACAGTCAACAAAACTAACCAGGAGATGACTGTGGCTCAGATCATGAACTCCTTATTGCCAAATTCAGACTTAGATTAAAGAAAGTAGGGAAAACCACTAGACCATTCACATTTGACCTAAATCAAATTTCTTATGATTTTACAGTGGAAGTGAGAAGTAGATTTAAGGGCTTAGATCTGATAGATTAGTGCCTGATGAACTATGGAATGAGGTTCATGACACTGTACAGGAGACAGGGATCAAGACCGTCCCCATGGAAAAGAAATGCAAAAAAGCAAAATGGGGAGGTCTTACAAATAGCTATGAAAAGAAGAGAAGTGAAAAGCAAAGGAGAAAAGGAAAGATATATGCATCTGAATGCAGAGTTCCAAAGAATAGCAAGGAGAGATAAGAAAGCCTTCCTCAGCAATCAATGCAAAGAAATAGAGGAAAACAACAGAATGGGAAAGACTAGAGATCTCTTCAAGAGAATTAGAGATACCAAAGGAACATTTCATGCAAAGATGGGCTCAATAAAGGACAGAAATGGTATGGACCTAACAGAAGCAGAAGATATTAAAAAGAGGTGGCAAGAATACACAGAAGAACTGTACAAAAAAGGTCTTCAAGACCCAGATAATCATGATGGTGTAATCACTCACCTAGAGCCAGACATCCTGGAATGTGACGTCAAGTGGGCCTTGGAAAGCATCTCTACGAACAAAGCTAATGGAGGTGATGGAATTCCAGTTGAGCTATTTCAAATCCTGAAAGATGATGCTGTGAAAGTGCTGCACTCAATATGCTAGCAAATTTGGAAATCTCAGCAGTGGCCACAGGACTGGAAAAGGTCAGTTTGCATTCCAATCCCAAAGAAAGGCAATGCCAAACAATGCTCAAACTACCGCACACTTGCACTCATCTCACACGCTAGTAAAGCAATGCTCAAAATTCTCCAAGTTAGGCTTCAGCAATACGTGAACCATGACCTTCCAGATGCTCAAGCTGGATTTAGAAAAGGCAGAGGAACCAGAGATCAAATTGCCAACATCTACTGGATCACCGAGAAAGGAAGAGAGTTCCAGAAAAACACCTTATTTTGCTTTATTGACTATGCCAAAGCCTTTGACTGTGTGGATCACAATAAACTGTGGAAAATTCTGAGAGAGATGGGAATACCAGACCACCTGACCTGCCTCTTGAGAAACCTGTATGCAGGTCAGGAAGCAACAGTTAGAACTGGACATGGAACAGCAGACTGGTTCCAAATAGGGAAAGGAGTACGTCAAGGCTGTATATAGTCACCCTGCTTATTTAACTTATATGCAGAGTAGATCATGAGAAATGCTGGGCTGGAAGAAGCACAAGCTGGAATCAAATTCACCGGGTGAAATATCAATAACCTCAGATATGCAGATGACATCACCCTTATGGCAGAAAGTGAAGAGGAATTAAAAAGCCCCTTGATGAAAGTGAAAGAGGAGAGTGAAAAAGTTGGCTTAAAGCTCAACATTCAGAAAACTAAGATCATGGCATCTGGTCCCATCACTTCAAGGGAAATAGATGGGGAAACAGTAGAAACAGTGTCAGACTTTATTTTTTGGGGCTCCAAAATCACTGCAGATGGTGACTGCAGCCATGAAATGAAAAGACGCTTGCTCCTTGGAAGAAAAGTTATGACCAACCTAGATAGCGTATTCAAAAGCAGAGACATTATTTGCCAACAAATGTCCATCTAGTCAAGGCTATGGCTTTTCCTGTGGTCATGTATGGATGTGAGAGTTGGACTGTGAAGAAAGCTGAGCACCGAAGAATTGATGCTTTTGAATGTGGTGTTGGAAAAGACTCTTCAGAGTCCCGTGGACTGCAAGGAGATCCAACCAGTCCATTCTGAAGGAGATCAGCCCTGGGATTTCTTTGGAAGGAATGATGCTAAAGCTGAAACTCTGGTACTCTGGCCACCTCATGCGAAGAGTTGACTCATTGGAAAAGACCCTGATGCTGGGAGGGATTGGGGGCAGGAGGAGAAGTGGACGACAGAGGATGAGATGGCTGGATGGCATCACTGACTGGATGAACGTGAGTCTGAGTGAACTCCAGGTGTTGGTGATGGACAGGGAGGCCTGGCATGCTATGATTCATGGGGTCGCAAAGAGTCAGCCACGATTGAGTGACTGAACTGAACTGATGGCTGATTTATGTTGAGATTTGACAGAAAACAACAAAATTCTGTAAAGCAACTATCTTTCAATTAAAAAAAAAATTTCAACTTTGTTACTATTTTGCCTGGCATTTCTGCCAGTCCTGTTCTGTCTCCCTTTCCCATTTCCACCTTGCAAGTCTGGGGGTTCTTCTCTAAATCTTTCCTGTTTCAAGAACCAATTTGAACTTTAAAAAATTAAGATAGGATTCACATACCATAAAATTCACTCTTTCAAAGCATGCAATTCAGTGATTTTAGTATATCCATAAGGTTGTACAACCATCAGTTCAGTTCAGTCGCTCAGTCATGTCCGACTATTTGTGACCCCATGAATCACAGCATGCCAGGCCTCCCTGTCCATCACCAACTCCCAGAGTTCACTCAGACTCACGTCCATCCAGTCAGTGATGCCATCCAGCCATCTCATCCTCTGTTGTCCTCGTTTCCTCCTGCCCCCAATCCCTCCCAGCATCAGGGTCTTTTCCAATGAGTCAACTGTTTGCATGAGGTGGCCAAAGTATTGGAGTTTCAGCTTCAGCATCAGTCCCTCCAATGAACACCCAAGACTGATCTCTTTTAGGATGGACTGGTTGGATCTCCTTGCAGTCCACGGGACTCTCAAGAGTCTTCTCCAACACCACAGTTCAAAACCATCAATTCTTTGGTGCTCAGCTTTCTTCACAGTCCAACTCTCACATCCACACATGACCACTGGAAAAACCATAGCCTTGACTAGATAGACACTTGTTGACAAAGTAATGTCTCTGCTTTTCAATATACCATCTGGGTTGGTCATAACTTTCCTTCCAAGGAGTAAGCATCTTTTCATTTCATGGCTGCAGTCACCATCTGCAGTGATTTTGGAGCCCCAAAAAATAAAGTCTGACACTGTTTTCACTGTTTCCCCATCTATTTCCCATGAAGTGATGGGACCAGATGCCATGATCTTAGTTTTCTGAATGTTGAGCTTTAAGCCAACTTTTTCACTCTCCTCTTTCACTTTCATCAAAAGGATTTTTAGTTCCTCTTTACTTTCTTCCATAAGGGTGGTGTCATCTGCATATCTGAGATTATTTATATTTCTCCCGGCAATTTTGATCCCAGCTTGTGCTTCTTCCAGCCCAGCGTTTCTCATGATCTACTCTGCATATAAGTTTAATAAGCAGGGTGACTATACACAGCCTTAACGTACTCCTTTTCCTATTTGAAACCAGTCTGTTGTTCCATGTCCAGTTCTAACTGTTGCTTCCTGACCTGCATAGAGGTTTCTCAAGAGGCAGGTCAGGTGGTCTGGTATTCCCATCTCTTTCAGAATTTTCCACAGTTTATTGTGATCCACACAGTCAAAGGCTTTGGCATAGTCAATAAAGCAGAAATCGGTGCTTTTCTGGAACTCTCTTCCTTTTTCGGTGATCCAGTAGATGTTGGCAATTTGATCTCTGGTTCCTCTGCCTTTTCTAAAACCAGCTTGAACATCAGGAAGTTCACAGTTCATGTATTGCTGAAGCCTGGGTGGAGAATTTTGAGCATTACCTTACTAGCATGTGAGATGAGCGCAATTGTGCGGTAGTTTGAGCATTCTTAAGGCAATGCCATCATCACTACCTAATTCCAGAATATTGTCATCACTCCTCAAAGAAACATCATAGCTCTTATCAATCACTCCCCATTTTCATCTCCCTCATTGCCAAGTAACCGCTGATCCACTTTCTGTCCCCATAGATTTGCCTGTTCTGGATATTTCATAAAAGGAAATCATATAATAGAATATGGCATCTTTCATTTAAGATAATAATATTTTCAAGTTTCAGACGTGTTTCAGCATATACCAGACCTTCACTCCTTTTTATTGCTGCACAATATCACATATTATGGCTATAACATATTTGGCTTATCAGTTTTTTTCTACTTTTTGACTATTTGACAATGCTGTTATAAACATTTGTGTACAGTATTTGTTTGAACACCTGTTTTTAATTCTCTTCGGTATACATGTAAGGATGAAATGGCTGGGTCTTAAGGTTAATTTCATACCTAACATGAGGAAATGCAAAATTGTTTTTCAAGGTGACTGTACCATTTACATTCCCACCAGCATCGCCATGTTCTGGTTTCTCCACATTTTTGCCAGTGCTTGTTATTGTCTTTTTTTATTATACTCATGTCAGTGGAGGTGAAGTGGTAGCTCATTATGGTCTTGATTTGTATTTCCCTAATGACTAGTGTTTTAGGTATATTTTCATGTGTTTATTGGGCACTTGTATATCTTCTTTGGATAAATGTCTTTAAATTCTTTGCCTATTTAAAAATTGGTTTTTCTTAATTATTTAAGAGGTTTTTTAAAAAATATAGATACTAAAGCATTATTAGATGTATGATTTGCAATATTTTTTCCATTCCAAAGATGGCTTTATTACTTTCTTGATGGTGTTCTGTGATGTACAAAAGTTCTAAATATGGATGAAGGTCAACTTATCTATTTTCCCTTTGATTGCTTCTACTTAGGTGTTATATCCAAGAAATAGTTGCCTGTTTCATCCCTGTTTTCTTCTGATTTTATAGTTTTAGATCTAACATTTTGGTCTTTGGTGCATTTTGAGTTAATTTTTGAATATGTTATGAGGTAGGGAGTCTAGTATCATACTTTTGCATATTTAAAACTAGTTGTCCCAGCACCCTTTGTTGAAAAGACTATTCCTTACCTAATATTTTGTCTTGGCAGCCCACTGAAAATCAACTAACTGTAAATATTTGGGTTTATTTGTGAA
Source organism: Capricornis sumatraensis (assembly GCF_032405125.1). NCBI lineage: Eukaryota > Metazoa > Chordata > Mammalia > Artiodactyla > Bovidae > Capricornis > Capricornis sumatraensis. Next base: position 218,466,324 of record NC_091069.1, read on the forward strand.
CTCTCAATTCTAGTCCATTGATCTACATGTCTGTCCTTATACCTGTACCACACATTCTTGATGACTGTAACTTTGTAGTTAAGTTTTGAGATCAGTTAAATGTGAGTTCTCCAACATTATTTTCCTCTTCAAGATTGTTTTGATTACTGAAGGTCCCTTGCAATTCTGTATGTATTTTGAGGTGAGGTTTTCCATTTCTGCAAAAACAACAACCAAAAAAGCAACAAGTCATTGGTATTTTGATAGAAATACATTATACGTGCTTAGTCAGTTGGTCCTGTCTGACTCTTTGTGACCCCATGGACTGCAGCCCTGCCAGGCTCCTCTGTCCATGGGGATTCTCCAGGTAATAATACTAAAGTGGGTTGCCATGCCCTCCTCCAGGGGATCTTCCCAACCCAGGGGTCCAACCCAGGTCCTCTCACATTGCAGGCAGATTCTGTACTGACTGAGCCACCAGAGAATCCCAGAAAGACATTGAATCTGTAGATTGCTTCTGGCAGTATTGCCATCCTTAACATTATCAAGTGCTTTAATCTATAGATTAGAAAACATAATGGATAGTCTTTCCATTTATTTTTTTTTCTCCTTTTAAAGTGAAAAAGATAATTGCAACATTGTATTGGTTTCACCATACATCAACATAGATCAGCCAAGGATATACATATGTCCCTTAAATGGCAACCCATTCCAGTACTCTTTGCCTGGAAAATTCCATGGACGGAGGAGCCTGGTAGGCTACAGTCCATGGGGTTGCAGACTTCACTTTCTTTCTTTCTTCCCTCTTGATCCACTTATTTAGATCTTCTTTAGTTTTCCTCAGCAATGTTTTGTTTGTCTTCAGTTACAGACCTTGTATATCTTTGGTTAAATTTATGATGTTGGGTAGGGGGGAGCATCTAGTCTTTCACAATTAAGTATGATGGTAGCGGTGTGTTTTTTTTTAAGATATACTTTATGTTTTTATTGAAGTATAATTACTTTGAAATGTGTTAGTTTCTGCTATACAACAAAATGAATCAACTATATGTGTACATATAGCTCTTTTTGGATTTCCTTTCCATTTAGGTTAGCACATAGCATTGAGTAGAGTTCCCTGTGCTATACAGTAAGTTCTCATTTGTTATCTATTTTATACATAGTACTGTATATACATCACTCCCTGTCTCCCAGTTCATCCCACCTCAAGCAATGGGATTTTTATATTGATAGATTCCCTTCATGAAGTTGAGGAGAATTTATTTCTCATTCATTTATTGAGTGTTTTTATCTTGAAATAGTATTTGATTTTTATCAAATGTTTTTTCTGCATCTACTGAGATGATCATGTAGTTTTTGTTATTCTATTAATGTGGCATATAATATTAACTGGTATTTGAAAGTTGTATTGACTACATATTCCTGAAATAAATCCTACTTGATCATGGTGTATAATTTTTATGCTACTGGATATGGCTTGTTGGTTTATTGCTGAGAATTTTTGCACCTAATTTCATTAGCAAGATTGGGTCTGTAGTGTTCTTACAAGATCTTTGGTTTTGGTTTTAGGATGACACTGGCAGCATAGGGTGAATTGGGGAGTCTTCCTTTTCTATGCTTGCAAAGAGTTTTTAAGTGTTAGTATTAACTCTGCAAGTTTGGTAATATTCATGTGAAGCCATCTATTCTAGGACTTTGGTTTGTGGGATATTTTATTATGACTTCAACTTCTTTACTTTTATAAGTCTATTCAGATATGCTATTCCTTTTGAGTCACTTTTGGAAGTTTGTCTCTTTATAGGAATTTGTCCATATGCAGATCTATAATATTGACCTATAATAACTAATATCTATAGTATATCTCTAATTTTGGGTATAAAAAAAGGTTTGAAAAGTGAAGAATTCTGCCTTCTTTTGAATAAGGAGCCAAGTATTTGAAAAATTTTTAGTTTAAATACCCTAGAAGAAACTAATGTCACCTTGATAATAAAGGAACTGAGATCTAAATATTCAAGAAAACTTGCAAATTAAAACTAGAAAATGTACCTATATACCTAAGTGATATGCCCTAAGATGATGAGAACATGGTCAAATACAGGCCCTTGGGTTTATGAGTTTAAAGCAAAACTAGTCTAATAATGAATAAAACATTTTTTCCTGAATAAATGTTATACAACTTAAAAAGAAACTGATACCAAGGAAATGAGATTTTAGATTGAACCTTTCTCTGAGATCTGGGCAATTCATGTTCATTGAATTAGTTTTTCTTTTTTTCCCTCTCTCTACAGAAAACTAGCTTCCCTGGTGGGTCAGATGGTACAGAATCCACCTGCGATGTGGGAGACCTGGGTTCAATCCCTGGGTCTAATACGTTGTCTGCAGATTATAAGATGAAGTCAAGCATGTATCTGCTGATACTTTATAAGCTGACTTGTCTTTATACTTAGAAATGTTTCTTAATAGTAGGCTTCCCTGGTGGCTCAGATGGTAAAGAATCTGCCTGCAATTGAAAAGTGCCTAGGAAACCCATGTTCGATCCTTGAGTTGGGAAGATCCCCTGGGAAATGGCAACCCCCTCCAGTATTCCTGCTTGGAAAATTCCATGGACAAAGGAGACCGGAAGCTTACAGACTTATGGGGTTACAAAGAGTCAGACACAACTGAGCGACTATCACTCCCTCACTCATAGAAAACTAAAGAAAATAATGAGTTGTAAAGTAATCCACCCTCAGAATCAAAATTTGTGCAATAATGTTAATATACCACATTACAAAATAGTTTAAGACATCTGACATAGAAATAACTATTTTTAATGTATATACTTTCATACATTCTATTTTTATCCATTTCAGGCAGATTATTTTACCCTAATACATATGTATCTTTGTTTGTTCTTTGGATGGTACTTTACTGTTTCTTTTGAATATCTTTTTTTTTTTTTTAAGAGTGTTCATCTGAGCCTATTTGTTTAAAATGTTCAGCTTTTAATGAGATCGAACATTATGCTTTTCTTCTTTTTCTATCTACCTCGCCCTCAAGTAAGTTTTGTTCAATATATAGCTATTTAATATTGGGAAAACACCTCCTGACTTTACCAGGCATTTTGTTACATAACCTCTCTTCTTATCTGGTAAAGCCAGTCATTCTTTCAATATTAAATTGGAGAGAGACGACAGCTTGGCTTAAGTGATATTAAACATGCAGTAAACTTACCAGATTTTTTTGGCTGCACTCTCTAATCTGTAGGTAGAAATTCATAGGTTATCCTTGCCTGTGTGGGTGGTAGCGTCCTGGATTCATACAATAGCAAGTTCAGTGTGGCTGAAGCATCATTGCAAATGGCAAATTAGAGGAGTGAGATTTTTTTAGGGATCTTAACAAGAAACCTGCTTTTTATTGTCTAGGAGATGGAGAACCATTGGTGGATTTTGATGAGTAATAAGATGTGGTCGTTTGCAGGAAACATTACTCTTGGAACTCTGAAGGCGGATCAGATCAGGTAAGTCTGTCTTTAGAGGAGGACGCTCAGTCTTGTGCTGGATTTTTTCAAAGTCAGTTATAGGTCATTTCACAAAACTTTTCCATCCAGACCCAAAAGTTACTCCAAAAAGAATCTAGAGCATAGTCTAGGTCATATTACATAAACTGGGTTGGACTTTAAAAATGGGATGTCCCATCTTGATACATTGCTAATAAAAACAAGATTATGACTGTTCTCTGAAAAGTCTAGGTAATACCACTTTTTTAATTGTTTTCATTTCTAGGACATTTATATTACAATTTTCTGTTTTTAGATTGGTTCATAGGAAAGGGCACCATTTATTTTATCTTTTGCATTCTATAATGTAATAAAGAATTGTCTAAATTTCATATAGCTTTTTCATCTTTTTGACACTTCTTCCTTGGGTAGGTATTAGTATCTTCATTTTAAAACTAAAGAAGCTGATGCTCAGTTAAGCTACTTTCATTTATTACAGAAATAGCAACTGGAATTTGAAGCCAGGTCTCTGCAACTTCAAAGTCCTTTCTCTCCATCATACCACCCTTCTTCTTTAATAGGACTTGTCTAATTGCAATGTCATCTTTCCTCTGTACATCCACTTCCCTGAAGAGTTCCTTCATGTTGTCTGAGGCATTGAGTGAGTAAAAAAAGCTGCATATCTCTGAGTTAGAATTATTCAGCTTAACTTTAGATCTTGTAGTCCTTTGTTTCCTCCATAATAATAGGATAAAGAAAAAGACAGAGGAGTTCTGCTTTCCAATGCCTTACATCACCCAGACAGTTGGCAGCCAGGAGTCAGGCAGCTGCCACACTCTCCACGTATCTATTTAAAGTTCAAAGAGACACTGGATAACAATAACAAAGAGGTAAGCGTGGCCCTGACCAGCCCACCCAACAACAGGAAGAATGGCTGAAAAAGGTAAGATTTAAGGCATCCGACTCTCTTGGCAAAAAACATTCCGGGCTCCCAGGTTTATTTCCTGTTTCCCTGTTATTCTGAAGAGCGTGGTATCTCTTCTAAAGGAGCATTAACCACATTATGTTAGTGTGACTGCAAAAATGCATTAGATATGCAATTTATGGACCATATCCATACATTAAATGAGTAACTTTGAAACGTTCAAAGAAACAAAAGAGTTTAATTTGTTCATGCTTGTTTTGAAAATTGAGTTAGAAGCAGGTTATTCTCCGGTGTTGTACTGGATTTGAAGTACGGTGGTGTGCTGGGCTAGAATTAAGGATATTTTAATTTTGTGTTGGATGTGTGACTAAATGGCCATGTGAATTTGGGGAAATCCCTCTACCTTTCTGTGTCTGTTTTTTGACTGTCAGAAATAAATAAAGTAGGCTTAGTCATTTCTAAGATGCTTCACATCTGAATTTTTTTTCTTCTGGTTTTTAAATGATTTTACATCTAAGAAAAATAATTGATAAGACGGGCTGAACATATATAGTGTCCAAGAAAGCTTTAAATGTCTATGGAAATTAATGCTTTTAAAGCTGACAATAATCTCATGAGATATCACCATTTCCATTTTACAGATAAGGAAACTGAGGCATAACAAAATTTAGTAACTTGCTTGTGGGGGCACCAGGTTTTAAACCTGGATAGTCTTATCCCAGAGCACAGTGTTCTTTTATGTATAAGCCTACCTGCTTGGGCATACTCAGGATTGGAGAGAAGCATTTTGAAATTATTCTTCATATTTAAAAAGAGATTTTGTGCCTATTTGTACTATTGATGTAAGTGACATATGCAAATATTATGTTCCTATATATTTCTATTTCGAACCAATGCTACAGATTATAATAAAACTTAAAGTACTAATGTTAACAGAAGACAAATGCAAGTATGCTTTGAGTATTTAAAAGCACAATCAATGGATTTTTTCAAGGAATAATAAATAATAAGATACTATAAAGTGCTAAAAGTAGTGGTATATATGTACATTTTAGAATTGTATTAAAATATGCTTGTATAAAATACAAATGCTCAGTTAAAATATTGGTATTAATTCTAAGTTCCGGGAAATCAGGAAAAAATACTAAATCAATATAGAAACAGTTCAAAAAAATTATTATGACTTCCAGTGTAATGGTACCTTAATTCATAAAAAGGCTTCTATCCAAATCAGAGTTAAAAGAGCATATTATCATGTGGCAATGCCACATGGCAGGTAAAGAGAAAAATTTTTTCATATTGTTGTGGTTAATGCTTTGTTCAAGGTCACAGTGTGACGGAGAAGTTAAGTAAAGCTGTTGAACTTGTGAGAGTTGAGACACGCCAACAATTTTGGAAACATAAGCTATTAAAAGTCATATTAATTTCAGGAGATTTGCCATTATGTCTCCAAATTTTAGAAGTGTCTCATTTCTTGATGATTTTAACAGCATCAAAAAAACTTTACTTTTAGAGTGATAGAAATTGTAATAGGAATGCAGTTGCTAAGAATATGTATTTTCTTTGTTAGCTAATTGCATAAAATTTAATTGTGCTTTCAGTTAAGAATATACCTGAGCCTTTAACACGGCATTATTCTATATGATGTCTTTCTGTGTTTTGAACTATTTTGTGTGGTGCTTGAAATAAGATTGAGATGCAGTGAAAAAATACTTTTATAAGTTGTGTTTTTACAGGTAAGGGTATAAGTAGTGAAGAACCTAAGCTACTCCATTTTGTTAACAGAAAAACTCCATTTTGTAAGGTTCCAGGAAAAGAGCCTTTGGAAATCCCCTGACCTCACCCCACCACCCATGAGCCAATTGGACCCCAGACCAGAATCTCCTGACTTAAGGTTCAGGAACTTGTGGTCTACCTAGGTAATAGGGACCAATCAGAAACCAACACACAACCCTTCGAAAGAAAGTGACCAATCAGACGTCCCCCTACCTAGAAATTCTTTTTTTTCATGAACACTCCCTATATAAGCAATGTAATCCAAAACCCGGGGCTCCTCCCTATAGCCGCTGCATTGGTAACGGTGGGAGCCCCAGCTCGAGCTTAGTAATAAAAACTCTCTTTTGCATCGGATATTGGCTCCCTGGTGGTCATTGGGAGATTTCGCGACTTGGGCATAACAGTAGGAAACACAAGAAGAGTTATTATACTTTTGTCTTCTATGTGTATGTTGGATCAGTGTTGGTTGCTATACTGAACCAATTGAAAAAGTAGAATCTCTGTGCTCTGTTCAGGAATGATTACATGATTACGTAAGGTGTAATGCTTTCTTTTCCTATGATAAAGTCAGCTATCAAATCTAAGAACAGTTTTCAACACCTTTCCCTACTTTATGATTATTTAGTAGGAATTACCTCACTTTCCAATGTTTCTGTGTAAACAGCTGGTCTCTGTGTTGTTGAACAAATGCAGTAATGTGTTCTGTATACAGCAAACACACACATGGTGGTTAGAGTTTACAAAGTCTTGGCACTTACTCAATGTCATTTGATTCTTAGAACAATTCCTGGAGGTGGATATCATGAGTTTCACTCTCTGTATTTTACAAATCGGGAAGTTCAAGCTCAGGATTGCCCAAGGTCACCTAACTGTAAAAGGAAGGCATATGGTTTGAACACAGTCCTCTGTCCATGGGATTCTCCAGGCCAGAGCACTGGAGTGGGTGGCCTTTCCCTTTCCTAGGGGAACTTCCCAACCCAGGGATTGAACCCGACTCTCCAGGGTGGCAGGCAGATTCTTCACCATCTGAGCCACCAGGCTTTCACACACACACTTCTCTTTCAAATACCCAGCTGAGTCACCAGTACCCTTTGTAAAAAAGAAAATAATCATGTATGGGTGTCATTAGAGAGTGTATTTTTTCCCTTGATATTATATCAGATTTCCTCTTACCCTCTTGATTCAGAATATTTAATACCAACATGACCATTCTAATCTGATTTCTCTTATTTTTCAGCAGAGGCTACATTATCTCGCTTTGCGGTCCCTATTCTTCTCTTAATTGGCTGGATTGTGGGATGCATTGTAATGGTGTATGTTGTCTTCTCTTAGAAAGGTACAGTTTTCAATAATTGAATGTTTGTTCATTAAGAGTATACATTACTCCAGTAATAATCTTACTTGTTTTACTAACAGAGCATTTTATTATGCAGGCCAGAAGACTTCAGATTGACATCATTTAGAAGAATTGAGAAAAGCATGAAATGACAGATTATTAAATGTTTCTCATGTAAATAACTGCAATGTTTGACATCAGTTTATAAACTTGCATTTGTAAACTGTTACTTTGAACCTAAGAATCTCTTCAGAAACTTATTTAAAAATTCTGGGCACAAATAAGAACTATAGGAAAATATAGATTAATTTGTTTATCACCTGAGAGTAAGAAAAATGTTCCTAACTATGACTTAAAATGCATAAGCAATAGGAAAACATTTGGCAAATTAAACAGAAAAAAAATGAGCTAGAAATAAGAGAGAGAGTTCATAGAAAACACAACGTAAATGTAAACTTGTCCCTTAAAACTCTTACATAATAACAGAACTATAATAAACTCTGTATGAAAGAGGCATTATTCACCTGTCAGATGGGGAATATGAAGATATTTGACAGCATATATTGGTAAGGCTGTGGGGAAATAAGTACTCTTGTATACTGTTTTTAGAAATTCAAAATGATACAATACTTTTGGGGGTATTTAGCAATCAAAGTACCAGAATTACATACGCATTTAACTTTTGACCCAGCTATTCCTCCTCTAAGAATACTGATGTTTCCTCAGATACACTGGTAAAAATACAAAACCATATATGCACAAGTCTATTCATTATAGCATAATCTATTTAGAGCAAAACCCTGGAAAAAGCCAAATATCTATTAATAGAAGACCAACCAAATAAACTGTAGTCAATCTACATATTGTGGCACTTAAGCATATGTAAAGGGCTTCTTTGCTCTGGTGGCTCAGATTGTAAAGAATCTGCCTGCCATGTGGGAGTCCTGGGTTCGATCCCTGGGTCAGCAAGATCGCTTACACAGGAGAATGGCAACCCACTCCAGTAGAAAAAGGAATGAATAAAGGGGGTCTTTATACAGTGATATGATGTCATCTCCGGAAAAAACAAAAACCCCAAACAGGTACAAAACAATCTATGCTCTCTTTTGTGGAAGAAAGGAGGGGCTATGCCAACATACACACATACCTGCGTGTATTAAAAATACCGAAACAGAGGAGCCACAAATGGTTGAGAACTTCGTAACTTCATTTCTAACAAGTTTTCAGGTAATGCTGATGATCCTGGTCCAAAATCCATAGTTTGAAAACCACTGCTCTAGAAGTGTATGGTTTGAATGTTTGTGTCCCCTCAAGGTTCTTAAGTTGAAAACCTAACCCCTAAAGTTGATGGTATTTGGCAGTGGGGGGTGAAGTTTGGGAGGTGATTAGAGCATGAATGTGGAGCCCTCATGAATGGGATCAGTGCCCCAGTTTCTTCCTCATTAACTACAGCATCCTTTTCTAGTCAACTAATTTTTCTGTAGAAAAGGAAAATCTCTTATCAAAAAAATTAGGGAAAGCTTTGGCTTTGTTCAGTAATTTTTATATTATAGACTTGATTAAACATCTCAAAAAAGCTTTTTAAAAAAGTCTGTTTAAAGCAGTCTGTTTTATTTTTAAAATGCTAACAGAAAATGTATATAAAATTAGGCTCAACTATTCTCATGAACAACTTGACCTAATCTTAGTTTTCTCATGACTTGAGAAGATTGAACTCATCCTGAATCAGAGGACAACTGGATCTGGTGCCTATAGTCTTGTGAAAGCTAATTGTTAAATTTTCAGGAATTTTCTAAGTTAGTCTCCATCTCATTGGCAGCTTTAAATTGGCCACGGAAATCAACAAGTACTATAAATCAGGGCTTTCCCCCACTGGACAGCAGGTTTTTAAACATTCACCAGGACACTGCTGACCTGAATCCTCTAGACTTCCCTGACAGAGGTTTGTAAGGGTTTCAAAACCATTTACCATTTGCCCCCTTCTTCACACTGTTTGAATTAATTAAAAATATGGTTTTTCTATTCCCTTGACCTCTTTCTGTATGAGACTTTAATGAGAAACCCATGAAAGCCATAGCTTTCTCAGAACACATACATTAAAACAAAACTGTAGATGCTATTTCAATGGATTTCCTGAAATCCATTAAAAGACTTGCTAGGTGAAGCAGCCTGTGGGCTGTCACCAACCTTCTGAAGTCTCCAGGCATCTTTACAACTGGGCTCTGCTTTCACTTGGGTTAAGGACATCGTCTCATATTTTAGCTTTCTTCCTAGAGACTGGGTTTTTCTCTACTTTCTGCTGATACCATTCCTGCATGACCTGTCAGCTTTCTCGCATTTTTATACCTCTATACCACAGAGTTCTGATATTAGACTAGAAAGTTAGAAAACAAGATTGAGGTAACCTATGTACTTTGTCAGAACAACTTTCTTTTCTTTAGTCTGGAGTATTTTTCCTCCCTACATGCTGGGCCTTTCCCTTAGTGTTTTGAAGCTATAGGATATCTCATTTCTTGTTCAAATGTGTGTCCAACTTTCCCCTGAAACACAAAAGCTTCAGCATTCCCACAAATCTTAACTTTCTACCTTGAACAAAGACTTTCTTACTTCAAGAGCTCAATATTCTTTAATACTTTAAAACAGATTGTGATGTTGTTTTCAAGCAGTAGTAGAAATGAATTTTTCTATAATTATTTTAATGCTATGTTTTCATATCCAACCTGATCATTTGCTCAGAGAACAAAGAAAGCTTAGTGCAGTGAAAAGAACAAAAGTTTCGGAAGTCAGATTGTTGTATTCTAGTTTAGGAGTCCTTTGAGGAGTTAATTAATCTTCTTAACCTTAGTTTTCTCAACTATAAAAGAAGAAGAAAGTTTTCATGGAATTGTTGTGAAGACTGAGATGTTTGCTAAGCCTGCCTGAACTTAAACAATGGAATCATTTGCTAAAAAGACAGATTCTGCTCTGAAGAGTTCATTTAAGTAGGTCAAGAGAAGGCCTATTAAGAAATAAATTCCCCAGGTAACTTTTGTCATCACAGAAGTTTAGAAACATACCTATGATATATTATGTGTGTGTGTATGTACTTCTTTGGTACATAAGACCCTGATCAATGACAGCTTATATTGGTAAACCTCAATCATGTTTCTGTTTATTGCTACAACAGAAAATCAGCACTTTGTATGAGCTTATATTACATCATACTTTTTAATTACATGAAGTATTAATGACATATTATTTGTTCACTCATATTTTCATACATGTGAATTTTTCTGTCAAATTTAAGCCCTTTATGAATGAATATACTTCTCATCTCTCCAAGTCATGGCACAAAATATCAAAATACACAACTAATAAATGTGTCATACAACTAATAAATCGGTAATTATTTCCCCCTTCCAAGATTCTTGAATGCACAGTGTTGATGTTCTAACTTTGAACTTTCTAGATGTCTTGGGAGCAATGTAAACTGGATTGGAATTCTCAAAGAAGTGATTAGTGATCTGTGAACAGTAGGATTAGGTAGGTGGCAGCATACAGATTTCACAAGGCATAGAATCTTATATGCTTTAAGTTTACAAAATCTTCAGCTTACATAAGTGCAGATGTAATTATTTGAGAAGACGACTCTGAGTTAACTGTTCATCATTTTGGTTGCATTCCCACCTTACATCACAGCCCTCACTCATGGCCCCTCCCTCTCAAGGTATGTATTGATGTCAGAGCTAAAAATGTTAATTTCTCTATACCCTGTATTAGGACACAAAACATAAGAACCTCTTAAAGCTTTTTATTATTATGTCTGGGAAAAGAAAGAAATTCCAATGAGTTCTGAAATATCTAAAGAAACTCGTCATGAGCAACCCAACCTGGTAGAGCTGAGGCAATTCCCTAGAGAACAGAAGGCTAGAGGTGAGATCCCTGTGTGCAAGACCTGTAGCAGCGTTTTCAAGTACAGTCGGCCCTCTGTGCCCACAAGTTCTGCGTTGTGGATACAACCAACTGCAAAACAAAGCATTTGGAAAACAATTCCAGAAAGTTCCTCAAATTGAATTTGCTACATGCCAGTAACAATTTACATAGATTTACATTGTATTTACAACTATTTGCATTGTATTTATGTTGTGTTAGGTATTGTAAGTAGTCTAGAAATGATTTAAAGTGGATTAAACTTTTAAATGTAAGACTGGATACTATAAGACTCAGAGGAAAATATAGACAGAACACTCTGACATAAATCACAGCAATATCTTTTTGTATCTACCTCCAGCAGTAATGAAAACAAAAACAAAAACAAATGGGATCTAATTAAACTTAAAAGCTTTTGCACAGCAAAGGAAACAATGGACCAAATGAAAAATGGGATAAAATATTTACAAATGAAGAGGTTGACAAGGCATTAATCTCCAAAATATACAAATAGCTTAGATAGCTCAATATAAAAAATAAAATCCAATTAAAAATGGGCAGAAAGCATGGATGGACCTAGAGAGTATCAAACTGAGTGATGTAAGTAGAAGAATGGAAAATATCATATGACATCACTTATATGTGGACTCTAAAAAGAAATGATACAAATGAATTTATTTACAAAACAGAAACAGACTCACAAACTTCAAGAATGAGCTTATGGTTGCTGGGGGAAGGATGGGGAGAAGGAACTGTTAGGGAGTTTGGGATGGACGTGTACACACAGCTAACTCATTACTTAAAATGAATAACCAACAAGGACCTACTGATTAGCACATGGATCTCTGCTCAGTGTTATGTGGCAGCCTGGAAGGGAGAGGAGTTTGGGGGGAGAATGCATACGTGTATATGTATGGCTGAGTCCCTTCGTTGTTCACCTGAAACTATCACACATTGTTTATTGGCTGTCAGTCAGTTCAGTTCAGTTCCTCAGTCTTGACTCTCTGCAACCCCATGGACTGCAGCACACCAGGCTTCCCTGTCCATCACCAACTCCTAGAGCCTACTCAAACTCATGTCCATCACATCAGTGATGCCATCCAACCATCTCACCCTCTGTTGTCCCCTTCTCTCACCTTCAATCTTTCCCAGAATTGGGGTCTTTTCCAATGAGTCTGTTCTTTGCATCAGGTGGCCAAAGTATTGGAGTTTCAGCTTCAGCATCAGTCCTGCCAATGAACATTCAGAACTGCTTTCCTTTAGGATGGACTGGTTGGATCTCCTTGCAGTCCAAGGGACTCTCAAGAGCCTTCTCCCCAATACAAAATAAAAAGTTAAAAAAAATGGGCAGAAGATCTAAATAGACATTTCTCCAAAGAAGACATACAGATGGCCAAGAGGCACACGAAAAGATGTTCAACATCACTAATAACAGAGAAATGCAAATCAAAAACACAATGAGATATTACTATCACTTCACACTGGTCAGAATGACGATTATCAAAACATTTACAAACAATAACTGCTGGAGACAGAGTGGAGAAAAGGGAACCCTCCTACACCATTGGTGGGAATGTAAATTGGTAACCCCACTATGAAAAACAGTAGAGGTTCCTTAAAGAACCAAAAACAGAATTGCCATATGATTTAGCAATACCATTCCTGGGCAGTTATCTGGAGAAAACCATAATTCTAAAAGATATCTGCACCCCAGTGCTCACTGTAGCACTACTTACAATAGCCAAGACATGGAAGCAAACTAAATGCCCAAAGACAGATGAATGTATAAAGAAGGTGTGTACATATATACAGTGGAATACTACTCAGCCATAAAGGAGGAGGAAATAATGACATTTGCATCAACATGTGTGGACCTAGAGATGATCATACTAAGTGAAGTCAGACAGAGAAAGATAGATGATATAGCTTATATTCGGAGAAGGCAATGGCAACCCACTCCAGTACTCTTGCCTGGAAAATCTCATGGATGGAGGAGCCTGGTAGCCTGCAGTCCATGGTGTCTCTAGGAGTCGGACACTACTCAGCGACTTCACTTTCACTTTTCACTTTCATGCATTGGAGAAGGAAATGGCAACCCACTCCAGTATTCTTGCCTGGAGAATCCCTGGGACGGGGAAGCCTGTTGGGTTGCCGTCTATGGGGTCGCACAGTCGGACACGACTGAAGTGACTTAGCATAGCTTACAAGGATCTACTGTATAGAACAGGGAACTTTACTCAATATTCTGCAATAACCTATATGGGAAAAGAATCTGAAAATGAATGGATATATGCATAACTGAACCTCTATGCTGTACACCTAAAACTAATACAACATTGTAAATTGACTATACCCCAATATAAAATAAAAATTAAATAAAATTAGATACATAAAAAGTAAAGTACACAGGAGGGTGTGCATAAGTTATACGCAAATACTATGTCATTTTATACTGGGGACTTGAACATCTGTGAACTTAGGTATCTGCACGGGTCCTGGAATCAATCCCCTGCAGATATGCAGGGATTGCTCCAATATCCATCTGTAGATCTTGTAATTAAATGAATTTTCTCTTTTTATTTTCTGAGGAAATTATCTCCTACTTTTACTGTTTTATTTGCTATCCTTTATTTTTGCTACTATTATTTCTCAGACATGATCTCTCATTTCTTCTTTCTTTTCTTTTTGGACAAGCAGAGGAATTCTGCTTAAAATATGTACTTGGTTAAGATTCTTTTATAGGAAAAGAAAGGACACCAAAAGCTGAAGAATACTATTTTAGTTGGTCATTTCCCAGAGATTGAGAGAGATGAATATTTTACTTTCATTCCACTCTTGTTTTAAAGTGATTTCTTGGTTTGCGAAGAGTGAGATGAGTATGCAATTTCTTACAGATCATCATGAATCTGGAGTGGGCCCATAGCTGTGGATTTTTTCAGAAGGTCAGAAATAGTCTAGAGTTTAACACTTTAGTTATTGTTCTAGATTTAAGTTCATTTTCAGTCATTTTCTTGGGCTGGGCATATATGCTCTTATAAATTCAAAATTCCAAACAACACAAATATATATCTGTCAAAGTTCTTTTAGGGGTCTATGCCTATGAATATTAAAAGAAATAGGACATTGATTGGAATCTTGATGCTGAATGAAACAGCATCATGGAAAAATCGTTTTGAGTTTTTGTAAGTTACTCATTCTGTACAATTGGTCCAGAAGTGAAAAGTAAATGGAAATAGGCTTCTCAGTGGTTTGCATAGTGATGTGCTCAAAGCCACATTTTCTCTCAGCTACACCATGTGAAGGTATACTCAGGATAGGGTGCATTTTGATTTAGAAAATACAGTTCTTTAGTCTAACAAACATGCTAAGCTCATCAGCATGTTGTAGACATTGGGTGTATTCCTCATTTATCTTTCTAAAGGTAGAAACTTGATTTTGAACCTGCTGACAATCAGTGGACAGATTGGTTTGGAGTCAGACTATAAGCCATTTTAAGCAAGCAGCCAGATTCATCTAGTTTCTTTTTTCCCTTTCTGCTCTTGTCTTTTTCTTTAATATTGGCTCACTTTTCCTACACTCAGGTGATATGGAACCAACACTTCACTTCTGGTTTCAGTAGCCTATGTAAAGTAATGGGATCACCTTTAGTACTGGGAGTTCAAACTCCCCTGGTTGTTGCCTCTGTCTTGATGAGGAGCCCAGGATGGTACATATATGTCTGCTCCCTCTAGTCACCACTTCTCCTCTTCAGGACCCCACTGTTTCTCCCCCGCACTATAGATGGCTTCCCACTTCTCCCCATTTCTCCCATCACAGCTCTCATAGTTGTGGTCTATGGGTAAGTTGCTGTTTGTGGAGTTCTCAAACAGTGCTGCCTATGCCACATACATTACCTCATGTAAAACAGATAGCTAGTGGGAAGTTGCTGTATAAAAAGGAACTCGACCTAGTGCTCTGTGACAGCCTAGAGTGGTGGGATGGGGACGTGCCGTGGAAGGGAGGTAAAGACGGGGGGAACCCATGCATACTCATGGCTGATTCATGTTGATGGCAGAAACCAACACAGCACTGTAAAGCAATTATCCTCCAATTTAAAAAAATACAATTTTCAACCCACCAAAATGGTTTCAGAATCAGTGGCTTGACCCACAGTTTGAAACACATTACTTAAAATTCAGTATTTTTAGACATTACCATCTTGGTAAGAGTTTTCTCGGACCACCCACACCTTCAAATACATATACACACATTACTTAAAATTCAGTATTTTTAGACATTACCATCTTGGTAAGAGTTTTCTCTGACCACCCACACATTCAAAAACATACACACAGTTTTCTCTGACCACCCATACCTTCAAATACACACACACACACACACACACACACACACACGTTTTCTCTGACCACCCACACCTTCAAACACACACACACACACACACACACACACACACACACACACACATCCCCCATCCACCCACCCCTCCCACCCACCCCTCGGCTTCTTTGTTCTTCCTAAATGAGAACTTTTCCCTTTTGCATCCTTAATCAAGTAATGGGAATGGAAACCTTACTAGTGAGAGGGTAACAGGTAGGAAGGCCAGAGGTCCCCAAGCTGCAGGAAGAAATAAACTGCAAGTGGCAGATGTTTTTCTTCCCTTCTCTATATTCTTTTAATTCTGTGTTGGCAACACCTAGCTCTGCCTTGAACTAACCAATTCATTTTTCCTATGGAAATATTTTTCTTAAGCTATGTCAATGAAACTATGTATTTGCTTTGGAAACTGCCTTTCTCCAAAGTAGTTCCACCTAAAACTACCTTTTTTTCTTTTCTCAAGCCTTGGGATGATAATGACTCAACAAACCAGTATTCTTGTCAATTGTTTTATGGCTGGAGATGACATACCTCATGCATTCTATCTCAAAAATGCATATTGTGAGAGAGGAGCCTGGTGAAACTCCCTCAGCCTTGAGGTGCCTCTCTTATCTAATTAGCAGCCCATGACAGACATAAAACACCTTGCTAAAAAATAGCAAAATTCTTTCTCCCCCCCTTCTGATGTCTATGTCAGAGGCTTTCTCTATCTTTCTTATACTTTAATAAAATTCTGTCACACAAAATGTTGCAAGTGATCAAGCCTGGTCTCTGGCCCCAGATCGAAATCCTCTCCTCTGGAGGTCACTAATCCTGGC
Organism: Capricornis sumatraensis; assembly: GCF_032405125.1. Classification (NCBI taxonomy): domain Eukaryota; kingdom Metazoa; phylum Chordata; class Mammalia; order Artiodactyla; family Bovidae; genus Capricornis; species Capricornis sumatraensis. Next base: position 218,482,919 of record NC_091069.1, read on the forward strand.
ACACTATTTGTAGCAGCAACCTTTCACTAGGTACTAAACATTTTAAATGTAGGATATGTGACAATGTAGGATTCATTGAGTATAACTAGAAAATGTCCAGTAGATATATGTCAAAGGAATGGAATGAATAAATGAATGAATGTCTAAACATTACCTTTAATCCAACAGCCTCATGAGATACAAATGTATGAAGCTCTTAGCACAGCATCTAGTGATTAGTCATGTCATGTCCAACTCTTTATGACCCCATGGACTGCAACCCGCCAGGCTCCTCTGTCCATGGGGATTCTCAGGCAAGAACACTGGAGCAGGTTGCCATGCCCTCTTTCAGGGTATCTTCCCAACCAGGGATCGAACCCAGGTCTCTCACACTGCCGATGGATTCTTTAAGGACTGAGCCACCAGGGTGTCTAACACTTACTAAATGTCCAACTAGTATAAAGGATTATTTTAGTTATTATTAATATCATAATTTTCCTCATGACTTCTTACATACATTCTTATTTATTGCATCCAGCAGCCCCCTGAAGTAGATGTTGTCATCATCTCCATGCTGTGGAAACAGGAGTGCAGAGATATTGAGACTTGTTCATGATTATATAGTTAATATTGATATAACCAGAACTTGAACCTATGTCCTTTGATTCAAAGTTGCTCTTCAGCTATGCTATATGATCACCAAATTACAGTTTTTTTCCAACTAGACTGTGAGATGCACCAAATTTCAGAAGAAGAAAATCATCAACCTACATTTGTTTCTTCTGGGCAACACTATTTTCATGCTTCTTGAACTCCACAGTTAAATTCTGTAGCAAGATCACCCTTATCTCCTTTCTCTAACTTCTTTTCTTTTTACTATTATTTCAGTCTCTTTCTATGCAATGTGGTCAAGTTCTTAGATTTCTAAGTCCCTTGGTATAAAGGCATCTTGTATCACAGAACTAAAAGGTTCTTGATCAGCTATATCTGGGCTGCCTGCTCTAAGCCCATTTTGTACATTCTATTCCAGAAAAGAACCACTCTTGGCCCTAACATACCTCACCGCCTTTCCCAGAACCTATATTTTATACAATTACTTCCTTCCAGATTTTCAGTTTTGTCTCAACATGAGTCTCCTCCAAGAAGCAAAGGGACATAGAACTTTAAACCTTTCTCTGTATCTGCAGATAGAGAGTGAGTTGAGGGTTTTCACATTGTAAATCACTGTACGGAGATACTCATGCTTAGAAGTAAAACTAAAATCCCTATATGTCAAAGGTTTTCAATGCTTACCTAGTTCTCACTAATAATAACATATGAAAAAGACTATCACTAAAAGAGAGTGCCAGAAAAATATCTATTTCTGCTTTATTGACTATGCCAAAGCCTTTGACTGTGTGGATCACAATAAACTGTGGAAAATTCTGAAAGAGATGGGAATACCAGACCACCTGACCTGCCTCTTGAGAAACCTGTATGCAGGTCAGGAAGCAACAGTTAGAACTGGACATGGAACAACAAACTGGTTCCAAAGAGGAAAAGGAGTACTTCAAGGCTGTATATTGTCACTCAGCTTATTTAACTTACATGCAGAGTACATCATGAGAAATGCTGGGCTGGAAGAAGCACAAGCTGGAATCAAGATAGCCGGGAGAAATATCAATAACCTCAGATATGCAGATGACATCACCGTTATGGCAGAAAGTGAAGAGGAACTAAAAAGCCTCTCAATGAAAGTGAAAGAGGAGAGTGAAAAAGTTGGCTTAAAGCTCAACATTCAGAAAACGAAGATCATGGCATCCGGTCCCATCACTTCATGGGAAATAGATGGGGAAACAGTGGAAAGAGTGTCAGACTTTATTTTTTGGGCTCCAAAATCACTGCAGATGGTGACTGCAGCCATGAATTTAAAAGACGCTTACTCCTTGGAAGGAAAGTTATGATCAACCTAGATAGCATATTGAAAAGCAGAGACATTACTTTGCCAACAAAGGTCCGTCTAGTCGAGGCTATTGTTTTTCCAGTGGTCATGTATGGATGTGAGAGTTGGACTGTGAAGAAGGCTGAGCACCGAAGAATTGATGCTGTTGAACTGTGGGGTTGGAGAAGACTCTTGAGAGTCCCGTGGACTGCAAGGAGATCCAACCAGTCCATTCTGAAGGAGATCAGCCCTGGGATTTCTTTGGAAGGAATGATGCTAAAGCTGAAACTCCAGTACTTTGGCCACCTCACGTGAAGAGTTGACTCATTGGAAAAGACTTTGATGCTGGGAGGGATTGGGGGCAGGAGGAGAAGGGGATGACAGAGGATGAGATGGCTGGATGGCATCACTGACTTGATGGACATGAGTCTGAGTGAACTCCGGGAGTTGGTGATGGACAGGGAGGCCTGGCGTGCTGTGATTCATGGGTTCGCAAAGAGTTCGACACGACTGAGTGACTGAATTGAACTGAAAAGATACATGTGTAAAAAATGACATCTTTTCCCAAACATTTCAAGCAATACAGAAGAAAGTAAAAAGCTTAGATTCCCTTCACCTGTCTCCAGTTCTACTCCATTCCTCAGAGGTAGCCAACCACTATTAGCAATTTAGTGGGTATCAATCCAAAATCATTTCAACTCAACTACAAAATAGCTTGTATAATTGTAAAAATACTGTCTTATACATTATTTTGCTTGATTCTCATGAAAGGTAGGTGTATCTAGGTGTGTGTTATGAGACTTATGAAGGTGGACTTGTCCAAAGTCTCATAGCTGGTTACCAGCTCAGCATAACTTAAATTCTTGACGAACGGCTCTGAATCACATACCAGGTACTGTTCTAAGCATTTTGCATGTGTTAGCTCACTTACTCCTTAGGACAGCCTTCTTAATTAGGGTGATTATTATGTCCATTTAAAGATGAAGAAAGATTCAGAGAGGTTAAGTAACAAGCTCTAAGTCACACAGTTAGACTGTATCAGAACTTGTACCAAGAACTTGAACCCAAGAAATCTCCTTGGATATTAGAACTTGAACCCAGGAAATCTCTTTTTGAGCCTGGAGATGACTATGTTATGTTGCATATTATTTCTGCTATAGTCAATTCCATCTTGAAGTCTGTATTTAAGCCTAACAGAGCTGTAGTCAGCATTGTACTCTTACAGCAAATGACTTAGACCTCATTTATGCTGCTGCACATATCTATTGCTTATATTTTCGTATTCCATTAGACTGTACCTTTGGGTTTCCCAAGTGGCGTGAGTAGTAAAGAACCCACGTGCCAATGCAGGAGACGTAAGAGATGTGAGCTTAATTCTCGGGTCAGGAAGATCCACTGGAGGAGGGCATAGCAACCCACTCCAGTATTCTTGCCTGGAGAATCCCATGAACAGAGGAGGCTGGTGGGATGCCGTGGAGTTGCAGAGAGTCTGATGTGACTGAAGAGACTTAGCACACATGCAGACCATATCTTCATGTATTTAAAACGCTGAATAGCTTTGCTTGGTATGAGATGCTCAATAGTCTACCTTCTTTCCTCCCCTTTCCCTCCCCCTTTTCTTTTTCTTCTTTTTCTATGACAGAGGTATTCACTTTCCTTCCATTCTTCACTGTGTATCCACTGAAAACAGCTTAAAGTGAGAGTGATGTGGGAGCTCTGAAAGTCTCCCTGGGGACTGCCTGGTAAATGTCTCTAGAAAGTGATGATTTAAAAACTTTGAACTTTAGGGACTTTGCTTCACAGTCTTGGGACTTATATATGATATAAAAACAATCCTTTAGAAGACTTTATAAAAACTATATCTACATAAAATTCACTTTAGATAAAAGTTAAAAAATAAAGCAGTGGACATTTTAGTGGTGACTGTAATCCAGGAATCCAAAGAGGTTTTAAAACAATAACAGCAGCAACAGCAACAACTCATCAATCTTTGTAATTTTATGGCCACAGTTAGTGACAAGAAAACTTTTGAGAAGAAAAGGGGCATGATGTGTAAACATGTCAGGTCATAGGAACAGAATGGAGTCAAAGCAGACAGCAAGGTTTTGTGATGCATCACCTGGAGAAAAGCAAATCCAAGTCAAGTGGAGGTCAAAGCTCCATGTTACATTTTCAAACCATATCTGAGTTTTCAATGATGTCAAAGTAAGAAATTTAGCTACTGAGAAGCATTTGAAACCCACTGCCTGAGATAATTTTGCTCAACAATTATCACTGGAATTTTGTCTTTTAGGGGAAGGTCATAGCCCAGGTAGTGTAAACATTGGTGTCTTCTGATTAATCATCTTAGTCTAGGAAACAGTAAGTTGACTCAATACCCAGCTTTGGAAAAAATAGTTAGAATTTCTGTGCCCTTGGGGCTTCCCAGGTGGCACTAGTGGTAAAGAACACATGGGCCAATTCTAGAGGCGTAAGAGATATGGGTTCATTCCCTGGGTCAGGAAGATTCCCTGGAGAAGGGCATGGCAACCCACTCCAGTATTCTTGCCTGGAGAATCCCATGCACAGCGGAATCTGGCAGGCTACAGTCCATAGGGTCACAAAGAGTTGGACACGACTGAAGCAACATAGCATGCATGCATGCCCTTGGGATAGATGGTATATGAACTAGTGATCGCTTGTAGAAGAACTTGAAGAATGATGGGAACCTAAAGGCTCAGTAATTGTCAATCATATTGTAATTAATTGGACTGATCTCTGACAAAAACACTCAACTTATTGTTTCTTTTTTCATGTCTGGCCTATACTGTGATAAAAGAGTGTAACAGCTATGTTTTTTTTTTTTTCCTAAGCAAGCTGATAAAGATGTGTTTTATAACCAGACCAGAGATCTGGGTAGTATGAATCATCTTTGCATATAAGTATACAAAGTTTTATTGTTTGTTGTTGTCTAGATAGGGATTGGTTTATGTCAAGTCAGTGTGCATGTATGTTCAGTTTTGTCTATCGCTTTGCGACCTCATGGACTACAGCCCACCAGGATCCTCTGTCCATTGGATTCTCTCAGCAAGACTACTGGAATGGGTTTCCATTTTCTTCTCTAGGGGATCATCCCGACCCAGGGATCAAACACACGTCTCCTGTGTCTCCTGAACTGGCAGGCGGATTCTTTACCACTGAGCCACCCTGGAAGCCTGCAAGTCAGTGTACTCTGTATTATAAAACTTATCCCTCAAACCACCTTTTTAACCCATCCCTATACATTCCCCTCTAAATCTTATTTACTGCTTTTCAGTAACTCACTACTATCACTGTTGTTCCCACTAGGCTCTGTCTAGTGGAATTTGCATCATTTAGTAAAGAAAATAAAGTCTGTGTGGCTGTGTGTGTGTGTGTCCTGAAACAGAAATCTGATGAAGAAACTTCCTTCAATTTAAAACTACATCAATAATTAGAAATAAAAAAGAAGTTACAAAAGACAATGCAGAAATACAAAGGATCGTAAGAGGCTATTATGAGCAACTATATGCTAATAAAGTGGACAACCTGGAATAAATGGACAAATTTTTATAAAAGTATAACCTTCCAAGGCTGAACCAGGAAGAAATAGAAAATATGAAGAAACCGATCACAAGCACTGGAATAAAAACTGATCAAATATCTTCCAAAAAACCAAAGCCCAGAGCCAAAAGGCTTCATGGGTGAATTCTACCAAATGTTTAGAAAAGAGCTAACACCTATCCTGCTCAAATTTTCTTCCAGAAAATTTCAGAGGAAGAAAACCTCCCAAACTCATTCTACAAGGCCATCATCACCCTGATACCAAAACCAGACAAAGATGCCACAAATAAAGAAAATTACAGGCCAATATCACTGATTAATGTAAATACAAAAATCCTCAACAAAATTTTAGCAAACAGAATCCAACAAAACATTAAAAGGATCAAACACCATCATCAAATGGGGTTTATCCAAGGGATGCAAGGATTCTTCAATATTCACAAATCAATGTGATACATCATATTAACAAACTGAAAGATAAGCATAGGATCATCTCAACAGATACAGAGAAAGCTTCTGACAAAATTCAACATTCATTCATGATAAAAACTCTCCAGTAAATAGGCATAGAAGGAACCTACCTCAACATCATAAAGACTATATATGACAAACCTAAATCAAACATTATTCTCAATGGTGAAAAACTGAAAGCATTTCCTCTAAGATCAGGAACAAAACAAGGGTGCCCAATCTTGCCACTGCTATTCAATATAGTTTTAGAAGTCTGAGCCATGAAATCAGAAAAGAGAAAAAGAATAAAAGGAATTCAGATTGGAAAAGAAGAAGTAAGACTCTCACTGTTTGCAGATGACACAATACTGTACATAGAAAATCCCACAGATCCCATCAGGAAATTAATAGAACTAATCAATGAATATTGTAAAGTCACAGGACATAAAATTAAGACACAGAAATCCCTTGCATTCTTACACACTAACAATGAAAAAATCAGAGAAATTAAGGAAAAAATCCCATTCACCATTGCCACAAAAAGATTAAAATACCTAGGAATAAAGGCTTCAGCAATACGAGAACCGTGAACTTCCTGATGTTCAAGCTGGTTTTAGAAAAGGTAGAGGAACCAGAGATCAAATGGCCAACATCCACTGGATCATCAAAAAAGCAAGAGAGTTCCAGAAAAACATCTATTTCTGCTTTATTGACTACGCCAAAGCCTTTGACTGTGTGGATCACAATAAACTGTGGAAAATTCTGAGAGAGATGGGAATACCAGACCAGCTGACCTGTCTCTTGAGAAACCTGTATGCAGGTCAGGAAGCAACAGTTAGAACTGGACATGGAACAACAGACCGGTTTCAAATAGAAAAAGGAATATGTCAAGGCTGTATATTGTCACCCTGCTTATTTAACTTATATGCAGAGTACATCATAAGAAATGCTGGATTGGAAGAAACACAAGCTGGAATCAAGATTGCCAGGAGAAATATCAATAACCTCAGATATGCAGATGACACCACCCTTATGGCAGAAAGTGAAGAGAAACTAAAAAGCCTCTTGATAAAAGTGAAAGTGGAGAGTAAAAAAGTTGGCTTAAAGCTCAACATTCAGAAAATGAAGATCATGGCATCTGATCCCATCACTTCATGGGAAATAGATGGGGAAACAGTGTCAGACTTTATTTTTTGGGCTCCAAAATCACTGCAGATGGTGACTGCAGCCATGAAATTAAAAGACGCTAGCTCCTTGGAAGAAAAGTTACGACCAACCTAGATAGTATATTCAAAAGCAGAGACATTACTTTGCCGACTAAAGTCCATCTAGTCAAGGCTATGGTTTTTCCTGTGGTCATGTATGGATGTGACAGTTGGACTCTGAAGAAGACTGAGCACCAAAGAATTGATGCTTTTGAACTGTGGTGTTGGAGAAGACTCTTGAGAGTCCCTTGGACTGCAAGGAGATCCAACCAGTCCATTCTGAAGGAGATCAGCCCTGGGATTTCTTTGGAAGGAATGATGCTGAAGCTGAAGTTCCAGTACTTTGGCCACCTCATGTGAAGAGTTGACTCATTGGAAAAGACTCTGATGTTGGGAGGGATTGGGGGCAGGAGGAGAAGGGGATGACAGAGGATGAGATGGCTGGATGGCATCACTGACTCGATGGATGTGAGTCTGAGTAAACTCCGGGAGTTACTGATGGACAGGGAGGCCTGGCATGCTGCGATTAATTGCATCACAAAGAGTCGGACACGACTGAGCCACTGAAGTGAACTGAACTGAAAGAGACAAAAGACCTGTATGCCAGGAACTATAAGACACTGATGAAAGAAATCAGACAACACATGGAAAGATATTCCAGGTTCTTGGATTGGAAGAATCAATATTGTAAATATGAATATACTATCCAAAGCAATGTACAGATTCAATGCAATCCCTATGAAACTACCAATGGTATTTTTCACAGAACTACAACAAAAAATTTCACAGTTTGTATGGAAACACAGAAGACCCTGAAGAGCCAAAGCAATCTTGAGAAAGAAAAACACAGCTGGAGGAATCAACCTTCCTGACTCAAAGCTACAGTCATCATGACAGTATGATAGTGGCACAAAACCAGAAATACAGACCAATGAAGCAAGATAGAAAGCCCAGAGATAAACTTATGCATCTATGGACACCTTATCTTTGACAAAGAGGCAATAATATACAATGGAGAAAAGATATAATCTCTTCAATATGGTGCTGGGAAAACTGGACAGCTACACATAAAAGAATGAAATTAGAACATTTATGAATGCCATATACAAAAGTAAACTCAAAATAGATTAGAGACTTAAATGTAAGGCTAGAAAAGCTCTTAGAGGAAAACATAAGCAGTACACTCTGACATAAATCACAGCAAGATCTTCTTCGGCCTACCTCCTAAAGTGAAAGTTGCTCAGTCATGTCTGACTTTTTGTGACCCATGGACTATACAGTCCAGGGAATTCTCCAGGCCAGAATACTGGAGCGGGTAGCCTTTCCCTTCTCCAGGGGATCTTCCCAACTCAGGGATCGAACCCAGGTCTCCTGCATTGCAGGCGGTTTCTTTATGAGCTAAGCCACAAGGAAAGCCCAAGAATACTGGAGTGGGTAGCCTATCCCTTCTCCAGTGGATCTTTCCCACCCAGGAATCAAACCAGGGTCTCCAGCATTGCAGGTGGATTCTTTACCAACTAGCTATCAGGGAAGCCTGATTTGCCTCCTAAAGTAATGGCAATAAAAGAAACATTAAAAAGTGGGACTTAATTAAACTTAAAAGTTTTGTACAGCAAAGGAAACGATAAACAAGATTAAAAGACAACCATCAGAATGGGAGAAAATAATTGCAAGTGAAGCAACTGACAAAGGATTAATCTCCAAAATATATAAGCAGCTCATACAGCTCAATATCAGAAAAACAATCCAATCAAATAATGGGCAGAAGACCTAAAGAGACATTTCTCCAAAGAAGAGTTACAGATGATCAATAAACACATACGAAGATGCTCAACACTGCTCATTATTAGAGAAATGCAACTCAAAAATACAGTGAGATATCACCTCACACCAATCAGAATGGCTATCAATAAAAAACTGCAAACAATAAATCCTGGAGAGGATGTGGGTTATAGAGAACCCCACTGCACTGTTGGTGGGTATGTAAACTGATAAAGCTTCTATAGAGAAGAGTATGGAAAGAATCCATCTGTCAGTGCAGGAGATGCAAGTGATGTGGGTTTGATCTCTGGGTTGGGAAGGTCTCCTGGGAAAGGAAACATCAACTAGCTCCAGTATTCTGGCCTGGAAAATTCCATGAACAGAGGAGCCTGATGGGCTACAGTCTATGGAGTCACAAAGAGTTGGACATGACTGAGCATGCATACACACACACACACACACACACACACACACACACACACACACACACAGATTCCTTAACAAATGAACAGTAAAACTACCATATGACCCAGAAATCCCACTACTGGGCTTATACCCTGAGAAAACCACAATTCAGAAAGAATCATGTACCCCAATGTTCATTGCAGCACTGTTTACAATAGCTAGGACATGGAAGCAACCTAGATGTCCATTGACAGTTGAATGATACAGAAGTTGTGGTACATATATACAATGGACTATTACTCTGATATAAAAAGGAATGGATTTGAGTCAGTTCAACTGAGGTGGATGAACCTAGTTAGAGCCTGTCACAGAGTGAAGTAAGTCAGAAAGGGAAAAACAAATATCATATATTAACGCATATACATAGAATCTAGAAAAATGGTACTGATGAGCATATTTGAAGGGTAGGGATAGAGATGCAGATGTAGAGAACAAACTCATGGACACAATAGGGGAAGGAGAGGGTAGAATAAACTGAGAGAGTAGCATTGACATATATATATACTATCATGTGTAAGATAGGTAACTAGTGGGAAGCTGCTGTATATCACTGGGAGCCCAACCTGGCACTCTGTGACAACCTAGAGTGGTGGAATAAGGTGGAAGGAGGCTCAAGAGGGAGGGGATACATATAAATAGAAATATGACTGACTCATGTTGTATTGATTTACAGAATTGTAAAGCAATTATCTTCCAGTTAAAAAAAAATTCAGATACAATTCTACAAAAAAAAAAAAAAAAAAACCAAAAAACAAAAACCAAAAATTATAAAACTATACCAAGTCTCTGGGTATTTCTTATTCTAGTAGTTTTCAAAATTTTGTCCCTTAACAAGTAGTATCATCATCATTTGGAAACCTATTAGAAAGGAAAATACTTTGTTGGACTCCAGGGCTACTGAATCAGAAACTTTGAGGGTAGGCCCAGCAATCAGTATTTTGACAAGATTTCCGGATGAATCTAATGTACAGTTGCTCAAGTCTGAGAACCACTGTCTCCAAGCCATCTCTCCAACTTTCCTAAAAATATCACTTCAGCTTGGACATACGTCAAAAATACTAACACAGGCTATTTCTTTGAAATCCATGAATTTCTTTTTAAATTAAAGATTACACAAAGATTACATGGTTTTGCTCTCTTTCTGAATCTGGCACTAATTTAGTCATGGTGAATTCTATGTTATTATAATATACACATTGATAATTCATGGGTCCCCAACACATCCTGCCTTTGGGGACAGCAAGATAGCAGAGGTAAGAGAGATGGAAAACCAATGTAAGAAAGCAGAAAATATTAACAACTTTGTTAACAAATGGAGGCTTTGCTCCTTCCTGCTCAAGTTCACTAAAATATATATTTAAAAGAATATTGCCTTTAGAACACACCTTTCTACAACCTTGGTTTACACTGAAGTCAATATAACAAATTAAAAAAATCTATTTAAAATCTTCTCTGAAGAATTTATAAATAGTGATTTTAATTCTGATTGCTGTTGGAATTACTTATATTAATATATAATATATACACACACATATACATATCAGAGTGAATAAAATAAAAATGTATAGTACAGTAAATTTCTTTGCTTTGTGTTAGACTTTGGGAAACCAAAGTAGGGTCTATAAATTTTAAAGACTTGTGAAACTTTGAGATCTTTTTTGCAATGACTTGATCCTATTTCCACATCTGATTTCACTTAGCATTAAGAAATATATGCAAGAGCAAATACAAGACAGCTGCAACTTGAAAAGAAATCACAGTATGGGGAGGCAGAGAAAGAAACTAACGTAAGACACACTTTTTTGATCTAAGATCACCATTATACCGGACTCTTGGGTTTTTGGATAAAAAGTTAATATAAGTAAACCAAGCGTTACTAATTTTCTTTCATCTAGTGAAGGTTTAGAAAAGAAAATTACATTTCTGGGTTCCCCCTTCTCCACCCTTTCAAGAGACAATATTGACTTTCTTGTTAGCATATATTCCCCTCATCTCTTTCAGCTCAAAATCTGAAAAATATTCTTTAAGCTAAAATGAGTTTGTATTTGTTTTGTTGGACTTCTGGAAGCTATACTGTAGTTTTAAATATAATTTAGAGAACGGGTCTCATTTTTTCTTCCAAATTTACTGAGAAATAATTGACATATGACACTGTATGTTTTAGGTGTACAGTGTAATGCTTTGACTTACATCATGAAATTATTAACACAATAAGTTGAGTGAACATTCATCTCATATAGATACAAACTTAAAGAAATACAGATTTTTGAACAAAGAACTCTACTCTGAAGAGCTGGGTACAAAGCTTCTAAATGTGGGACCCAAAGAGCAACTGAAACCAGATGAAGCACAAAAGAAAGAAAAGTCCACTTAGGAAAACCAGAAACTAGTGAAAAGTTTACTCAGGCAAAGCACTGGAAGAGAGACCTCCACAAAGACAGGAGTAAAGGAAGACTTTAAGAGTAAAAACTGGAAAGGATGGGCATAGGGAAGGAGCGACTAAGAAGGCAGAGTATTAAGAACCTGAGCTCATTTCCTCTCACAAGCATACCAAGAATCACAACTATGTGCAGAACAACCCTCTGTGAAAAAGACTGGGAGAAGGAACCACAGCAAGATGGGTACGAGGGGCAGAGATGGGATATAATCAAACCTCATAACCTCCAAGTGGGCAACCCACAAACTGGAGAATAATTATAGCAGAGGTTGTCCCACAGGAGTGGCAGTTCTGACTCCACACCAGTCTCCCCAGCCCAGGCGTATGGCACAGGGAGGATGAGCACCCAGAGCATTTCACGTTAAAGGTCAATAGGCTTAATTGCAGGAGCCCTCAGGACTGGAAGGAATAGAGACTTCATCTTTAAAGGGTGCACATAAAATCTCATGTACACCAGGACTCTGGGCAAGAGCAGTAATTTGATAGGAGCCTGGGCCAAACCTACCTGCTGGTCCTAGAGAGTCTGCTGGAGACATTGGGGTGGCTGATGCTCACACTGGGAACATAGACACTGGTGGTAGATATGTTTGTGAACATTTAGCTCCATGAATATTCCTGGCAGCTGCCATGTAGCATTATTAGAGCCAAGATTGGACACACCCATTCCTCAGACCAAACAACTGAGTTAGGATACAATCCCACCCATCAGCAGTCTGCCTAAAGATTTCTTGAGCCCAAAGCTGCCTAGACTTGGTCCTGCCCACCAGAGGGGTAGAGACCTGGCTCTACCCATCAATAGGCAGGCTCCAGCCCTTCTAGCCAGAAGGCCTGCACAGGCCTCTAGACCAGCCTCACCTACCAGAGCGTAGACACCAGAAGCAAGAAAACTATGATCCTGCAGCCTACAGAATGAGACTGCCAACAATAAGTCAGACCATACCTTGGGACAAGCTGGGCCCTGGCCTTTCCTATTAGCAAGACAGTGCAAACTTTGGGGCATATTGACCACAAACTCAACTGTATCAAGAACTGCCCCCCTCCATCAATGATCTAAAACAAGCCCTGGGATCCCTGGGCCCTGCAATCAGACTCTAGAAACAAGCTTTGCCTGCAAACAGTCAGGCACGCACCCCAGGATCTGTCTTTACCTGTTTATCTGACAGTTGGTGGACCTTGACTCCATCCATCAGTGAGCCAGCACTAGCTCCAGGGAACCCTGCTGCTGCTGCTGCTGCTGCTGCTGCTGCTGCTGCTGCTGCTGCTGCTGCTGCTGCTGCTGCTGCTAAGTCGCTTCAGTCGTGTCCGACTCTGTGTGACCCCATAGATGGCAGCCCACCCGGCTCTCCCATCCCTGGGATTCTCCAGGCAAGAACACGGAGTCGGTTGCCATTGCCTTCTCCAATGCATGAAAGTGAAAAGTGAAAGTGAAGTCGCTCAGTCGTGTCCGACTCTTAGCAACCCCATGGACTGCAACCTACCAGGCTCCTCCATCCATGGGATTTTCCAGGCAAGAGTACTGGAGTGGGTTACCATTGCCTTCTCCCCAGGGAACCCTAGGGCTCTACAAATACCCATCTCATGACCAAGTCCTGCTAAAGAGCAGTCAGCAGCATCTACACAAGGCAGGGCATGACAACCAACCAAATTAGGAGCCAACCAAGCCTACCAGACAGCTTACCTAGTCAGTCTATGATAACAGGAGGACACACACAGCCCTCTTAGGGACGAAACCTAGAGCATATAGCTTGGGTGATGAGAAGGTAGAACACTGCTTGGATGCAAAGGACATTTCCTACAGAAAGCCACTTCTCTAAAATCAAGAAATATAACTAACCTACCAAATACATAAAAATACACAAAGCAACTTAAACGAAATGAGGCAGCAGAGAAATATATTCCAGATGAGGGAACAAGATAAAAACCCCAGAAGAAGGGACTTCCCTGGTGGTTCAGTGGCTAAGATTTATTCCCAATGCAGGGGGCCTGGGTTCAATCCCTGATCAGCTAACTAGATCCCAGATGCCACAGCTAAGAACTTACAAGCTGCAACTAAGGAGTCTGCATGCTGAAATGAAGATCAAAGATTCTGCAGCCTGCAACTAAGAGCCAGTGCAACCAAGTAAATACATATTTAAAAAAAAACAAACAAACAAGCAAACACATGAAGAACTAAGTGAAAATTCAGAGTAATGATTGTAAAGATGATCAAAGAATTTACAAGGAGGATAGATGCATCGAGAGAAATTAGTTTCTTAACAAAGAGTAAGAAAATAAAAGAACTACCAGAGAAGAAAAATACATAAATAAAAAAATACACTAGAAGGAATCTAACATTAAATGATATAGAAGAAAAAATGGGTCAGCTGGAAAACAGTAGTGTAAATCACTGCCACTGAACAGGAAAAAAAAAATTTTTTTTGAGTGAAAAGAAATAAGGACAATTTAAGAGATTTCTGGGACAACATCAAGCACCTTAATATTTGCATTTAAAGAGTCCCAAAGGAGAAGAGAGAGAAAAGTCCTGAGAAAATATTAGAAGAGATAATAGTCTTCCTAAGTGATCAATATAAGTCTGAATTTGGCAATAAGGAACTCATGACCTGAGCCACAGTCAGCTCCCAGTCTTGTTTTTGCTGACTGTATAGAGCTTTTCCATCTTTGGCTGCAAACAATATAATCAATCTGATTTTGGTGTTGACCATCTGGTGATGTTCATGTGTAGAGTCTTCTTTTGTGTTGTTGGAAGAGGGTGTTTGCTATGAGCAGTGTGTTTTCTTGGCTAAACTTTGTTAGCCTTTGACCTGCTTCGCTCTGTACTCCAAGGCCAAATTTGCCTGTTACTCCACATACTTCTTGACTTCCTACTTTTGCATTCCAGTCCCCTATAATGAAAAGCACATTTTTTTGGGGGTGTTCTAGAAAGTCTTGTAGGTCTTCATAGAACTGTTCAACTTCAGCTTTTTAAGCATTACTTTTGTGGACATAGACTTGGATTACTGTGATACTGAAAGATTTGCCTTGGAAATGAACAGAGTTCATTTTGTCATTTTTGAGATTGCATCCAAATACTGCATTTCAGACTCGTTTGTTGACTATGAAGGCTACTTCATTTCTTCTAAGTGATTCTTGCTCACTGTAATAGATATAATGGTCATCTGAGTTAAAATCACCCATTCTGGTCCATTTTAGTTCACTGATTCCTAAAATGTCCATGTTCACTCTTGCCATCTCCTATTTGACCACTTCCAATTTATGTTGATTCATGGACATAACATTCCAGGTTCCTATGCAATATTTTTCTTTACAGCATCGGACTTTACTTTGAACACCAGTCACATCCACCACTGGGTCTTGTTTTTACTTTGGCTCCATCTCTTCATTCTTTTTGGAGTTATTTCTCCACTGATCTCCAGTAGCATACTGGGCACCTACCAACCTGATGAGTTCATCTTTCAGTGTCCTATCTTTTTGCCTTTTCATACTGTTCATGGAGTTCTCAAGGCAAGAATACTGAAGTGGTTTGCCATTCCCTTCTCCAGTGGAACACATTTTGTCAAATTCTCCACCATAACCCATCCATCTTGGGTGGTCCTACAGGGCATGGCTCATAGTTTCATTGAGTTAGATGAGGCTGTGGTCCATGTGATCAGATCAGTTAGTTTTCTGTGACTGTGATTTTCATTCTGTTTGCCCTCTGATGGATAAGGATAAAAGGCTTATGGAAGCTTCCTAATGGGAGAGACTCACTGAAGGGGAAATTGGGGGTTGGGGGGGATGCTCAGTAAATCTTTAATCCAACTTTATGTTGATGGGTGGGGCTGTGTTCCCTGTTATTTGACCTGAGATCAAACTATGATGGAGGTAATGAAGATAATGGTGACCTCTTTCTAAAGGTCCCATGCATAAACTGTTGCACTGAGCGGACCTAAGCCTGCAGCAAGCCACCACCAACCCACATCTCTGCAGGAGACTCCTGGACACTCACGGGCAAGTCTGGGTCAGTCTCTTATGTGGTCACTGCTCCTTCTCCTGGGTCCGGGTGTGCACAAGGTTTTATTTGTGCCCTCCAAGAGTCTGTTTTCCAGTCCTGTGTAAGTTCTGGCAGCTCTATGGTAGGGTTAATGGTGACCTCCTCCAAGAGGGCTTATGCCATACCCAAGTCTCTTGCACCCAGAACCCCTTCCCCTGCAGCAGGCCACTTCTGACCTGTACCTCCATAGGCAACACTCAAACCCTCAAAGGCTCGTCTGGCTCAGTCTCTGGAGAGTTTCCCAGGTGTGCAGAAGGTTTTGTTTGAACCTTCTAAGTGTCTCAGGTGGGTATGGGTTTGATTCTAAATGTGATTTTGCCCCTCCTACCATCTTGCTGGAGAAGGCAATGGCACCCCACTCCAGTACTCTTGCCTGGAAAATCCCATGGATGGAGGAGCCTGGTAGGTAGGCTGCAGTCCATAGGGTCGCTAGGAGTCGGACACGACTGAGTGACTTCACTTTCACTTTTCACTTTCATGCACTGGAGAAGGAAATGGCAACCCATTCCAGTGTTCTTGCCTGGAGAATCCCAGGGATGGGGGAGCCTGGTGGGCTGCCGTCTCTGGGGTCACACAGAGTCGGACACGACTGAAGTGACTAAGCAGCAGCAGCAGCAAACATCTTGCTGGGGCTTCTCCTTTGCCCTTTGACATGGGGTATATTTATTTAGTGGGATCCAACATTCTCTTGTTGATGCTTGTTCAGCAGCAAGCTGTAATCTTGGAGTTCTCGCAGGAGAAGATGAGTGCATGTCCTTCTACTCTGCCATCAATAAATGCATTTATTTATCATAAATTAAATCCCTTACACTTATACAGTGGAAGTGACAAACAGATTTAAGGGATTAGATCAGATATCTATCTATAGATAGAGTGCCTGAAGAACTATGGACGGAGATTCCCAACATTGTACAGGAGACAGTGATCCAGACCATCCCCAAGGGAAAAAAAAATGCAACAAGGCAAAATGGTTGTCTGAGGAGGCCTTACAGATAGCTGAGAAAATAAAAGAAGCTACATGCAAAGGAGAAAAGGAAAGATATACTCATTTGAATGCAGAGTTCCAAGGAATAGCAAGGAGAGATAAGAAAGCCTTCCTCAGTGATCAATGAAACTAATAATAAAGGAAATAATAAAAGAAAACAATAGAATGGGAAAGACTAGAGATCTTTTCAAGAAAATTAGAGATACCAAGGGAACATTTCATGCAAAGATGGGCTCAATAAAGGACAGATATTGTATGGACCTAACAGAAGCAGAAGATATTAAAAAGAGGTGGCAAGAATACACAGAACTATACAAAAAAGATCTTCATGACTCAGATAATTATGATGGTGTGATCACTCACCTAGAGCCAAACATTCTGGAATGTGAAGTCAAGTGGGCCTTAGGAAGCATCACTATGAACAAAGCTAGTAGAGGTGATGGAATTCCAGTTGATCTATTTCAAATCCTAAAAGATGATACTGTGAAAATACTGCACTCAATATGCCAGCAAATTTGGAAAACTCAGCAGTGGCCACAGGACTGGAAAATGTCAGTTTTCATTCCAATCCCAAAGAAAGGCAATGCCAAAGAATGCTCAAACTACTGCACAATTGCACTCATCTCACATGCTAACAAAGTAATGCTCAAAATCCTCCAAGCCAGGCTTCAACAGTATGTGAACTGTGAACTTCCAGATGTTCAAGCTGGATTTAGAAAAGGCAGAGGAACCAGAGATCAAATTGCCAACATCCGTTGGATCATTGATAAAGCAAGAGAGTTCCAGAAAAACGTCCACTTCTGCCTTATTGACTACACCAAAGCTTTCGACTACGTGGATCACAACAAATTGTGGAAAATTCTTCAAGAGATGGGAATATCAGTTACCTGCTTCCTGATAAATCTCTATGTGGATCAAGAAGCAACAGTTAGAACTAGACATGGAACAAAAGACCAGTTCCAAATTGGGAAAGGAGTATGTCAAGGCGGTATATTATCATCCTGCTTATTTAATTTATATGCAGAGTACCTCATGTGACATGCCAGGCTGGATGAAGCACAAGCTGAGATCAAGATTGCCAAAAGAAATATCAATAACCTCAGATATGCAGATGACACCACCCTTATGGCAGAAAACAAAGAACTTATGAGCCTCCTGATGAAAGTGAAAGAGGAGAGTGAAAAAGTTGGCTTAAAACTCAATATTCAGAAAACTAAGATCATGTCATCTGGTCCCATCACTTCATGGCAAATAAGATGTGGAAACAATGGAAACAGTAAGAGACTTTATTTTTGGGGGCTCCAAAATCACTGCAAATGGTGACTGCAGCCATGAAATTAAAAGACACTTGCTCCTTGGAAGACAAGCTATGTCCAAACTAGACAGCATATTAAAAAGCTAAGACATTACTTTGCCAACAAAGGTCTGTCTAGTCAAAGCTATGGTTCTTCCAGTAGTCATGTATGGATGTGAGAGTTGGACTGTAAAGAAAGCTGAGTGCAGAAGGATTGATGCTTTTGAACTGTGGTGTTGGAGAAGACTCTTGAGAGTCCCTTGGACTGCAGGGAGATCAAATAAGTCAATCCTAAAGGAAATCAGTCCTGAATATTCATTGGAAGGACTGATGCTGAAGCTGAAGCTCCAATACTTTGACCACCTGAAGCAAAGACTTGACTCACTGGAAAAAAAACTTGATGTTGGGAAATATTGAAGGTAGGAGGAGAAGGCGACGACAGAGGATGAGATGGTTGGCTGGCATCACCGACTTAATGGACATGAGTTTGAGTAAACTTAGGGATTTGGTGATGGACAGGGAGGCCTGGTGTGCTGCAGTCCATGGGGTCACATAGAGTTGGACACAAACCAAGCAATTGAAGTGAAAAAGGAATACTGCTTTCTTGGAAAGATTGTTTTATGATAGACGCACAATTTTAAAATGGATACCAGTAGGAAGAATATTTGGTGATGGACAGGGAGGCTTGATGTGCTGCAATTTATGGGGTCACAAAGAGTCGGAGATGACTGAGCGACTGAACTGAACTGAAGGAAGAATATTGGGTATCGGCTATTAAAAATGTAAGGATACCATCTTAAAATGGCAACATCAAATGAAGCATCTTCTTGGTCTCAATAGAAATTCGTACCTCTATTAACTGTTTCTAGAAGAAACGGGAATGAAAACATCACCAAGCTTGTATTCATGATTTAACCCAGATAGCTAAACTCTGGTTCTACTGTGATTTATTATAATCCATTAGTATCAAAAAGCATGAGTTAGTACAGAAGAGCCTGACTTGACCTGACTTGACCTAAGACACTTGACTTGTCTTAGTGTTATGTATCATCTTGCTGTATTTTTTTTTTCTTTCACTTTTTGGCTTGCAAGCAGTCTTGGAAGAACTAAAATATAGGGCAGCCAGTTACTCAACTTACCAGACCTACAAAGAAATCAGAGTTGATTTTAACTCTTCTAGAGAAAAACCACTCTTCAATTTTAACTCTTCTAGAGAAAAACCACTCTTCAAATAAACCTCTCTTCAAATTACTTCAAGTTCTAGAAATGCTTTGAAACTTACATTTCCTATGAAACTATAGGGGTTTTAGTTCTCCTTAACAATTTTATTACCCTCCAATTCTCCTAGAGTCAATTATGTATATAGAAACATACTCAAAGCAGTATTAAGGGCAAGATTACAACAAATAATCCTTCCCACTTCGGTCTAAAAATATCCATTCAAGGGTAGGGATGGGCAAAGTCAAAAGAAGTGCTAGTTACCAAATGTGTCATAACATTGGTTCATTGATTGGAGGTATAAATGTAATTTCCTCTTAAATTGAATTGCATAAGTTTCAGTTTAGCAGTATTAGACTATGATAATCATATGAGTATTTTGGTACTTTTCAATTTAATTTAGCATTTATTTCAAGAGGAGCAGTCTACAGGGAATCAACATGAATAGAGCCTGCTTACAGGTGACATTTGGCCAGAATATTGACTAGAGTGGCATTTAAAACTCCTAAAATCCCTAAGTCAAGTATTAGTGCTGGGTACATTTAAGCCCAAGGGAATGTCAGTACTTTCCAGGCATTTTTGAGTTTGGGGTGTGTGTGTGTGTATGTGTGTGTGTGAAGTATGCTCATCTCAAAGGAATTCAGTTGACATTAACACTGGCTGGTTATGCATGATTCTACTAGACATCATTCTGCCATGAAGGATGAAATGAGCAGTGTTACTGTACCTAACAGACTTCTGCAGCATTTGGCAGCAGTGAATGCTACCTCTCAACATCTGTTTTCCTTGAGCCAGAAAATCACACAACCACTTAAGAATATAAGAATTTCTATACCATTTGACAGCCTTATATTCTCACTTCACAGAGATGAAATGACAAGGCCACAGGAATTGATGAGTAGGTTTTAAAATAGAATGAAGCTTTTATAAATCTCTAGTATAAGGCATTAAGCTCCTTTTTGTTTAGTTCAGAGATAAGGATATACCTCAAACTAAATATACTCTCAACAATACATTAAAGGTCTGTAAACATGGCTCTGTTGTTTGAACTACTTTGCTTTATAACACAAAATACCTATAAGTTTTGAAGACCATTCTCTTCAAATCAGTTAGTACATGTGTGATGCTATGGCTATCTGCCTTTAAAAAAGTGAACCAATGCTGCATTAGTTGGCAAGTGTGTAAAAAAATACAGAGGCCACCATTGGTTCTAGCCATGCAGCAGATCTGCATAGGCATAACCTTGGAATTTCAATGTTACTTTAATGACCTGAATGAGTGAAAAATTGTGCGGGGTTTTATTTAGGAATCTATTTTATTGTGTTGCCCAGATTTCTAGCTTGAATTAAGTAGGTGAAAAAATGAGCCAGCAAACCAATAGAACTATGGATGCAAATGAAGTTTTCACACAGAATTTTCATGATTTAGTTTCATAGGATCTTAATAATTGTTGCATGTCCTAAAGGGCTTTGTGGTCAAGTGAGTTTAGAAAAGTTGAGTTTAGTAAAGCTGAACAGATTTCTTTATATATGATTACTTGGAACTTTTATATGATAATGCACATTTTGAACCTCTAATGATTATATATGTATACATATGTATATATCTCTAACAACATTGTTTTTAATAGTCTCAATAAAGTTGGGCTTCTCAGGTCTGGCATCCAGCTGAGAGTCACGAATTGGCTGTGTAATCTTATCTGAATCACTTAGCCTCTCTTGACCATATTTTCTCCCTCTAGTATAATTAAGAGAATGAACTACATGACATTTCAGGCTTTTGCAGCTCAAACTAAGCCCCTGTTTTGTGGAAGTATATTATATGATGAATTTATCTAAACCCTTCCTTAAACTGTGAATCAGCATTTTAAAATAATAAATGCTTACTGAGTTTACGTCTTCTTCCGCTTGACTCAAAACAATTCATACATTTTAGCTGGTATTCCCTGGCTGATATTTCCAAGATTTGGGGTAAGTTTGTTAAAACCAAGACGCAAACACCTGAAATCCCTTGGGCTTTTCCTTTGTCATTATGCAGTCAATTTTCTTTGGCTTCCTAAACCACTCAATATCACACCCAGTGGCATTACCCAAAATAGATTAGAATCCTTGGTAAGTCTCTCCAAATCATTTGCTTTTCCAGGGTATCTGGTTCTAGGTCACAGAGTTAACAAAGTCATTCCCTTTGGGACCCAAGGACAAGACAATGTCTGGATCCATGTAGGGAAAGGATGTGGTCCTCTCAGTGTGGGCCAACAGCTCAGTGGCTCATATTACAACATGAGGGCACATGCTTAGACACCATAGCATTACTTTCTAAGGTGAGGTTTTATTGTAATTCTAGCAGTGCAGCTCACAAGATGGTATTCTTTTTGTATATTTTACCCTTTTGCTTAACTATCTCCTGGGACATAATTATCTTTGAAAGTTTTTTCTTTTTTTAGTTGACGGAAATAATCAATCAAGATGAAATAGATGGATATTTTCCTGCCAATGTCAACTGATGTAAACTGTCTTAGTTGAGAGAGAAAATATCCACAAAACAATGTTTTAGTTTATTTATAGAAATTGCCTCAAAAATGAGTTTCACAAGAATCTCACACCAACAACCTCAACTTTTTCTAAGAAGGAAAAATAGGCAAGACTTGAAAAAGATTCCTCAAAATATTGTATGTCTGGTGAAACTTAACATTAAAATAATAGTATGAATAAGCAATAGTATCGATGCTCCTCTTTTGGAAAAACATATATATTTATAATCTGGAAAGAGCCAATCTGTGGTAGACTAAGGAGCATGGCTGTTCAGCAGATGTCTGTGCTATTGCTCCAAATATTCTGCTTCCTTCTAAGTGGGAGCCAAGAATATGTTCTTATTTATGCCGTCTGGTTCCTTCTTTTCAATATTCACCCCCCACTCATCTCTTTTCTCAAGAAAACAACAGTGCATATAATCAAAAGCAAATATTTCTTCTTCTGCTCTTTGTTGGATCAACTTATGATAATTAGAAAAGAATTACCACTTGTATTAAATAAAAAGGAAAATTATGTTAATAAAAATTTTTCTTCTGCAATGCCCTGAAGGCTGATGAAATTGTCTGGGCCAATCTGTGGGGCAATCAGGACATTTTAGCCTTCTCAGAATAGCCTACATATGTCCCCTTTGTCCCAGAACAATATCTTAATCTGCTGGCATGCTGACCTGCTGTTTCATCAGGGAGGCATGCTTGGCTTTTCAAAGGATTACATGCAACAGAGTCCCTTCCTGGGAGTAACTGACCCCCAAGAATGTCCTGGAAACAGGCAGCTTGTGGCCTCATTTGAGTGGTGTGGCATTTTTTTGGAACCAATCCATTATTCTTTGCCCCTGTATAACATTGAGTCACTTAGGGTTGGCTTCCTTGTTTACTCTTCTCAATTTCTCTTCTTTGGTTTGTGCCAGGAGCATTTATCTTAGGACTTCATCTGCATTTATAAATTGAATAAGGTGGAAGGTGGACAAGTCACTAGAGACCTTAGAGGCAGGGCTAGCTTGTGGCAAAATCGTGAAGTAGTTGTGTGGGGAAAGAGGAGGAGGAAATGTTTTCTAATTCCTTTCTAGAATTGCCTCCTACCACTTCCTCCAAATTTGAAGATGCAGGCACACACAAGCACTCTTTATTCCTGCTCTCTCTCTCTGAGGCCTCTCCTGAATCCCCTTTATATCCTCTGCTGATAATCAACCCTTTCTAAAACTTCATTTTTTTTTCCTCCAAGATACCCACTGATAACAAAAAGTATGCTGTCTCTCTCTCTCTTATTATTTGCATCTTATAGCACTGAAGACCAAAAGCCTTAATAACTCCACAGAGTCAAAGGGAAAATATGTTACAGTAGAAGGGTTATTTAGTGCAGGAGTCAGTTCTTTGTAATAACAGATCCAGATTTGATGAGACTAAGAATTACTATTAAATCATTTCATGTCAAAGTGACAATCATACAAATTTATGGCAATACATTTTATCTAGAATTGTCTTCTGTCAATACTATAATTGGATCTGGAAATAGCAGGCAGGTAATTAAATACTGACCTAAACAAAAATTTCCACTCTCCTCTAATATTACATGTAAATGCATTTTGCCTTGAGACTTCCCTTTGTTACACCAGGCAGCCTTCAAAATAAGCATCTTATTTTGCAGGTATTTAGGTAAGAGAGCTTTAAAAGTTCCCAATTAGTGGCATTCATAGACTTATTATGACTTTTTAGGCTTTTAACTGTCTTCCAAGACTTAATTATGGCTCAGATCTTTGGCTTGCTCACGAAGTATGCTTCAGATCAGTTCAGTTGCTCAGTTCAGTTCAGTTCAGTCACTCAGTCGTGTCCGACTTTGCGACACCATGAACTGCAGCACGCCAGGCCTCCCTATCCATCACCAACTCCCAGAGTTCACTCAGATTCATGTCCATCAAGTCCGTGATGCCATCCAGCCATCTCATCCTCAGTCGTCCCCTTCTCCTCCTGCCCCCAATCCCTCCCAGCATCAAAGTCTTTTCCAGTGAGTCAACTCTTGGCATGAGGTGGCCAAAGTATTGGAGTTTCAGCTTTAGCATCATTCCCTCCAAAGAAATCCCAGGGCTGATCTCCTTCAGAATGGACTGGTTGGATCTCCTTGCAGTCCAAGGGACTCTCAAGAGTCTTCTCCAACACCACAGTTCAAAAGCATCAATTCTTCGGTGCTATGCTTTCTTCACAGTCCAACTCTCACATCCATACATGACCACAGGAAAAACCATAGCCTTGACTAGACGGACCTTAGTCGGCAAAGTAATGTCTCTGCTTTTTAATATGCTATCTAGGTTGGTCATAACTTTTCTTCCAAGGAGTAAGCGTCTTTTAATTTCATGGCTGCAGTCACCATCTGCAGTGATTTTGGAGCCCAAAAAATTAAAGTCTGACACTGTTTCCCCATCTATTTCCCATGAAGTGATGGGACTGGATGCCAGTTGTGTTCAAATCTTTGCGACCCCATGGACTGCAGCATGCCAGGCTTCCCTGTACATCACCAACTCCCAGAGCTTACTCAAACTCATGTCCATCGAGTTGGGGATGCCAGGCAACCATATCATCCTCTGTCATCCACTTCTCCTCCTGCCTTCGATCTTTCCCAGCATCAGGGTCTTCTTCAATGAGTCAGTTCTTCCCATCAGGTGGCCAAAGTATTGGAGTTTCAGCTTCAGCATCAGTCCTTCCCATGAATATTTAGGATTGATTTCCTTAGGATTGATTGGTTTGATCCCCTTGCAGCTCAAGGGACTCTCAAGAGTCTTCTCCAACACCACAGTTCAAAAGCATCAGTTCTTCGGCGTTCAGCTTTCTTTATAGTCCAACTCTCACATCCATACATGACAACTGGAAAAACCATAGCTTTGACTAGATGGATCTTTGTTATTGAAGTATGCTTGCTAAGTTTTTATGTTACATCTGCTGACCAAACTAGCTGGTTTCATTATCCCAAACATGTTAATAGAGGTTCACCCAGCACGAGGGGAGCCAGCATTCCCCAATGGCATCCCTCTGCCATTGCTGAGTGCCATTTGCAGGGGACAGGCAGTGCCTGTGGTCATCACATAAATCACCATTTCTCCTTTGGCTGCAGCCCAAAGAACACTGTGCCTCTCTCCATGGATGGGCTCAAAAGGGTTCAGGGTGAGGTGAATGCAAGAACAGGGGATTAGGGTGACTTTCACAGATGATGGGCTAAAAATTAGATCTAGAAAGACCAGGGCTACAAGATGATATCATGGAGCCTGGACAATTGCCTAGTAGAGAATTTTGTATATTACATTCATGAATGGAGAACAGGGTGGCTGTTTCCTAAAACCATAAGAAAGTCACTTTAAGATAAGTTAAAGAAGTAGAATGAGACATCATCACCAGTCTAATTACTGATGATTCTCTCTGCCTTATGATAGCTTCTGACAAGATGTTATAACCATTCCTTTTAGGAGTTAATCATCTTGAATTGGAATTAGAGAGCATGTGAGCAATTTACAACTGTGTAGCATAAGAAAAAAATTTAGATACTGACATTTGAGACACCACACAGTTTCCAGATAGGGATGTAATTTTTCTAGCAGGCAAAGTTTGTGCTCATAAAATGAAAAAAATGATTCCAGTGGGGGGGGGGGAAAAAAGAAAAAGAAAATCCCAGTGCATATTCAGTTGCCTTCCCAGGTGACAGGAACAGCTGTTGCAAAATCCCAGACCTCAGTCCTTGCCAGCCCTCAGGCTACTGAGCACAGGAAACAAAACCAGGACTCACGGTGAACATTTACTGCCCCCAAGGTGGATACAGTCACTTACACACACTCAACTTCAGGAAATTGGACTCGGTTACTTAGTTATCCATATCTTAGAGAGGAGGCCACCCCAACCTGTCTTTGACAGAATGCAAAGACATTTGGGGAGCCCATCTCCTTTTTACCCAACACTGAAGGAAGGAGTCTGTGTCCCTTAAGAAGAGGGCATAATGCACAATAACCTAGTTTAACCACTTATTTCCTCTTTGCCTGATTTGCCTGGGACTCTGTGTTTGGGAAAATGAATGTTTTGAGTTAGATTTTTTTTCCTTGAAAGTAAGTCAGGTTATCTTGGGACTCTTTATGATCTCAGCAGTTATGCGGCAGCCTTCAGAATCCTATGGCCATGATCAGAAAAGTGGGTCCATTCCAGCTTTATAGTTGTGATTTGGAACTTGGGCAGATAAGGTTCAATTTCTGGATCGGACTGTTAAGACTAGTATCCTGACAGTTTTTTCCTCCTTTTATTTTGCATTTTATGAAATGATGGATGTTCACTACACTTACTGTAGTAATCATTTCATGATATAAGTGAATGCTGTAAACATTACATTTTTTTTTTCAAGATTTATTTATTTATTTATTTTTGCTGTTTGAGTTTTTTTTTTTTTTTAAATCTTTAAGTGCTGTATGTCAATTTTATCTCAATAAAACTGAAAAGAAAAAGATAATCTGAGTACATAATCATAAAAAAAAAGATTAGTATCCTGAAAATTTTAGAAACTTGGAAAGGTCAACACTAAATATTGAAAAATGACCCAAACAATTCAACTGAGAACTGGAGATGTACATTCAAATACTTCCCAGACCCAGGCAGGTACCATGAACGAAAGAGGCAGGGCACAAACCTGGTGTGTGGTATGGACAGAAAGTGGTGAGGACCATGGCAAGTACTGGGACCCGGTCTCAACCAAACAAGAGGAAGAAGCTGAAGCTTGGCAATAACTAATTGAGGACGCATGAGGAGGTGGGCCCACGGCTGATAGTCCTTCCACTTTTTTCAAGAAAAGCCAGAAATCCAACTTAGTAAATGACACACTGATTTGTAAATATTGGCCACTAATTTAATTGCTCTGTAATTCAAATAAGATATGTCTATCAATTGGGTTATGAGCTACCAATTTTTGACCTGTGGTACAGGAAACATTACAATATAGACGTTTTCACTGATGCCTTACATGGGAGTTTCTAAAACTCTGAATTCCTACCTTTGAGATTCTGGGGATAAAGGATGATGCCACTGCAAGGGTAAATGTTCTTGAAGGTTCTTTTATTCTTTAAAAATCTGACAAACAACTAATCTCAAAAATATACAAGCAACTCTTGCAGCTCAATTCCAGAAAAATAAACGACCCAATCAAAAAATGGGCCAAAGAACTAAATAGACATTTCTCCAAAGAAGACACACAGATGGCTAACAAACACATGAAAAGATGCTCATCATCACTCATCATCAGAGAAATGCAAATCAAGACCGCAATGAGGTACCATTTCATGCCAGTCAGAATGTCTGCTATCCAAAAGTCTACAAGCAATACATACTGGAGAGGGTGTGGAGAAAAAGGAACCCTCTTACACTGTTGGTGGGAATGCAAACTAGTACAGCCACTATGGAGAACAGTCTGGAGATTCCTTAAAAAACTGGAAACAGAACTGCCATATGACCCAGCAGTCCCACTGCTGGGCATACACACCGAGGAAACCAGAATTGAAAGAGACACGTGTACCCCAATGTTCATCACAGCACTGTTTATAATAGCCAGGACATGGAAGCAACCTAGATGTCCATCAGCAGATGAATGGATAAGAAAGCTGTGGTACATATACACAATGGAGTATTACTCAGCCATTAAAAAGAATACATTTGAATCAGTTCTAGTGAGGTGGATGAAACTGGAGCCGATTATACAGAGTGAAGTAAGCCAGAAAGAAAAACACCAATACAGTATACTAACACATATATATGGAATTTAGAAAGATGGTAACGATAACCCTGTATGTGAGACAGCAAAAGAGACACAGATGTAATAGAACAGGCTTTGGACTCTGTGGGAGGGGGAAAGGGTGTGATGATTTGGGAGAATGGCATTGAAACATGTATAATATCATATATGAAACGAATTGCCAGTGTAGGTTCGATGCATGATACTAGATGCTTGGGGCTGGTGCACTGGGATGACCCAGAGAGATGGTATGGGGAGGGAGGAGGGAGGAGGGGTTCAGGATGGGGAACACGTGTATACCTGTGGTGGATTCATGTTGATGTATGGCAAAACCAATACAATATAGTAAAAAAAATAAAAATAAAAAAATAAAACAGATAACTGAGAACCTAAAATAAATAAATAAATAAATAAAAATCTATGCTTGACATTTAACAAATGCTTTTTTATGATAATGGCAAAAAATATGCTAATTTTACATTTCTTCTCCATAATACATTTGTGTTCACTTTCAAATTTTGTTTTGGGTTGCTTACCTTTGTGCCTAGCATACAACAGATCTTCAATAAGTATCTGTGAAATGAATGTGTGGAGTACAATTGGTACTTCTGGCAGATACACCTTGTTGATTCTGCTGTATTATGTCCTCCAGTGTGAGAAACATACCCTAGCATATAAAATGCTGTGGTCACTCAGGTGGTAGGTTATGGAGTTGGTGGCATCACCAGCAAGGCAGCATTGTCCTGCTTGGAGCTCTTCACCAAACTCAACCCACAAGAGATTTCAGAGGGGTTCTGAATTGTTGCTTTCATCATTTGGGTTCAGTTTTCAGCCTCCCGCATCCTCTCACTCTCTTTTCCCCATACATTTATGAAGTACCCACTATCTTTCAGAAAAGGGAGATGAAGAAATAAATAGACAACTTTATAATCCAACATGGAAAGTGAAATTAGAGGTAAAGTAGTTGAGCCTGGGGCCCTGGACATATAAAAATTATGCTCTCTGAGTTACATATTCTATCCTTTTCCATTTCCAGGGATTCAGTCCTACAGACTCTATCCTTGATTTGATTATCTATTATTGCATAAATTTAGTGATGTAAAACAATAACTTATTAATTACTTCTCTTTGTTCTTTGAACTGAGTGGTCTGAGGCTGTTCTTGTTTAAGGTCTCCCTGCTGTTGCAGTCAGACAGTAAGTAAACCCAGAGTTATCTCAAAGCCTTCCTTAACAATGACCATGACGGGAGTCACTTCAAAGCCTTCCTCACTTACCTGTCTGACAATTGATGGAGACTATGGCAGGAATCTTAGCAGAGGCTGTTGGCTAGAATGCCTACCTGCCACCTCTCTATTTGGCCTGGGCTTTCTCACACAATGGCAACTGAGCATTAATACATTATTGACCAGAGATGTATTAATATGTCTTTTGTTACCCAAACATTATTGACTGGAGACATTTCAATATTCACTTACATAACAATTTGCTGGCCACTGGGGTTAGTTTCTGCAAAAAAAAAAAAAAAAAAAAACAAACCCTAGTCAATAATGTGTTAAGGTCAAAATTCCAAGCGGGAAGGTGGAAGCTGTATTGCCTTTTCTAACTCAGCCTCAGAAATCCCATCGTTTCACTTCAGCTGCATTCTCTTAGTCACAAAGGCAGTCACAAAGCCCTGCCCTGTTTTAAAGGAAGAGGACACTGTATCCGCCTCTTAAAAGGAGTACTGTCAAAGAATTTGCAGACATTTTTAAAAACTACTACAACTTAGGGGAAAGTGTCCAAGATGGCAGAGTAGAAAAACTCTGAGCTCACCTCAAGTTCAACAAAATCACTACTATCTTCAGAACAACTAATGATGAAAAAGACTGGAACCTAACAGAAAAGATCTTCTGCCATTAAAGACAAAAGAAAGAACCACAACAAGACAGGTAGAAGAGGAGGACTCAAGAATATAATCAAATCCTATACCAACTGGGTTTGACCCATATTGCAGAGGTTCTCCCACAAGAGTCAGAGTTCTGAGCCCACATCAGGATTCCCAGTCTGGAGGTCTGGCACCTGTGAGATAAACCTACAGAGCATTTGCCTTTGAAGGCCAGTGGGGCTTAAGTGCAAGACCACCACAGGACTGGTGAAATGGAGACTTCAGTCTTAAAGAGAACACACAAAATCTCATGCACAGTGGGACCCAGGGCAAAAGTAGTATTTTGACAAAAGCCTGGGCCAGATCTAACTGCTGGTTTTGGAGAGACTCCTGGAAACATGGGGAGGTGGCTGACTGAAGCTCATCTAGGGACATAGACACAAGTGGCAGACATATTTGGGAACATTTAATGCCATGAACACACTGTTGGAGGCTGCCTGCTTGGCTCATTAGTGCCAAGACCTGGCCCCACCCAACAACCTATAGGCATAAGTACTGGGACACTGCAGGTAAAACAACTAACTGGGCAGGGACACAACCCCACCTATCAGCAGACAGGCTGCCTAAAAATGGCCTGAGCCCACAACCACTCCTTGACATGCCCCTAGGTATGGCCCTGGCCATGAGAGGACCAAAACCCAGGTCCAGCCACTGGTGGGCAGGCACCAGCACTTTGTGCCAGGAAACCTAAACAAGTCTCTAGACCAGGCTCACCCAACAGGTGGCAGGCACCAGAAGCAAAAAAACTATGATCTTCCAGCCTATAGAATGAGTTTGCCAACAGCAAGCCAGATCCTACCCTGGGGCCAGCTGGGCCCTGGCACTGCCTACTATCAGGTCAATGCAACCTTTGGGCCACCCTGGACCCCATACCCAACTGTGTCAGGAACCAGCTCCTGCCAGTGAATGATCTGAAATGAGCTCCAGAATCCCTGAGCCCTGTAGCCAGATTCCAGAAAACCAGTCTTCCTGCCAGTAGTCTAGAGCTAACCCTAGGAGTTGGTTTCACCTGCCAGTGGATGGGCAACAGACCTAGCATTTTCAGGATCCTGACTCTGCCCACCAGTAAGCCAGTGCTAGCCACCTCATGACCAGGTCCTAATAAATAGCAGCTAGCAGCAGCCACACAAGGTAGGACCTGGCAACTTACCAGACTAACAGCCAGTCAAGTCTACCAGACTGCCTACCTAGTCAGCTCACTATGCAACCCTCTTAGGGGGAACCCCTAGAGCAGATAGCCTGGGTGATGAGCAGAAGTACACTGCTGGGACACATAGGATGTTTCTCTAGAAGGCCACATCTCCAAGGTGGAGAAACACAACTAACCTATCACAAACATAAAAATACACATAGCAACGTAGACAAGATGAGGCAGCAGAGGAATATGTTCCAGATGAAGGAACAGGATAAAATCCCCAAAGAAAAACTAAGTGAAGAGGAGACAGGTAATTTACCTGAGAAAGAGTTCACAATAATGATTGTAAAGATGACTGAAGAATTTGAGAGGAGAATGGATGCACAGAGCAAGAAGTTAGAAGTTTTTAACAGAGTCAGGAAATAAAAAGAACCAGACAGAGATGAAGAATATAACAACTGAAATAAAAATACTAAGAGGAATCAAGGGTAGACTAAATGATACAGAAGAGCTGGAAGATCAGTGAGCTGGAAGGCAGAGAAACAGAAACCACTGCCACTGACCAGAAAAAAATAGAATGAAAAGAAATGAGGACACTATAACAGACTTCTTATAGCTGTCTTAAAGTTGGATTTAGAAAAGGCAGAGGAACCCGAGATCAAATTGCCAACATAATAGAAAAAGCAAGAGAGTTCCAGAAAAACATCTACTTCTGCTTCACTGACTATGCTAAAGCCTTAGACTGTGTGGATCAAAACAAACTGTGGAAAATTCAAGAGATGGGAATACAAGACCACCTTACCTGCCTCCTGAAAAATATGTATGCAGGTCAAGAAGCAACAGTTAGAACCAGACATGAAACAACGAACCAGTTCCAAATTGAGAAAGGAGTATGTCAAGGCTGTATATTGTCATCCTGCTTATTGAACTTCTATGCAGAGTACATCATGCAAAATGCTGGACTGGATGAAGCACAAGCTGGAATCAAGATTGCTGGGAGAAATATCAATAACCTCAGATATGCAGATGACACCACCCTTATGGCAGAAAGTGAAGAGGAACTAAAGAGCCTCTTGATAAAAGTGAAAAAGGAGAGTGAAAAAGGAGAGTGAAAAAGCTTGTTTAAAACTTAGCATTCAAAAAACTAAGATCATGGCATGTGATCCCATCACTTCATGGCAAATAGATGGGGAAAAAATGGAAACAGTGACAGACTTTATTTTCTTGAGCTTCAAAATTATTGCAGATGGTGACTGCAGCCATGATATTAAAAAAATGCTTGCTCCTTGGAAGAAGAGCTATGACCAACCTATACAGTGTATTAAAAAGCAGAGACATTACTTTGCTGGCAAAAGTATGTATAGTCAAAGCTATTGTTTTTCCAGTAGTCATGTATGGATGTAAGATTTGGAC
This sequence comes from Capricornis sumatraensis, assembly GCF_032405125.1. NCBI lineage: Eukaryota > Metazoa > Chordata > Mammalia > Artiodactyla > Bovidae > Capricornis > Capricornis sumatraensis. Next base: position 218,514,977 of record NC_091069.1, read on the forward strand.
CATAAAGAAGGCAGAGTGCTGAAGAATTGATGCTTTTGAACTGTGGTGTTGGAGAAGATTCTTGAGAGTCCCTTGGACTGCAAGGAGATCAAACCAGTCAATCCTAAAGGAAATCAGTCCTGAATATTCATTGGAAAGACTGATGCTGAAGCTGAAGGTCCAATACTTTGGCCACCTGATGTGAAGAAGTGACTCACTGGAAAAGACCCTGATGCTGGGAAAGATTGAGGGCAGGAGGAGAAGGGGACAACAGAGAATGAGATGGTTGTGTGGCATCACCGATTCAATGGACATGAGTTTGAACAAGCTCCAGGGGAGTGTGATGAACAGGGAAGACTAGCATGCTGTGGTCCTTGGGGTCACAAAGAGTGGGACATGACTGAGCAACTGAACTGAACTGATAAGAGACCACTAGGACTATAGCCAGCACTCTAATATTTGCGTTTTAGGGGTCCCAGAAACAGAAGACAGAGAGAAAGGACCTGAGAAAATATTGGAAGAGATAATAGCTGAAAACTTCCCTAATCTGGGAAAAGAAACAGTCACTGAAGTCCAAGAAGTACACAGTCCCATACAGGATGAACCCAAAGAGGAACACATCAAGACATTATAATCAAAATTGCAAAAATTCAAGTTAAAGAGAGAATACTAAAATCAGCAAAGGAAATGCAACAAATAACATATGACGAAACTCCTAGAAAGCCATCAACTGATTTTTCAGCAGAAATTCTGCAGGCCAGAAGGAAGTGGCATGATATATTTAAATTAATGAGAGGAAAAAACCTGTAATTGGGTATACTCTACCCAGCAAGCCCCTCATTTGGATTTTTTTGAGAAATCAAAAGTTTTACAGATAAGCAAAAGCTAAAAGAATACAGCACCACCAAACTAGTTTTACAACAAATGTTAAAGGGACTTCTCCAGACAAAAAAAAGGCTACAACTAGAAACAAGAAAATTACAAGACAAAAGATTTCACTAGTAAAGGCAAAGAGACTAAAGGTAGGAAATTATCCATAAACAAAACTAATATGGAGGGTAAAAGAAAAGTAGTGAAATCTGTATCCATAGTAAGCAGTTAAAGGATATACAAAGCAATCAGATGCAAAATATCAAAAACAGTAATCATGAGGGGAGGAGAGTACAAATACAAGACTTTTTTTTAATGTATCTGAAACTAAGATCAACATCATGCAAATCAAAAATCTACAGTAAATATACACACAAAGAAAAAGGAATTCAAACATAACACCAAAGACAGTCAAGTCACAAGATCGATAGTGACCAAGTCTCAAGAGAACACAAAAGGGGATAAAGATTTTAAGTCCAAAATAATTAACACAATAGCAACGAGAAATACATATTTAAATTACCTTAAATGTAAAATGCACTAAATGCTGGAACCAAAAGATTTAGATTGGCTGAATAGATACAAAAAAAAAAAAAAAAAATAAGTACAAATCTCTGGCCAGGCTCACCAAGAAAAGAGGATCAAATTAAGCCAAATAAGCAATGAAAGAAGAGAAATAACAACTGATACTGCAGAAATACAAAAAAAAGGAATAGCATGAACAATTATAAATCAAAAAATTGGGCAACCTAGGAAAAAAAATAGGTTTCTAGAAATGTACAAGCCACCAAAATTGAATGAAGAGGAAATAGATAATCCAAACAGAACAATCACTAGACATGAAATAGAATCTGTAGTAGAAAAGAAAAAAAAAAAAAATCTTCCTACATACAAAAGTCAGAACTGGATGACTTCACTGGAGAATTCCACCAAACATACAAAGAAGAATTATACCAATCCTTCTCAAACTCTTCCAAAAGACTGAAGAGGAAGGAACGCTCCCATAGTCATTCTATGAAGCCCCCATCATCCTGATACCAAAACAAAAGACACTACCGAAAAGGAAATTACAGGCCAATATTGTAATGTAATTACAATTGTAATACTGTAATTCACCAATATTGTTGATAAATATAGATGCAAGAATTCTCAACAAAATATTAGTAAACTAAATCCAACAATGCATAGAAAGAATTATACACCATAGGTGTATAATGGCATTTATCCCAGGGTCAAAAAGTGATTCAACATATGCAAAATTATGTGATACACCACATCAGCAAAAGAAAAGACAAAAGCCTCATAAAATCAAAGACAAAAGACACACAGTCATCTCAATAAAGGCAGAAAAAGTATTTGATAAAATTCAACATTCCATTCATGGCAAAAACTCTTGCCAAAGTGGGTATAGAGGGAACATATCTCAGCATAATAAAACCTATTTATGAAAAGCCCACAGTCAATGTAGTACTCAGTGAAAAGCTAAACATATTCCTGCTAAAATCTGGAACAAGATCAGGATGCCCACTCTCACCGCTTCTATTCAACATAGAATTGGAAGTCCTAGACACAGCAATCAGAGAAGACAAAGAAATAAAAGGTATCTGAGTTACAAGGGAAGTGGCAGAATTGTCATTATATGCAGATGACATGTCACCATATATAGAAAACTGTAAAGACCACACAAAAAACTACTAGAACTGATAAAGAAATTTGACAAGAAATTGTATTGGCAGAAACCAATACAATTCTGTAAAGCAATTATCCTTCAATTAAAACACACATTTTTTTTTTAAAGTAGTAAAATATTTTTAACAACAATAGCAAATTCATCAAGGTAGCAGGAAATAGACTAGCATAAAGAAATTTGTTGCATTTCTTTATGCTGACAATGAAATACCAGAAAGAGAAAGCAAAAAGAACAATCTCCTTTTAAAAAACTTAGGAATAAACCTGACCAAGGAGGTGACTTATATGTTGAGAACTATAAAACACTGATAAAGGAAACTGAAGATGATTCAAAATAAAAGGGAAGGATATCCCATGTTCTTGGATAAGACAAATTAATATAGTTAAAGCAGACATACTACCCAAAGCAATCTACAGACTTAGTGCAATCCCTATCAAATCACCCATGATATTTTTCACAGAACTAGGAGAAATAATCCTAAAATTTATATGGAACCACAAAGACCCAGAATTGCCAAATCAATTCTGAGGGAAAAAAAAAACAGCAAGGCTAGAGGCATAGCCCTCCTGGATTTCAGACAATACAACAATGGAATATATAGTAATCAAAACAGTGTGGTACTGATACAAAAACAGACACATGGATCAATGGAACAGAACAGAGAGCTCAGAAATAGACCCAACACAACTATGGTCAATTAATCTTCAACAAAGGAGGCAAGAATATACAATGGAGAAGAGACTCTTCAGCAAGTGGTGTTGGGAAAGCTGGACAGCAAGAGGTAAGTCAATGAAGTTAGAACACTCTCTCTCTCTCTCACACACACACACATAAACTCAAAATGGCTTAAAGATTCAAATATAAGACATGAAACCATAAAATTCTTTGAAAAGAACATCAGCAAAACGTTCTCTGACATACATGATAGTAATGTTTTCTTAGGTTAGTCTCCCAAGGCAAAAGAAAAAGGAAAAGAAAACAAACAAACCAACAAGTGGGACCTAATTAAACTTATAAGCTTTTGCCCAGCAAAGAATACCATAAACAAAATGAAAATACAACCTCTGGAATAGGAGAAAATATTTGCAAACGATGCAACCAACAAGGGGTTTATTTCCAAATTATAAAAGCAGCTCAAAAAGCTCAATATCAAAAAACAAACAACCCAATCAAAAAATGGGCAGTATTTCTAAACAGACATTTCTCCAAAGACATACAGATGGCCAATAGGCATGCAGAAAGATGCTCAATATTGCTACTTATTGATGCTTTTGAACTGTGGTGTTGGAGAAGACTCCTGAGAGTCCCTTGGACTGCAAGGAGATCCAACCAGTCCATTCTGAAGATCAGCCCTGGGATTTCTTTGGAGGGAATGATGCTGAAGCTGAAACTCCAATACCTTGGCCACCTCATGTGAAGAATTGACTCATTGGAAAAGACCCTGAGTGAACTCCGGGAGTTGGTGATGGATCAGGAGGCCTGGCGTGCTGAGATTCATGGGGTCCCAAAGAGTTGGACACGACCGAGTGACTGAACTGAACTGAACTGATTGCTACTTATTGGGCTTCTCTGGTGGCTCAGATGGTAAAGAATCTGCCTGCAGTTCAGGAGACATGAGTTCAATTTCTGGGTTGGGAAGATCCCCTGGAGGAGGGCATGGCAACCCACTCCAGTATTCTTGCCTGGAGAACTCCCATGGACGGAGGAGCCTGGCATGCTACACTCCATGAAGTCACAAAGAGTTGGACATGACTGAGAGACTAATTATTAGAGAAATGAATATCAATGGGATTATCACCTCACACCAGTCAGAATGGCCATCATCAAAAAATAACCAATGCTGGGGAGGGTTTGGAGAAAAAAGAACCTTCTTACATTGCTGGCAGAAATGTAAATTGGTGCAGCCACTATGAACAGCATGGAGGTTCTTTAAAAATAGAGTTGCCATATGATCTAGTAATTTCACTCCCGGGCACATATCTGGAAGCAACACTACTTACAATAGCTAAGACAAGGAAGCAACCTAAATGTAAACAGACAGATGAATGGATAAAGAATATGTGATATGGACTTCCCAGGTAGTCCAGTGGTTAAGAATCCACCTGCCAAGGCAGGGGACACAGGTTCAATCCCTAGTCCGGAAAGATCCCACAGGCTGCAAAGCAACTAAGCTCATGCTCCACAACAACTGAGGCAGAGCTCTAGAGCCTGTGAGCCACAACCACAGAAGCTTAAGTGCCTAGAGCCTATGGTCCACAACAAAAGAAGCCACCACAAGGAGAAGCTCACATACTGCAGTGAAGAGTAGCCCCCCCACCCTTCACTGCAACTAGAAAAAGCCCTCATGCAATGAAGACCCAGCATGGCCAATAAATAAATAAAAATTTATAAAGAAAATGTAGTAGCTGAGAGAGTAGCATTGAAACATATACATTACCATATGTACATTTATATAGCCAGTGGGAATTTGCTATATGATGCAGGGAGCTCAAATCGGGTGTTCTGTGACAACTTAGAGGGGTGGGATGGGATGGGAAGGAGGTTCAAGAGAGAAGGGACATATGTATACCTGTGGTTGATTCATGTTTTTGAATGGCAGAAACCAACACAATATTAGAAAGCAATTGTCCTCCAATAAAAAATAAATCAAAAGCAAAAAAATGTCATATACATATACACACAATGGAATAGTCATCAGCCATAAAAAGGAATGAAATAAAGCTATTTGCAGAAACATGTATAGATCTATAGATTAGTATACTAAGTGAAGCAAATCAAAGACAAATACCATATGATATCACTTATATGTGAAATCTAAAAAAACATGATACAAGTGAACTTATTTACAAAGCAGAAATAGACTCATACACATAAAAAAAAATTTACTATTACCAAAGGTTAAAGGGGCAGGTATGGGATAAATTAGGAGTTTGGGATTAGCAGACATACTGCTATATATAAAATAGATAAACAGCAAGGACATATTGTATAGCTCAGGGAACTAAAGTCAATATCTTAACACCTATAATCGAAAAGAATTTGAAAAGATCTGTGTTTTATATAGATATCAGTGCAGATCAGTCGCTCTGTCGTGTCCGACTCTTTGTGACCCCATGAATCGCAGCACGCCAGGCCCCCCGGTTCATCACCAACTCCCAGAGTTCACTCAGACTCGCGTCCATCAAGTCAGTGATGCCATCCAGCAATCTCATCCTCTGTCGTCCCCTTCTCCTCCTGCCCCCAGTCCCTCCCAGCATCAGAGTCTTTTCAAATGAGTCAACTCTTCCCATGATGTGGCCAAAGTACTGGAGTTTCCACTTTAGCATTATTCCTTCCAAAGAACACCCAGGGCTGATCTCCTTTAGAATGGACTGGGTGGATCTCCTTGCAGTCCAAGGGACTCTCAAGAGTCTTCTCCAACACCATAGTTCAAAAGCATCAATTCGTTGGCACTCAGCTTGCTTTATAGTCCAACTCTCACATCCATACATGACTACTGGAACAACCATAGCCTTGACTAGACTGACTTTGGTTGGCAAAGTAATGTCTCTGCTTTTCAATATGCTGTCTAGGTTGGTCATAACTTTTCTTCCAAGGAGTAAGCATCTTTTAATTTCATGGCTGCAGTCACCATCTGCAGTGATTTGGGAGCCTAAAAAATAAAGTCTGACACTGTTTCCACTGTTTCCCCATCTATTTCCCATGAAGTGATGGGACCAGATGCCATGATCTTCCTTTTCTGAATGTTGAGCTTTAAGCCAACTTTTCCACTCTCCTCTTTCACTTTCATCAAGAGGCTTTTAAGTATAACTAAATCACTTTGCTATACCTCTGAAATTAACACAACATTGTAAATCAACTAGACATCAATAAAAAGCCAAAAAAACTACTGCTTCAGATCACTCTTTGTACCTGTAAAGTATTATCTGAAGGGAACTTGGCAGCAGCTTCTTTAGCATCACAACTAAATTCTCAGTACTGCTGACAATGCCATCCTCCTAGCTCAGGTCTTGGGGGCAGACAGTGGAGACAGTAGAGCTATGGTGATTGCCGTAGAAATAGGGTTTAGGAGGGACCTGCTCCTAGTTCCATAGCTGGACTACCCGTGCTGTATACATCATTCAAATCAGAGTATTTGGAGCTAGATTAAAAGTGGTAAACCTTCCCAGAGCATCAGTCAATAAATATTTAAGATGAGAAAATCACTCACAGAACTTTTAAAATATGAGTTTTATATTAAAGTAAATATCCTCAATTAAAACAATAAAACCAACACTCAAGGAAATTTTTACTTGCATAGGGTCCCTGGTGAGGCTCCCAGGCCTATAGCATTCTTGTTTGGTTTCCTCTTCTATGATACTGGGGCATTGTACGTGGAGGAGTTTCTGAAGCACCAGCTCTCTCATTTTAGCATTGAAAACCAAGATTACAATGTCAGCTTTTGAGTTTAGTTATTACTGATCTTCAGACTTGTGCTTTATTCTTTATAATTCTCTGACTTTCAGGGTGTTAGAGCAGGAAAACAATGACTGTTACTTCTGTGGGGCTTGATTACCCAGGCCCAGCTGTGAGCCCTATAGCTGTTTGCCTCCCTTAGTTCTCTCTTCTGCCTGACTCAGCACTTCTTTTTCTCGCTAGTACTAGAGTATGGTAGCTGTTGCTTATGGAGCTGTTGTTTGCTTGTTAATTTTATTTACTAAGACTCCTTTACTATCCACTTGGTCTGTAACAAAGGAATTTTATCTGGGGGTAAATTATCCCTGATTTAATGTGGTCTTGATTATACCATCCATCATGTACTCTCACCCACCTTACCCTCTGGCATCTCTCACCTTCATTCTTGACCACAGGTCAAAAATTGTTAGCCAAACTGAATCACATCAGGAAATACATTTGCAGTACTTTCTTCTGCTGCTATAACAAGTTACTGGAAACTTAGTGGCTAAAAAAAAAAATTAAACTTGTACTCTTACAGTTTTAGATGCAAGAGTCCAAGATGGTCTGGTTCCATTGGATATTCTAGTTCAGTCCAGTTCAGTCGCTCAGTTGTGTCTGACTCTTTGCGAACCCATGAATCGCAGCATGCCAGGCCTCCCTGTCCATCACCAACTCCCGGAGTTCACTCAGACTCACGTCCATCGAATCAGTGATGCCATCCAGCCATCTCATCCTCTGTCATCCCCTTCTCCTCCTGCCCCCAATCCCTCCCAGCATCAGAGTCTTTTCCAATGAGTCAACTCTTCGCATGAGGTGGCCAGAGTACTGGAGTTTCAGCTTTAGCATCATTCCTTCCAAAGAAATCCCAGGGCTGATCTCTTTCAGAATAGATCTCCTTGCAGTCCAAGGGACTCTCAAGAGTCTTCTCCAACACCACAGGTCAAAAGCATCAATTCTTTGGCACTCAGCCCTCTTCACAGTCCAACTCTCACATCCATACATGACCACTGGAAAAACCATAGCCTTGACTAGACGGACCTTAGTCAGCAAAGTAATGTCTCTGCTTTTGAATATGCTATCTATGTTGGTCATAACTTTTCTTCCAAGGAGTAAGCGTCTTTTAATTTCATGGCTGCAGTCACCATCTGCAGTGATTTGGGAGACCAAAGAAATAAAGTCTGACACTGTTTCCATTGTTTCCCCATCTATTTCCCATGAAGTGATGGGACCGGATGCCATGATCTTCGTTTTCTGAATGTTGAGCTTTAAGCCAACTTTTTCGCTCTCCTCTTTCACTTTCATCAAAAGGCTTTTTAGTTTCTTTTCACTTTCTGCCATAAGGGTGGTGCCATCTGCATATCTGAAGTTACTGATACTTCTCCCAGAGGAGACTCTGTTTCCTCGGCTTTTTCAGCTTCTATACACAACTTCTATTCCATGGCCTGCAGCTCCCACCATTTTCAAAGCACAACTCGGTCTCTGTTTCCAGCATCACTCACTCTGACTCTGACTCTTTCTGCTTTCTTCATCTAAGAATCCTTGTGATTACATCATTGGGTCCACCTGTATAATCCTGACTGCTCTCCTCGCACAAGATCCTTAATTTACCCACTTCTGCAACATCCCTGTGGCCATGTAAAGTAACAAATTCACAGGTGAAAGACATTAGAATGTGAATATCTTTGTGAACGGGGTCATTTCTCCATATAATGCACCACCGTTTGGAAAAGTAATCCAGCCAAAGGTGGACGTGTGACCTCAACAGGAAAATTAAGGCCTTCCCAGGGATTCTTATTAGATTGCGAGGAAAAGTTATTTTTCTAGGGAGTGGCTAATCTTGCAAAAAATTACGTTGTGTGTGCAGGCTACTATCTTTATGGTTACATGGAGGAAGTTCATTGAGAGCAGGAGGGAAAGCACCCAAGTGACTAAGAACTGCCGCCAAGGACAGGGCAAAAAAAGGGCAGTGATGATAATATTTGAACACCTGTCCAGCTACACTTCAAATCAGACTCACCTAAATCCCAGGCTTAGGAACCAATAGGTTCTCTTTTTGCTTGAGCTACTTTTAACTGATTTTCTATACTAACACTTCCCCATATTTTTTCTTAAACTTTGAGAAGGAGAAGGATATGACAGCCAACTCTTGTCCTGATTTTTCTACTCCTTTGAAGGGGTATGATAACTACATTTGAATAAAAATGAGGTTGAAGCCGTCAAAATAAATCTTTATAAATATCATTAGGCTTTGTTTTCTTATGTCTATACCAAACTACAACAGAAATTAGAAGCTCATTATATTTTTAAAAATGAGTGTGACCATAACTGAATAAGTTATTGAAATAATAAATTTCTTGACATTTGGCTGCCTTTTTTTCATTTCCAAAAAGAAAGAAAAGAAAAATTCTCTTTCATAAGAAGCCTAATGTTATTAATTCTCTTGCCTAGAAGGAGGCAGGTGGATTGTGTTAGCAATTTTTGTGTGTTTCAAGCCTAGAAATCTTTGCTTTGAGAAGTTAGGTCTATTATGGAATCATCATGGGTTTTTCCTAAAAAGATGCAGTATAAGGAAGCTGATGTTTAAAGGAAGAAGAGTGGTCAAACATCCAAGGCAGGCTATAGAATGGTGGATTACATCAGCCACATTCCTTCAAGAGGTAGAGGCTCTTCCCTTGAATTTGGGCTGGCCTTATGGATTATCTCGGTGGACAGAACATGGAGGAACATGTATCTTGTCAGTTTCTGACCCAGCTCCTTTCAGGACTGTCAGCTTCTCATTACCCCTTCTTGGAAGCCTCCCTCTTTGGTTCCAGCTACCATGGAAGAAGCAAGGACTGGACCACTGGATCAGAGGCCATGCAGAGAGTCCCTGAAGGAAGAGAGAGGACCATCTTGGACTTTTGTGCTCCCAGCTGAAATTGACTGCATGAATGTTCCCATGGAGGGAAGATGAGATTTTCCCACTAAGGTCTGCCCAGACTGAAGAATCATGAGCAAATATCTGGTGGTATTTTAAGCTGTTAAATTTAGGGGTTACTTGTTATGCTGCAAAAGATGGCTGAAACAGGTAGTCTGCCTAAGATTGGGAATAAGGAATTGGTGGTGGGTAATATGGTGGCTGAGACTTGCATCTTGTTCTTACTCAGCCATGAACTTTCTTCAATGTATCCTAGAGGTAACAGAACCTCATATTCAAGGATGCTGCATGGTTATTGGGAAACTGAGCACTGAGTGCCAGGGATTAGGAGCCATGGAGGTTTCTGTGGCCAGATTTGGTACAGAGGGAGGAGGAATTAGATAGAGTGAATTTTCAGAAAAGTTCTTTAACAAGACATGTCCCCTCACCTTTTCTCTTGCTGTCTGTCTGGAATTTAAATGTACCAAGTGGAGCTCCTGTAGTCACCCAGGACCCTGAGACAATTTCATGAATGAAACTTGTGCCCTAAAAATGGCAGAACAGAAAACTGGAAGGCTCTAGAGAATTAGAAGACCCAGTGGAGACTCCACATTTGGATTTCTTACTTCCAGACTTTTCTCAGTTGATGAAGTAATTTTTATATGTCTTTCAGCCACTTTGCTGCTGCTGTTGCTAAGTCGCTTTGGTCGTGTCCAACTCCATGCGACCCCATAGACGGCAGCCCACAAGGCTCCCCCATCCCTGGGATTCTCCAGGCAAGAACACTGGAGTGGGTTGCCATTTCCTTCTCCAATGCAGGAAAGTGAAAAGTGAAAGGGAAGTTGCTCAGTCGTGTCCGACTCTTAGTGACCCCATGGACTGCAGCCTACCAGGCTCCTCTGTCCATGGGGTTTTCCAGGCAAGAGTACTGGAGTGGGGTGCCATCACCTTCAGCCACTTTAAGTCTCAATTAATGGGCAGCTGGAGGCTTTTCCTAACTGAAACATCCCACAGGATATCTGGGGTCATAATTCCCACAGACCTTAGTGAGTTATAGAATGAACCATATTGAATATGATTGAGGAAAGTAAAGAAATGTTATGTTCCCCTACTTTTTCCACAAAGGAGGTCATTTAGTACCAGGTCCCCTACTTTTTCCACAAAGGAGGTCATTTAGTACCAGGTCCCCTACTTTTTCCACAAAGGAGGTCATTTAGTACCAGCTCTTTGGAAAAGAGTAGCATAAGAACCTGTAAAGATGTTATAGCCAATTAGGTTTCTCCTACATAGATGCTGAGAGAAAAGTTTGGGATTTAAATGGAGTTTAGGTTGAATAAATTCTGGGTTTGAGTCCTAGCCCAGTGCCAACTGCTTGAACAGGTGATAGTAATCTCTTCAAACTTCAGTGTTCCTATATAAAAAATGGGGATAAGGCACTTCATTGAGATTTGGGGAATGATTTAATGAGATACCTTATAAAACACAAATTATACTTCCTGACAGAGCAGTCTTCAGTGGATGACAGTGTTCTAGACTGTGTGTAATGGAGAGAAAGGAAACTAATATAGACAGGAAAAAAGTAAGACTGGAAGGATATTAGTGTCATGCCTCAAGAGAAGAAGGCTGAAATATGATGAAAATGATTTTCAAAACTCTGCTTCCTGCAGATCTTCATTCTCCCATGGAGCAGAGCAAGGAGATTCCAGTTAGCAGCTTACTAAATTAGCTACTAAACCAAACATCCAGCTATATGCCCAAGATTTGAAAATAAAACAAAATCTCAAACCTGGGCAGTTGTAAAGAAAGCAAGTCAGTACTAGTAAAGAGTTCAGTCCCAGGACTTCCCTGGTGGCACAGTGGATGGAAATCCACCTGCCAGTGTGGGGAACACAGGTCCTGGAGGATTCCACATGCTGCCGAGCAACTAAACCTGCGAGCTGTGACTACTGAAGCCTGCAGGCTCTAGGGCATTCAAGCCACAACTACTGAGCCCACATGCTGCACCTCCTGAAGCCTGCACACCTACAGTGTGTGCTCCACAATAAGAGAAGCGCAATCAAAGGCCTGCACACCACAGTGGGGTATAATAACCCCTGCTCTTCAAACCTGGAGAAAGCCCTCAAGCACTACAATGAAGACCCAGTGCAACCATTAAAAAGAAAAAATCGGTTTCAGTTGTTCCTTCAGCAAATATCAACTGAGCACTTCCAGTGTTCCCAGCCCTGGGGATATAGTGGAGAGGAGAGACCAAGCACATGTCCTGGAGAAACTTCTATCTTGGCTGCAAAGGCAGGCAATATACCCATAGATTAGAGTACTACAGTCAGGCACTGAGGTGTACGTTGAGGAAACTCCAAGCAGGTGAAGAGATGGAGAGAGATAAGGTAGGAGGCATGCTTTCAAAACACAGGCTTTTATGGTCTAAAACAGTATTTACAAGAATTAAATTAAATACATAAGGCTAAAATTTCCTCTATTACTTTATCTTCAAATGATCACAGGTATTGTTTGAAGGAGAGGTCCTGATCAATCATTTTATTCTCTATGGCAAGATAACAAATCAGGTCCCAAATACTTATTCTAGCACTTACTGGGTGCCCTTGAACTAGTTACATGATCTCTCCAAGCCTTGGCTTTCTTAACTGTAATATGAGACCATAGTATTTACTTCACGAGGTTTGTGGAAAGATCAAATAAAAGATTAAGGTATGTGAACTGCTTGGCATATCCTCAAAGCTCAAGGAATAGTTGTTCCTTTCTCTTTTCTTGGGGTAGAGTTTATCCAAAAGAAAGTGATTCAAACTAAAGCCAGACAGATCATTTGTGGAAAGACAAGAATTCTTGATTGTTGGGGTGGCGACTTTGAAATTGAGCTTTTGATGGCACTTGTGGGTTTCTGAGATTTTGAAGGGACCAGCACTTTCATATCCTTTAATTAGAATAAACACAATGGGCTGGGCTCAGTCATGCCATCACATTCTTTCAAGCTCTGGGGTTCTAAACTTGGCTTACTTGGCTTCTGCCCTTACTTTGGCACTAATCAGAAGTCCCTAGATATAAGTTCACTGACTTTTGCAGGCCCATCTGCTTTATGACTATCTGGGAACTTGTTGTAAGAACAGATCCCCTGGTCTCAGGTCTAGATATTTTAATTCCATAGATTAGGGTGTGGGGTCTGGAAATCTCACTGAGTCACTTTGTATCGAATTTTGTTTTAGTCTATTCATTCACTTATAATGAAAATAGTTATTTCCTCCAAGTCCCCTGTGTAATCATTGCTTTACATCTGTCAAAGGAAAGCAATAAAAAGCCACAGTGATACTTTCTTAACATAACCTAACATTTTCCCTATAAAACTTTCTGCATTTGTGTTCATCTGTTTACTGTTTATCTAAAGACAGACTCCCAAGAACAAACTCACATTTTTTGCTGCCATCTTCAGTGAATACTTTTCTAGACCCTTTTATGAATATTAGCTTTGAAAATAACAAAACCTTATTACATTTAGCCAGACATTTAAAATTCATATTTAAGGACACTAGAAACATGAACTTTTAGTAATTACCATTGATACAATTGGATAAATAATGGGGAAAAAAGCTGAATCTCTACCTCATAGTGTTCACTGCTATAAATTTCAAATGAACCAGAAGTTTAAATGTAAAACAATAAAACCATACTATTACTTAAAAAACACAATAATAAATTTCTTTACAATATTTGAATAGGGAAGTTCTTTTCTATGATTCAAACTGCAGACTCCCTAAAAGATTAAAGTAAAAATCAAAAATTCTTCATGGAAAAACAATTCACCAGAAATATATGAAAACACAAAATAACAAACTAGGAAAGAGCTCTTCAGCTCATAGTACAAATGAGAACATCCCGAATATAGAGAGGACTCCTTTAAATGACAAATCATAACTGAATTTTTAAAAATATAGAAAGAGACATGTAAATGGTCCCTAAAACTTATGAAGAGATGTTCAAAAATCCTCATAATCAAACAAATGCAAGTTAAAACTGTATGAAGATACCATTTGTCACCTATCGGATTGATAAAAATCTTAAGTTTGCCTTCAGGCACATGCATATGTTGCTAGTGGGAATGTAAATTGGTACAACTCCTTGGAGAATAACTCAACACTAACAATCAAAATTACAACTGCATTTACCCTTTGACTTGGCAAGCCCACCTTTGGGTATTTGTCTTAATAGACATTTTTTCCCCTGTGCAAGATGATATGTTTGAAGTTTTCAGTTCCACCACTGTGTGTTGAAACAGGTCAAACATCCAACAAGGGAGGATAGTTAAACATCTCATGTACGTTCAAACAATGGAATACTATGCCGCGATAAACATGCGATGCCATTCACAGAAGTGGAAATCCTCCAAGATATGTGGTTCCACAAAGACAGCAAGGCCCAGAACAGTGTGTCTAGGCTCACTTTTCTGTAGCAAAGGGGGAAAAAAAAAGGACACATCCCTATTACCTTGTATTTGAATGAAAAATCTTTGGAATAAATGAGAAACTAATGAAATGATTGAGGAAGTGGGAGCAAACTGGATTCAGGCATGGGTGGCTTTTTCATTTGTTTGTTTGTTTTGCAATCACCATGTGACTAATAGTTTATGGCCTTGCTGTGTAGCTTGTGGGACCTTATTTCCCCAATCAGGGATCGAACTTGGGCCAATGACAGTGAAAGCCCAAGTCTTCAGTTTTTAAATTTGGTTCTAATGATGGAATAGACTTTTCATTGTAATCCTTTTTATACAATTTTTTTTTATGAACAGATGACTGTATTACCTATCTAAAAAATAAAATAAAATTTTAAAGCCTCTATGAAAAAGAAAGAATTTCATGTGGATAATTAGTGTTTTAAATAAAAATAACAGTTTGCTCAAACTGAAGTGAGGAAACTACAGACTGTCCAACACCAAACACAAGAGGAAAACTTGCCAAACAAATTGTGTAATAAACAGGAAACTTCAGCTATATTTTTCCAAAGTGAGAGTGGACCAGATATGAAGCATGAGTGCTGCAAGATTTTCTTTCCTGAGAGAGAGACAAATTCGTTCAGTGAAATGTTATTACAAAGAGACTCAAAACCACAAAGAGTTGTTACTAGTTCTCACCTGTGTACTTTGGCTGCAAGTAACAAAAAACCTTCTCATAGTCCCGTAACCAGGAGGAAGCAGGCCTCTGACATTGCTTCAGAGACTCAATAAAGATGCAAAATTGCTTCCAAAGCCCCAGACATGAACAGATAAAAACATAAGCCCCTTCAAGGGGGATAAAAAGGAGGCAATGCGTGCCAGCCATTGTTTTTACAAGGAAAAAAAAAAAAAAAACAACTTTGCCTAAATACCCTGACATAGTTCTTTCTTGCCTTGTTGGCTTAACTGTGTCACACAGCCATTCCTAAATGTAAGGGGGTCGGGGTGGAAAAGTAGGTATTTAGTTTGCTAGCTTCCATGGCAGGAGCAGAAATGGTGAAGAGCAATGACATTGAGGGCTGGCTTACCTAACAAATAACATCCAATTAACTGCGAAGGACAGGCCACCTGGTTGTCACTACGTTGTGTCCGACTCTCTGTGACCCCTTGGATTGTAGCCCACTAGGCTCCTCTGTCCATAGGATTTCCCAGGCAAGAATACTGGAGTGGGTAGCCCTTCCCTTCTCTAGGGGATCTTCCTGACCCAGATATCGAACCTGCATTCCTACATTGGCAGGCAGATTCTTTACCACTGAGCCATCAGGGAAGCTCATATTAAAAGAGGTGAAACAAAAGATTTCTTTGAATTTCCTGGACTTTTCTACCCTTTGGGAATTGCCTAGCTGTCTGTACCTCTGTAAAATGTAGTGCTCCTCATGCTGCATGCATGCTATCCTTTCAGTCATGTCTGACTCTTTGTGATCCCATGGACTGTAGCCCACCAGGCTCCTCTGTCCGTGGCATTCTCCAGGCAAGAATACTGGAGTGGGTTGCCATTCCCTTCAGTGCCCCTTACAGGAATAGTATTCAACCCCCATGGTCATATTGTGTGTGTTAGTCGCTCAGTTGTGCCCAACTCTTTGCAACCCCATGGACTGCAATCCACCAGGTTCCTTTGTCCATGAGATTTTCCAGGCAAGGATACTGGAGTGGGTTGCCATTTCCTTCTCCAGGGGATCTTCCCAACCCAGGGATCGAACCCGGGTCTCCTGCACTGCAGGCAGATTCTTTACCGACTGAGCTACAAGGGAAGCTGGCCTTTTGGCTAAGATCAAGTGTAGTATGCTCATATTAGTTACTATTATATTGTAAACTTTGAAAACGGTTATGAGTAAGCTCTTTACAAACCTTAGAAAATCTCTTCACTGAATGCTCTAATGGTCAAATGACACATTCTTTAAGAAATCTCCTGGGACTTCCCTGATCCAGGGGCTGAGACTCTGCACTCCCAATGCATGAGGGCCCTGTCCAATCCTGAGCCAGGGAACTAGATCCCATATGCTGCAACTAAAGATCCCACATGCCACAACTAAGACCCACTGCAGTCAAATAAATAAATATTAAAAGAAAAGAAATCTCCTAACAAGCCTCTCTGGCTTGGGTTACTTAGACTATTTCAGCACATTTGGTAGTTTGTAAGGCAGTTCTGATCACTTGACAATTAAAGATTTTCATATGACCTTTCAGTCCTATCACAATTAGTAAGCCAAGTCTTGTAAAGTGGAAGAGAATACTTTTAATTGGGAAACACAATTTTAATAAGGTGTCTATCTGCCATTACACCCAGAACATGCCCTTATCTCTAACTGATTTATAATGCACTAAAGTGAAAGTGAAATTTGCTCAGTTGTGTCCAACCCTTTGCAACCTCATGGACAGCCTCTCCCTTCTCCAGGGGATCTTCTCAACCCAGGGATCGAACCCAGGTCTCCTGCATTGCCAGCGGATTCTTTACCACTGAGCCACAAAGGAAGCCCATAATGCATTAAAGCACAATATAAACATTTCCTCTATTAAAATTCTATGTTGATCACTCTTTGATGATCAGCTTTTTCAAGAAACATACAACATTTAACATTGCACAATCATTCAGCAAATTGAAATTTATAGTAATCTGGTGCAGGTGGCATTTTAATGTCATGATTACCATGATGGAATTTTGGGTTTGATGGTTTCTTGCAACACTTCCTTCCAGTTCCAGCTAATGTTCTGTGATTCTATGGTTTTTCATTTTTGAATATGACCTGTGATTTATTGAAATTTAGTTTGTTGGATTTCATTTAATCTTAAATTCAGGTCTATAAGACCCATTTTTGGAGTAATAAGGTGTCCGGCCCCAATATTTACCTGATTTCTGACTCCTGATCTCCCTACTAGAAGGGACAGCTTTCTCATGTCATCTTTAGAAAGTTGTTTAAATGTTGATTCCCTTGGAAGAGTTAATACCTAACGTTAACGAGAAAAAGCCTTGGTCCTCCTGGTAATGGCGTGGGGGTGAAATTCAAGAAGAGAGATATCAAAAAGGTAGAAAGAAGCCTTGATGGGGCATTCTTCATTCATTTAAACACACACTTCTTAAGGGAAGGACAATTATCTGCTTAGAATTTACAAAGTCTGTCTATTCACTTACTCACTTAAAATACTTATCGAGCAACTGTTACATAACAGACAATAGTGTAGAAAGAAAGGTTAGTACTGAGGATTAGACCATAGAGGGCTCAGGCAAATGGTTTTACAATGTTTTTGAAAGTGAAAGAAGCTGATACTTTAATAACATTTGCACAGATATCCCATACCTAAAGCAGACAATGTCTGGCGAGCATGTGTGGTAGACTCACGCCCTTTATTCCACCTGCTATCCTCACTCTCTGAAGTCTTTCCAGGGTGTACCTGGCACATTTTTTCTAGAGGGACTGAGATAAGCACCCGCACTAAGTGGTCTCCCTTCTGAAAGTCTGCCGCTTCCAGCTTGACTGTTTCACATCAAGGCACCTGCTGTCCACTTAGTGCCCTGATCATAGACGTTGACAGTCAGCCTCAGGATTCTTGCAGCGGCTGTGATGTTCCCAGGGGAGGATGGGGAGAGGGTGGAGCCATCCTATCTCACACCAGGGTGGCAAACTGAAGCGTTTACAGCAGCACATTCAGACAGCATTTAAATGAAGGGACACAGTGGGGACCGAGGTGAACTGCGCAGCACATGCTCCATCCAAAGGGCGCATCAGCTCAGGTTCATGGCTCCCAGATGCTCACACGTTCCAGAGAAGCCAGAAATTTATGTTCTTATCCTAATAACTAACTCAACTCTGTAGCATTTTGGGAGTCAAACCAAATAAGTCTGTGGGCTGGCTGACAGTTTGAAATTTCACACTGAAACCTTTCTCATTTTCAACTTCCCCAAGTACCTTACTCACTGACCAAGATTATGTGGGTTTTTTAAAATGTTTGTTTCATATGACTTGTCTCATAGATCAATATGCATGTTGCACAGTATCATAAAGCAATTATCCTCGAAAATAAATACATTAAAAAAAATAAAAATATGCATGCTGCATCATAGAAGAGGTATACCCAGTTGCTCAGTCGTGTCCAACTCTTTGTGATCCCATGGACTGTAGCCCTCCAGGCTACTCCATCCATGGCATTTTCCCTGCAAGGTTACTGGAATGGGTATCCATTTCCTCCTCCATCATAGAAGAGGAGTGAGTGATAAATAATAAAGGGATCCAAACATAAACACCATCTTATAAGATGCACTAGTAATAGTTACAATAGTACAATTAAATAGTGTGTACTGTTATAGTCATTAAAATGTTGAAATCCAGTCACTTACTATATAACCTCTGGTAAGCTATTTAACTTCTTTGTTTCAATTTCCTTGTGTGTAAAATGGGGATATATAAGTATCCACCTTGAAAGGTTGTTGAAGCCTAAATGAGATAATGTATGTAAAATATCATGAAGAATTCATGGTACGTGCTGTTGAGGTTATGAGCAGGACTCAGAACAGCACCTCTCTTCACTGCCCAAGTTCTGAGCTAGTTAAAATATAATAAAGTTAATCCATGAAGAACTAAGATATCAGCATTAACAAAGATGAGGGCTAAGTTGCTAGGCACAACTTGGTTGGACCAACAAAATGGGCTTGCTAACTTCCTCCCATTCTTGACCTTGGAAGAATCTATCTGAGGGAAATTTTATTTCATAGGAGCAGGGGTACTAACTCTGAACAAAAGACAGAACCCAGGGTACTAACTGTCCCTGGTTCAGTGCAGAGGAAAGACAATAGGCTTAGTGTCTTTGTTCCTTCCCACTTTTGACATGTTAGCTCCATCTAACTGAGAAATGTTGACCAATGGCTATTATGATAGCCACCGATAGCTCTCCACCTCCAAGAAGAGTTCAGAGAGTGAGACAGAAAGTTAGGGGTACTGAGGGGAAATCCTGCTCAAGGAGTGGGGAAGAAGCATTTTCCTAAGATTTACTAACTGTTCCATAAGTGGTACCTATTATTATTGATACATGAAACACTGACAATTTTTAGTTTGATAGCTTTTCTATTAATTGCAAGATGAACTCTGCCAAAATGTACTTATTGTGTCCCCAAACTGGAATCTGGCAAACTGTATTCTGTATGATGCTAACAGAGAGCTGAGAAAGCTGGATTCCAAACTCAAGTAATTTTGGAAAAACATAGATTAAAGGACAAAATAGGTTTCTCCACCACAGAACAACTTAGTCTTTTCTATGCTAATGTGCTTTTGACATGCTGATAAATGTATGTAATGAAACCCTCTATTTCAAACTTATTTTGTGCTGGTGCATTTCTCTCCTAGCATATTTATTAGCATTTTAGGAACAATGTTCTGTGGTTGACAGTTAGGGAAAGGCTAATTTAGACTAATTTTGAATCAATCGATTTATCTAAATACTCAGGGAAAACAACATTAACCATTGTATATTGTGTATGTCAACTTACCACGGTCTTAGACCAAACATAATGAACAAATGGAAAGCAAAGAAAAATATATTTTATAACAAACTCCTGCCTTAAAACTATTGCTTTGTGTTTTTTGACCCAGAAAGGCAAATAAAAGTGGTTAAGCTAATTCTTTGTTGTGGTTTAGTCACTAGGTTGTGTCCAACTCTTTTGTGACCCGATGGACTATAGCCTGCCAGGCTCTTCTGTCCATGGGATTCTCCAGGCAAGAATACTGGAGTGGGTTGCCATTTCCTTCTCCAGGGGGTCTTCCGAACCCAGGGATCACCCCCATGTCTCCTGTATTGGCAGGCGGATTCTTTACCACTGAACCACCAGGGAAGTCCAATTCTCTCTTAGGCAATGGTTTATTCTGTTGTTCACTTTGGCTTGCCAATGGCCTTTGTCATTGCCAAACAGACCCTCCTTCCTGAAAGTGGTATGGTTTCTGCATATGGGCCACAATATACACTATTGGGAAGGAGGAAGGAATTGAATAGTAGGGCCCATAAAACTTAGGTTTCTGGGAACTCTGCTCAATGTTAGGTGGCAATCTGGATGGTACATGTAATGTATGACCAAGTCCCTTTGCTGTCCTCCTGAAACTATCACAACATTGTTAATGAGCTATACTCTGATATAAACTTTTTTAAATTTAGGTGTCTGATAAGAGCAAAATATTCTTAGAACACCAATTTTAACCTGGAAGTCTGTTGCTTTCTGAAGTTTTCTTTATAATATTAAAAAAATTGGAAGCCATGTGCTTCTCTTTCCTTTATCATTCTAGTTCCCAAATGTTACATTAAAATTTGTCTAAATATTAAATTCTGAGTATGTCTGATTTCATTCAACTAATTTATTCCAGTTTGGACTTGGCAGGTATAGGGGTCTAGCCAGTTTCTCAACTATGGACAATGGTTCTTGTAGTTTATTTGTATGACACTGTTTTAGCTGAAATGTTCTCATTAATTAAAAAAAACACAACAGAGCAGCAGATACTTATAGAGTGTGTGCCAAACACATTATTTCATTTTATCTCAACAAATATCTTCTGAAATAGGTACAAAAATTATTTTGCCCATTTCAAAGATGGGGACTGGGGCTTATAGAGAGCTGAATAGTTCCTGAGGTCACACAGTCTTTATAATATGAGTGGTGGCTTGATGGGAACTCAGGTTGTCTGGACCATACTCTACCCTTAATCACCATGTCCCGTTTAAGAGTACTTGGAGATACACTTCCTAAAGCCCATCGGGGCTTCAGGGTCTTTGCAGAGTTATAAATTTATGTGAATCCAAACTTACTTTGTTTACTGTTCACATGGATGAGTCTGTATTTGGTAACTCCCAGGGCTCTCTCAATAATTGAGAAGCCACAATGTTCAAACTGTCCTGGGAGGGAAAGATTAATAGGAACAAAGAGTTAGCCAATGATGCCTAATTAGGCCAGCATGAGGAGCTGAGTAAGAAATGAAAAAGACAAGTTAAGTTACAGATGGGATGCGGCCAGGATGAAAGGGC
Organism: Capricornis sumatraensis; assembly: GCF_032405125.1. Lineage (NCBI taxonomy): Eukaryota > Metazoa > Chordata > Mammalia > Artiodactyla > Bovidae > Capricornis > Capricornis sumatraensis. The sequence goes on from NC_091069.1 coordinate 218,536,346, forward strand.
AGATTGTGTTCCCAAAGCTGAAGTAGAAATGGATGGAAAGCACAGCAAAAATTCATGCCCCTTAGGAACTCTGAGGACACTTTACTCTGACACTTTACATGAGGCCATTGTGAAATAATAGCAGTCAAAATGCTAAGGCCTCAGATACCTGAACACTGCTTTCAAAATATTGCCACAAACTATGATTTATTGTACATGGGCATTTTTGAAGATATGACAAAATTTATGCTTTATCTGATTTGAATTCTGAAAGGGCACATGATCACAAATGAGGATAAATTACCTCTCCACAGGCAGAAATATTCTCATTTTCATTTAGATATGTTGGAGTTTGTGTTTTTTCCTTCTTTCTGTTGTTACAGCTTGAGCAATGTTCTATCATGTGAAACAGAATTGGCTCTGTGCAATCATCTGGAAGAATATTAAAGCCACATTTCAGCCTGGTATGGCATGTTGCTTACTTTGAGGGTGGGGGTGAGGGGAATTGTAGTTCATGGTTTTAATAATCAAATACTCAGATATGAATATCAAATCTGATCTAGAAAGAACATCAAATTATGCTCTCCTATTCTCCTTTCCCCCTTTCCATCCCTTTCCATTGAGCTTAAAGATTTTCAAGTAACTTTTTCCTGAGTTTTTACCAAAGTTTCAATATAAAATGCTAACACACCTGAAAGAGAGTCCTTCACTCCACAGGACAGTCACATGGAGTATCTAACTACATATCAAGTATCTATCACATGAAGGAGGGCCATAGCAAGGGCTTTAATGGAGAAATGAAATGTGATGAAATCGGTAGGTAAAGTTTGCATCAGCCTGAGGGTATCAGAGAAGATATCACAGAGAAAGAGACATCTGAGCTTGGGTTAAACAGTAAGCAAGAATGTGACTAGTAGAAAAAATATTAGGTAAGAATTTCAAGCTTCCAAGTAGCTTAAATCAAAAAGGAGTGATGGGATTTGCATGTAAAGGTTTTATTCCCAGCTAAAGGCACACAATTCTAATTGAAGAAAAAAGATGCAGATGCATTTGTTTCAGACAGTCTGCAGTCAACTAGTTTTCAACCCTTGGGTTAAAGATCAAAAGGTATAAGCCCACAGTCAACAAACCTTTCTATCACTCACTGCTTTTTTTTTTTTTTTTACCTTTTTCTTAAAAGATGAGCAAATAATTAGATACCTGATGAATCTTAACAAAAGAAGATAAAGGCTAAAACACACACACACAAATAGACAACTCGAGGAAGCCAAAACTATGTATAAATGTGAGAACATAGAAAGGAAAATTACTATTAATATCCTTAGAGATAAGAGAGGATATTATGTCCTTGAAATGTGAGTAAGATGCTATTATTAAAGGAACATTGAAAAAAAACAAAATCTCAGAAATATTTGCAGCCAGCTAAGCCAACTGTGCTCTTTTCCTTTTGGGGGCCCAGTACGCAATGGCCTCAAACAGCAGCCTCCTCAGTGGTGTATGCAGCCTATTGCCTGTATCGGTTTCCTTATGGGACCTTGGCAACAAGCCTTTCCAGTGGACATTCATGTCTGATTGCATGCTGTCCCAAATCTAGGCTCCAGACAAGTTTGTGTGGTGTCTTTGGAAAGCCCTAGGGTACAGTGGCCACGGTCCATATTGGCTAAGTCATCATGTCCAACTGTACCAAGCTGCAGAACAAGGAGCATGTGATCGAGGACCTCTGCAAGGCCAAGTTCAAGTTTCCTGGCCACCAGAAGATCCACAGCTCCAAGAAGTGGGGATTTACTAAGTTTAATGTGAATGAATTTGAAAATATGATGGCAGAAAAGCAGTTCATCTCAGATGGCTCTGGTGCCAAATAAATCCTTAATCGTGACCCCTGCACAAATGGTGGGCCCTGCAACTCATGGGAGCCTTGGCTCTGTCCCCTCCTTACTCACGTCCACCAGTAAATCCTACTTTCCTGTCAAAAACAAACAAAACTCAGAAACAAAAAATAGTGATAACAGACATAAGAAAAGTACAAAATTAATGTTATAAAGTAGAGAAAGGCAGACTATTAATTTGTTAGGGCTGCCATAACAAAGTATCACAGACTGGGTGTCTTAAACAACAGAAATTTATTTTCTTAGTTCTAAAGGCTAGAAGTTGAAGATTGAAGTATAAGCAGATTTGGTTTCTTCCGAGGCTTCTCTCTTCAACTTGTTAGTGGCCACCTTCATGTTCACATGGCCTCCTCCCTCTGTGTGTGTGTGTATTCTATCTTTCTCTTTTTATAAGGGCACCAGCGATACTGGATTAGGTCCCACCCTAATGACCTCATTTTAAATTGATTATTTCTGTAAAGATCTTATCTTCAAATATAGTCACATTTTGAAGTACTGGCAGATGGGACTTTAACTTACGAATGTGGGGGAACACAATTCAGCCCGTTACATAGACCAAAAAGACTCAGAAACGGAAAACTGGAAAGAAGAGTAAAGAACAGTGGAGGATGGGTCAAGAAAATCCAACACCTGAAAAATATGAACTCTGGAATAAAGGAGCAGAGGAAAAGCAGAGAAGAATGAAGTCTTTAATTAAAAAAAAAATTAAGACAATTTCTCAGAATTATAATACTCAAGTTTCAAGATTAAAAGTTTCTAGGAATATGCAAGAAAATAGATGAAGACAGATCCACAGCAAGGCAATTATCTAAAAAATTAAAAATATGGGGACAGAGGGAATATCCTATAGAAATCTAGAGGGAAAAAGACAGCTTGTATACAAAAGGGTAGGAATCGGAACCTACCCTTTGATAATTTCAGAATTATCAAAACCAACATTGAGAGAGAGCATAGCAATGTCTTCAAAAATTTAGAGAAAAAATTATTTCTGAGTATGAATTCTACATTAGACAAATAAGTCAAATGAGGGCAGAATGAAAGCATCACCGATAAGAAACATCTCAAAATTTTATCTTTTAAGTACTGTTTCTCAGAGCTTCACCAAAATTAGAAAGTAAACAAAGAAAGATACAGATAGAATAGTGGTTCTCATTCACAGCTGCCCACTGGAGTCAACCAGGATGCTTTAAGAAATAGTGACAAGGCGGGGGCCTATCTCCAAAAGTTCTGAAGCAATTGGTCTGGATGAGGCCTGGGCCTTTTATATTTCCCCAGATGATTTTTATGTACATCCAAGGTGGATATGGGAGAAAGAAGAGACAGGAAGGGAAATCCCCATGTTAAAAGAGAAGGGATTCTGGAACAAAAGTTCACTAAGAAAAGAGTGCAACCTATTGGAACACCCTTCAAGGGTTTTCAAGGAGAAATTCCTTCAAATAGATGAAATAGAAACAATATCTACAGCAAGGCATAGGAAGCAAATTTGGACAACTGATATAAAGTTTTGGTGTAGAGTTAGTGATAGGAATATAGGAAACAAAAGAAATTTCAAAAAATAAGAAACTAATTCCATGGATGCAAAAACTATGCAAGAAGGAAATGTTATCAGAGCTTACTACATGATTCAGCTGTGAAAAGAGTTTATATAAACACTGAATATCAGGGAGAAAGGAAAAGAAAGTGCACAGGTGTGCAATGGTGAGTTGGTTGTGAAAGAGTGGCTTTTCTTTTCCTATAGTGGGAGAATAAGACATAATGGTTAGAAACAAAACATCAAAAAGTAACAGTGCAAGTGTGCTGTTTAGAAAGCTAAACATTTTGGAAATGGTTCCTTCTGGAGAGTGGGGAATAAGTTGGGAAGCTAGAGGATTGCTGTTTTTCATAAAAAGGTTTTTTTTAAAACTATTTGACTTCTTAAACTATGGACATTTTTGACTTTAATATACGTTTTAAAGTTTGTCATACTGAGGGATGACAAAGGAAAACATGAGAACAGAGAAAAGCTAGATCATGTCTTGATCTAAACCTTGACATCAGGGAGATCAATCAGAGTTTTCTACAGAACACTTTGAGTAGAGACCAATATTAAAGGCTTAAGTTAGGATGAAAAAAAGCTGCAACTTTTTTCAGGGATTAGAACTGTTGTGGATTTCCTTTAAGGTCAGAGGATTTTTATCAGAGAGTAGAGCCATCTAACAGAGAAGGCGATGGCACCCCACTCCAGTACTCTTGCCTGGAAAATCCCATGGACGGAGGAGCCTGGTTGGCTTCAGTCCACGGGGTTGCGAAGAGTCAGACACGACTGAGCGACTTCACTTTCACTTTTTACTTTCGTGCATTGGAGAAGGAAATGGCAACCCACTCCAGTGTTCTTGCCTGGAGAATCCCAGGGACGGGGGAGCCTGGTGGGCTGCCGTCTATGGGATCACACAGAGTCGGACACGACTGAAGTGGCTTAGCAGCAGCAGCAGCAACAGAGCCATCTAAGGGGGCTTCCCTGATGGCTCAGCAGGTAAAGAATCTACCTGCAGTGCAGGAAATGAGGGTTTGATCCCTAGGTCAGGAAGATCCCCTGGCAGAGGAAATGGCAACCCACTTCAGTATTCCTGCCTAGGAAATGCCATGGAGAGAAAAGCCTGGAGGGCTACAATCTAAAGAGTCTCAAAGAGTCAGATATGACTGAATGATTGGGTATGCAAAGCCATCTAAAGAGACCACACAATCCTATATTTAATTACCTAATGACTAATTAAATGAACTTTGATTTACCATCTGCACTACCCTGGATGTTAGATATAATAGGAGCAATGGTTAATTCCCCTTTGGGCATCAATTTAGTCTCCTCAAAGTACTTGGTTATTAGTCTGTTGCTGCTGCTGCTAAGCCGCTTCAGTCGTGTCCAACTTTGTGTGACCCCAGAGACGGCAGCCCACCAGGCTCCCCCGTCCCTGGGATTCTCCAGGCAAGAACACTGGAGCGGGTTGCCATTTCCTTCTCCAATCCATGAAAGTGAAAAGTGAAAATGAAGTCACTCAGTCGTGTCTGACTCTTAGCAACCCCATGGACTGCAGCCAATCAGCCCCTCCATCCATGGGATTTTCCAGGCAAGAGTACTGGAGTAGGGTGCCATTGCCTTAGTCTGTAGTGGGCTTTAAAAAAATCTCATTAACAGGGAACACAACTTTTTAGGGAAGAATTTGCCTTTGTTTAGGAAAAGTCTTGATCATCCCCCAACACATAATTGAATAGCAAAAGATCTGGCAATATAGTATGTGGCCCAACTGCTTTGCATAAGAATAGGAGTTTGCAGCGAGTAGAGTAGAGGGGTGGACCAACAAAGGTCCATCTAGTCAAAGCTATGGTTTTTCCAGTAGTCATGTACAGATGTGAGAGCTGGAATATAAAGAAAGCTGAGTGCCGAAGAATTGATGCTTTTGAACCGTGGTGTTGGAGAAGACTCTTGAGAGTCCCTTGGACTGCAAGGAGATCCAACCAGTCCACCCTAAAGGAGACCAGTCTTGGGTGTTTATTGGAAGGACTGATGTTGAAGCTGAAACTCCAATACTTTGGCCATCTGATGTGAAGAGTTGACTCATTTGAAAAGACCCTGATACTGGGAAGATTGAAGGTGGGAGGAAAAGAGGGTAACAGAAGGATGAGAAGGTTGGATGACATCACTGACTCAAAGGACAAAACTCTTGGAGTTGGTGATGGACAGGGAGGCCTGTTGTGCTGCATTCCTTGGGGTCGCAAAGAGTTGGACACGACTGAACGACTGAACTGAACTAAACAGAGCAGGTGGAGGTTGGAGGAAACAGCTGAGTAACAGGGCAAAGGATTCTGAAGTATTAAGTCAGGAACATCAATGTTCCATTTAAGGGTCTCTGTTTAAATGATGTACATTTTAACCTATATTCCTAAAGACTTCTGTAAAGTATGCCACACATTTAAAGCCCTTATGAAAGTGAGGCTTTTATCTTATTTTGGAGAAGTTTATTTGATTTGAAACAGTCAAAATAAAGACACACTCCCTGAGCAGACAGAAAAAAAGAAAAAGCAATCAGCAGAACAGAACTTGGTGACTGAAGATACTTATGAGTCACAAGACAAAAATGGGGATTAAAGTCAATTTTCTTCACATCTCAAGTGACAGCAAAATCTTAGCTGCTATTTGTGTTTCAACTCAATTATACCAGTTATCATAATCCACTTTAGATTATGGATGATTGTAGGTGATGTGTGTAGTTCCATCAAAATCCTGGCTATGGAGTGGGGATGGAGTCAGTTCAAAGGAGAGGGGTTCTAGGCAGAGCCCCTAGACTAGCAATGAGTTTCTGTGACAGTGATTTTCCTTAACCCAGCAGTAATTGTTTACATCACTTGTTAGTCATTGTCTATTGTATTGTTATTTGAGAGATCTTGGGTTGACTGGCTGTGGTAATACATCATAAACTTCTTGTGAGGATATTATATTTCTTTGTACTCCTTTTGCACTAAACCCAAGTTTACAAATGAGATCAAGGAATAGGTTTTATGAAAGCAGAAACTGTGCCTGTTCTGTTTACCGGTGTATCCCAGGATAGTGCCTCGCCTACTAAAGAAGCAAAATACAAGTATTTGTTGAATTAATTTAAAAAAATAGCTACCCAATAGATAGTTTGTTGAATAATGCATTTTTATGAGTTAGAACTGAAGAAATGTGGTGATTGGTGGCTGATGAAAAATAAGACAGAAAAATACAGAATGTGTTGATCTGTATAATCTGTTATCATGTCTCTCTTCTTTTCTCAGTGTTCACTAACCTCAGTTGCTACAGAATGGAATCATGATTACCTTAACTCTGTGTTTGGTGATTTTCCAACTAATTCACAAATGAATTTCAATATTTGCCAACAAATTGAACTGGTTTCACAAAAACAAAATCTCATGGCCAACAAATTGAACTGAACCCACTAAAACATAATCTCATTTTTCATATTATTTGACTTCTTTCCCTTGCACTCTTAAGCAGAGCAAAAATGCATAGGAAAGTATGGTTGGAGTTTAATGGTTGGAAGCTACTCCTAAATATTTTGGAGAAAGGTAGCTATAAAGGCTGTTCTTGCTTGTTGCCCTTCATTCTCTAGAGCTTCAGAATCACAACCTTCCTGCACTGAGCTGAAAGCTATGACTGGGTTTCAGTAGTTAAATATCTTCCTGTTTTGGTGCAATATCAATTTTCTATGTGAATTGAAAACATGCTTGTTAATTTCACATGCACAAATCTTGGAGAATATAGTTCTAGGAGACATGAAAATTATCATACTTAAAGCTTTTATTTTGGGGAGCAATTAATATAATTAAAATACTTGGTTACATTGATGGCCTCACTTTCTGAATACTGTGCTGATCAGAGTAGAATACACATTGATCAAATAGTGGATTACTTTTGCCTTCTGAATTTTTATTTGAGTCTTCTGAATAATTTTGTGTTATATAATTTGCATCTATTCTCTTATTGCCCTATGTATTAGTGTTCACTGCATGGTGGCTCTCAGTTTTCTGGGGCTGCCATAGCAAAATACCAGAGTGGAGTGTCTTAAACAACAGAAATTTATTGTCTTATTTGAGAAATCTGTATGCAGGTCAGGAAGCAACAGTTAGAACTGGACATGAAACAACAGACTGGTTCCAAATAGGAAAGGGAGTACGTCAAGGCTGTATATTGTCACCCTGCTTATTTAACTTCTATGCAGAGTACATCATGAGAAATGCTGGGCTGGAAGAAGCACAAGCTGGAATCAAGATTGCCGGGAGAAATATCAATAACCTCAGATATACAGATGACACCACCCTCATGGCAGAAAGTGAAGAGGAGCTAATAAGCCTCTTGATGAAAGTGAAAGAGGAGAGTGAAAAAGTTGGCCTAAAGCTCAACTTTCAGAAAACGAAGATCATGGCATCTGGTCCCATCACTTCATGGGAAATAGATGGGGAAACAGTGGAAACAGTGTCAGACTTCATTTTTTTGGGCTCCAGAATCACTGCAGATGGTGACTGCAGCCATGAAATTAAAAGACACTTACTCCTTGGAAGAAAAGTTATGACCAACCTAGATAGTATATGCAAAAGCAGAGACATTACTTTGCCGGCTAAGGTCCGTCTAGTCAAGGCTATGGTTTTTCCAGTGATCATGTATGGATGTGAGAGTTGGACTGTGAAGAAGACTGAGTGCCAAAGAATTGATGCTTTTGACCTGTGGTGTTGGAGAAGACTCTTGAGAGTCCCTTGGACTGCAAGGAGATCCAACCAGTCCATTCTGAAGGAGATCAGCCCTGGGATTTCTTTGGAAGGAATGATGCTAAAGCTGAAACTCCAGTACTTTGGCCACCTCATGAGAAGAGTTGGCTCATTGGAAAAAAAACACTGATGCTGGGAGGGATTGGGGGCAGGAGGAGAAGGCGATGACTGAGGATGAGATGGTTGGATGACATCACTGACTCGATGGACGTGAGTCTGAGTGAACCCCGGGATTTGGTGATGGACAAGGAGGCCTGGGGTGCTGCGATTCATGGGGTCGCAGAGTCGGACACAACTGAGAGACTGAACTGAACTGAAGTGATGGTTCTATAGGCTAGAAATCCAATATCAAGGTGTCAGCAGGGATAGTTCCTTCTGAGAGCTGTGCAGGAAAGTCTGTTCTGGGCCTCTTTCCTAGCTGCTTATGGATTTCTGATAAATATTGATATCCGTTGTGTTGTCGATACATCAGCCTGAACTCTGCCTTATCTCCACATGAACTTCTCCCCATTACCATGTCTGCCTTGGTGTTCAAATTTCCCCGTCTTATAAGGACACCAGTCATGTTGGATTAGGGTTCATCATAATGAACTCAACTTGATCATCTACAAAGACTATTTCGAATAAAGTCATATTCACAGCTACTGTGGGTTAGGACTTTAACATCTTTGCAGGGTTGGGGGTGGTTGTGGGACAATTCAATTTATAACAGTGGCATATTATTTTCAAGAATTGTTGTAAGGCAGAGCTGATAAGAAATAAAAACCTCTTTCAAGTGTTGAGCTGGGTCTGAAGGGGCACAGTACAGGGGATGGTGGGGAAAGACAAAATATCTGACAAGCCATGGTAATGCAATTATTGCTATTCCTTTGATTACTATGTCACATCTGAGCCAAACACAAATGGAAAGGTCTTATTGAAAGAAATAGTAAAAAAAAGAAAAAAAAAAAAGAAAGCTGTATGTTAGTTCCAGCTCTGTCATTTTCTCAGTCAAGTAACCATGTATAAGCAAACCAAATTCTGCAAGCCTCTTTTCCTTGTCAGTAAACAGAAGATCTAACAGCTTGTGGCTTAAATGAGACGCTATGTAAAGCACCCAGAATGGTACCTGTAATTTAGCAGAGCTCAAAAATAGAACTTCCCTTCTCTCCCAATCCCTTTTCCACTCTCCTTCCCTTTTTGCTTTAAGCCTTGAAATTTCTCATACTACTGGCTTAAAATAAGTGAAAAATTTATAGCATCCAACTGCAACTTTTTAAAATTAGTGTTTGAAGGATGAGGCTGCATACATTTTATAAAAATGCAATGATTCTGAACACTTCTTCTCGCTTCCATTCTGACTCCTGGGTTAGGCATTAGCATGAAGGCATTTAGTCTCAACAGTTTTTTAAAAAAATGTTTTCCTCTGACTTGGGTGGTTGTCACATGAACACATTAGGCTGTGACATTAGACTCCTGATGAATATGGGGGTGGATACTATTCACTGGAAGAGCCAAAAGGGTCTTGAGGGAATGTGATGAGATCAGGTTTGTTACATCTAAAATGCTTGTGAGCTATTCCACCTGGTATCTACCGAGCTCCTTCTCTGTGCCAGGCATTAAGATCAATGCTGGTGTATGCTTTTGACAAGGCTTACCTTTTCCTACCACAGGAAGGCTATTTGTCTGTGGACAAGAGGTATCTGCACAGTCACAGTCCTGTATGTGAGGGTGAGTGAGGCCACAGGAAGGGTGCTGAGGAAAAGATGCCATTAAAATTGTGCTCAAGTAACATAATAGCAAGGTTATGCTCAAAATCCTTCAAGCTAGGCTTCAGTACTGTGTGAATCGAGAGCATCCAGATGTACAAGCTGGATTTAGAAAAGGCAGAGGAACCAGAGATCAAATCACCAACATTCATTGGCTCATAGAAAAAGCAAGAGAATTCCAGAAAAACATCTCCTTCTGCTTCACTGACTATGCTAAAGCTTTTGATTGTGTGGATCACAACAAACTATGGAAAATTCTTAAAGAGATGGGAATACAAGACCATCTTACTTGTCTCCTGAGAAACCTGTCCGCAACTCAAGAGGCAATAGTTAGAACCAGATATGAAAAACAGACTGGTTCAAGATTGGGAAAGGAGTATGAGAAGGCTGTATATTGTCACCCTGCTTATTTAACTTATATGCAGAGTACATCATGTGAAATGCCAGGCTAGATGAATTACAAGCTGGAATCAAGACTTCTGGGAAAAACATCAACAACCTCAGATATGCAGATGATACCACTCTAATGGACAGAAAGTGAAGAGGAACTAAAGAGGCTCTTGATGACAGTGATAAAAGAAAGTGAAAACGCTGACTTGAAACTCATATTCAAAAAATGAAGAACATGATATCTGGTTCCATCATTTTACGGCAAATAGATAGGCAAAAAGTGAAGACATAACAGAGTTTATTTTCTCAGGCTCCAAAATCACTGCCGAGGGTGACTGCAGCCCTGAAATTAAAAGATGCTTGCTCCTTGGAAGAAAGGCTATGACAAATCTAGACAGCACACTGAAAAGCAGAGACGTCACTTTGTGGACAAAGGGCCATATACTCAGTTCAGTTCAGTCACTCAATCATGTCTGACTCTGTAAACCCATGGGCTGCAGCATGCCAGGCTTCCCTGTCCATCACCAACACTGAGAGCTTACTCAAACTCATGTCCTTCAAGCCGGTGATGCCATCCAACCATCTCATCCTCTGTTGTCCCAGTCTCCTCCCACCTTCAATCTTTCCCAGCATCAGGGTATTTTTCAGTGAGTCAGTTCTTCGCATCCGGTGGCCAAAGTATTGGAGCTTCACCTTCAGAATCAGTCCTGCCAATGAATATTCAGGACTAATTTCCTTTAGGACTGACTGGTTGGATCTCCTTGCAGTCCAAGGGACTCTCAAGTCTTCTCCAACATCACAGTTCAAAATCATCAATTCTTTGGCACTCAGCTTTCTTTACAGTCCAACTCTCACATCTATACATGACTACTGGAAAAACAATAGCTTTGACTAAATGGACCTTTGTTAGCAAAATAATGTCTCTGCTTTTTAACATGCTGTCTAGATTGGTCATAGCTTTTCTTCTAAGAAGCAAGTGTCTTTTAATTTCATGGCTTCAGTTACCATCTGCAGTGATTTTGAAGCCCCCCAAAATCTCCCACTCTTTCCATTGCTTCCCCATCTATTTGCCATGAAGTGATGGGACCACATGCCATGATCTTGGTTTTCTGAATGTTTAGTTTTAAGCCAACTTTTTCACTCTCCTCTTTCACTTTCATCAAGAGGCTCTTTAGTTCTTCTTCACATTGTGCCATAAGGGTGTTTTCATCTGCATATCTGAGGTTATTGATATTTCTCCCAGCAAACTTAATTCCAGCTTGCACTTCATCCAGCCCAGCATTTCTCATGATGTACCCTGCATATAAGTTGAATAAGCAGGGTGACAACATACTTCCTTGACATACTCCTTGCCTGATTTGGAACCAGTCTGTGTTCCATGTCCAGTTCGAACTGTTGTTTCTTGACCTGCATACAGATTTCTCAGGAGACAGGTAAGGTGGTCTGGCATTCCCATCTCTCGAAGACTTTCCCACAGTTTATTGTGATCCACACTGTCAGAGGTTTTGGTGTAGTCAATAAGACAGAAGTTGATGGTTTCCTGAAACTCTCTTCCTTTTCAATGATCCAGTGGATGTTGGCAATTTGATCTCTGGTTCCTCTGCCTTTTCTAAATCCAGACTGAACATCTGGAAGTTCACAGTTCATGTAGTGTTGAAGCATGGTTTGGAGGATATTGAGCATTACTTTGCTAGCGTGTGAGATGAGTGCAATTGTGCAGTAGTTTGAACATTGTTTGCCATTACCTTTCTTTGGGATTGGAATGAAAACTGACCTTTTCCAGTCCTGTGGCCACTGCTGAGTTTTCCAAATTTGCTGGCATACTGAGTAAAGCACTTTCACAGCATCATGTTTTAAGATTTGAAATAGCTCAACTGGAATTCCATCACCTCCACTCCTTTGTTCATAGTGCTGCTTCCTAAGACCCACTTTACTTTGCATTCCAGGATGTCTGGCTCTAGGTGAGTGATCACACCATCGTGGTTATCTGGGACAGGAAGATCTTTTTTATATAGTTCTTCTGTGTATTCTTGCCACCTCTTCTTAATATCTTCTGCTTCTGTTAGGTACATACCATTTCTGTCCTTTATTGAGCCCATCTTTGCATGAAATGTTCCCTTGGTATCTCTAATTTTCTGGAAGAGATCTCTAGTCTTTCCCATTTAATCACTTTGCTCTATTTCTTTGCATTGGTCACTGGGAAGGCTTTCTTATCTCTCCTTGCTATTCCTTGGAACTCTGCATTCAAATGGGTAGATCTTTCCTTTTCTCCTTTGCATTTAGCTTCTCTTCTTTTCTTGGCTATCTATAAAGCCTCCTTAGACAACCATTTTGTCTTTTTGCATTTCCTTTTCTTGGGGATGCTCTGGATCACTGCCTCCTGTACAATGTCATGAACCTCTGACCATAGATCTTCAGGCAGTCTGTCTATCAGATCTAATTCCTTGAATATATTTGTTACTTACACTGTATAAACGTAAGCGATTTAATTTAGGTCATACCTGAATGGTCTAGTGGCTTTCCCTACTTTATTCAATTTAATTCTGAATTTGGCAACAAGGAGTTCATGATCTGAGCCAGTCAGCTCCGTCTTGTTTTGCTGACTGTATACAGCGTCTTTTGGCTGTAATAATATAATCTATCTGATTTTGGTGTTGACCATCTGGTGATGTCCATGTGTTCAGTCTTCTCTTGTGTTGTTGGAAGAGGGTGATTGCTATGACCAGTGCATTCTTTTGGCAAATTTCTATTAGCCTTTGACCTGCTTCATTCTGTACTCCAAGGCCAAATTTGCCTGTTTCTCCAGGTATTTCTTGACTTCCTACTTTTGCATTTCAGTCCCCAATAATGAAAAAGACATCCTCTTTTGCTGTTAGTTCTAGAAGGTGTTGTAGCTCTTCATAGAACTGTTCAACTTCAGCTTTTTCAGCATTACTGGTTGGAGCATAGACTTGAATTACTGTGGTACTGAATGGTTTGCTTTGGAAATGAACAGAGTTCTTCCTGTTGTTTTTGTGATTGCATCCAAGTACTGCATTTAGGAATCTTTTATTGACTATGATGGCTACTCCATTTCTCTTAAGGGATTCTTGACCACAGTAGTATATATAATGGTCATCTGAGTTAAATTGACCCATTCCAGTCCATTTTAGTTCACTGATTCCTAAAATGTCCATGTTTACTCTTGCCATTTCCAATTAGACCACTTTCCATTTACCTTGATTCATGGACCTAACATTCTAAGTTCCTATGCAACATTGTTTTTTTTTTTTACAGCACTGGACTTTATTTCCATCACCAGTCACATCCACAACTGGGTGTTGTTTTTGCTTTTGCTCCATCTCTTCATTCTTTCTGGAGTTATTTCTCCACTGTTCTCCAGTAGCATATTGAGTACCTGCTGACCTGGGGAGTTCATCTTTCAGTGTCCTATTTTTTTTTTTTTTTTTTTTTTTTGCCTTTTCATACTGTTCATGGGGTTCTCAAGGCAAGAATACTGAAGTGGTTTGCCATTCCCTTCTCCAGTGGACCATGTTTTGTCAGAACTCTCCACCATGACCTGTCCATCTTGGGTGGCTCTACACAGCATGGCTAATGGTTTCATTGAATTAGACAAGGCTGTGGTCCATGTGATCAGTTTGAGTAGTTTTCTGTGATTGTGGGCTTCATTCTGCCTGCCTCTGATGGCTAGGGATAAGAGGCTTATGGAAGTTTTCTGATGGGCCAGACTGACTGAGGGGGAAAACTAGGTCTTGTTCTGATGGGTGGGGCCTTGCTCAGTTACTCTTTTATCCAATTTTCTGTTGATGGGTGGGGCTGTGTTCCCTTCCTGTTGTTTGACCTGATGCCAAACTATGTTGGATAATGGGGACCTCCTTCAAAAGGTCCCATGCATGCACTGCTATAGTCAGTGCTTCAGATGCTACACCAGGCCACCACCAACCCACGTCTCTGCCAGAGACTCTTGGACCCTCGTGGGCAAGTCTGGGTCAGTCTCTTGTGGGGTCATTGCTCCTTTCTCCTAGGTTCTGGTGCACACAAGGTTTTGTCTGTGCCTTCCAAGAGTCTGTTTCACCAGTTCTTTGTAAGTTCTGGTAAATCTATGGTGGGGTTAAAGGTGACCTCCTCCAAGAGAGCTTATGCCATACCCAGGTCTGCTGTACCCAGAGCCCCTTTCCTTGCAGCATGCCACTCCTGACCCATACCTCTGCAGGAGACACTCAAACCCTTAAAGGCAGCTCTGTCTCAGTCTTTGTGGAGTCTCCTGGTATGCACAAGGTTTTGTATGAGCTTTCTGAGCATTTCTGGTGGGTATGGGGTTTGGTTCTAAACATGATTTCACTCCTCCTACCTTCTTGCTGGAGTTTCTCCTTTGCCCTTGGATGTAGGGTATATTTTTTGGTGGGATCCAACATTCTCCTGTCAATGCTTGTTCAGCAGTGAGTTGTAATTTTGGAGTTCTCGCAGGAGAAGATGAGTGCACATCCTTCTATTCCACCAGACAGTTATTCAAAGTATACTCAAAGTATGGTTTTTCCAGTAGTCATGCATGGATGTGAAAGTGAAAGTGAAAAGTCACTCAGTCGTGTCCAACTCATTGCTCCCCCATGGACTATACAGTCCATGGAATTCTCCAGGCCAGAATATTGGAGTGGGTAGCCTTTTCCTTCTCCAGGGGATTTTCCCAACCCAGGGATTGAACCCAGGTCTCCTGCATTGCAGGCAGATTCTTCACCAACTGAACCACTGCACCATAAAGAAGGCAGATTGCTGAAGAAGTGATGCTTTCAAATACTGGTGCTGGAGAAAACTCTTGAGAATCCCTTGGACTGCAAGGAGATCAAACCAGTCAATCATAAAGTAAATCAACCCTGAATATTCATTGGAAGGACTAATGCTGAAGCTGAAGCTCCAAAACTTTGGCCACCTGATGCAAACAGCTAACTCATTGGAAAATACCCAGATGGTGGGAAAGACTGAGGGTAGGAGGAGAAGGGGGCGACAGAGGATGAGATGGTTGGACGGCATCACTGACTCAATGGACATAAGTTCAAGCAAACTCTGAAAGACAGTGAAGGATAGGGAAGCCTGGTGTGCTGCACTCCATGGGGTTGTAAAAAGTCAGACATGACTAAGTGACTGAACAACAACAAAGTTATGGGTGATAAGGGTAAGTCTCTAAGGACTCACTTCACTTATATCTTAGAACTAGTACTGATGGAAGAGGGAAAACCATAGACACTGCTCCTTATCATGGAAAGGTAAGGCTCAATAGTTTTCTTATGACTGTACTACTAAAAATACACTTTAGGGACTTTCCTGATGGTCCAGTGGTTGGGAGTCTGCTTGCCAATGCAGAGAACATGCGTTTTAACCCTGGTCTGGGAGAATCCCTTATGCCTCACAGGGTGATTAAGCCCCTTTGTGCTTTAGAACAGCTACTGAGCCCTTGTGCTTTAGAACCCATGCTCAGGAATAAGAGATACCACTGCAATAAGAAACCTGTGCACCATAATAAGAGAAAGCCCAGGGCAGCCCTAAGATGGTGGAGGAATAGGACGAGGAGACCACTTTCTCCCCCACAAATTCATCAAAACAACATTTGAACGCTGAGTAAATTCCACAAAACAACTTCTGAATGCTGGCAGAGGACATCAGGCACCCAGAAAAGCAGCCCATTGTCATCAAAAGGAGGTAGAAAAAAATACAAAAGATAAAAAGAGACAAAAGAGGTAGGGACGGAGCTCCATCCCAAGAAGGGAGTCTTAAACAAGAGAGAAGTTTCCAAACACCAGGAAACACTCTCACTGCCGAGTCTGTGGCAAGCCTTGGAACCACAAAGAGCAACAAAACTGGGAGGAAAAATAAATACATAATTAAAACCCACAGATCCTGTGTCCAGCGGTAACTCCTCCAGTGGAGGAGCAGCGCAGAGGCCTGCATCCAGCACTAGCAAGCGGGGGGCTGGGCAGGGAGGCGGGGGCTGCATTTCTTAGAGTAAGGACCAGGCCTGAATGCCCTGAGGGCAATCTGAGGGAACTAACTTGGGCTAGGAAACCAGACTGTGGGATAGCTACTATGCGAAAAGCCCTAACCTAAGACACCTTCAGGCCCACTCACAGAACAAAGGACTGAGCAGAGGTAGCCGGCTGCAGACCATCCCCCTCAGATAACAGGCAACCAGAGCCAGAAGAGGGCAATTGCAGCCCTAAAGAGGCATTATCTACCAAACTGCAAGCAAGCTTTGTTGCTAACTAAGACTTCTTGGAATTCTGGATGGTCAAC
This sequence comes from Capricornis sumatraensis, assembly GCF_032405125.1. Lineage (NCBI taxonomy): Eukaryota > Metazoa > Chordata > Mammalia > Artiodactyla > Bovidae > Capricornis > Capricornis sumatraensis. The sequence goes on from NC_091069.1 coordinate 218,552,913, forward strand.
ATCCATCTGAGAAGGTGTGGTGGTTATACTCCCAGAAAACCGAGCAGCAGGGTTGGGGGAGGCTGTAAGTCGCAGCGACCACACTCACCAAACACCTGGTCACCTGAGCTGCTCAGACCTGGGAAGGGGACAAAACGAAGGCCCAACCAAATCTGCACCTCTGGGGACTACCAGAGTACCTGAACCTGAGCGGCTTAGACCTGGGAAGTGCATACAGCCCAGGGCCAGCCTCAGACAGTTCCCAGCAGGGCAACCTAGAGCCTAAGCAGTGTTGACAGGGGAAGCACACATGCCATGAGCGGGTGCAAACCCAGTGTGGATAAGTCACTGTGAGCACACGCCAGTGTTATCTGTTGGCAGTGTCCCTCCCTCTCCACTGCACGACTGAACAAGGGAGCCTAAAGAAGTGTCCACTACCGCCCCCTTGTGTCAGGGCTGAAATTAGACACTGAAGAGACCAGCAATATACAGCCTTGACTCCTTTTCCTATGGGGGCAGGAGGAAAACAGGACGACAGAGGATGAGATGGCTGGATGGTTCACCGACTCGATGGACATGAGTTTGAGTGAACTCCAGGAGTTGGTGATGGACAGGGAGGCCTGGCATGCTGCGATTCATGGGGTCGCAAAGAGTTGGACACGACTGAGCAACTGAACTGAATTGAACTGAAACCAGCAAACAGAATAAGCTAAAACAGAGGGAATCTCCTTCGAAGTGATAGGTGCAATAGATCAAAATCCTGTAGTTAGTACCGAATACATAGGAAGGGGCCTATAGATCTTGAGAAATATAAGCCAGATCAAGGAACTATCTGAAACTGAAATGACCTCACACTGCCCACGACAACACCAGAGAAAGTCCTAGATATATTTTTACTATCATTCTTTATTTTAAAAAATTAAAAAAGTTTAAGTCCTCTATTACTCCTTTAATTTTCATTTTTATAACCTACTATTACTTTGCAAAAAAAAAAAAAGAGAGAGAGAGAGAGACCCTATTTTTTAAAAGCGAACTTCATATATATATTTATTTTATAATTTTTGTGACTTTTTTCCCTTTAATATTGTATTTTTGAAAGTCCAACCTCTACTCTAGATTTTTAATCTTTGCTTTTTGGTATTTGTTATCAATTTTGTACCTTTAAGAACCCAATCTTCAGTACCCATTTTTACTTGGGAGTGAGATCACTGGCTTGATTGCTCTCTCCCTCTTTTGACTCTCCTTTTTCTCCTCCAGGTTGCTTCTATCTCCTCCCTCCCCCTTCTCTTCTTTACCTAATTCTGTGTATCTCTTTGTGTGTTCTGGGTGGTGGAGAACATTTAGGGAACTGATTACTGGCTGGATCTGTCTCTCTCCTTTTGATTCCCCCCTTTATCCTCCTGGCCACCTCTGTCTCCTTCCTTGCTCTTCTCTTCTCTGTGTAACTCCATGAACATCTCTGAGCGGTCCAGACTGTGGAGCGCATATAATGAAGTGATTACTGGCTAGCTTGCTCCCTTCTCTTTTGATTCCACCTCATCTCAGCTGGGTCACCTTTATCTCCCTCCTCCCTCTTCTCTTCTCCATGTAACTCTGTGAACCTCTCTGGGTGTCCCTCACTGTGGAGAAACTTTTCATCTTTAACCTAGATGTTTTATCAAGGGTGCTGTATAGATGGAGAAGCCTTGAGGGTACTTTAAAAATAAGACTGAAAATCAGAAGCAGGAGGCTTAAGTCCAAATCCAGAGAACATCAGAGAATTCCTGACAACAGAGAACATTAATTGACAGGAGCTCATCAAATGCCTCCATACCTACACTGAAACCAAGCACCACCAAGGGCCAACAAGTTCCAGAGCAAGACATACCACGCAAATTCTCCAGCAACACAGGAACACAGCCCTGAGCTTCAATATACAAGCTGCCCAAAGTCACCCCAAACCCACTGACATCTCATAACTCATTACTGGACACTTCATTGCACTCCAGAGAGAAGAAATCCAGCTCCACCCACCAGAACACCAACACAAGCTACCCTAACCAGGAAACCTTGACAAGCCACCTGTACAACCCCACCCACAGTGAGGAAACTCCACAATAAAGAGAACTCCACAAACTGCCAGAATACAGAAAGGCCACCCCAAACACAGCAATATAAACAAGAGGAAGAGACAGAGGAATACCCAGCAGGTAAAGGAACAGGATAAATGCCCACCAAACCAAACAAAAGAGGAAGAGATAGGGAATCTACCTGATAAAGAATTCCAAATAATGATAGTGAGAATGATCCAAAATCTTGAAAACAAAATGGAATCACAGATAAATAGCCTGGAGACAAGGATTGAGAAGATGCAAGAAAGGTTTAACAAGGACCTAGAAGAAATAAAAAAGAGTCAATATATAATAAATAATGCAATACAATGCTGCCACTAAGTCGCTTCAGTCATGTCTGACTCTGTGCAACCCCATAGACGGCAGCCCACCAGGCTCTCCTGTCCCTGGGATTCTCAAGGCAAGAACACTGGAGTGGGTTGCCATGGCCTTCTCCAATGCATGAAAGTGAAAAGTAAAGTCGCTCAGTCGTGTCCAACTCTTTGCGACCCCATGGACTGCAGCCTACCAGGCTCCTCCATCCATGGGATTTTCTAGGCAAGAGTACTGGAGTGGGGTGCCATTAAATGAGATCAAAAACACTCTGGAGGGAACAAATAGAAGAATAACGGAGGCAGAAGATAGGATTAGTGAGATAGAAAATAGAATAGTAGAAATAAAAGAATCAGAGAGGAAAAAAGAAAAACAAATTAAAAGAAATCAGGACAATATCGGAGACCTCTAGGACAATGCTAAATGCCCCAAAATTCGAATCATAGGAATCCCAGAAGAAGACAAAAAGAAAGACCATGAGAAAATCCTTGAGGAGATAATAGTTGAAAACGTCCCTAAAATGGGGAAGGAAATAATCACCCAAGTCCAAGAAACCCAGAGAGTCCCAAACAGGATAAACCCAAGGTGAAACACCACAAGACACATATTAATCAAATTAACAAAGATCAAACACAAAGAACAAATATTAAAAGCAGAAAGGGAAAAACAACAAATAACACACAAGGGGATTCCCATAAGGATAATAGCTGATCTTTCAAGAGAAACTCTTCAGGCCAGGAGGGAATGGCAGGACATACTTAGAGTAATGAAAGAAAATAACCTACAGCCCAGATTACTGTACCCAGCAAGGATCTCATTCAAATATGAAGGAGAAATCAAAAGCTTTACAGACAAGCAAAAGCTGAGAGAATTCAGCACCACCAAACCAGCTCTCCAACAAATGCTAAAGGATTTTCTCTAGACAGGAAATGCAAAAAGGGTGTATAAACTCGAACTCAAAACAATAAAGTAAATGGCAACAGGATCATACTTATCAATAATTACCTTAAATGTAAATCGGTTGAATGCCCCAACCAAAAGATAAAGACTGGCTGAATGGACACAAAAACAAGACCCCTATATATGTTGTCTACAAGAAACCCACCACAAAACAAGGGACACATACAGACTGAAAGTGAAGGGCTGCAAAAAGATGTTCCACGCAAATAGAGACCAAAAGAAAGTAGGAGTAGCAATACTCATATCAGATAAAATAGACTTTAAAACAAAGGCTGTGAAGAGAGACAAAGAAGGACACTACATAATGATCAAAGGATCAATCCAAGAAGAATATAACAATTATCAATATATATGCACCCAACATAGGAGCACTGCAATATGTAAGACAAATGCTAACAAGTATGAAAGGGGAAATTAATGATAACACAATAATAGTGGGAGACTTTAATACCCCACTCACATCTATGGATAGATCAGTTAAACAGAAAATTAACAAGGAAAGACAAACTTTAAATGGTACAATAGACCAGTTAGACCTAATTGATATCTATAGGACATTTCACCCCAAAACAATGAATTTCACCTTTTTCTCAAGTGCACACAGAACCTTCTCCAGGATAGATCACATCTTGGGCCATTAATCTAGCTTTGGTAAATTTTAAAAAAGTGAAATTATTCCAAGCATCTTTTCTGACCACAATGAGGTAAGGTTAGATGTCAATTACAGGGGAAAACTATTAAAAATTCCAACATATGGAGGTTGAACAACACACTGCTGAAAAACCAACAAATCACAGAATAAATCAAAATATGCATAGAAACGAATGAAAATGAAAACACAGCAACCCAAAAGCTGTGGGACACTGTAAAAGCAGTGCTAAGGGGAAGGTTCATAGCAATACAGGCATACCTCAAGAAACAAGAAAAAAGTCAAATAAATAACCTAACTCTACACCTAAAGAAATCAGAAAAGGAAGAAATGAAGAAACCCAGGGTTAATAAAAGGAAAGAAATATTTTTTTTTTTTTTTTTCAGAGGTGGGGTCCAAAATCACTGTGATGGTGACTGCAGCCATGAAATTAAAAGACGTTTACTCCTTGGAAGAAAAGTTATGACCAACCTAGATAGCATATTCAAAAGCAGAGACATTACTTTGCAGACTAAGGTCCGTCTAGTCAAGGCTATGGTTTTTCCTGTGGTCATGTATGGATGCAAGAGTTGGACTGTGAAGAAAGCTGAATGCCAAAGAATCGATGCTTTTGAACTGTGGTGTTGAAGACTCTTGAGAGTCCCTTGGACTGCAAGGAGATCCAACCAGTCCATTCCGAAGGAGATCAACCCTGAGATTTCTTTGGAAGGAATGATGTTAAAGCTGAAACTCCAGCACTTTGGCCACCTCATGCGAAGAGTTGACTCTTTGGAAAAGACTCTAATCCTGGGAGGGATTGGGGCAGGAGGAGAAGGGGACGACTGAGGATGAGATGGCTGGATGGCATCACTGACCTGATGGAAGTGAGTCTGAGTGAACTTTGGGAGTTGGTGATGGACAAGGAGGCCTGGTGTGCTGCGATTCAAGGGTTCGCAAAGAGTTGGACACGACTGAGCGACAGAACTGAACTGAACTCTACACCTAAAGCAACTAGAAAAGGAAGAAATGAAGAACCCCAGGGTTAGCAGAAGGAAAGAAATCTTAAAAATAAGGGCAGAAATAAGTGCAAAAGAAACAAAAGAGACCATAGCAAAAATCAACAAAGCCAAAAGCTGGTTCTTTGAGAGGATAAATAAAATTGACAAACCATTAGCCAGACTCATCAAGAAACAAAGGGAGAAAAATCAAATCAATTAAATTAGAAATGAGAATGGAGAGATCACAGCAGACAACACAGAAATGCAAAGAATAATAAGAGACTACTATCAGCAATTATATGCCAATAAAATGGACAATGTGGAAGAAATGGACAAATTCTTAGAAAAGTACAATTTTCCAAAACTGAACCAGGAAGAAATAGAAAATCTTAACAGACCCATCACAAGCATGGAAATTGAAACTGTAATCAGAAATCTTCGAGCACACAAAAGCCCAGACCAGATGGCTTCACAGCTGAATTCTACCAAAAATTTCGAGAAGAGCTAACACCTATCCTACTCAAACTCTTCCAGAAAATTGCAGAGGAAGGTAAACTTCCAAAATCATTCTATGAGGCCACCATCACCCTAATACCAAAACCTGATAAAGATGCCACAAAAAGAGAAGACTATAGGCCAATATCACTGATGAACATAGATACAAAAATCCTTAACAAAATTCTAGCAATCAGAATCCAACAACACATTAAAAAGATCATACATCATGACCAAGTAGGCTTTATCCCAGGGATGCAAGTATTCTTCAATATCCACAAATCAATCAATGTAATACACCACATTAACAAATTGAAAAATAAAAGCCATATGATTATCTCAATAGATGCAGAAAAAGCCTTTGACAAAATTCAACATCCATTTATGATAAAAACTCTCCAGAAAGCAGGAATAAAAGGAACATACCTCAACATAATAAAAGCTCTATATGACAAACCCACAGCAAACATTATCCTCATGGTGAAAAATTGAAAGCATTTCCCCTAAAGTCAGGAACAAAACAAGGGTGCCCACTTTCACCACTACTATTCAACATAGTTTTGGAAGTTTGGGCCACAGCAATCAGAGCAGAAAAAGAAATAAAAGGAATCCAGATTGGAAAAGAAGAAGTAAAACTCTCACTGTTTGCAGATGACATGGTCCTCTACATGGAAAATCCTAAAGACTCCACCAGAAAATTACTAGAGCTAATCAAAGAATATATAAAGTTGCAGGATATAAAGTCAACACACAGAAATCCCTTGCATTCATATACACTAATAATGAGAAAATAGAGAAATTAAGGAAACAATTCCATTCACCGTTGCAACAAAAAGAATAAAATACTTAGGAATATATCTACCTAAAGAAACTAAAGACCTATATATAGAAAACTATAAAACACTGGTGAAAGAAATCAAAAAGGACACTAATAGGTGGAGAAATATACCGTGTTCATGGATTGGAAGAATTAATATAGTGAAAATTAGTATACTACCCAAAGCAATCTATAGATTCAATGCAAACCCTATCAAGCTACCAACGGTATTTTTCACAGAGCTAGAACAAATAATTTCACAATTTGTATGAAGATACAAAAAACCTCGAATAGCCAAAGTAATCTTGAGAAAGAAGAATGGAACTGGAAGAATCAACCTGCCTGACTTCAGTCTCCATTACAAAGCCACAGTCATCAAGACAGTATGGTACTGGCACAAAGACAGAAACATAGATCAACGGAACAAAATAGAAAGTGCAGATATAAATCCATGCACCTATGGACACCTTATCTTTGATGAAGGAGGCAAGAATATACAATGGAGAAAAGACAATCTCTTTAACAAGTGGTGCTGGGAAAACTGATCAACCACTTGTAAAAGAATGAAACTAGAACACGTTCTAACACCATACACAAAAATAAACTCTAAATGGACTAAAGACCTAAATGTAAGACCAGAAACTGTAAAACTCCTAGAGGAAAACATAGGCAAAACACTCTCGGACATAAATCACAGTAGGATCCTTTATGACCCACCTCCCAGAATATTGGAAATAAAAGCAAAAATAAATGAATGGGACCTAATTAAAATTAAAAGCTTTTGCAGAATGAAGGAAACTATAAGCAAAAGTGAAAAGACAGCCTTCAGAATGGGAGGAAATAATAGCAAATGAAGCAACTGACAAACAACTAATCTCAAAAATATACAAGCAACTCCTGCAGCTCAATTCCAGAAAAATAAACGACCCAATCAAAAAATGGGCCAAAGAACTAAATAGACATTTCTCCAAAGAAGACACACAGATGGCAAACAAACACATGAAAAGATGCTCAACATCACTCATTATCAGAGAAATGCAAATCAAAACCACAATGAGGTACCATTTCATGCCAGTCAGAATGTCTGCTATCCAAAAGTCTACAAGCAATAAATGCTGGAGAGGGTGTGGAGAAAAGGGAACCCTCTTACACTGTTGGTGGGAATGCAAACTAGTACAGCCACTGTGGAGAACAGTCTGGAGATTCCTTAAAAAACTGGAAATAGAACTGCCTTATGACCCAGCAATCCCACTGCTGGACATACACACTGAGGAAACCAGAATTGAAAGAGACACGTGTACCCCAATGTTCACTGCAGCACTGTTTATAATAGCCAGGACAAGGAAGCAACCTAGATGTCCATCAGCAGACGAATGGATAAGAAAGCTGTGGTACATATACATAATAGAGTATTACTCAGCTATTAAAAAGAATACATTTGAATCCATTCTAATGAGGTGGATGAAACTGGAGCTGATTATACAGAGTGAAGTAAGCCAGAAAGAAAAACACCAATACAGTATGCTAATACTTATATATGGAATTTAGAAAGATGGTAACGATAACCCTGTATGTGAGACAGCAAAAGAGACACAGATGTATAGAACAGTCTTTTGGACTCTGTGGGAGAGTGTTGGGAGCCAGCGTGAGGAACTCCGCCCATGGCAAAAGTCATGAGGAAGGAAGCTTGGCATACGCAAAGGCGTGATCAAGCCTCAGGAAACCCCCTGTTCCCGAGCATCTACCCCCAAAACCAGAGTACTTTACGGGGAGCTCTCTCCCATAACCATTACTCTCAGAGAAGGAGTTAACTTGCAGCTCCAGTTAATAAAAATTCCTGGGCATGACAAGAGTGTTTCAACTTATGAACTCTGAAGGTTCTCTGGTCTGCCTGATTGGGCTCGTCCAGCTGCATGTGATTGTTTACAGCCTCCCAACTGTGAGAGGCATGGGATGTTTTAAAACTTTCTAAATACAGACTCTTTTGAGAAGTTAGAAGATCATTAGTATAGTATAGTGTGTTGATTAGGAATTATATTGGTGAAGGGTTTTTTCCTTCATTTGTCGTGCCAATAATTTCTGCTAATTCCCTGCCCTGGGTGTGACAAGTATGTCTCAGGTCAAACCTCTCTGCTGACAGACTAGCTCGTGTGGGTGACAACCTCTCAACCATAGACAGCACAGAGAGTTTGGAGTATAAGCATAGGGCTTTTTTCATTGATGAGTCAATGATTGCCATCAGGCCTCCATATCCTTAGGCACCTGGGAATATATTAATCAATGTATTTGGAATATAGAAAAGGAAATATAGTAGTTTTTTGATGTTAGCAATACTAGACTTTTGAGTTAATGAATCTTCTCTTTTGTTATAGATCACTGTACTTTGTTATAAATCACTATGCTATGTAAAAATGTAACTTTATCACTATCTTAAGACAAAATAGATCTTAACGGAAACATTGGTGAAGGGTTTACATTTGTTGAGGCAATATTTGCTGCTAAATCTCCATATTCCTGCCCTTATAATGAGTATAACTAGCATATAGGAGAAGTAAGTATTAACCTTTAAGATTAATCATGTTAAACCTTAGGTTAAGTAAATTCCTTTCTTGATTGTAACTCACTACACCCTTACCCTATAGGAATGCAACTTTATTTGGAGGGTGGCGCCTGATTTAAGAAAAAATCACCCCTGGAAAAATAAGTTTTCTGGTTAACTGACCGGTATCAGAAAGGGCCATAAAATGTCAGCAGACCTCATGGCTAGAAGATGATGAAACTCATAAGACCTTTGTATAATTTTATATGAAGCACCTGCTTGTGACAAGGGTCAGGTCTGCTGACCCCTGTGTGACTCTGTATTCATCCCTATGTATAACAAAAAGATATATAAACAAACCTGAAAAATAAAGAAATCGGATCAGTTTCTGGAAAGACTGATTCCCCCGTGTCGTTTCTTTCTCGCTTTTCTAGCTGAATCCAGCCTCTTTTTCTACTACACTATCTGTTTCTAATCTCCCTCTATATCTGTAATTAAATGTTTTTTCCAGGACACTGACTCCGTCCCCACCTTTGAATTACCCTGGATCCACCGGGGCTGGACCCCGGCAGGAGAGGGCGAGAGTGGGATGATTTGGGAGAATGGCATTGAGACATGTATAATATCATATGTGAAACAAATCACCAGACCAGGCTAGATGCATGGTACAGGATACTCGGGGCTGGTGCACTGGGATGACCCAGAGGGATGGTATGGGGAGGGTGGTGGGAGGGTGGTTCAGAATGGGGAACACGTGTATATCCATGGCAGATTCATGTTGATGTATGGCAAAACCAACACAATATTGTAAAGTAATTAGCCTCCAATTAAAATAAATATATTTATATTAAAAATAAATAAATAAAAAATAAGAGAAAACCCACATGCAGCAATGAAGACTCTGGGCAGGCAAAAATAAATAAAATAAATTAAACAATAAACTTCAAAACAGCACATTGAAAACTTTATAGATTCCTTTGCATGATATCATGAATGTTATCTATTAAACACTGGAAAGTGAAGTTGCTCAGTCGTGTCTGACTCTTTGCAACCCCGTGGACTATAGCCTACCAGGCTCCTCCAACCATGGGATTCCCCAGGCAAGAATACTGGAGTGAGTTGCCATTTCCTTCTCCAAAACACTGGAAACAATGTCTTATTAAGGAAATGAGGAGAGAACCTTGAGTTTAGGTACTATGGGCCTAATTCAATGATAAGAAATGAAGAGAGCATGGGATTCCCATCATGTCCTTATTCATACTGTAACCCTGTTTAAACACCTCACAAGTGCTTTGATGAAATACAATACTAAAGCTGGAACAGACTTAAGATATCACTTAGTCTAAGTGTCCCAGCTTGAAAGTGAAATTTAAGCATGCAGAGATTAAATCACTTGCTCAAGGTCACAGTCTCCTTCATAACAGTTTTTCTTACTTCCAGTCCTATTCTCTTTCCTTTTGGAGTTGTTAAGAGACAGCAAGGAGATCATTTTAATTTTATAACTGTCAATTTCTATGTACTTCTACATGAGACATGCTTCTACATTTTCCATATTTTGATCAAAATTCAGTTATTGGTTGGTTTGAGATCCTTTGTGATTTGAGCTTGGATTGTTTCAAGTAGAACCCATTGGAAAACCCTTGGAAAACTTGAATCCTTTGCTCCTCATTGAAGTATTCCTTCTTTTTCTATAGATGCTTGTCTTGACAAGGTCTATTACTATGTATACTTCAATCATTTCATTAGCTATTCTTACACTTTAACTTTGATTTTCATTAACTGCCAGGTGTTAGGCAGCTGCTCTGCTCATTTTGGGTTCATCCTAAATTTTGTGTTCCACTTTTACTAGCCTGGCCTGTTTTGTACAGGCTATTTTAATGGCTTGGCCTAATTCCAAGTTACAAAATAGATTTGTAATTAGTTAGATACTTGCCAAATCTAATTGATCTCAAAATGAACCTAGGTTTTAAAATATCTTTCACTAATTTTTTACTACTGGTTTTACATAATTTATTTGCAATTTTGGATTAAAAAATAGTTATTTCATAGTGATAAAGTCTAGGAATGCAAAGTAATTCCTAATTTGTTCTACATGATACATAAGCCACAGGCATTCCAGCAAAGGGATTATTATGTTAGTTCTATCTTTCTTATTAAAGTTGGTATCTTGTAGACATTTATTGCATAAATATTCAATTTTATTAGTTTCAAGAAAGAAGCATTTCCTGTCTTCCTTCTGCAGACTCGTGACAAATAATTTTATTGGTCACCAGGTCAACCTGTAGTAACAAACATTTTGAAAGTCTGTGTGATCAAAATGTTGTTTTATTTTGACTCGGTGTTATTAAGAATTTCTTGGGTTAACAAAGTCTTCACCAGCTCAGGTTGTCTCATTGACTTGATGACTTTATCAAGGAAGAGCTGGAACCCTAGTAAATGAGCAGTATAAGGGGGTACTCGTCTGGCTGAACTGAATCTGCATTTATAGGCCATGCAATTTCCTGATCTCTGTTCAGGGACTGAGGATCCCTGGGCAGAAAGTCCTTTTGAAAACGTCTTGTTCTTTCCAAAAATCCCTTTGTAGTATCTCTAGCTGGATTGCCCTTCTGGGTTAAAGAGCATATCTAGTCTTTAGCAATAATTCTCTGGGCTCATGGAAGTTGTACAAAATATTGATTGATTGAGCTAACTGCCTAAACTTTTGTAGGAAAGGTTCAACCCACTGAAGTTATTTGGATTATAGCCCAATTAGTCTGATAACTCTTGTAATTTTTAAGGTGACTACTTCTCATTTTCTTGTACCTCAACTCCTGTAATGTTTTCACAAAGAATTCCCTTTCAAATCTTAGACATTTAAAATACAGCTAACTTCTCCCCACAGTCATATTCTGAGGCCATGTAAGAGCCATCAAACTGCTGACCCACATTGCTTGAATAGCTCTGAGTCTCTTCACTTTGGTAGGTTACCCTTTCTGCCAATCCATACTTATTCCAGTTCCTTTGATTTTCTTAGTGAATGTAGTGACTTGTGTGGCTATTAATTCTTAAGAATAGAGTATTTTAATATATGTTCCACTTTGGAACAGCTCTCCATGCTGGGACCCACCAAGTCAAACTGAAATGCATTTTGTGAGAATCTGAAGAATAGTTCTTTGGAGGCTCTATGTATCATTAGGACCTACATGCCTGTAGTATTAAGGTAAAAGAATTATTTTAGAACTAAAAAAGTTATTGACTCAAAAATATGAAGTACATGTACAGATACATATAATTTATCAGTTCAGTTCAGTTCAGCCACTCAGTCGTGTCTGACTCTTTGCAACCCCATGAATCGCAGCACGCCAGGCCTCCCTGTCCATCACCATCTCCCGGAGTTCACTCAGACTCACGCCCATCAAGTCCGTGATGTCATCCAGCCATCTCATCCTGGGTCGTCCACTTCTCCTCCAGACCCCAATCCCTCCCAACATCAGAGTCTTTTCCAATGAGTCAACTCTTCACATGAGGTGGCCAAAGTACTGGAGCTTCAGCTTTAGCATCATTCCTTCCAAAGAAATCTCAGGGTTGATCTCCTTCAGAATGGACTGGTTGGATCTCCTTGCAGTCCAAGGGACTCTCAAGAGTCTTCTCCAACACCACAGTTCAAAAGCATCAATTCTTCGGTGCTCAGCCTTCTTCACAGTCCAACTCTCACATCCATACATGACCACAGGAAAAACCATAGCCTTGACTAGACAGACCTTAGTCGGCAAAATAATGTCTCTGCTTTTGAATATACCATCTAGGTTGGTCATAACTTTTCCTCCAAGGAGTAAGCATCTTTTAATTTCATGGCTGCAGTCACCATCTGCAGTGATTATATTTCATGCAAAATATGAGTACATTTCAATATGTTTGGTATGAAGCAGAATGAAGCAAAAAGTTAAAATACCCAAGGTTTAGAAAGCTGTTAAAATGCCTTAGTTTCTAGGGCAGACATAAAATTTAAAATTAGTGACCTATGTCTGAAAGAAGCAGAATACAAGTGCTTTGTATTGTAATGTACAATACATTCTTTTCAAGTGCACATGGGACATTCTCTAGGATATATTACATGTGTCTGTGCTAAGTTGCTTCAGTAGTGTCCAACTCTTTGCAAACTTATGGACTGTAGCCTACCAGGCTCCTTTGTCCAAGGGATTCTCTGGGCAAGAATACTGGAGTGAGTTGCCATGCCCTCCTCCAGGGAATATTCCCAATCCAGGGATTGAAATCATGCTGCCTGCAGCTCCTTCACTGCAGGCAGATTCTGTACTGCTGAGCCACCAGAGACACCTAATACATTACATAATAGGCCAGAAAGCAAGCCTCAGTAGTTTTAGAAAATTAAAGTTATATCAAACATCTTTTCTAGCCACAGTGGTATGAGATTAGAAATCAACTTTAAGGGAAAAAAAAAAAAAAAAGGAAAATTCCTAAACACATTGGGGCTGAACAACACACAACAAAATAAGCAATAGATCACTGAAGAAATGAAAGAGGAAATAAAAAAATATCTGCAGACAAATGAAAACACAATATTCCAAAATCTCTGGGATGCAGCAAAAGCAGTTCTAAGGGGGAAGTTTATAATGATACAAGCTTATCTCAGGAAATAAGAAAAATCTCAAACAACCTAACCTTACACTTAAAGCAAAAAGGGAAATAAGAACAAACAAAACCCAAAGTTAGTAGAAGGAAAAATTCATAAAGATCTGAGCAGAAATAAATGTAATAGAGACTAAGAAAACAGTAGAAAAGATGAATGAAATTAAAACCTGGTTCTTCGAAAAGATAAACAAAACTGATAAACCTTTAGCTAGACCCACCAAGAAAAAAAGGGAGAGAGCCCAAATCAAAAAATTAGAAATGAAAAAGGAGAAGTTACAAGCAACTCCTCCACAGAAACATAAAGGACCATAAAAGACTACCATAGGTAACCACATGCCAATAAAATGGACAACCTAGTAGAAATGGACAAATTCCTAGAAAGGTACAATCTCCCAAGATTGAACCAGGAAGAAACAGAAAATATGAGCAGACCAATTACAAGTATTGAAATTGAAACTAGGATTAAAAACGAAAGTCCAGGACAGATGGCCTCACAGGAGAATTCTATCAAGCACTCAGAGAAGAGTTAACATCAATCTTTCTGAAACTATTCCAAAAAATTGAAGAGGGAAGGAACACTTCCAAAATCATTCTATGAGGCCACCATCACCTTGATATCAGAACCAAAGATACCACAGTATAAGAAAATCACAGGTCAGTATTACTGATGAGCATAGACACAATAATTCTCAATAGAATACTAGCAAGCCAAATCCAACAATACATTAAAAATCATATACCATGATCAAGCGGTATTTCTCCCAGGGATGCAAGGATTTTTCAATATCTGCAGATCAATCAGTGTGATATACCATGTTAATAAATTGAAGAACAAAAACTATATGATCATATCAGTAGATGCAGAAAAAGATTTTGATAAAATTCAACATCCACTTATGATTAAAAAAAAAAAAAAAAACTCTCCGGAAAGTGCACATAGAGAGAATCTATCTTAACATAATAAGGTCATATATGCCAAACCCACAGCTAATATCATGCTCAATGGTGAGAAACTAAAAGCATTTCCTCTAAGATCAGGAACAAGACAAGGATGTCCACTTTCACCACTTTTATTCAAAATAGTTCTGGAAGTCCTAGCCACAACAATTAGAGAAGAAAAGATATAAAAGGGTTTCAAATTAGAAAAAAAAAAAAAAGTAATACTGTTACTACTTGCAGATGACACAATACCAGAAAATTACTAGTGCTCATCAAAGGATTCATTAAAGTTACAGGATATAAAATTAATATACAGAGAACTGTTGTATTACTTCTTTTTTTTTCTAATTTGAAACCTATTTATATCTTTTTCTTCTCTAATTGACACCACCCTTATGGCAGAAAGTGAAGAGGAACTAAAAAGCCTCTTGATGAAAGTGAAAGTGGAGAGTGAAAAAGTTGGCTTAAATCTCAAATTTCAGAAAACGAAGATCACGGCATCTGGTCCCATCACTTCATGGCAAATAGATGGGGAAACAGTGGAAACAGTGTCAGACTTCATTTTTTTGGGCTCCAAAATCACTGCAGATGGTGACTGCAGCCATGAAATTAAAAGACACTTACTCTTTGGAGGAAAAGTTATGACCAACCTAGATAGCATATTCAAAAGCAGAAACATTACTTTGCCGACTAAGGTCCGTCTAGTCAAGGCTATGGTTTTTCCAGTAGTCATGTATGGATGTGAGAGTTGGACTGTGAAGAAGGCTGAGCACCAAAGAATTGATGCTTTTGAACTGTGGTGTTGGAGAAGACTCTTGAGAGTCCCTTGGACTGCAAGGAGATCCAACCTGTCCATTCTGAAGGAGATCAGCCCTGGGTTTGCTTTGAAAGGAATGATGCTAAAGCTGAAACTCCATTACTTTGGCCACCTCATGTGAAGAGTTGACTCATTGGAAAAAACTCTGACGCTGGGAGGGATTGGGTACAGGAGGAGAAGGGGACGACAGAGGATGAGATGGCTGGATGGCATCACTGACTATGGACGTGAGTCTGAGTGAACTTCGGGAGCTGGTGATGGTCAGGGAGGCCTGGTGTGCTGCTATTCATGGGGTCACAAATAGTCAGACACGACTGAGCGACTGAACTGAACTGAACTGAACTGAACTGAATAACAAAAGATCAGAAAGGGAAATTAAGTAAAATAATCCCATTTACCATGACACTAAAAAGAATAAAAAAGCTAGGAATAAACCTACCTAAGGAGCATAAGATGTGTACCCCAACAACTGTAAGATGCTGGTGAAAGAAATAAAAAATGACACAAACAGATGGAAATCTACCTGGGGTACTTGGATTGGAAGAATAACTATTGTCAAAATGACTATACTACTGAATGCAAGCTACAGATTTAATACAGTTCTGTTCAAACACTCAGTTATGTCTGATTCTTTGTGACCCCATGGACTGCAGCATGCCAAGCTTTCCTGTTCATCATCATCTCCTGGAGCTTGCTCAAACTCAAGACCTTTGAGTCAGTGATGCCATCCAAACTTCTCATCCTCTGTCATCCCCTTCTCCTGCCCTCAATCTTTTGCAGCATCAGGGTCTTTTCCAATGAGTCAGTTCTTCGCATCAGATGGCCAAAGTATTGGAGCTTCAGCTTCAGCATCAGTCCTGCCAATGAATATTCCGGACTGATTTCCTTTAGGATTGACTGATTTGATCTCCCTGCAGTCCAAGGGACTCTCGAGAGTCCAACACCACAGTTCAAAAGCATCAATGCTTCAGTGATCAGCTTTCTTTAGAGTCCAACTCTAACATCCATACATGACTACTGGAAAAACCATAGACTGACTAGACGGACCTTTGATGCTAAAGTGATGTCTCTGCTTTTTAACATGCTGTCTAGGTTGGTCATAGCTTTTCTTCCAAGGAGCAAGCATCTTTGAATTTCATGGCTAGAGTCACCATCTGCAGTGATTTAGGAGCCCCCCGAAAATAAAGTCTCTCACTGTTTCTCCATCTATTTGCCATAAAGTGATAGGGCCACATGCCATGATCTTAGTTTTCTAAATGTTGAGTTTTAAGCCAACCTTTTCACTCTCCACTTTCACTTTCATAAAGAGGCTCTTTAGTTCTTTGCTTTCTGCCGTAAAGGTGGTGTCATCTGCATATCTGAGGTTATTGATATTTCTCCAGGCAGTCTTGATTCCAGCTTGTGTTCCATCCAGTCCAGCATTTTGCATGATGTACTCTGCATATAAGTTAAATAAGGAGGGTGACAATATATAGCGTGATATACTCCTTTCCCGATTTGGAACCAGTCTGTTGTTCCGTGTCAAGATTTAATACAACCCCTATCAAATTACCAATTTTTTGCAGAACTGGAACAAATGATTTTAAATTTTGCATGGAAATATAAAAGACCCTGAATAGTCAAAACAATCCCATGAAAGAGGAAGAGAGCTTGAGGAATCATGCTCCTTGACTTCAGACTATAGAGTCAAAACAATATGGTACTGGCACCAAGACAGATTTACAGATCAAGAGAACAGGACAGAAAGCCCAGAAATAAACCCACACACCTATGGTCAACTAATCTACAACAAAGGAGCCAAGAAAATTCAATAGAGAAAAGACAGTGTCTTCAATAAGTGATGCTGGAAAAACTGACAGCTACCTGTAAAAGAATGAAATTAGAACATTCTCTAATACCATATACAAAAACAAACTCAATATTTAAAGCCAAATACTATTAAACTCTTAGAGGAAAACATAGGCAGAACACTCTTTGACTTAAATCACACTAATATCTTTTTGGATACACCTCCTATAGTAATGAAAATAAAAAGAAAAATAAACAAAAGGGACCTAATCAAAAACTTTTGCACATTAAGGAAAATCATTAACAAAACAAAAAGACAACCCACAAAATGGGAGAGTATATTTGCAAACAAGTGGCCAACAAGGGATAAATCTCCAAAATATACAAACTGCTCATGCAGCTCAAAATCAAAAAAACAAACAACCCAATCAGAAAGAAGGCAGAAGATCTAAATAGACATTTCTCCAAAAAGACAAACTAATAGCCAAAAAACACATAAAAAGATGTTCAACATCGTTCATTATTCAGTTCAGTCACTCAGTCGTGTCCGACTCTTTGCGACCCCATGAATCACAGCACGCCAGGCCTCGCTGTCCATCACCAACTTCCGGAGTTCACTCAGACTCACATCCATTGAGTCAGTGATGCCATCCAGCCATCTCATCATCTTTCGTCCCCTTCTCCTCCTGCCCCCAATCCCTCCCAGCATCAGAATCTTTTCTAATGAGTAGAGAAATGCAAATCAAAGCTTCAATGAGGTATCACTTAACACTGGTCAGAATGGCCATCATCAAAAAGTTTACAAACAATAAATGCTGGAAAGAGTGGAGAAAAGTGAATCTTCCTACACAGTTAGTGGGAATGTAAATTGGTATAGCCACTATGGAGAGCAGTATGGAGGGTACTTCAAAAAGTAAAAATAGTTGCCATATGATCAAGCAGTCCCACTCTGGACATCTATCTGGAGAAAACCATAATTTGAATAGATATATGCACACTAGTGTTCAGGGTAGCACTATTTACAAGAACTAAGACATGAAAGCAACCAAAATATCCATCAACAGATGAACAGATAAAGATGTGATATTTATATACAATGAAATGTTATCCAGCCACAAACAAGAATGCAATTTTGCCATTTACAGGAATATGGATGCACCTGGAGGGCATTATGCTAAGTGAAATAAATCAGAGAAAGATAAATACTTATGAAATCACTTATATGTGTAATTTAAAAATACAACAAACTAGTGAACATAACACAAAGAAGCAGACTCACGTATACAGAGAACAAAATAGTGGTTGCCAGTAGGGGAGGCCCTGGAGAAGGAAATGGCAGCCCATTCCATTCCCTTGCCTGGAAAATCCCCTGAACAGAGGAGCCTGGTGGGCTACAGTCCATTGGGTCGCAAAGAGTCAGACACAACTGAACGACTTCACTTTCACTCTTCACTTTCAGTCAGGGAGGGGCTGGAGGGGGCAACACAGGGGTGGTGGAGTGGGAGGTAGATACTGCTGGGTATAAAATAGGCTCAAGGATGTATTGTCAACAGGAGGAATATAACCAACATTTTGTAATAACTGTAAATGGAAAGAAATCTTTAAAAATTGTATAAAAATTAAAAACAAAATTAGCAATCCATGGAATACTAGACGTGTCAGATGCCACAGAAGTCATTTATTTCAATTCTTTTCTCTCCAGCCTTTAATGGTTTACTTGCTTATTTTCTCACAGATGAAGAAAGAACCCAGACAGGATTCTGGGATTCTCCCAAATCCACAGAACCAGTTAGGGACACAGCTTGGTTGACTCCACAAGTCTTTTTTCTCCTGACACAGCTTTGTTTGTATGTTTGTTTGTTTTAAAGGTGGTGCATCATTGCCCAACAACATGAAAAGGTCAATTATATTCTAAGTTGGGAGACTTCCCTGGTGGTCCAGGGACTAAAACTGTGCTCCCAATGTGGGGGTCCAGATTCCATCCCTGGTCAGAGAACTAGATCCTACATGCTGTAACTAAGAGCAAACATTTGCTACAACTAAAGATACCATGTGCTGCAATGAAGATCAATGATCCTGTGTTCAGCAACTAAGAACTTGTGCAGCAACCCCTTCCCCCCAAAAAAATTTAAGTTGGAACTAAGTTAAAATTGATGCTTTCGGGAGGGGATGTATGTACACCTATGGTTAACTCATGTTGATGTATGACAGAAATCAAACCAATATTGTAAACCAATCATCAATTGAAAATTAAAAAAATAAAAATAATCCTCATAAATAAAAAGAAAAAAAGCACTGATGCTTTCGAACTGTGGTGCTGGAGAAGACTCTTGAGAACCCCTTGGATAGTAAGGAGATCAAATCAATCAATCATAAAGGATATCAACCCTGAATACTCATTGGAAGGACTGATGATGAGGCTGAAGCTCCAATACTTTGGCCACCTGGTGTGAAGAGCCAACTCATTGGAAAAGATCCTGATGCTGGGAAAGACTGAAGGCAGAAGAAGAGGGCAACAGAGGATGAGATGGTTGGATGGCATCACCAATTCAATGGGCATGAATGTGGGCAAACTCCAGGAGATGGTGAGGGACAGGGAAGCCTGGCATGCTGCTGTTCATGGGGTTTCAAACAGTCAGACATGACTACGTGACTTAATGGAAACAATAAATTAAGATGTAATTCAGCATTTCATCAAGGTTTTCAAAAGAAAGAATATGAAAATAAGTTTTAGTCTCTCAGCTCCTATAAGATTAGGACCAGTGTTGTAGAACTTGGGCAATTTTGAATCTTTCCTAATGCTGTTTATGTGTTATAGACTGCATCTCAGGGCATACTTCCTAGAGCTGTAGGAGATGGAGTGTTTAAGGGGACAAGAGATTATATCCAGTATGTCTAGAGTTGTTGCTTTCCCGAGCAGTCAGAATGGCTGCTGCGCAAGAGACCAAAAATACTCGTGAATATTCTTGTGTGCATTGTGCTCAGTCGTGTCCGACTCTTTGCAGCCTCATGGACTGTGGCCTACCAGGTTCCTCTGTCCATACGATTTTCCAGGCAAGAATACTGGAGCGGGTTGCCATTTCCTTCTCCAGGCAATCTTCCCAACCCAGGGATCAGACCTGCATCTTTTGCACCTCCTGAATTCCATGTGGATTCTTTATCACTGTGCCGACAGTGAAGTCCAAATACTGATGAGCTCCCTACATTTCCCAGTCTTGTATTTGACTAGCTCTGCAATAAAATATGAGTGAAAAATTTGGCTGTCACGTCTAGGTCTGTGTGATAGTGTATTTTTTGTGTCCTGCTGAGTCCATCTCTCTACATCCCCAACCTCCAACCCACTATCCACATGGGGAGAAGAAGCAAAGAATTCCAAGATGATGGTAAAAACTCTAAAAGGAGCCAGGTAATGGTCATGGGTAAGAGAAGGGTCACAGTAAAACTGTCCCACTCTAGAGGGCTTCATGTGAAGAACTTTGTGCTCTCCAGGTTTGTGATTGTTTGTTACAATAACTTATATTAATTACCTAAACACATCCAACTGTCTTTAAATGTTAGTTATTAATTTGATGGCCTGGGAATTAACATGAAGCAGTAGCTTTACATGATATCAGACAATTTCTCTAATATATTGAATAATTATTTCATCATATCAAATGCAGACTTTCAGACTGTTGTGCAGTATGTAACATAATTTATCTAAAATTTAAGCCCACAATTTTTTTTTCTCAATAGATACTATTTTCACATTGATTACACAGTCCCTGAGGTTGTATCATATAGTTTCTCTGGTCATTAAGATATAGATATTTAAACCTGTATGTTTTCCTTCCAGAGACAGATGACTTTATAATGACTCTTTCCATGTGATTGCACATAGACTAAACTGCTGTAATGAAGAGTTCCCTCCTTCATCCCAAAACACTGATACAAACAAGCAGGAGTTGATTTTTCTGTTATTAGTCTAGAATAGGCCCACAGTGAGGTTGCCCAGGGCCCAGACCCTATCAGTCTTGTTACTTTTCCAACCTAGGTGGAAGCAAGCTCATCAGCACCACATCTGTGTTTCAGTCTGCACCATGGAGTGAAGCAATCTCCTTCCTAAACTATATGGTGCAAAAGTTCAATGGATCACTTCTGTTCATACTCTATTTGCTGAAACAGTTACACGTCTACCCCTGGCTGGAAAACGTGGTCTTAATCTCAGTAGCTGTGTGTCCAGACAAAACACGTGTATTCTGCTATAAAAAGGAAGGAGAAGGGACATGGGGATGAAGCAGTTTTGACCTGACTAACCACATTGGGACTTTCAGCCACATTTGACTATCAGAAGGAATCTGTCGTATCTTGTACTATTCTACAGTGAATACCCTTGCAAATGAAAATCACTGACATCCCCTGAAACAATAAACAGTACCTTTATTATCATATGGCAATCTTCTATTTTTTCCAATTTTCAAGGAATGAAGGAATGGAACATGCACTTTCCTGCAATATTTTTTAACGTATTACTCTATGAGCCTTCATGTATTTTCTCTTAGATTTAGGAAGTTCTGAAGGCAGGAGGCTAGTTAAAAGACTTGTCATTGATCAATCAGAATGGGTGCCAGGGGTAAACAGATGGGACGCCCATACAGGCACCTACCAGCTGAGTATCAGTCCTGTCTAGGGTGGGGCAAACTCAGCAGAAGTTTGTTTAGAGTGAAATGAAGAGTCTCATGGAAATAATTTATCCTCAGGGAAGTGAAAGCAGAAATTCAAAAGTTTGGCTTAGAAGAAGGGAGACTGTGCATTGTCTGTCACTCAGAATGTTGCCACAAGTTCATATTTTAAGTTCTAAATCAAGAGGTCTGTAATAACAGGGCAAATAATATATGTGTGTGTATATATGTATATGTATATGTGTATATATATACATGTGTATATATATATGTATATATATGTGTGTATATATATATATATATATATATATATATATATCCCTCCTTCTCAATAAAAATAAAAGTCTTTATAGGCTATGGGAACAAAGATGTCAGTAACATGGCAGTGATGCAATGGATTCCATGCTGGGATCTCTGGCAGTATCAGGAGGCAGAGCCCTGCCATCAGATGACAATGCCCTCGGTGTCTGGCATCTGTAGCAATGGGGATGTGGGGGTTGGGTTAATAGCAGTAGACCCCTCAGTGAGCACAGGAGCAGAGCTGCTGCATAAGGAACTGGCATTAACAGATGTTGCAGAAAAGTGGAGCAAGAGAGGAGGGAATTCTTGAGTGGTCAAGAATCCTGAAGGTGGTTTGATATGGAATGTGTGTGGTTCCCACTGGACTCTCAGAAATATCTGAGAGGAAGTTGAGAAAATCAGGAATTTGTTCCTACAAAATGGATGGGAGTGAAGACAGGGAGAGGCTGTTTAGTGATATTTACTGTGACACTTTCTCTACCCTCTCTCCCTGCTTTATTAATAGGGACTCACAGCTAGAGTTCTTGAGCTGTTTGATCTAGGACTTGAGGCCTTATCTGGTAGAGCTCCAAGCCTTGCTGCCTGTCCCCCTTGGCCTTTGTCACTGATTTGCCTAGCCTCTCAGAAGAGGGAAGGGATCCAGCCTGGCACACTTTTCATTCAAGGACTACGCATCCTGAGGCTGAAATTAATGATCCTCTTTACTCAAGCATTCCCCCTTTCATTTAATTTAATTTAATTTGTTTTGTCTATTACCTTGGCCACTCTTTGAGCATTTGGTGCTTCTGATTCAAGGCTCTAATGACAAAATGGAAACCACACTATTAAGAAATTTCCTTTCTTCTAATCTTTGTAGAATAGAATTTTCTATTCTAATGATGTCTGCCTATCATTAGTCTTGCCTCTTAACTTTAACCTTTTAATTCTATTTGGCAAAATATCTCACCAGAGGGAAGAATGTAAAAGTCATTTGATGAACTGGCTTATGAAATGATTTGAGATTGGGTTAGTTGTGATGTAGTAAAAATGTTTTAACAAGTGCATCTCATGGTAGAAAGATTAAGGACAATGGCATAAACTCAGCTCATAATCCCTAAATAGTAAAAAAAAAAAAAAAAAGAAAGTGCTCTGATGAACTATACCAAGCCCTGAAGGTACAATGGTGAATAAAACAGACATGAATTTTCACATTGTTCCCTAGGTCTCTTGTTTCATGTTAGTATAATTCCATTTTGGGCAGAAAAATCAGGCTTTAAAAATTCAAATGGACTTCTAAAATTGAAACTTCTGTTTAGAATTCTAGATCCCAACAATTAGGCCACAAAATATCTTGAGAACTGAATTTTCTTCTGGTTGCTGCTGCTGCTAAGTCACATCAGTCGTGTCCGACTCTGTGCGACCCCATAGACGACAGCGTACCAGGCTTCTCCATCCATGGGATTTTCCAGGCAAGAGTACTGGAGTGGGGTGCCATTGCCTTCTCTGTTCTTCTGGTTAGTTTGAGACAATCCAATTGAGTCTTTGAAGAACTGTCACAATTACCAACCTGGTCCCAGGTTGTTCTCTTCTCTTGGAATTCCTGGCCTGCTACTTGTTCTGAAGCAAGTCTCTCTATATTTAAAACCTAGTTCTATGATGCATCTTCCTAAAACCTTTGCAAATAGATGTAGTCTCATTTGTATCATGGTTAAATCCACCATCATAGTTATTCTGACTTAACTTCCTTAAATTACCATTAGTCTACACATTGTAATTGGGTGAATTAGAAAAAAGTACTTCTTCAAGATACTTTACTTTCATCTATTGGAAAATTGTTGTAATATGATACAATAAAATAATTACAGTCATCTGTGAAAAAAGTTACAACCATACAAATCTACTATATCTAAGACATATAAGAAGTCCCCTAGATTCTGTTGGTCTTTACTTGGTTACCCAGGTTTTACCAACTAGGTTGTGATTTGCCATTGTTCATGGTCAGTGGTGTGCTAGTAGATTCTGAATACCTGGCTCCCTGGGAAAATCAACCAATGAAACAACCAGCCTATCCTGATTTATAGTGTTCAGTTCTGTTGCTCAGTCATGTCCAACACTTTGTGACCCCATGAATCGAACCATGCCAGGCCTCCCTGTTCATCACCAACTCCTGAGTTTACCCAAACTCATGTCCATTGAGTTGGTGATGCCATCCAGCCATCTCATCCCCTGTTGTCCCCTTCTCCTCCTGCCCCCAATCCCTCCCAGCATCAGGGTCTTTTCCAATGAGTCAACCCTTCACAGGAGTTGGCCAAAGTATTGGAGTTTCAGCTTCAGCATCAGTCCTTCCAATGAACACCTAGGACTGATCTCCTTTAGGATGGACTGGTTGGATCTCCTTGCAGTCCAAGGGACTCTCGAGTCTTCTCCAAGACCACAGTTCAAAAGCATCAATTCTTTGGCACTCAGCCTTCTTCACAGTCCAACTCTCACATCCATACATGACCACTGGAAAAACCATAGCCTTGACTAGACGGACTTTTGTTGGCAAAGCAAGGTCTCTGCTTTTGAATATGCTATCTAGGTTGGTCATGACTTTCCTTCCAAGGAGTGTCTTTTAATTCCATGGCTGCAATCACCATCTGCAGTGATTTTAGAGCCCCCCAAAATGAAGTCTGACACTGTTTCCACTGTTTCCCCATCTATTTCCCATGAAGTGATGTGATCAGATGCCATGATCTTCGTTTTCTGAGTGTTGAGCTGAGTGTCAGCCAACTTTTTCACTCTCCTCTTTCACTTTCATCAAGAGGCTTTTTAGTTCCTCTTCACTTTCTTCCATAGGGTAGTGTCATCTGCGTATCTGAGGTTATTGATATTTCTCCCAGCAATCTTGATTCCAGCTTGTGCTTCTTCCAGCCCAGTGTTTCTCATGATGTACTCTGCATATAAGTTAAATAAGCAGGGTGACAATATATGGCCTTGATGTACTTCTTTTCCTATTTGGAACCAGTCTGTTGTTCCATGTCCAGTTCTAACTGTTGCTTCCTCACCTGCATATAGGCTTCTCAAGATTTATAGTGTTAGCTGATATCAAATTACCAAGATGACATCAACTGGCTTGCAAAATCCATGAAAATTTAAAAATTGGCTCTCATGAGATAGTGCTGAGTCCAGCACATAAATGGGCTTGGCTTTGCTAATTCATTTTTTATATCTACAGAACTCAATAAATATTGACCTAGCAGTCCCACTCTTGGGCCTATATCCCAAGAAAATGATTTTTTCAAAAAGACGCATGTACGCCAATGTTCAGTACAGCACTATTTACAATAGAGAGCACACAAAAGCAACCTAAATGTCTATTAACAGATGAATGGACAAAGAAGAGGTGGTATATGTATACAATGGAATATTAGTTAAGAATGAAATTGGGTCATTTGTAGAGATGTGGAAGGACCTAGAGTCTGTCATACAGAGTGAAGCAATTCTAACAGAGAAAATGAATCAAATATCATATATTAACCATATATGTGGAATCTAGAAAAATGGTACTGATGAACCTATTTGCAGGGCAGTAATAGAGACATAATTTGGACATATTAATATATATACTCTCATGTGTAGAACAGCCAGTGGGAAGCTGCCATATAGCATAGGGAGTGCAGGTTGGTGCTGTGATGACCTAGGGGAGTGGGATCAGGGTGTCCACGAGAGGGAGGTCCAAGAGGGAGGAGATATCTATATATATACAGCTGATTCATTCTGTTGTACAGCAGAAACCAACACAACACTGTAAAGCAACTATACCCCAACAAAAAATATAAAAAAATAAAACTCTCAGAAAAACACATTTGGGAAATGCTTCATGACGTTGAGTTTGACAATGATTTCTTTAACACTAAAAGCACAGGCAATGAAAGAAAATAGATAAAATAAGCCATATAAAAATTAAAACCTTTTGTGCATCAACAATTACAGTGTCAACAAAGTGAAAAGACAGCTCATGGAATGGGAGAAAATATTTGCAAACTATGTATCAGATATGGGGTCTACTACCCAACAAGAAATCAGCCTGATTAAAAAATGGGTAAAAGATTTGAATAGACATTTCACCAAAGAAGATATACAAATAACCATTAAGTAAATGAAAAAGGATGCTCAACATCAGTAATAATTTTTCTAAAATGCAAATACAAACCACAATGAGATACTTTTTCACACCCATAAGGATGGCTATTGTGAAAACCAAAATAAAACAGAAGAAAGTAACAAGTGTTGGCAAGGATGTGGAGAAATTGGAACCCTTGTGGAGCTGGGAGAAATGTAAAATGGTATAACCACTAAGGAAAACAGTATGGCAGTTCATCAGAAAATTCAACAGAATTACAGATCCTGCAATTTCAGTACTAGGTATACACCCAAAAGAATTGAAAGCAAGGTCTCAAAGAGATATTTGCACCTTTGTGTTCATTAGCAGCATTATACAACAGCCAAAGCAGAATCGAGTTAGGTTTTCATTGATACGTGAAGGGATTAATAAAATGTGGCATATACATATAAATATAAATATATATAAATATATAAATATATATATATATATATATATATATATATATATATATATAGAGAGAGAGAGAGAGAGAGAGAGAGAGAGAGAGAGAGAATGAATGAATTACTCAATCTTAGAAAGAAAATTCCCGGAGAAGGCAGTGGCACCCCACTCCAGTACTCTTGCCTGGAAAATCCCATGGGTGGAGCCTGGTAGGCTGCAGTCCATGGGGTCGCTAAGAGTCGAACACGACTGAGCAACTTCACTTTCACTTTTCACTTTCATGCATTGGAGAAGGAAATGGCAACCCATTCCAGTGTTCTTGCCTGGAGAATCCCAGGGACGGGGGAGCCTGGTGGGCTGCCATCTATGGGGTCACACAGAGTCGGACACAACTGAAGTGACTTAGCAGCAGCAGCAGCAGTAGAAAGGAAATTCTAATGCATGCTGCAACATGGATGAACCTTCAGGACATTATACTGCGTGAAATCAGCCAGAAACTAGAACAAACATATTTCGTTTATATGAGGAACCTAGAGAAGTCACATCCATACAGACAGAAAGTAGAATGGAGGTTGCCAGGAGCTGAGGGAAGGGAAGAATAGAGTTACTGTTTAATGGTTTTGTACTCTCAGTTTGGTAAAATAAAAATGTTATGGAGTTGGGTGGTGGTAATAATGTGAATGTCCCTAACACCACAAAACTGTAACACTTCAAAATGGTTAAGATGGTAAATTTTATGTTATATATATTTTACCACAGTTGGAAAAAACAAAAAACCTTTGACTAGTATTGTAGAAGTTAAGTTCTTAAATTGCATTTCACTGTCACTGAATGAGTACCTAAACACAACTGGCTGAGAGTACAACTCCCAAAAAAGCAGACAGTGCCTACCTTTCTAGAGCTGTCTGTCATCAGCCAGCACTTAAGTAGCCTCGGGAAAAAAAAAAAAAATTAAAAAAATAAAAATGAAGAAGCCCTAACCAATGCAAATATGAAACTTACAGGTATTGTACCTGAAAAAAATCAAGAATATGCTTGGCATTGCTACCAAGGGCAATAGCATTTGCCAGTGTAACTATCTCTTTAATGTTTGAGCACTGGGGTAATATATCTTTTTTATGACACACTTCTGAGGCTGAAGTACAGAAGTTCCTGAGAACATAGCAATTCATTAGCTTACCTAAGGTAAAAATAATACCTATAAATAACCTTTCAGGAAAACGCAATGTGCCAAGTGCAGTAAAATTTCAAGGCTGTCTTATGATTAGTATTTCCTCAGTCCTGGGTTTCTATTTTCTCAAAGCTTTGACTAAACAATTTACATTTTAACTACTTTAGTGGATAAAGCTATAAATATTTTCCTGACATATTAGTGCTTATACAAGGAAGGTCCTCTTCATGGTTAATTAGTTTGCATGCTGAGATGAAAGGTGGGTGATAGGCAAAGCTCGTTAAGTGTCAAACACCTAACTTCTTTAAGATAGATTATGTTTATTTTATAAAGGCCAATGTTGGATTCTTTGCATGAGTGAATCAATTATGACTACACACATTAGTTGAGAATAATGGCAACTCATATCTAGTTATCTCAAGCTGGTGTTGTATCCATATACTTCACTATCTAATAACAGATAAGCGAAGAATAATAAATATCCTTTGACCAACCTTTTATAGTTGTATATATTTTGCTATTAGAAGATAATAGTGAATATTTATATCGTGCATTTTCTGTAGCTGCTGCAACAAATTAACACAAAGTTATGACTTAAAACAACATAAATTCATTACATTACAGTTCTGTAGATCAGAAATCGAAGAGTGGTCTCCCTCGGCCAAAATAGTCCCTGCTTGTCCAGTCCCTCCTGAAGGTGTGTGGGAAGAATCCACTCCTTCACCTTTTCCAGCTTCTAGAAAAGGGTAAGGGTCACGCCCCTTACCTCATGACCCTCTTTGTTTATCTTCAATCATCTACAGCTGGTCATTTTCTCGTATTGCCTGGCTCTGAATTCTACCTCTAGCTTCCCTTTTAAGAACTCAGGTGATTACACTGGACCTACCTGTAATCCAGGTTACTCTCACCTTAAGATCAGCTGATCAGCAAAGTTAATTCCATCTGCAAACTTTAATTCACCTTTACCCCATGCCCTCACATCTTTACAGGTTCTAGAAATTAGGATGTGCATCTCTTTCAGTGGGGAGAGGGGTGTTATTCTGCCTACCACAGAATCACAGGACAAAAATACATTTACATTTTTACACTTCTGAGCAAACTAAGCTTCAAAGGAGTTAAATAGCTTTCCCAAGATTTCTGTGCCAATGCCATTTTCCAGGCAAAGTAAAGGTACTTGCATAACTGTTTTTCCCCAGATTATCATTTCACTCAAAACTTTAATTTTGTTTTGAGTGTGCTGCTTTTGTTTTGTTTTGTTTTGTTTTACTTTTGAAGAAATCTTTTGCTATTTAAAGGATGCACATTTTTTGCCTTTTCTGTTTCAAGAGAGTCTAGAGAGAAAAATGATTCAACAGGGATTAAGTAAGCGACTCACCTAGAGCAACAGAACAAATACGGTAAAAATAAAAATCTAGTCTTTAAGCCAAAAGCCCTCATGTTTTTAAAGACCTACAGGTTTAATCAAGATATTAAATTTCAATGTAGTTGAAAACACAATTTGCTGGCAACTGGTACAGTAACCTTTCCATAGAGGTATGTGTAATTATGACCATTTTGAAGAATAAATTGAAGCTTAGAGGAGTCAAATGTTTGCTGTGTCAGCATTTGGCTAGTCCTTGCCCTGTGTGTCCCCGGGTCTATATGGAGCAATCTGGATTAAAATTTTTCCACAACACTGTGACCTAGTTCTTCTGCACTGTAATATCTTTAGCCATCTCCAAAAGGTTCGATTTGGAAAACATTCAATCTGCCTGACTTCTGGTTTAGAAAAGGCCTTGATCTTTACTGATTTTAATTCTGAGTTGATGGAAATGCAGAGAAATTATTTGCTTAATGCAGTGATTTAGCAACAGAACTGAAATGAGTAGTATTCTAAATTCCCAGTAGTAGAAACAAATGTTATCTTTATCACACAAATTCTGGCAAATGCAAGAAATGCACAGAACTTCTTTCAAAGTAAAATGATAGTCAATAAACTTTGAGAATAGTTTAAGATACTTGGGGGAAAAAAAGCCCTTTTCTTGGTACAAGACATGTCAAGAGCTGTGAATAATGAACAATTGTGTCAGAATGCATACTCTCCTTGGCTGTGTCCTTCTAGAATTAGCATTGCTGCCTAGAGTAATTGGGTTCTTAAGTACTTTAGTTGCCTAATTTTGTATGAGGTGTGTGTGCGGAGTTGCTCAGTCGTGTCGAACTCCTTGTGACCCCATGGACTATAGCCCACTAGGCTCCTCTGTCCATGGAATTTTCCAGGCAAGAATATTTCAGTGGGTTGACATTTCCTACTCCAGGGTCACAGAGCAATATTCTTTATCTCATTTTCCAACTGTCAAAACCCCATCCATCCTGTCAAATACAACATATTACTTCTAACAGAATGTCTTTGCCATACTAGGAAAATCCCTTGAATTCTCAAGTTGTGTTTTCTCTGTATTTCTTGGCACATGACACATTCAGCTGCATAAGTATTTGTGTACATTTTAATGTCTGTACTAAAAGTCCAGCTGTTTTCATTTATTTTTATCTTCTAATGATCCTACTAGAAGGTAATCTTCTAAGGACTCTTTTATATGCAATATACTGCATCACACATAAAAGGTGGTCAATACTTGGTCAATGAATAAGTGAATGTGTGTAATGGACAACTGCAGTGCCCACCAAAGAGTATCACTTTATCTTGCCTTTTTTCTTATTTTTATTTTGTTTATAATAGAGTACCTTGAATATAGCATATGCTCAATAAGTATTTACTGCTATAACTGTTTAAAGCATGAAATATTCCTTTAAAAATAACAAAGGCTTATATAAAGTAATAAATTGGAAACTATATTGTTTCCTATAAAAGATAATTGTTTTGCTAAGACATGGCAAAAGATAGAATCCTGATGAAAACTAATGGAAAAAATTAAGCTTTAAAAAAAAAAAGATACGTTTTGGGAATTTAGCTATAAGTGAGTTGATATTGATAGACTAAAATGCATTTTAGAGTGACATAGAAAACTGATAGCAAATTTATATAGATTTTAGACTTCAACATATCTTGATTTGGTCCCTGGCCTTGTCATTTCCTATCTTTGTGAATTTGGGCAAATTAGTTAAACTCTCAAACTCAAATTCACCACCTCTAAAATATGAGTATTAACATTAACTCACAGGGAAGTTACAGTAAATGGAAACTTCATACAAACAACCTAAATCATAGACCTTACTCATAATAAAATATATTCTCTGCCTTCCCACCCTCTTATTGAAAATGTATTTCTTAAATATTATATCTAGGTAAAATGCATGTCTTCATTTGACACATTCAGAATATAATATGCACAGTATAATCCAAACTGAGGCATTTTGCAAAGTTTTAAAGAAATATCTAGTATAACTGGCATTTGGGACATCTGTGTCTTCCTTTGTCTTCTAGGGACAATGCTTTTCTTCTTTTGGGAAACTGCCCTTCTCCTATTCTGTAGGGAATCAATGATCATAATTTCTATAACCTCCTCACTTCCCCATGACCTATTCACATGGGTAGGCATGTTTCCAAAATGGGCCAATTGGTTTTCTCCAGGATTTGTCAAGTGTATTGTAGCTAGAGGCTGTACTTCCCCTGGGAAGGAAGCAGAGACTCTTTGAGCCTGTCATGGTTGACCAGCAAGGTTTCCTTTTGGCAAAGTTGACTGGCAATCATAAAGTAAACCACATGGAAAGAAGCCCCAGTTATTCTTGGTATTTAGCTGCTTAGTCATGTACAACTCTCTTGCGACCCCATTCACTGAAGCCCACTGGGCCATCAGTGGGATTTCTCAGGTAAGAATAATGGAGTGGGTTGCCATTTCCTACTCCAGGGGATCCTCCCGACCCAGGGATCAAACCCACATCTCCTGTACTGACAGGCAGATTCTTTAACACGGAGTCACCTGGTACTCCTAACTATCCCAAATTTGATTATGGGATCAACACAATCTCCAGTTTTGGCTAAACTAGAATTTGAATTTCACATTTATGACTACAGTCAAATAAAAGCAGTGGCTCACCTAGAATTAGCTGTATCCTGGTGTTTCCTCCTGCTCAGTCTCTACACATTAGCACTGACCCCTGGTAAAGCATTTAAGTCTGATCACTGTATAGTTTACTGCCTTCTGTTTCAGTCCTAGGCTGCATCCTTTCCTTTGGTCAGTGTTTGGCAAATGACAGCGTTTTGTATGGAGGGAGACCAACGGGAGAGTGTGGCCAGATCAGTCCTTTAGTATTTTCAGGGGAAAAAAAAAAACCAAGCAGACCTTCCTAGAGTACATCTCTGTTCTCACAGAACCACTTCAAGTAGTCAGTGGGAAGTCCATCAAAATCTCCTGCCCTATGTCAGGCAGCGTGTGTAGAAGCCACTTGGTAAATCTGAGAATTAGCCTGTTTTGTGTGTGCTTGTGTTGCAAAGCAGGTGAAGATGAGGGAAGGAAGCTCCTGACCCAGATTTTCTGCACTGAATTCCTTGAATCTAAGTAGACTGAGATACCAAACTGACTAGCTTCTTAAATAAATCAACATAGCTTAAACCCAGGGGAATTATATTTCTCTTTTCTGATCATCCCTCCCCTCCATCATTCTTTCCCTACCATCTCTGCTTCCATACTTCCTCCTTTCTTCCAAATGGAAAAATGTACCATTTTCACATTATAGAAATATTAAAATGCAAGAAAAAAAGGAAATAAGAACCACCTGCAATATCATCAACTGGAGATATTCCCTACTAATTTCTGGCATATATTCTTCCATCTCTTTTCCTCTGCAACTGTATTTAAACATGATTGAAATCATAATGCATACTCAGCACTGTGTCCTTTTCATATTTTCTTTGAACAAATCTAAACATTTTCTGCTGTTTATTTTTTCCTTCAGTATCATGGATAAAGATGTGGCCACCACTTTAGCATTCACTGCATCTTTGACAACATATTGTAGGGAACAGAGAGCTTGGTGAGCATATGTGTTGAAGGATTAACACCAAGGTAATCAATATTCTTGCCTGAAAGATGCCACGGACTGAGGAGACTAGCAGCCCAGAGGGTCACAAAAAGTCGGACAAGACTGAGTGACTTCACTTTCAATCAATAATTCAGGTATGTGACAAAATCAATAATCCATTGTTGTCTTCGTGGATGTAGAGTAGATTTTCAGGACACATTAGAATTTGAGATGATCAGGTCAGAAATGACAGCAAATGCATTTACCAAAGTTGAATCAGATGTGACCTGAAAAAATGATTGTTAGTTTTGGCAAGAAGTATAAAAATTAGTCATAACGGCTAGATGTCATCTTTCTTTACTCCCCAAGCTGAGAGTCCATCCTTGTTTCCAGCAAGAGCCAATGCCCATTCTTCTGCTAGACTTCACTTGTACAACCTAGAGGATGTGCTTTATCAAACAAAATAGAAGCAGTTTGGCCATGAGGTTGAAAGTGCTAGTAGTATTTCCCACTGTTTTAGAGGAAATGCAAAAACAAACAATCCCCCTCCTCCAAACAAATAAACAAAGGAGTTGAAATGAAGACAGCATTGTTAAAGACTAGAATGCAATAAACACGTGCCACTTGGACACCAGTCACACGTGGCTTCTCTCTTCGCTTGATCAACCAAAAGTCAAGTCTCAGTCCTGGTACACTGCACAAAAACACTTTGGTTTCTGCCTAAGTCATCTGATTATACCTGTAATTCTCTATAGCATTTGGCAACCTTTTTTCTTAAGTTCTGAAAACAAATCAGATCAGAAAACTATGGTATCTTTGCAAGATACGTGTGGTGAAAACAAGAAAATACAAGTCAAATAGCATCTGTCATTCATTTTTAAAAGATTCAATTTGAAGCTAGCAGGAAGTATAAGATTACAGTGACAAATGCTCTGTTTGGCCTTAATGTTTTTCAGGCATAAATGCTGTGAGTGTTTACATGAGGGGTGGTGGGAGGCTGGAACAGAGAGCAGAAATAAGAGCAATAGTATGAAATATATGTGTTTTCACTGTATATTTTTGAGACTGGAACCTGATAACAAAGGACTCCTCTCCCAGGATAGCATCCTTTCCACTTTGCTCCTAGAATTTATGTAGACAGTGCAGCATGGAGCAGGCACCTCACCAAAGTTATTGCCAAGAACTTTTCCCTATTTTCATTCCTGAGTAACATCAGCCTTCAGTCCTTAGTGTCTCAGCTTATGAACTCTTTTCTTGACCAGGATTCAAGCGTGGTTAGACTTATGTGTGGGATCATTACAGATAGCTTTTAACTGATGGGATAATACCAAGTGATTGGGCATGGGTAAGAGAGATCATATCATCCCATACAACTCAGCACAGTGCCATGTACAATGAATGATGTCCACATGTGTGAGGGTAGGGAGGTACTGGTAGTCTGACTTTGGTCTATCCAGTAGTCTTCTATTTCTAGAGATAAAAAGATCCGCTTGACAGTTGGGAGAAGGGGCTTCTCAGGCACTGGTAATGTTAAGTTTCTCAGAGTCCTAGGCTACAGGATGTGTTCAGCTGAAGAAAGTTCACTGAGTTGTACACTTATACTTTATGAAATTTTGGTATATGTATTTCAATACCATTAAAAAATGTAAACAGTCATTTTTCAAGAGGTAGGAAAACCAACACTTGTATTTTAGATATTCCATTTTCATGTTTCACTAGGAAAAATAAGGATTTCGGACCCCTGCTGTAAAATATTACTCAAGTAATGAACTGAACTAGCCAACAGGACAGGAAAAAAGAACAGAAAAGCCTCAAGAACTGAACTGCTATGAGGGACTAGATCCCTGCTCCCAGAGCTCTAAGTGAGTTAGAATTTTAGAAACAAGCCCACTGGATATGCAAGAAGCCTCTTATTTCTATTCAGAAATGCACTTCCAAAGCTGGACGGCTGGCACAATAAGCTTAGTGAATAATGGGTTCACAATTTCAATTTATTATCAAAATATTTCCATCATGACAAATCTGAAAAGACAGGAGACGCAGAGCTACATAAATGCAGTTGTGCCCTTTTATCATAGCCACCCTCAGAGAAGATTTCATTTTGAAAATTCTGCTTATAAACTACAACTCTTATGTACCTCTAGCCAACTGTCCCGGGGCAGTTTTTAACCCAAAGTTTGTGCTTAAAGCTGTTCATCAATATGATTTATAAGTTTAAAAAGTCTCAAATTTTTATCTGTACATCACTTTACAGACCTTGTTGGTTCATTAACTATTTATCTTGGTCTGAAGCTTCAATATTCAATGGTTACTTATAATAACAATTATTTAGTCATAAATGTAGTTAACAATTAAATATAAAAATTATTATTTATACATTACTACAAATCTCTTAAAAAGACCAAGTTTTGAGAGAGAACAAGAAACTGCTTAGAAAATTGCAGGGAGCCTCAAGAATCTCATTATCAGTGGAAACAGGTACAACAAAAAACAGTTTTAGACATTCATTTTAGCCCTAAGAGTGCTTAGAATACCTCAGAATGAATAACTGATCACTGGTAAAATTAGATTAAAACTATGTTGAGTCCCAAGGCCCCAATATGTATAAGATTTCTTTGGAAGAGTTCTGAAGGAGTGTAAATGTTGCAAATAAAGGTAAAAATAGGTACACAGGCTTCATGTTTTTAGCTCTTATGCTACTGCTGTACTTTTGGAGCCAAGTGAATTATTCTACCTTTTCTTTCTCCCTTTGATTAGAAATTCCGGTCCATGTCAAGAGACAACATCAAATTGGCAGATCATATGGGAAACCGAAATGAATGGTAATATTCTGTCTAGAGATTAAGCATAATTTACACAGTGAGAATGAGTGATTTGACAGACCCCTCCTCCCTCCACACCTTTTCCAGAATAACCTAACTTCATTTTTATTGCCATGTTCTCACCCCTGTGAACCACCTCCATATAATCAGTGACCTCTCTGACCCCTTCTCTCTCAGAAAAAGTTCCCCATTTCTGTGATTTGGGCAAGCTTAGCCAAGGGCTGCACCACTTCTGAAGATTACCAAACCCGGCATTTCTTTTCTGGATTCATGTATGAATTCTTGCGACAATGGAAGGCTTCTGAAAACTGAGGAGAGTTCTGCAAAGTCCCAATAATCCTGAGAAACAAAC
This sequence comes from Capricornis sumatraensis, assembly GCF_032405125.1. Classification (NCBI taxonomy): domain Eukaryota; kingdom Metazoa; phylum Chordata; class Mammalia; order Artiodactyla; family Bovidae; genus Capricornis; species Capricornis sumatraensis. Next base: position 218,588,718 of record NC_091069.1, read on the forward strand.
AAAAATCACCATCAGCATTTGACACTCATGTCCATACCATGTCAGAGCTCTACAGAATTTATGTAGATCAACTGAGTGAGTTTGGAACTTTCAGTTTAAAAGGAAATTAAAACAAAACAAAACTGGTAGAATGAGCACACTCCTTTTCATTAACAGAATGTTTAAATAGGGAGATGGCAAACTACAGGGGTTAAGTGCACAGATTTTGAAGACAGACCACATGCTCTGAATCCCAGTTATGAGCTGTTTTTATTTAGCCTGTCTGTACCTCAGTTTCCTTTTCTGTAAAATGCATATAATAATATTACCTGCATTTTAAGCTTGGTTTGGGGAGTTAATTTATAAATACTCTATATATTTTGGTAGGATAAATGAATAATTCAAGTTTGGAAGTGCAGTTATTTTAAGAAGAATTTGGTCAAAGAATAAAATTATGATTTCTTAAAAAGCAGAGACATTACTTTGTCAACAAAGGTCCATCTAGTCAAGGCTATGGTTTTTCCAGTAGTCGTGTATGGATGTGAGAGTTGGACCATAAAGAAAGCTAATTGCCAAAGAATTGATGCTTTTGAACTGTGGTGTTGGAGAAGACTCTTGAGAGTCCCTTGGATTGCAAGGAGATCTAAGCAGTCCATCCTAAAGGAGATCAGTCCTGGGTGTTCATTGGAAGGACTGATGCTGAAGCCGAAACTCCAATACTTTGGCCACCTGATGCGAATAATTGACTCATTGGAAAAGACCCTGATGTTGGGAAAGATTGAAGGCAGGAGGGGAAGGGGATGACAGAGGATGAGATGGTTGGATGGCATCACTGACTCAATGACATGCTGCTACTGCTGCTGCTGCTAAGTCACTTTGAGTAAACTCCGGGAGTTGGTGATGGACAGGGAGGCCTGGCGGAGTTGGACATGACTGAGTGACTGAACTGAACTGAATATATCTTGAAAGGTATCTCAGTGTAACTTTATGATAGACTTTAAATAGGTATCTGTTGATTTAATAGGGAAAATAACAATTATTTTCCCTTCCCCCTCAAAGAACCCCATAGATATCAGAAACTGGATTTAGCCTGACAAACTGGGAAGGGTTGGCAAAATGCCAATTTCCTTTTATCTTTGAACCCCAATAGGCAAAACAACACTGTCCAACTCACTATTGGCACCAAGCATTATTTGAAGGACATGGGTCAGTACAGTGATGGAGAGGTGATGTTTTCCCATCAACCATGAACCAGCTCCTTCCCTTCTCTTTCCACTGGGACCATCCCACCTCAGCCACCTTGGGTTGGAGGCATGGGGTTAAGAGACAAGCAAACTGGAGTCGTCAGAAGACTATGAACATGTTCTAACTTGCTGAGACCTCCTTACATGGGCAGATATACAAACTGCATGACTGCTGTTTCGTTACTAAGTTGTGTCCGACTCTTTGAGACCTGTGGATTGTAGCCCATCAGGCTCCTCTGTCCATGAGATTTCCCAGGCAAGAATACTGGAGTAGGTTGCCATTTCCTTTTTTGAACTGTATACATCCCAACATTTCTCTCCCCCTCTAACCAATTTTCCACACAGCAGTCAGAGTGATGCTGTAAGTCAGAAAGAGAAAAACAAATATTGTAAATTAATGTATATATGTGGAATCTAGAAAAATGGTACAGGTGAATCTATTTGCAAAGCAGAAATAGGGACACAGATGTGGAGAACAAACCTATGGACACCAGGCAGGAAAAGGAGGGGTCAAGTGAATTGGGAGACTAGGATTGACATATATACACTACTATGTATAAAACAGATGATTAATGAGAACCTACTGCATAACACAGGGAGCTCTACTTAATGCTCTGTGGTGACCTAAATGGGAAGGAAATTCAAAAAAGAGGGGATATATGTATGACAGATTCACTTGGCTGTACAGCAGAAAATAATACAGCATTGTAAATCAACTATACCGCAATAAAAATTTTAAAAGTATTTAAATTAGTAATTCTTTTACTTATAACCTTCTAGAGACTTGAAGAAAATCCAAACTCCCTTCCATCATCTCCAATGTCCTGATGGCTCCAGCCTACCTTCCAGCCTCCTCATGATCTGTTTCCCCTATTCCTCATTAGGCTCAAACTACATGGATCCACCTTCCATTATGCAAACTGGCTAAGCTCTTGCCCTTGTCTGGCATTGTGCTTGCCGACCCCACTCCCTGCAAAGTCACTCCCCAATGATGATGCAGCTAACTCCCCATTGACTATGCGGCTAACTCCTCAACTCCTGCTTCAACACATCATCTTAGAGGCCTTCTTGGAATACTGTCCATGTGAGACCCTCTCACCTGTACCAGCCCCATCACAGCACTTATCATGAAATGTGATCACTTTTTTCTCCTTCTTTCCTTCCTGACATACTCTCGACACTGTAATCTCTATAAGGACAACATATGGAGTATACTTTGCTCCCTGCCGCTCCACCACAGGTTAGCACAGTCCTTGTTTATTGCAGAACTCCAGAAATAACGAATGAGACCATCACCTGGTCATGGTGATTACATGTAGAGAGTAACAGGATATTATGAAGAAAAACAAAACTCAGTGTTTTCAGTTTATTTGTTACAGTGAACCAACAGAAGGGAAAAAAGAAAGCATTTCCTCCCCGTTTCATTCCACATCGAATCTGTAAAACTCCTACTTCCTAATGTGTAACCCATCACCATATCAGTTATTTCTCAAATTTTCCATTCAGGGAAGATGCAAACTTTTTTGGTTGTATGTTTTTGAGGACTCATAGAGCAATCTTGGGGCTATCCTGGTGGGTTAGACAGTAAAGAACCCACCTGCAATTCAGGAGATGCAGAAGACACAGGTTTGATCTCTGGGTTGGGAAGATCCCCTGTAGGAAGGCATGGCAACCCACTCCAGTATTCTTGCCTGGAGAATGCCATGGACAGAGGAACCTGAGCCCATGGGACTGCAAAGAGTCAGACACGACTGAGTGATCTGTCATGCATGAACTCAGAGCAGTATTACAGATCAAAAGGAATCTTGTCAGCATGAAGTGGAGTAGGGGAGAGGGGTAGAGAAGAAGAATTTACATCTATCTGTTCACTCGCTGAAGAGGAAGGTCTCCTCAAGCCTGAAGAGGGGCCCAGTAAAGGCAGGTTGTGTGAATGACAAGGGTGTGTCTGCCTCTCTGAGCAGGGTCCAGAGAGGACCCTGATATGATGGTAGATGGCTGTCAGTGAGGCTGAACATCAAGAGCAGTGGTTGCTGTCTAGCTTGACCATGACCAACGGGAGGAAATGGAGCCACTTGACTTCACATAGGACGAGAGGACTGCAAGGATGCCAGCACCCATGGCAGGCCAGAGAAAGAGGTAATTCCCTTATTTCTAGTCTTATGAGATGCCTTTGGATTCCTGTAGGACCCTAAGAAGGAGTACACTGAAAATGACTGAAACTGAATTTTTCACCTCCTGGCTTAGGGTGGGAGCTTAGAGTTTGAATTAATTTGATAAATAATAAAAATGTCCATGGTGTCATTTCTTACACTTGAAAGTTCATGAACAAATTTACTCAATACCTGGTTAAAGTGATCATACATATAACAATAAGAAGATTTCAGACATCAGGGATTTACAGTAGGTTCTAGGCTCATAGACGTGGAGTTAGAAAAGGCTTTGGTTCATTTAATCTGATCCTCTTCCTTCATTAGAAACCCTAAGTGCTTGCTGAGGGACAGTATGCTGGTGGTCTGACTATTCTTCTAACTGAGGAGCGAGCTCCCTGATGGATGGGGTCATGAACATTTGAGCATCACTGGCTGGAAGAGCTGCTCTCTTTGCTCTTATTTTATTAATATTTTTTTCAAGAGATAGTTATCTTAGATATCACCACATGGGGATAAGTACTTTGTAAAAATGTCCAAACCCAAGACTTAATTCTACCTTTCTCTTAAAAATATTAAAGACATTTAAAGGAATATACCTCAAAACAAGAAAGCCCACAAAACACCACTGGGAGTTGGCCATGCAATGACACCCAAAGTAAGGAACACTCAGGCCTCCATTTCCATTCCAGTTCCTTTCTTTCCATCCAAAAACTTCAGATAATCTGATTCTGAAAAACTAGGTCAACAATGTGCCGGGGCTTCACTTACTTTCCTAGGACTCTGACTATTCTTGGTTGTTTATAACATCAACTCTTTGGATGGATGACATAAATAGTCTATTTCCAAAAGTAGATACATTATTGATTAACATAAATTTTTTCTCTAAGAATGGGATCATATTTCATAATTTTTAATACTATATGAAGACTATGCAATGTTTGTGTTTATAATAACAGGAGACAATAACATCTTTTATTATTTCCTAAAGAAATTTTCCTGAAAATTTTAGTTTATTCTATAAAATATATATTACTGCTATTTTATCATATTCCTACTGTTTATTACCTTGGCAAATAATCACTTGTACTGAAAATACCTAAGAGATGTAGAGTTGAACATCATGTAATCAAGAATGAACTTTATCTACCACATATCTGACTACTCCTGCTTGAAATTAACTGTTTTTTTAATGACTGAATGAGCTTTTAACAATTTATGAGTTCTCTGAAAATCTTTTGCTACATTTTTAAAACAGACAACAGGGCTACAAGGTTAACTAGCTTCATTCATGAATAAACTTTTCAAAATTTATCACTAACTAACGTTCGTGATTCTTTTAAGGTAAGGTCACATTGGTCCACATGTGTTCCACTATAAATTCATCAAGAAATGAATGTGTGAATAGATTCGCAGGCATTGGCTAAAGATAAGTAAGTGCTAAAAGAAATTCTACAAGACCCACTAAAATCCATACCATGTATAAAATACCAGAAATGAATCCTACTATTTAAAGTAAATGGAGGAAACATCAGTATATCAAGGAGGGTTTAGCTTAGGCATGCTAAATCATAGAATGTGCTGTGCTGTGCTTAGTCACTCAGTCATGTCTGACTCTTTGCGACGCCTTGGACTATAGCCCACCAGGCTCCTCTGTCCATGGAGATTCTCCAGGCAAGAATACTGGAGTGGGTTGCCATGCCCTCCTCCAGGGGATCTTCCCAACCCAGGGATCAAACCCAGGTCTCCCACATTGCAGGTAGATTCATTACCATTTGAGCCACCAGGGAAGCCCGAGAATACCAGGGTGGGTAGCCTATCCCTTCTCCAGGGGATCTTCCCAACCCAGGGATTAAACCCAGGTTTCCCACATTACAGGCAGATTCTTTACCATCTGAGCCACCAGGGAAGCCCAAATCATGGAATAATAAGGAACAAAATAGCCACATTACTTTAAAATGTCTATTCGTTTTAAATATTCATTAGAAAGAATATCCTTTAAAAAATATTAGATATTAAGCTGTGGTAAACATTTCTAGCATTAATAGTGGTATAGGATCTATCTAAGAAAAAGAAATGCAAAAAAGCAAAATGGCTGCCTGAAGAGGCCGTACAAATAGCTGTGAAGAGAAGAGAAGTGAAAACAAAGGAGAAAAGGAAAGATATAGCCATTTGAATGCAGAGTTCCAAAGAATAGCAAGGAGAGATAAGAAAGCCTTCCTCAGTGATCAATGCAAAGAAATAGAGGAAAACAATAGAATGGGAAAGACTAGTGATTTCTTTAAGAAAATCAGAGATGCCAAGGGAACATTTCATGCAAAGATGGGCTCAAAGGACAGAAATGGTATGTACCTAACAGAAGCAGATGATATTAAGAAGAGGTGGTGAGAATACACAGAAGAACTACAAAAAATATCTTCACAACCCAGATAATCACAATGTATGATCAATCACCTAGAGCTAGACATCGTGGAATGTGAAGTCAAGTGGACCTTAGGAAGCATCACTAAGAACAAAGCTAGTGGAGGTGATGGAATTCCAGTTGAGCTGTTTCAAATCCTAAAAGATGATGCTGTGAAAGTGCTGCACTCAATATGCCAGCAAATTTGGAAAACTCAGCAGTGGCCGCAGGACTGGAAAAGGTCAGTTTCCATTCCAATCTCAAAGAAAGGCAATGCCAAAGAATGCTCAAACTACTGCACAATTGCACTCATCTCACACGCTAGCAAAGTAATTCTCAAAATTCTCCAAGCCAGGCTTCAACAATACGTGAACCGTGAACTTCCTGATGTTCAAGCTGGTTTTAGAAAAGGCAGAGGAACCAGAGATCAAATTGCCAACACCTGCTGGATCATCGAAAAATCAAGAGTTCCAGAAAAACATCTATTTCTGCTTTATTGACTATGTCAAAGCCTTTGACCATGTGGATCACAATAAACTGTGGAAAATTCATTAAGAGATGGGAATACCAGACCACCTGACCTGTCTCTTGAGAAACCTGTATGCAGGTCAGGAAGCAACAGTTAGAACTAGACATGGAACAACAGACTGGTTCCAAATAGGAAAAGGAGTACATCAAGGTTGTATATTGTCACCTTGCTTATTTAACTTATATGCAGAGTACATCATGAGAAATGCTGGGCTGGATGACGCACAAGCTGGAATCAAGATTGCTGGGAGAAATATCAATAACCTCGCATATGGAGATGATACCACCCTTATGGCAGAAAGTGAAGAAGAGCTAAAGAGCCTCTTGATGAAAGTGAAAGAAGAGAGTGAAAAAGTTGGCTTAAAGCTCAACATTCAGAAAACTAAGACCATGGCATGTGGTCCCATCACTTCATGGCAAACAGATGGGGAAATCGTGTCAGGCTTTATTTTTTGGGGCTCCAAATCACTGCAGATGGTAATTGCAGCCATGAAATTAAAAGCTGCTTGCTCCTTGGAAGGAAAGTTATAACCAACCTAGACAGCATATTAAAAAGCAGAGACATTACTTTGCCAACAAAGGTCCATCTAGTCAAGGCTATGGTTGT